>NC_058385.1:48577500-49202500 GCF_018350175.1 Felis catus | reverse complement strand
CGCACACCCACCCGAGACTTGCCAGAGTTTAGGCCCCTCGCCTGCACAGCCGCCCCCCTGCCCGCAGCGACCGCGGGCAGCTCTGCTCGTCTCCGCGTCGGAGGCAGGGCCGCCCTGCGGAAGCGCGGGACGAGGGGCCCCTGCTGCGCCCGCATCCCCGGCGGCGCGCCTTCGCCCGGGTCCCGGCCAGGGAGCACCTGTGCACGGCCATATTGGATTCATTGCCCCAGTCACTGCCACCGCGCGGGGGCGGCTGGAAAGGAGAGGGGACGCGCGGAGCCTGGGTTCAGCTTCAGCCCCGTGGGGACCCTGAAGCCCAACCGGCCCGCGGGGGAAGCCGTAAGGACGCCCGGGAAAATTACAACGCCTAAAGGCTCGCCACCCTCATCTCGGCCGGCCTCGGCACCTTCCCTTCCCGACACACACCCCCGCGCTCTGACACCCAGAAAGCAGCCCCGGCGGCCGGCGCCGGCCGCAGCCCTCGTGGCCCAGGCGCCGCCGGCTGGAGGGAGGGCGGCGATCCGGGGCGCGCAGGCGGCCGCAGGGCAGCGGCCGTGGGGGCGGAGGGGAGGGAGGGAGGCGGGAAGATGGAGCCGGGTCCTTACTTGAGCACCGACTGCTCCTTCTCCTCTTCTTTCTTCTGCCGATCCATGACGGCCAGGATGATTTTCCTCTCCTCCTCCGTGAGGTGGCTGAGGTCGGGCATCTCGGGCTGCAGGGGCGGCTGAGAGGCCGCCGGGGTGGGAGCCGGGCGGCCCCGCGGCCCGACAGGAGCCGACATGTTTGGTGGAGCCTAACCACCCTAGGGAAGCAGGGAGGCAACTCCACTGGCGGCGGCGGCGGCACCCGCGCGGGCGGCTGGGGCAGCCTCCGGCGCTGGGACAAATACATACAAATCAACGGCCTTCAATCCGAGGCGACAGCCCCCCTCCCCCAAGAAAGAAAGAGCGGAGGGGGAGGGGAGGGCGAGCGCGGCGGGGAGTGAGGGCTGAGGAGTGCGCTCCGGGAAATGTTTCTTCTTCCCGGGGGCGAAGGGCTGGCAAGTGAGCGGTTTGGCAGAGAGGAGCGGGAGGCCGGGCCGGGACGCGGAGTGCGCGGAGCGGCGGGGGAGGGTGGTGGAGTAAGGTGGCGGGGACGGCTAAGGGTGGGGTGACTGGAGGGAGCGGGCGGGAGGGCGGCGCGCCGGCCGGGGCGCGAGTGTGTCCGGCGGGGGCGGGGGCGCGCGCCGCGGCGGAGGGGAAGGGGTAAGCCGCGAACCAGCCCCCTGGGGGAGTCCCGGGAACTCGCTTCGAGCGCGGGGAGGCAGCGTCCCGCCAGTCGGAGGGACGCCGGGGCGGGAGCAGAGAGGGGAGTGAGGACGCAGGGGCTAATTTCCCGGAGAAGCAGCTCAGCTGTCCCGCCGGCTGACGCGTCACTGGGCTTCCAGACGCCGCGGAGGGAGGACCCCTCCAGAAAAGACCAGGGAAGGGCCGCGGGGCCGAGGGCGGCCGCCGGAGACAGCTCCGGGCTAAAGCGGAGAAGCGAAAGCTAGGAAGGGATGACTAGGGCTAGCGGCGGAGATTCCCGGGGCCACGGCCCACCGGCTGCCAACGCCCGGATCCGAGCGAGCTTCGACGCGTAGCAGGGTCGGGCGCTGGTGCTTCCTCATCACGCGCCCGCCCGCAGACCCTCAGCGGCCGCCGCCCCTTGGGTCGGTGGAGTCGGCGCCGGGGGCCCGCTCCCTACGCCGCTGCTGCCGCCGCCGCCGCTCGGTGCCGCCGCCCGCGCCTCCTCCGCCCCTCCACCTCCCGGGCTCCTCCCGCGGGGGCCGCGTCACCTCCTGGCCGCCCAGGCCCGGGCCAGGCGAGCACCCCTCCCGAGCGCGACCTGTGGGCTGGGGGCGGGAGGGAAGAGGAGGAGTAGAGAGCGAGTTTTCAAGGGGGGGGAGGGGGGTATAGAACGCTGGCCTGGGGGGGTGGGGCACCCAAGGATTCGAGAGTAGGGGACGAGAGCGTGAGCTGTGCTGGATGGGGGCGCCCTGTGGGTCAGGTCTGGAGGTAAAGGAGTGGGAGCCTGGGGGCGGGGAGGAGTGTGAGAGGAGTGTCAGGTCCGGAGATGGGCTGTGACCGGGAAGTGGGGGCGCCTAAGGTTTTGGAAAGGAAGGAACAGTGTGGAAGGAGGAGGATGCCCAGGTGTCGGGCTCAGAGGTGAAAAAGTGCGTGGAGGGGCTCCCCAGGTGTCGTGGGTGGGGTCCTTCAAGGAGGGAGAGCGTTGAGTTGGAGAGGTTCCCCAGGGTGCAAGGTGTGGGAACCCCCCCGCCCCTGGCCAGGGTTACTTGAGGGGAGGGAGAGGGAGCTATGAGTGAGTGGGGAGTGCAGGTGATTTAGAGGACCTGGGACCCTATGCTGGAGGTGGAGGTTGGGGGGAGGATGAGGAAGTTCTGGAAAACTGAGGGCTGATGGCAAAGAATGCGTGGAGAGGCCCTGAGGGGACAATGTGGGAGAGCGCAGAGAGGTAGGGAGGTGAGACTGGGGGAATTAGGGTTTATCTGGGAAAGGTGTGAGGATGAAGAGGCGCCGGGAAGCTGTGAGGGTGCTAGGATCATCAGGAGAGATCCTAGGTGAGATGATCCCAGGTGAGAATGAGCTTGGCCCTTTCCGGGGGAGCCTGGTCTAGAGAGAAGAGGCCGAGAAGTGAGGGGATCGGGTTAGCGTCTGAGTCTGGGTTTAGAGGCACAGAGACGGATTCGGTACTGAAAACCAGCTGCAGGAGAATGGCCGGGGCTGCCACCGCCTTCTGTGGACCAAGCTGAGCTCGGCCCGGAGGACTGTCCGGGTGGGGGCAGAGCAGGGAGCGGGCTGGGAGGCGTAAGGGGGAGGCCAGAGTGGTCCTGGCTGGGGAGCGCCTTCTGGGCGCTCTCCGCTAGAGCGGTGGATGACCGAGTTGGGGAGTGTGTGTGAGCGCGTGTACATGTATATGTGCACAGCCCTGCCTCGCCTCCCACACTCATAGTGTTTGGTACCAGGCCGGATTATGGTAAGATGAGTAGTGTAAGGCCTTTGGGGTTGGTATTATATTTACCTTCTTGGTAAAGGGGGAGCTCTCTCCCCCCTCCCTCTGTTCCCCAGGTACCATATGACTAACTCCCAATTTAAGAGAGCTAGGGACAGACAAAGCAGCCCTAGAAGTCTCTTGTGATTTCTAAGCTTAAATATCTGTTTCTTTTCTCCCATGCTTTGTAATTGGGAAGAGGGAATAAGGAAAAGTTTACTTAAGTGCTGTTTGTTTGTTTTTTAACTCACTTGCTTCAAACAAAGCTAGCATACTCCAGATAATTCCATTTTCATCTTTTTAGAGCTGAGCAAACTAGAAGAGATCATATGCATCCCAATTTATTTAATTTTGTTTTAGAGCTAGAGAATTTGTATAAATCTCTAAGCTGACCTCATCATCCTATGGGAAACTAAGGACTTAAAAATCAGCCAGCTACTAAATGGCAGCACTACAACTAGAACCTAGATATTTTTACTCCAATTTGAAATCGTGGTGGTTTTCAACCCTGGCTGCCCATTAAAATTATCTGGGTCACTTTTTAAAAATACCACCTGGGTCCAACCCTAGATCAAATGCATCAATCTCTGGGGTTAGGACCCTGGTCATGGGTATATCTTGAAAACTGCCTAATGACTAATGTACAACAAAGGTTGAGAATTACACCACGAGCACTGCAAAATAGAAAATGGGAGAACTTGGGAAGTGGAAGATGAGAAGAACACTTCTTTTAATTATTTTACGTATTTTGAGTACTTAATTGTGGGTGTCCAAATTAGACAATTTCCGGTACTTCCTTTACAGTAGAGCCATATTGTGGACCCTGCACTGTTTTCTACCAGTAAACATAGCATGCTGGGTGCCTGTGACTGTGTTCCCCTGCACCCCCACTGCCTGGCACCTGCCTAGAGGTAGTGTCTGCATATGAAACACAATGCAGATGAACTGGTATCTTTGAGACAGCTGACTTCTTACAGGATTGAAGCAGAAGTGAGGGATCTTACTGTGTTTCATTTTTCATTCCTTTACTACAACTACACCTGTTTTTCCTATTAAAGGGAATCCTCAGGAAGTACCTTAAAATCATCTTCTACCTCGATTCATATGTCTTTTCAAAATAAAAATGTGTCAGACTGTATATCATATAGGTAAAATATATAGAGAATTTTAAATGGGCTAGTTTTCAAAGTAATAGACTCAATTTAATGTAAGATTGCTCTGCTCAGAACTATAGAAAGTAAAATAACCTTCAAAAGATCTCTATCTTTTGATCTTACTACAGTCTGGATCTTAGAGGCATTTTGTTTGTTCTGGTTTACTATTTTACTTAAAACATTTATCACAAGGGTGCCTGGGTGGCTCAGTTGGTTAAGCTTCTGACTTCAGCTCAGATCATGACCCCATGGCTTGTGAGGATCAGGTAATGATCTCAAGGCTCATGAGTTTGACTCCTGCATCAGGCTCTGTGCTGACAGCTAGGATCCTGGAACCTGCTTCAGATTCTGTGTCTCCCTCTCTCTATGCCCCTCCCCGCTTGCTCTCTGTCTGTCTCTCCTCAAAAATAAATAATAAATGTTAAAAATTTTTTTTTGGGGGGGGGGGGCCTGGGTGGCTCAGTCGGTTAAGGCATCCCACTCTTGATTTCAGCTCAGGTCCTGATCTCATGGTCTGTGAGTTTGAGCCCCACATGGGGCTCCGCCCTGGCAGTGCGGAGCCTGCTTGGGATTCTCTCTTTCTCACCTTCTCTCTCTGCCCCTGCCCTGCTCTCTCTCTTTCTAAAAATAAATGAACTTTAAAAAAAATTTTTTTTAAGTTTATCACATCTCACTGTGTCCTATCTGGTATAGGTTTTACTTGGATGTGTCCCTCAAATATATGAATTTGAGGTTAGGTTGAAACTCCATTGTTCTTCTTAACTTTAGAAGTAACTGGGCATCTTCATCATTGAATTCTCAAGGTCCTATTGATAGGCTACACACTAATTCCAAAATGCAAGTCCTTTCTTCAATTCTTATAGGGACGCGAGTTTGTAAAGCCTGTAAGTCTGTGGACTTTCATTTTTACATGTAAAGAGCTACTTGTAATCTACGAAATAAGGCATAGAGGCATATCTAAACTAAAGTCATAAACTAATCACACCACTAGAATTTACTGAGCGCTCAGTACTCCAGTAAGATATCTGGCTGCCTCAGATGTTTGGAGTCATTGCTGCTTTTCTTCTGCACCGGAATATACTTAGATGGTTGGCATTTCTATAGTTTCTCCTAACAGATCTCCCTACTTGCATCTTTGTGGCTCTAGAGTCTTTTCCCAACACAGCACGAAGAGCAAGCCTCCTAAAACAATCAGATCGTATCATTCTCCTGGTCAAAACTTTGTGGTGACTCTCCATTTTCACTAAGTCAAAGTGAAACTCTTTAATTGGCCTGCGAGTCCCACATGATCTATCTGACCTCATCCACTCCTTTCTTTCAGGCTTTCTTCTAGCTGTTCCTCTGCCTAGAACACTCTTCACTGAGATAGTCACTTGCTGACTCCCTCAGCTCCTTCAAATTTTGCTCAGTTATCCATCCTATTTAATACTCCAGCCTGCCCCACCTGCTCCCAGGTCACTCCAGTCTTCTTTACTGTACCCTATTTTTTTTTCTTTTTTCCATAGCACTGTCAGCTCTCTGACTACTTTTACTCCACAGTCACTAATATCCCGACTTATTATTTTTATCATTAGTCACCAACTTCTATCTACTAGGACATGCACAGAGCAGAATTTTTACTCCTGTAGCCCAAACACCTAGAGCAGTACTTAGCACATAGTAGGTGTTCCAACAAACACTCGTTGAGTGAATTTCTGGACAGGGAATCTGTCATCGTTGGTTCAAGCGGGCAGGAGAAATGGAAAAGCATTCTCAAAACACGGAAACACAGGTGCAGAGAAGTAAAATCTAAACTTTGTCGAGGTATATAGGTTCCTTTGGGGTTCATCTCCTGCCTTTTCCCCAATCTAGTCTACCAACACATTCCCCTCTTCAGCCAAGACAACCTTCTTGCACTCCGCTGAATGTGTAGTCTCTCATTTCTCTAACCCTCTCCCATAACCTTCCTCTCACTTGGTTTCTTCTTTGTCTTCACCATATGCTCCTCCCTCCCTTTCTCCTCTTTCCAACTTTTTACCCCAGGCTCTCTTAGCACCATACAGACCTTGCTCACAGATAGCGCTTGTCACATGGCACGGTAGGCATTTATTTCCTTGCCTGTAGCCTCAACTAAATCAGGAATTCTGTAAGAGCAAGGAATATGCCTTTCACTCCAATTTCCCCCACAGACTACTAGACTGTCATATAGTGCAGGGACTCAATAAATATGTGCTCCACAATTAATGAGTGGTCACAAAGTCATGAGAAAAATCACTGTTATTGGAGTACGAAGGGAGAGAGGAAGGAAATTAGAGCAAGAGATAAAGCCGGAGAAATAAGTTGTGGGAAGATGATGCTACAACCTTATATGTTGTGAAGAATTTGAACTTGTTCTATAGTCATTAGCCAGGAAGTGAAGTTTTCGTTTAAGCACAGAACTGACATGATCAGCTTTAATTATCAGGAGAATATCCTGTCTTCAGTTCCTCATCCATATCCAAAACAGCTGCTAATAGAATTATAGAAAGGACACAGATGTGGAGGAGACACTGTAGCTTGGAAACACAGTAGAATTTTTACTCCCTGTCTTCAGAAGTCATTTTTCTAGCTATTTTGCTCAGTAGATTATAACATCATGATAATGAGGCCAAGGTCATGGTTTAAATCCCTGGGTGAGTCAGTCAGTGCAGTGGCCACAGCTGACTGCTAATGTTGCCAGTTGTCAAATGACAACATGGTATTTCTTGACCAGGAACTGTGTGGAAGAATATGACTGGTTCACCAAAAGTTAATCAGCATTATTGGAAAAGCAACACAAAGTGCTTAGCTATGGTTATGGGACCATACAGTCATTTTAAATTAAAATAACAGTATTATATTAGTGATAACAAAAGAGCACAGCACCAGAGAAAGAATACACTGTTTGTTCCTAGAAACGAAGCTAGAGATTAGTACAGTTTAATTATTGGGATTTGAGGCCAAGAAGTAATGAAAAATTTAGTGGATGTTAGTGTAGATAAGCTTTATTAATTACTTTTTGTGTATTTAGCCATGTAGGAGGTTATTTCTTAATTATTATGTCATAAAACCCATAGAGCCATTTATATTAAAAGGATCTGGGAGAATCATATTCTAATCATCTTTCATTTATAGTATTATGAAGTTATTTCTATTTTTGTTCCCTGCTAGCAGTCAGCGAGCACATCTCTAAAGTGAAACAGGACAATGTTAGAGGTTAGGACATAGAAGCACAACTGATGTTACTATTTCCTTAAATTATATCTTCACCTTAGTTACAACTCTGACCACTAATGGAAGTAAAAAAAAAAAAAAAAAAAAAAAAAAGCCTGAATTTGAGCATCTTCTAGGTCCACCTATCAATTTGCAGGAAGCACTGAGAACAAAGAAACATATTAAACTACACCAGGGGATTACAATATATGCAACGAAAATTCAGGTGTTTCAGCAAATATACTACAAGGGAAAAATAAAGGGCTGGAGGGAGGATCTATACTTTAATTGAAACCTGAAAGACATCTTCCGAGTACAGGGATCCATGGACCTCGTTTGGACCTTGATTTTTTAAAACGACTGGAAAAAACTTTTGAGAGAACTGGAAATTTGGATAGTAACAAGGTATTTCATAATAAGAGGTAATTTTTTTAAGTTAACGGTATTGTGATGATGTTAAAAAAATAAAGACTCCTTAGTGATACATACTAAAATACCTATGGATGAAATTACTGTATGTGCTATCTGAGATTTGGTTCAAAATAATATGGATGGGGGTATGAACGGAGCAAAACTGGCCATGAAAGACAGTGAAAACCTCTTCATAATAAAAGTTTTTAGTAAGAGAATAAGAGTCTCTAACTTCCACTCTGACTGCCCTGCATTAAACTACAAAATCAACAAACTCAGTTAACCTTTTATCAAGCATTTGTTATTTGATACATACTATGTTAGCTGCTTTCACATTTTTTGCCACCTTCTCATACAACCCTCTGAAGAATTGCATCATTCCATTTTACAGGTTAGAACACAACCTGAGAGATTAAGTGATTTGACCAAAGGAAGAGACTGAATTTCAAGGCAAATTTTCAAACCAGGGTCTCCTGGCTCCCTGTCCAGGATTCACGCCACTATACACAACTGCTTAATATGGTTATATGCATATTTTCTGTTTCCCTGACTAAAATATGAGTATACTTTTACTGCAATGTCTGACATATAATAAACATCATAAAATAGTTACATTTAACCCAAACTGATCCTAAACTGCCATACTTAAAATGCAAGAAACAATTACAACAGAAACTAATGTTTACTTAAGGTGACCATATGTTCCAGTTTCCCTGACACTAACCCAGCTTGCCCAGGACAGCCCTTGTTTAATCTGCTGATCAGGTGTGGGGCATCTGGGTGGCTCAGTTGGTTAAGCGTCCAACTTCAGCTCAGGTTATGATCTTGTGGTTCATGGGTTCGAGCCCTGTGTTGGGCTCAGTGCTGACACCTCAGAGCCTGGAGCCTGCTTTGCATTTGTGTCCCCCTTTCTCTTTGCCCCTCCCCGCTCATGCTCTGTCGAAAATGAATACACATTAAAAAAAATTTTTTTAATCTGCTGATCAGATGTAATTATTAATTGCAACTCTTTTCACTCTCAAAAGTACCTGTTTGCACATCAGATTTTATGGTCGTGCTCTATTTGGTGCAATATGTATTAGGCTCAGATGGACAATATGAAATGGGTATAGAAAAATCTATAAAATTCAAACAGTGTGTTCCAAGAGTAAAGATTTATGTCAGAACCGTCCTCTACCATACTACATGCTAGACATTTAATAAATCTGATTGAAATAGAGTTAATGAATTCTCCATTAGAAAAGAGTAAATCCCTCCGATTAGATTATATTCTCCCGTAGGACAAGATTGTGGCCCCATCTGGAATCCAGAAATAACTGATAGGAATACTGAGAAAACTGAGCCCATCTTCTAATAAAGATTCATGGCAAAAATGGATTAAACGGCCTAGGATTTGTAAGACAAGCATAATAACGGATATAGAAGACATCAACATAGGCTAAAATACAGTGCAAGAAGATAAAACCGTAACAATCTTCCCAACTGGAAGAAAAGATAATAGTTGTTTATTTGAAAACATGTAGGAAGTGATTGCAGAAGTCTTGGCCAAAATCTAATCACTTAGGAATAGCCTGCAATGTAAGATATCCAACAAAATTGTGGCTTTCGGAGACAAAGGGTGGGTTTATCTTCTGCAACATGAACTGGCTGCTCTATACTTCAGATGTCTCCCTCTGCCTATGAGGATTGCTTTAGCCTTATCTGGATGGTGTCTGATCCAAATGCTTTCGTCCATGTCCTTTACTCTGCCAGACACTGTGAAATTCAAGAAACTGCATCCTAGATCTGATGAAAGGAGAGGCAAAGCTTACTATCAGCTGTGTACTGATGGTACAGCATCCCTAATTGCTTCGCTATCTTTCTGATTAGCGTCATATAACACGGAACTGAAAGGGAGATAAAACAGAGTCCTGTCATTTCCCACAAGGGAAAGGTGAAGAAAAGATTAGTGGAAGAGATCAAGAATAATCCAAGTTTATTAGAGTCTTTACCTTAGTCAATGATAATTTGGTTCACCCAAATACCAGAGAGAGAATAATAAATTTGTCATAATCATTGGCTGGATATTTTATGGGGTGCCTCATGTATACAGAGAGAAAATGTCACCGTGCCGATAATTTGGAGAAGTTACTCAACTTTTGGGGGTTTTGGTTTTCCTCTTATAAAATTCCTCCAATGGTGATCAGTAAGATTCTTTCTACCTTTCAAATGTAATGATTCTATAAAATACTACCATTACCTAACACTTCTGAAATATATCACCCAAACAGCAAGGATGTATCAGGAACTACTGAGAACAACATAACTGGAGAAGAAATAACGTCTACCTCAAAACCCTCATGGTCTAGTATGAGACATAAATACCTATAACCCACTGAGGTACATGCTAAAAGGTATGTACTCTGTGGGAGTACAAAGAGGATACACTTAACTTTTATGAGAAACCATAGAAAGAAAATTTTCAAATGGGTTTTGAAAGAAAGGTTATTTAGTCAGAAAAACAAAGATGAATACCCAGCCAATTACCAGCTGAATACCAGAAAATATCCAGCCAATAATTATGACAAATTTATTATTCTCTCTCTGGTATTTGGGTGAACCAAATTATCATTGACTAAGGAACTGCGAATTATTTTGTATGACTTGGAAGTGTGGGTTTTAAGAGGTTGGGAAGGGGCAGCTGCTGAAATGAGGCTGGAAACAGAACCTGGAAGATATGGTAAGGAGTTTGGACTTCAAACTGCAGCAGTGCTCAAACTTGAACGTACATAAAAATCACCTTTGTAGGTTTCCTTAAAATGCTCATCCTGACTCAGTTAGTTTCAGGTAGAGCCTGAGATTGTGCACTTCTAGAGAGCTCCAAGTAATGCTTCTATACTGCTGATCCATGCACGACATTTTGAGGGTGAAGTGTATCCTAAAGTAGGAAAGTGATATGGTGAGATTGTTTTTAGGAAAAGTTACTCTGTGAACAGGTAGGAAGTGAAATGGAGAGAAGCAGAGTGGTGGTAAAGAGAAAAAGTAGGAAGCTATTGAAATAATAAAGGTCACATAGAACCTGAACAATGGTAATGGAGATGGAAAGGAGGGGATGTCTTTCAGATATTTTTAAGATGTAGGATGAAGAGGACTTGGTGACCAATGAGCTGGGACAGGTGAGGGAAAGAGAGGGGTCCATGCAAGAATCCAGTAGTCTCACTCAATTTGATTTAAATGTATACTATCTCATTAAATCAGTGCTGAACTACATCCCCAAAATAAGAAATGACAACAAAAGCACACTTGTTTGGCGACAGCCATCTTTTGCCACTGTTCTATTTAACCCTGTAAGAGTCTCAGGTTTATCTAGAGCTGTGTTGCCCAACATGGTAGCCCCTAGATCTAGCCACGTGTGGCTATTTAAATTTACATTTATATCGATTTATTGTTATATTCATTAAAGTTAAATAACATTAGAAATTCAGGTTTTCAGTCACAGTAGTCACATTTTAAGTGCTCAATAGCTGTATGCGACTGGTGGCTACATTTTGCGTAGTACTAATATAGAACATTTCCACCTTTGAAGAACTTTCTACTGCACAGCATGATAAAGCATCAGTTAGTTATCTGTATTGCAGGGAACCAATATAAAAAGCATCTCACTGTCTTTATTTTTTTATTTTTTTAAGTACACATTTTGTAAGATAATTTAATATATATATATATATATATTTTTACCCAACAGTCAAGGAATTAAGAAATGAGAACATTCGAAAACCACACTGAAGGTAAGGAAATCTTGGCAGGCTCAACAACATCATTTTCCTTTGAGAAACAGCACCAGGGACTGGAAATCCCAGAAGACGTCTCAAGATCATAACACCCTTGAGAAAATGAGCTCGTTTGTAAGTAAGTCCGTGAGAATGGTAACAGACACATTCCCCGTATGTAAGCAATGGATAAATAAGGCTCCATTTTAAAACCTTGTGCAATTGCCACGAGTAGTTTCGTCAAGAAAGAAAAACTGAGTACAGAAGTTTAAAGATGGAGTCTATTTCAGGACTTTGCCCCATAACAACAGACAGTTTACCAAGAGAGAGAGAATGCTTTACCTCTTAGGATGCTTTCAGTTCCGTATAAAGGAAAGTTCAAAACAAACTGACAAACAATAAGGACATTTTTTGGCTCACTTAACTAGAAAATTCAGAAGTAGATAAGGTTTCAGAATTGGGTAAACCAGCAATCTCGTTATGTTTTATCAGGGACTCCATTTCATTCTGAATATGTACTCCACTATCCATGGTGTTGACTTCATTTTAACAATGATTCCTTTCACTGACATATTATGGCTAATAAAAACAGGGCCTTTCCATATCTGAGTTAGTCTGCTCCCATATCCATTCAACATAAGTTTTAAACTGTGTACTGATTGAAGCACTTCTCATTCATCCCTGTGGCCAGGGCAGGCCATGCTCTGATGACTTAGGTCTGACTACCTGAACCCATCACTGCAGCAAGAGAATTGAATTACCTGATAGACTTGGCCCACCCAAACCACATGGTTAACACATAATGGGGGAAGAGTGAAATAGGTATTAGAGAAGTAATTTACTATGTAAGCAGAAAAAGAATGTTGATTGTTCTTTAGTTTTCATTTATATCAACTCAGTTTTTAGGTCTTTACGTTTCAAGTGATTTTTTTATATAGGAAAATGCACTGAAATTGAGCAAATGGTGTTATTTCAGATTCAAAGATGAAAATCACATTAGAGAGAACATAAGCAAGAAAATGGTGCCTTGAAGGTGGTGAATTTTACTTTCTTAGTGCAGCCACAGAAAGTAGGAGAAGTAGATTCAAAAAGAATTGATGTTATAATTGGATTGGAATATATACAGATTTTACCCTAAAACTATAGATGAGAATCTTTGATAAAATGGAAGCCATACCAAAAGTGAAAAAGAAGGACTTCGGCCACCTCACTGTTAAACTATATACACACAGGAATTAATTACCTTATAAATAGGGTTTCTAATATACAAATGTGTAATGAGTTGATGACCATGATAAAGTACAGCCATAAGCATGTTATTGCTTATCATCTCTCTACCACGGATTGTAGGATTTTTCTCCAAATCCAGAAGAAGAATTACGAAAGTTTTTTTCAAAGTAGCGGAAAGTTTATTCCCCAAAAGTTTTTTCAAACAACTGAAACGATCCCAGATGAATGCAGGAGATTTAAAAAGATAATAATAATGCCCTCACTTTGCTTGACTCTAACTTTATGTTTAATGAGAAAATTATGGTTTCAACTACTATCTCAATGAAACTAATAACTAAAATTGTATCTCCAGGGGTGCCTGGCTGGCTTAATTGGTAGAGCATAGGACTCTTGATCTCCAGGTGGTAAGTTCGAGCACCACGTTGGGTGTAGAGATTACTTTTTAAAAACAAGTAAAGGAGCACTTGGGTGGCTCAGTCAGTTGAGCGTCAAAACTTTGGTTCAGGTCATGATCTCGCTGCTTGTGGGTTCGAGCCCCGCATCGGGCTCTGTGCTGACAGATCAGAGCCTGAGGCCTGCTTCACATTCTGTGTCACCCTTTCTCTGCCCCTCCCCCACTTGGGCTTGCGCGCACTCTCTCTCTCTCTCTCAAAAATAAACATTAAAAAAAATAATAATAAATAAATAAATAAATAGAATTGTATCTCCAGTTTCAGTCCTTCACACTCAGCTGTCTGCATAGCATTTATACTTGAGGGTTCCACTACCACCTCAAACTTAAATATATCTAAAAACAGAATTTATCCACCAACCCCTTCCTTAACAAAAAATAAAGTATCTTTTCTGACCTCCATTTTTCTGTCACTGGAACCATCATTTCCCCCCAAATCTTCTGGAGCAGAAATGTCAAAAATATCTGTGGTTATTCCTTATGTTTTTCTTACACCTAATCAGACCCTACACACTATCAATTATTTCTTTTTTTTTTAATGAAATTCATTGTCAAATTGGTTTCCGTACAACACCCAGTGCTCATATAATTTCTTTTTAATATCTCAGGAGATCCCTTAAATTCTTCTCACTGCCACCACTCTGACTTAGGTTATCATCACATCTCACTCAAATAATTACAGCATCCTAGGAATGTTGTAGAAGAAAAATCACTGGGCTTGGAGTCTCTATATCACTAATTAGTCATGTCATCATAGGTGTCACAATCTTTGAGTCCTAAATTCCTCTATAAAATGAGTAGAACTGGACAAGATAATCACTGTGTTCTCTTCAGTTCTAAAACTTTGTGCCAGAACTATTTTCCCTTGCTTCAGTCCATTCTACTCTTCGCTCCAAATCATTCCACACACTGCTACCAGAAAACCTTTTATTTTATTTTATTTTATTTTTTATTTTTTAAGTAGGCTTCATGCCCAGAATGGAACCCAATATGGGGCTTACACTCATGCCCCTGAGCTCAAGACCCTCAGATTAAGGCCTGAGCTGAAATCAAGAGTCAGACATTTAATCAACTGAGCCACCCAGGTGTCCCCAGATGAACATTTTGAAAAAATCACTTTTATTACGACATGTAGCAGGCACACTAAAGCAATAGTTAAGAGTATCAGCACTAAGGTCAGAATGCAAGTATTCTAATCCTAGCTCTGCCAATTACCACGTTACTAAGCATTTTCCTCATCTGTCAAACAAGAAAAGAGAGAGCACCTCATTAAAGATTTCAATAATTAACTGAGGTGGGGCCCCTGGGTGGTTCAGTCGGTTGAGCGTCCAACTTTGGCTCAGGTCATGATCTCACGGTTGACAAGTTGGGGCCCCGCGTCAAGCTCTGTGCTAACACTCAGAGCCTAGAGCCTGCTTTGGATCTGCGTCCTCCTCTCTCTCTGCCCCTCCCCGCTCACGCTCTGTCTCTCAAAAATAAACATTAAAAAAAATAATAATAATTAAAAACAAATAAGTAAGTGAGGTAATACATGTATAATACCTGGCACATTCTAAGTGCTCAATAAATGTTTGTTATTCTGACATTTCCCAATCAAACACATTAACTGACCCTGCCTACAAAACAAGTCCAAAAGCTGTAGCTTGAGTGTTAAATTTTTCTACATCTGCCTCCAAACCACTTTTTTTTTTAACACTTGCCCTTACAATGACATTCTGTAGACCCTCCACCCCAAACATATTAGTCTGTTCTCTGTCTTCAAGGGGTTCCTGACTTATTTGCATCTCTTTAATATTACTAAGGCACAGAACACCCGAGTCTCTTTACTTATCTGCAATGTAGTCCTCTAAATCAGAAGGCTTTCAGCTACATGAAACAAAAGACCAACTCAGACTAGCCTAACTAATAAGGAAATATATTAGTCTAGTGGTAAAACAGGTTTCAGATTGGCTGGATCAAGTGGCTCTACCTCTATTTCTTTGGCAGTTCTCCTGACAGTGCCTCCCTCCATATATTCCCTTGGTCCTCAAGCTGACTTACAACTGGGGGGAAAAAATGGCTTTAGTGGTTCCAGTCTTTACATCTATGTACCTTATTTACATCTTGTACTCAAGCTGACTTACAACTGGGGGGAAAAAATGGCTTTAGTGGTTCCAGTCTTTACATCTATGTACCTTATTTACATCTTGTACTCAAGCTGACTTACAACTGGGGGGAAAAATGGCTCTAGTGCTTCCAGTCTTTACATCTATGTACCTTATTGTTGGAGGAAGAGAGAGAGTCTTCCGGGGATTCCAAACGAGATTCCTGAAATTCACCTTGATTGGGTCATATACTCCTCTTCCCATCCCCGACTCACAGCCCCAACTGAACAATAATGTGACCAGTGGAAATGGAATGTGCTGATGATTGGATTAAATCAACCACAACTCTTAAGGCTTGAGGTTGGATAAGCTTCCTTCAAAGTACGTGAGCTTAAAGCAGAGGATATTGTCTAAGTTAAAGTCTGGTTGCTGTTTATAATGGGAAAGCAGGTAATGAGTATTGATTACGGAACCAAGAATGTCCATTCCACCATCCCTGAAGTTCAATTAAAGACCATCTCTTTGATAATATCAGTTTCTATAAATACTGCCTGACTTGCCCTATAATGTATCTTTTATGCATATATGTCTTGCCTCCTTGATTATAAATTCCTTGAAGTCGGGGAGATTATATTCCTATTCAGCACTGAGCTGCACACAGAGAGTACTCAATGAAGGATAAAACAGTTTTATGGTGGATTCTGTGATCTATACTCGGAAAATGGAACTAGGTGGTTAAAAGAAGTGGGGTAGGTGGAAAAGAGTATCACAGCTCTCAGCACTGCCCTTGGGGGAGAGAAATAAATTAAGCAATGGATCTCTGGGTCAAAAACAAAAACGAAAACAAAACAAAAAAACCCACTTAGACCGATTTCACTCCCTAAAACAGGAGCCCACAGAATGTCTGCTTTCCGAGTGAGTTTGAGGCCAACATGATTTTACAATAGCTGTGTTTGATGATTATATTTATGCCTCCACAAGTGGCTTTCTTAGCCCTGGCAATCTCAATTTAGTTTCTTATTTCCTTTGGATCTTCCAAAGTGTTCTCCCTCAAGTGGCATCTGGGAAAACATATTCATTTATTTCAGAACTGCTCTTTTGACCTCGTTGTTACTTCCCTAACTATTAGAACCCAAGGCGCACTTGCAAACAGGTCTTGTTGACAGTTTTCATCCTTTGCAAATGGACGTGATAACAGACCCACTACTTTGAATAAAAATATTTTGCCATTTCGATACTAAATATTTTATTAATGGAAACTACACATTATGTATTTTACGGAAATGTTATGACTTGAAATTTCGGTAGCTAATATGTCTCTAATAATAAAGGCTTCTTAGTGCAACTGTTGCTCATAGATTTGCAGCTGGCTGGCATTTTAATTTTTAATTCACATTTTTAATTCAAACATGACTGATAGGAAATACTAAGAAAAGTTCTCCTTGAATCATTGCACTTCAAAAGAAGAAAGCAAATCCAGCTGTCTAATTATGATGCAATCTTTTATTTATATATTGAGATCGGTAGCATTCACTCAGCGTTTTTTCTCTCCATTAAATGTACTCCTAATAATGGCAAATGAAGTGAAGACTCTGTAAAGTTCAACTCACCACAGCAACATAGTAAAGTACAGAGGGGAGGGTTTTTAAAGAATAAACTCATTTCTACAAACAGATGTCATAAATAATAAGTATGCAAATGACTACAGGTTCTCATTCTCAAGCCTTAAACAATGCATTCCTAGGTAACGGTTCTAATAACTGTTCTGTCTTCCCCCACTGGCCTGTGAATCCCTGAAGCTTTGTGAAATGCCGTGTTCTCACTATTATTCACCTACCCTCTAGCATAGTGCCTATTATTCCACTGATAGGCAACGTTTGACTCTAAAATCTTGACACTTGAAAGAAAAACATGTAAGCAGAGCAATGTGGTTTTCTTCATATAAAATGAAGAAATCTGGGAGGCACCTGGGTGGCTCAGTTGGTTAAGCACCAGACTTCGGCTCAGGTCATGACCTCACAATTCCTGAGTTTAAGCCCTGTGTCAGGCTCTATGCTGACAGCTCAGGGCCTGGAGCCTGCTTCAGATTCTGTGTCTCCCTCTCTCTCTCTCTCTCTCTCTCTGCTCCTCCCCCCCATTGTGCTCTGTTTGTCTCTCTCAAAAATAAATTTGAAAAACACTAAAAAAAAAAAAAAAAAAAAGAATGAGTCAGTGTGTCAGGAAAACAGCTCTTTTGTGATGGTAAATGAGATGCCCTATCACTCAGAGGCAGGAAGATGAAAGGGAAGAAAACCATGCTTGCAAAGTAGATCTAATCTTTTAAGGTTGCTGTATAGTTATAATTTACATCTTTTATGCCTTTTTTTTTTGCTAGGTTCTTTAAATTTTTAATCTTTCTTACTATTTAGTGAGGTTTGCAAAAGTGACCACCTATTTCTTCTGTCCTAAGGAGAAGCAAGGAAGAATGTATTGTTCACATTTAGACCAGAGTTTGGTACCCAGCATAATTCAAAGTAGGACAGCACAAATCTTCCCAAGGGAAGATGAAAATGGAGGTGAAAAAATTAAGGTCATGTGCTTGGTTTCTCCTTCTAGAGATTTTCCTTCCATTATTTTCACTGAATGAACTTCAGAAGATTTTGTGTTTTAGCATTGCAGGTCACATAGCATATGATATTTTTACAAAGTTTATAAGATCATTCTTGTTAAAAAAATTTTTTTTGAACTCCACTAAACCAGTTTTATTTCTTGACTGACTTTATTACACAGTTAAATTGATCTAATTTTCTGCTATTTACATTGTGTTTTTACTGAAAATTTTAACAAAATTAACAAAAAATTAGCATTCCACTTAAATAGTGTCAACCATGTCATATTTTATTATAGCTACTGCCTTCTGAATTGCCCTTGGTTGCTATTCTTTCTGCCATACCTAATTCTCCTGTGTCAAATTTTGCAGACCTAAATTTCATCAAAGATTTTCTATCACTTTTGGGTCAATAACAAATTTTGTGTGCTATTTTAGCCTCTGTCAGTTTTCAGTCTGATATTTCTACTAGCGATAGGCATCATAGGCTGGACAAAAGCCATATTTATTTACAAGTGTGCACAGGTTTGTCAGCATGAATAAAGCATCCAGGTTTATTGTCTATCACTTCTTTCGTGCTGCCTTTATCCCTATTCCAAATACCTGAAAAGGACAGTGCTTCTTCCAATGTCTCACCAAAAACATCAGAAAATACAGATCACATAATATTTTAATACTGTGATTCTACACCACAAAAGAATGAGGAACGTGTGAAGGCAGGGCTTTTACTCTATCTCTAGTGCTTAGCACAGCCCCTAGTAAATTAGAGGCTTCAAAAAGACCTCAAAATTCACATGCATAGACAAAGTAGTTACCTTAAGATGCCAGGCAAACGGGGTGCTACCAAAAACAACAGAAGATTGCCCCCACAGAGCATTCTTGGATACACTTGGAAACTTGGATGAAGTTCGCTCTCCTCTCCCCATAAAATATGGCTGTGTGTGGAAAGAAATGACGGATCCTTAAAACCCTGACCTTGTAAGTTTATGGCAGTGGTTTTGGCTTCGGCCTCTTTCTCTGCCGTGCTCAGTGACAGCACATTTCTTGTACCAAATGAACAGCTAACGAGGGATGCGCCTGCATGCTGTCAGCGGTGGGCTGAGGTAATTTTTTTTATTATTATTATTTTAGAGAGAGAGAGAGAGTTAGTGAGAGAGGGGCAGATGGAGAGAGAGTGAGAGAAGGATGGAGAATCTTAAGCAGGCTCCATGCTCAACACGGAGTCCAATGCAGGGCTCAATCCCAGAAAATCAACAGTCAGATGGCTCAACCAACTGAGCCACCCAGCTGCCCCTACAAAGTCTCTAAGATCATTCATTCTTAAGTATGTCAACTCACAGTTTTTCTAAGAGAAGGAGGTAGCAAAAATAGGAAAATCTCAGCAAAAACAAAACTGAAGATGTGGGGACATCTTTAACTATTACCATCATCATCAGTTTAATTATAGATCCTCACGGTACCTGATGGTTACCTTGTAGTCCACATGCTGTGTTGGGCTGGTGCAAAGGTGACTCCCTAATGGCTTCAAGTATTTAGATAATAGGGAGCATGAGATTTAATGAAGTTGAAATAATACTAAGAAATAAGAAAAAAAGAGGATATAAAGATTAAGTTAGAGGAAAGCTTACCAGGAAATAGCACTGAGTTGAAGGGGAATTGTGGAAGAAATGGTTGGGGAAAACATCTTAATGTATATAGAATGTTCCTGAATTTGAAGGGAAGAGATGAGATGCAAGATGTATATAAAGAGTCGAGAATCCTGAGAAACTTAACAGAAACCCATGGGGGAGGGGAAGGAAAAAAAAAAAAAAGAGGTTAGAGTGGGAGAGAGCCAAAGCATAAGAGACTCTTAAAAACTGAGAACAAACTGAGGGTTGATGGGGGGTGGGAGGGAGAGGAGGGTGGGTGATGGGTATTGAGGAGGGCACCTTTGGGGATGAGCACTGGGTGTTTTATGGAAACCAATTTGACAACAAATTTCATATACTGAAAAAAAAAAAGAGTCGAGAAACTTGGTTCCTATTAGTTTCCATCACCCATTAACAGTGTTGCCTAGAGCATTTTTACCAGTTCTAGGCTTGTAGGCTAGAGAAAATGAGAGCTACTTGTGACTCTCCCATAGGGCATCCCCTATATCTATACCTTCCATTTTCTATATATCTATATATCCATATCTATATCTATATCTATATATCTATATATCCATGTATCTATATCCTTCCATTTTCATCATTGTCTCTACTTTCACCTTTTGTCTTCTCCACTGCCATTGTCCCAGTACAGTTCACCCTACTTGAGTCTATCTCATTTATGGCTACCAGATTAACATGTGTAATAATTATTTTCATCACATCACTACTCATCCTCTCAGGAATCGACATTGCTTAGAGTAGTGAGGCCAAGCTTCTCATTGTGAGGAAAAGTTTCTCATTTCTGAAAAATGAGAGCCCTCCACAACCCAACTTCACCCTACTTGTATAAAATTTTATTTCCTAACACATACTCTTATTTCAGACAGGGACATCTATCTGAGCACTTCCCCACAATGCCAGACACATTCTTGCTTCAGTGCCTGTTCAAGTGCCAGTATATTGCTGAAATGACCTTCCTGCTTCCCTCTCCTCTAAATTGTCTCATTTCCAAAGTTCAGTTCAAGTCCTACTGCCAGATCGAGGCCTTTTCTAGTTACTCTAGCTCCTACAACATGGATGTCCCCTATTTCTGAAATCATTCTGTCCTTAGATGTAGGGCAGAGAAGAACTATTTTTTTTTAATGCTTTACTAAGAAAATTTTAAGCTACTTGAGGACATGGACCATGTTTTTAACTCCTTTTTCCCTCAAATAGTGTATAAAATAAGCTGAGCCTTCGTTTATTCTTAGTGGTTTGACTCACAGAAAAAGTGAAATTTAAATGTGAAGATAATGATTTAGGAAAAATCTTTAGGAATTTGTGCAAATTTAGAAAATTACATAGTATTTATGTGGTATAAGTTTTTGCAATTTATATTAAACAGCTTTTTAAAAATAAACTATGCTCATAGCAAAAGGAAAAAAACTTTATTTTTTTCAAAAGTTTTCCTCTTTTTTTCAGCAGCTAACCAGGTTGAGATTTATCAGTACTAAAAACAAAATGTAACAAGTTAGGCTTAAAGTTTGCAGACTTATCTGTAGCAACACTAGAAGAGGAGCCATGTTGTTATTTTGGAATATTTTCACTAAAAAGAACACATTAGTTATACCTCAGCGGTGTTAACAGTTAATGGAGGTGGGAATTAAGAAGCGTTCATGCTCACTTTGGCAGAATATATACTAAAAAAAAAGAAGTGTTCGCATTAGTGTTGGAGTGTACATAATAACCAGTTGTGCAGTCAAACAAAAAAATTTAGCACCATGAAAAAAAATATATGTAAATATAAAATCATATTCATAATCTCTAAAAATATGAAAAAATAAAAGGCCAGCCACTCTATCCCTAGGTCCACTCTATAGAGGTTGCCATTATTAACAGTTTCTTCCAACATCATGCATAAATTTGCTATACATATACAGCATGTAATTAAGGCAAATGAGATAATACAATACCGTTCTGCCAATCTGCATTTTTATTTTAAAATATATCTAGGAACCCTTTCCATATGAGTATTGCAGATTTACATCTTATGTTTTGCACAGTTTTCCATTTATATCAGAGCATCATAGTTTATTTAACCAAGCCCCAATTGATAGTCAATGAAGCTATTTCCGGTGTTCTTGCTATTACAAACAATGCTGCAATGAACGTCTTTTTTACACATTCTTGTGTATTCATGCAAGCATATCCTAGAAGAGAAATGTCTAGGTCAAATGGTAGACGCATGTTACATTTTTTAGTGATTGCCAAATTCTGTCCTCTAACAAAGGTTGCACAAACTCCCACTCCCACCAACTATTCAAGAGTGTTTCTTGTTTCCCTATGCCCTTACCAGTACTGGGCATTACAACTATTTTAAATCTTCGCCATTCTAATAGATGAAAAGTAATATCTTCTTACCGTTTTAATGTTAATTTCTTTAATTATGAATAACAAATGTTTATTGGCCATTTATGGAGAGTGAATGAAAAATGTCTGTTCCTCTCCTTTTTTGTCTTTCTGGCACCAGTTTATAACAATTCTTTGCATATGATGGAAACGTCTTTTGTCTGTCACATATGTTGAGAAGATATTTTCTAGTTCGCTTTTTTTCTTTTAAATATTTTTATGTTATATTTTTCTCATATAAATGTTTCAATGTTTCATGTTGTCAACGTTATCATCATTCTTTTGTTCTATAAAGTATGCACTTGTACCATAAGAAAGGTCTTCTGATCTCCAAAAGTATTTTTGAAAGTTTATTCATTTTCCCATTGGCATTTTCATGGTTTCATTTCTTTTTTTCAACTAAATATTTTATCTCTCTGAGTTGGGTAGGGGGGCACTGTAAGAAATGTAGAAAAAAAGAAAGAAAGAAAGAAAGAAAGAAAGAAAGAAAGAAAGAAAGAAAGAAAGAAAGAAAGAAAGAAAGAAAGAAAGAAAGAAAGAAAGAAAAGAGAGAAAGAAAGAAATGGAGTACAGATACAGATTTTTTCTAAACAGCCAGTTGCCCCAAAATGATTAATTGAATAATCCGTCTTTTTCTGATGTACTTAAGACACCCACGTGCATGCACATATATAAACAAACTTTGTTACTAGCTATATTACTATTGTCATGCACAAGGTAAGGTCTGACTAACAGATTTGGCAGGAAAATAAACAACAAGCCGTTTTTCAGTCTCAGACAGTTTACTACCTACATTTACAGCAAAAAGAAGAGAATCCAAAGGTACGAGCTCCCTGGGGCCACGGGACATGGCAATACCAAAACATAAGAGGCCTGACCACCACCACACAAATAATGGGACACCCTGTTGCTGAGAAGCCAATGTCATGTTGCAGCTAAGTAGTTTTATAAGCTGCAGCTGTGCCCTAAGCAGGGACTGAGGCAAGTCCGAAAGCCTCATACCTCATCAGAACCTAGGAGGTGATGAGAAACAGCTCATGACATCCTACCTTACAGATATAGGGGCAAATGGGAATGACCATGTAGCCACAATTTATAAGCCTCCCATGCTCCCGTGTTCTGGAAGAAAAATCAAGCATTCTGCCAAATCAGCTGCGGTTCAGTCTTGCTTGCTTAACATGACCTATGTGGATACATGCAAGGTCATCAAGTGCCAGCATGAAGCCGTTCCTCTACTACTGTTGAAATATATTCTTGCTGCTCTCATGTGAAACCTGAAGCCTCAATATATAGGATTAATGAACCCATAATAGTCAGCTCGAATATTTCTGAGAGAAATTTATATCATGTGGTTGAATAAGAGTATTATCTGGCCCACACAGAGGGAAGGAGTAAAAACCAAATGAATTATACTTGAAAAGTGAAATATTTCCTCCAAAACTTTTTTAAAGAAAGATTGTAAATAGAAATGTTAAAACCAAACGTATAAAAGAGAAAGAGAAGTGTCTAAATGGCTTATGTTTTTCTAAAGACCAAATTGAGTTATAATTTATATGAAGCAATTTTTTCATTAATAACATACCAATACATTATTATCAGTGAAGCTGAGAGTTTAATGAAAAGATTTCAAATGACTACACTAATCGTTATTGGTATGTTTCTTTCTTAGACAATATCTTCTCAGAGTAACTAATCCATTTTAAAATAATTTTTACATTAAAATGTTATTATATCCAAAACATTAGCACATTCTATATAACCATATTCATTGGAAATATAAATGTGTTGATTCCTTAGGAATCTTAAATATACTGAACTTTTTAATGCTATATTTGCATACAAAAATTTCCAGCAATATGTTTCTAAATCATTATATTTATCAAAGGTCACATTTAAAATAAGCATTGGGGTGCCTGGCTGGCTCAGTTGGTAAAGTGTGTGACTCTGGATCTTGGGGCTGTGAGTTTGAGCCCCATGTTGAATGTAGAAATTATTTAAAAATAAATCTCTTTTAAAAATCTTAAAAATAAGCATTTATCCTATGAATAAATTTAACCAAGGAGGTGAAAGACATGTACTCTGAAAACTATCAAACACTGATGAAAGAAATTGAAGATAACACAAATGGAAAGATATTACATGCTTATGGATTGGGAAAACCAATATTGTTAAAATGTCCATACTACACAAAGCAACCTACAGATTTAAAGCAATCCCTAGCAAAATACCAACAGAATTTTTCAGAAAACTAGAACAAACAATCCTAAAATTTGTATGGAACCACAAAAGACACCAAATAGTCAAAGCAATCTTGAGAAAGAAGAACAAAGGTGGTGGTATTGGAAGATTTCAAGATATACTACAAAGTTGTAGTAATCAAAACATTATGGTACTGGCATAAAAACAGACACATAGATCAATAGAACACAACAGAGAGCCCAGAAATAAACCCACATTTATATGGTCAATTAATCTACGGCAAAAGGAGGCAAGAATATGCAATAAGGAAGACAGTTTCTTCAACAAATGGTGTTGGGAAAATTGGACAGCTACATACAAAAGAATGAAACTGGACCACTTTTTTACACCATACACAAAAATAAACTTGAAATAGATTAAAGACCAAAATGTGAAATCTAAAACCACAAAACTCCTAGAAGAAAACATAGGAAGTAATTTCTTTGACATTGGCCATAGGAACATTTTTTCTAGATATGTCTAATGAGGCAAGGGAAAGAGAAGCAAAAAACTACTATTGGTACTACATCAAAATAAAAAGCTTCTGCACAGCAAAGGAAACAATCAACAAAACTGAAAGACAACCTACTGAATGGGAGAAGATATTGGCAAATGGTATATCCAATAAGGGGTTAGTATCCAAAATATATAAAAACCTTATACAACACAACACCAAAAAACCCCCCAAATAATCCAATTAAAAAATGGGCAGAATACATGAACAGATGTTTCTCCAAAGAAGACAAATAGATGGACAACAGACACATGAAAAGACGCTCAACCTCACTCATCATCAGGGAAATGCAAATCAAAACCACAGTGAGGGGAGGCCTGGCTAGTTCAGTCTGAGAAGCATGCAACTCTTGATCTTGGGATCATGAGTTCAAGCCGCATATGGGGTATAAAGATTACTTAAATAAATAAAACTTCACACACACAAAAAAAGCACAATGAGATCTCACCTCACACCTGCCAGCATGGCTAAAATCAAAAACACTAGAAACAAGTGTTGGCAAAGATGTGGAGAAAAAGGAAACCTCATGCGCTGTTGATGGGAGTGCAAACTGGTGCAGCCACTGTGGAAGACAGAATGGAGGTTTCTCAAAAAATTAAAAATGTATATACCATACGATCCAGTAATTCCATTACTGGGTATTTACCCAAAGAACACAAAAACCACTAGTTTGAAAAGATATATGCACCTCTGTGCTTACTGTAGCATTATTTACAATAGCCAAGATAAGGAAGCAACCCAAGTGTCCATTGACAGATAAATGGATAAAGAAGAAGTGATATATTTATTACATATATATAATATGTATATAATAGAATATATATAATGGAATATTACTCAGCCATAAAAAGAATGAGATCTTGCCCTTTGCATCAACATGGATGGAGCTGGAGGGTATAATGCTAGGTGAATTAAGTCAGAGAAAGAAAATGCCATACGATTTCGTTCATTTGTTGAATTAAAAAAACAAAACAAATGAGCATATTAAGAAAAAACAAACAAACAACAAACCAGACTCTTAAACACAGGGAACAAACTGGTTGTCACCAGAGGGGAAGTTGGTAGGGAGATGGATGAAATAGATAAAGGAGATTAAGAATACACTTACTGTTAGGAGCACTGAGTAATATATAGAATTGTGGAATCATTATATTGTACATATGAAATTAATATAACTGTTAATTAAATTTCAATTAAAAACATGTATGTATTTTTTAAAAACAAGCATTTTTTGAAAACAAATTTATATTATAAAATTTATTTGACCCTGTTATTCAAAAATGAAGATTCTTTAAAACATATTAAAACATCTTTTTTTTCTAAGTGAAACAGGGGGATTTTTTTTAAGTTTATTTTTGAGAGAGAGTGAGTGGGGGAGGAACAAAGAGAGAGGGGGACAGAGAATCTGAAGCAGGCTCCCACTGTCAGCACAGTGAGATCATTACCCAAGCTGAAGTCAGACTCTTAACCGACTAAGCCACCCAGGCGCCCCAAAGAGGAGCATTTTTTAAATATTAGCCTGCTTGTTGCCAATTCAACATGTGAACATCTAGATTTACAGAAAAATTAGGATAATTTGTTCTGTAAAAGAAACGCCTTTCATAATAAATTCAGATTCAGGTCATATCTTTCAAATTCTTACTATACAACAATTACCTAGTATGCCTAGTATGCTTCCAGACACAACATCTCATGTGATTCTCATGAGCCTATATGAAACTGAACTTTTCTCCTATTCTTTGACATCTGTGTCTAACCATAGTGAAGTGTGGGGAAGTGGCAACAGATTTAGCAGAGTGGATTAGGTCAAAACACTAGGTGCTTGCTAGGGGTGAAGTTGGGGGTGGGGTGGGGTGGGCAGGGAGGGAGGCTATTAAAGAGCATGAAGTGGAATGAACCCTTAAAACCATAGAAAGGCTTCAACCTGAAGGCCCAAGATGAAGCAACTAACAGAGGCGAGGTTTGGGGCTGAAAGAATTGGTTGAAACATCTGGACAGGAAATGATTAGACTCCCTAGGTTCCCTTCTCACCCTCATAAAATTTGTGACTGTACATCCGCTCACACCATCCTCCACCCAACCATGTACCCAAACCCTGTCATTGAGATACCATAGATATATGGGAGCCCCAAACCAAAGAGGCTCTGGACTAAAGTTCCCAGCCTTGGGGGTGAGGTAAGAAGACAAAGGGCTAACATAAGAAATTAAGAAGATCTAATGGACCCTCTCTCCTACCCTGGTTCCAGGACACAGGCACCAATACCTGTTATAGTTGATTAAAAAGTGTCCTCCAAAAATTCACGTCCACCCAGAACCTTAGAATGTGACCTTATTTGAAAATAGGATCCCTGTAGATGTAATTAAAGTAAGAAGACATCATACTGGATTAGAGTGGGCTCTACATCCAATTATCAGTGTCCTTAGAAGAGGAGAGGGCACACAGAGACACACAGAGAGAAGGTCACGTGAAGACAGAGGCAGAGACTGGAGTGATGTAGCTACAAGTCAAGGATTGCTGGGAACCATCTGAAACAATCAAGGATTTCTGGGGCTGTCATATACAATATCTAATACTTGAGCCAGTGTATTTGGGGATATCTTTGTCACAATACCTCAGCCTCTCTCCTACTGGTTCAGTACTATTTTGCTTTTTAAAATTACTCTGATAGAAATAAAAGTTCATTTTAAAAGCAAAAAGAGTCTAGGAATAGAATGAATATATGTGTGTGTATGTGTGTGTGTGTATAGATATATAGATATAGATATAGATAGTATCTCTCTCTATATATATAGTATCTCAAAATACAAAATATATAGACACAGATATAGATATATATAATCTCTCTCTCTCTCTCTCTCTATATATATATATATATATACTATATACATATATAGTATACATATATATACATATATATACAAATATAGTATACATATATATACATACTGTATTTGTATATATACATATACATATATAGTATACATATATATATATACTATATACATATATATACTATATAGTATATATATAGTATCTCAAAATACCAGGCAAGCAGGATTTGTAAACAAATGAGATTTAGGGGATTTATAGGTCTTACATATTCTTCCTTGGTGCATATACAGCTTATTCTTTGTTTGGAAGGGGCACAGAAAAATGTAATGTACCTTGCTAAATAACAGTAGACCATAATCATGGTTTTCTAATCCCATCTGCTTCTCAGGAGAACAAAGGTCTAGGAGGCTTCTCCTTCTTCCTGTAAGAGACTGTCCTGAGGGCTCTACATCATCATCACGTTTTGCTTGTTTGCTACTTGGTGGAACTGGATTGAACAAACTATGCTGCTATGTAATATATTGATTAAAGCATTTCCCAAACTCATGGGCAGCAAACACTCTCTTCCTAAGGGAGAGAGAACAAAAGACAAGGGTGTCGTGGTTCAGGTATTGTCCTATACCTTCCTGCTGTTCCCACCTCACTGCAAGTGTTACTTAGGAAGCCACATGCCATCAGAGATTGATAGCTTGTACAAGTAGCAAGAGTAACAGTAGCAGTAACAGCAGCAGCAGTAGCAACAATTGTAGTAGAGGATAATGCCATCTGAGCGTGTGTGCCAGGCAAAGTACTTCAAATACAGTATCCTCCTTAATTCCCACAAGAACCTCAGTGTAGGTACTATTCCTGAAGGAGGATAGAATAAAATGATTATGACTGTGGCTTTAGAGCCAGACTTGCCTGGGATTGCATCCGGCTCGACCCTTAGCTGGCTATGTAATCTCAGAATTACCTAACCTCTGCCACCTGTAGAAAGAGGATAATAGTAGTCCTTATCTCCTAGGGTGTTTTGGTGAGCAATTTATGAGTTAATACGTATGTATAAAGTTCTCAGAATAGGACTGGTCTAGAACGTGCACTGTGAAGCCAGACTGCATTTACATCCCAGCTTCACCACCTATGAGCTATGTGGCCCTGGGCAAGTTACCTAACTTACCAATGCCTGCGTTTCCTCCACTGTGCAATGAGTGTGGAAAGAACAGTACCTGCACCTCAGAGTTTTTATGAGGATTAAATGCATTACATCTGTCAAGCGCTTAGAGCAGTGTCTGGCAAATAATGAGCTTCTCCCCCATTCTCTCTCTCTTCTCCTGGGACTCCAGCTACACGTGTTAAACCGAATCACTGTGTCCCATTTATCCCATTTACTCTCTTCTCTGTGTTTTCCATCCCATTTTGTTCCGAAATTTGAATAGTTTCTTCTAACTCTTCTTCCAGTTTGTTATATCAAAAATAAATATGGACATGTACCTTACTGTTCTAAATGAACAATTTCATGCACTCTGAAAAAAAAAAATAAGTGAAAAATACTCTGTGCATAGCATATACTTGACATATGTTAGCTGTGACAATTAACCCCTATGTAACATCAGAGGAAACCAAAACTTGGGAAGATTAATTCACTTTTCAAGGTTGCACAGCTAGGGGCGGATGCAGCCAGGATTTAAGCTCAGAGTCCATGCCTTAATTACTTTAATTATCATGCCACGCTGCTATTGCCAGAAAAGAGCTACCTTGTTCTTGAGGGTGGATACTGCCTTTGTTATGCAGCCTATGTGTGTGTGTATATTGCAAGGGCTCTTTCAGAGTGGGGTTCATTCCAACCCAATCCACCCTACCTATACCATCCTTAATTTTGCTCAAAATACCCACCTCACAAATAGAAAGCCTAATACTTATCTGTCATTCTGTATATTTAGTCAGTGGGAGCTCCCCACCCAGAAGAGAGGATGAGTGAAACTAACAGTGCTCAAGCAAGCAGACTGTGATTCCAGAATTAACCTCATGCTGCTGCCATCCTGAGCCCTTGGGCTGAGATATGGCTCTGGTGGAGGAAATGAATGAATCATCATTTGTTGTTTTTTTTTTTTTTTTTATTAGTCTTTAGCTATTTGGAACAGCAGCACTTTATATAATTAAAGGAATCCAAAGGAAAAAAAAATAAAAGAAATAGTGATTTCTTTCTTTGCTGATAAAGCCAGAATGTATTGACTAGGCGAGAAAGGAGAGACGAAAAACTTTCCGATGATTCTCTACAAACAGTTCTGCTTAGCTAAAAGGCACAGATAGCAGGAAATCAGATTAAAGACTGGAATAATAGGGGCGCCTGGGTGGCTCAGTCAGTTGGATGTCCAACTCTTGATTTCGGCTCAGGTCATGATCTTGTGGTTTTGTGGGTTCGAGCCCCACATTGGGCTCTGTGCTGACAGCACACAGCCTGCATGGGATTCTCTCTCTCCCTCTCTGTGTCTCTGCCCCTCCCCCATCTCTCTCTCAAAAATAAATAAATAAATAAGCTTTAATTTAAAAAAATTGGAATGATAGACTACAAAGAAAATGTATTATTTTGTCCCACCATCCGCTTCCCATCAAACACATATATACATAATCTTTTTAAATTTTTTTTAAATTACATTTATTCTTCTTATTTGTATTTTTTTTTAACATTAATTCATTTTAGAGAGAGAGCTTGAGCAGGTGGAGGGTTGAGGGAGAGGGAGACACAGAATCTGAAGCAGGCTCCAGGCTCTGAGCTGTCAGTGCAGAGCCTGACATGGGGCTTGAACTCACAAGTGTGAGATTATGACCTGAGCTGAAGTCAGACACTCAACCGACTGAGCCACCTGGGGGCCCCAAACATCTTTCTTACAGTAAGCTCAATGATTTCATTCTGTGTCTCCAACCATCAGCTCTTTTTTTCCAGTTTATTTTTCCCCTAAAATATGATATTCCTTCAGCTTTGATGATCACATCTACAGATAACACCTGAATTTTCATGTCTTTTGTTTCACATTTGTTACTACTTCTTAGAAATATCTGAATACTTATCCCGCCACAAGCCCAAATTAAAAGCAAACACAATTCCAGTTCTATCGAGGATGTAGGAAGCTGGAAATAATATTGTTTGCACCCTAATAAAAGAGAAAAAAAAAACAGGATAATCAACATAATCATACCTTTTCTTAAACCTGTCAAAGAGCTGATATCACAGGCAACAAAGCACACTGAAATCCAAGGAAAGACAGAAACTTCCAAGGAGAGAGAGGTTGAGAACATTGGCTCACTTGTGGCAGAGCTTAGGAGGAAGAAACTCCAGGTGTCATACAAGCGAGTAAGAAAAGAATACAACTAATGTTTCTTTAATGCCCAGTGTGGGGCTCCAACTTATGATCCCAAGATCAAGAGTCACATGCCCCACCAACTGAGCCAGCCAGACACCCTGGAATACAACTAATTTTTAAATGAATTGCTAAAGTGAGTGTGGGCTCGTGAGAGTGTTTAGAATCCCTGGAAACTGCAGACACAAAGGGAGATCACATCCACTTACAGTCTTTCTCCATGAATATCCACTGAGCGTGTATCATAGGTGCTTCATGTATGTGTAGTGGAGAGAATATGGTGTCTGAACCAGGCCATTTCACAGAGACAGGACACATTTAGAGATAAACATCAGAGACACCTCGATGGGAAAAAAGCCTCAGAGAACTACAAACAACCTGGGAAGGAAGATAGAAGGGGCAGGAGGGGGACATGAATTCTCACTTAATTTGCCTCAGAGACCAAGGGTTTTAGGCATCGACCATAGCGTGGCTCCCTTTCCACAATTTCCTTGGCGGTGGAATGATGACGTGGTACTTGCTAATGCCATGATGGGAAGATGGAGACGAAGCCAAGTGAAATCAAGACTGAGAAACGGTAGAGAAGGAAGACAAAGTTTGACAGCCTCTTATGTGGCTGTTCCTTTCTCAAAAAAAGCCTTATCCATCACCCATACCACCCCACCTGCTCCCTCAGGCTTTTATGTGCAAATGTCAAATTCTGCCTACATTTCTAGCGGCAAGTATATGTTTAGGAAATTCTCATCTTATTACCTGCGATAATGGATCATCTTTTTCTCCCCTTATCCAAATGCCCCCCTGAGTTTTTAGCCTACTTACTGCACTAAACAAAGAGCCCGGGGGCAGGTAGGGCACTAGACAAAGAGGCGGGATAGTATCCCCGGGTTTGTCTTATCTGGTTGATGACTGTCCCTGAGCAAGGTGCCGTCTATTACTGACACTTAACACCAGTCTCCCATTTCTGAGATAGCACAGTGTCATATGCCCTGTGTTCCCTTTGTCACTCAGATGTCTGATTCTACCACCATGTCATTTCATTTCAGTAAACCTCCAGATCTTTTCCATATCCCCAAATCAAAATTTTGTGCTGCCTATGATATGATTATGTGCTGCCACCGGTTTCAATTAGCAGCTTTTTTTTTTTTCCACATGTTTATTTATTTTGAGAGAGAGAGAGAGGGTATGTGTGAGCTGGCGGTAGGGGCAGAGAGAGAGGAGAGACAGAATCCCAAGCAGACCCAGAGCTCAATCTCAAGAACCCTGACATCATGACCTGAGCCGAAATCAAGAGTCAGAAGCTTACCTGACTGAGCCAATCAGGCACCCCAGCAGCTTTCTTTTAAAAAGACACCATCTCACTCTTATGTGGATCCTGAGAAACTTAACAGGAACCCATGAGGGAGGGGAAGGAAAAAAAAAAAAAAAAACGCAAGGTTAGAGTGGGAGAGAGCCAAAGGATAAGAGACTCTTAAAAACTGAGAACAAACTGAGGGTTGATGGGGGGTGGGAGGGACGGGAGGGTGGGTGATGGGTATTGAGGAGGGCACTTTTGGGATGAGCACTGGGTGTTGTATGGAAAGTAATTTGACAATAGATTTCATATATTGAAAAAAAATTAAAAAAATAAATAAAAAGACACCATCACCACCACCACCAAGAACAAAAAACTATTTTAACACAGAATTGGTCTTTGAGGGGAGGAGCTCTAAGAAAAATGTGTTCTGAGTTTTATCCATCCAAAACAAAAGAACTTAAAGGTAACTTGGGGTGCCTGGGTGGTTCAGTCTGTTAAGCATCTGTCTTCGGCTCAGGTCATGATCTTGCCGTTTGTGAGTTAAAGCTCCACATTGGGCTCTGTGCTGACAGCTCAGAGCTTGAAGCCTGCTTCAGATCTGTGTCTCCCTTTCTCTCTGCCCCTACCCCACTTGTGCTCTGTCTCTCTCTCTCAAAAATAACTAAGCATAAATAAAAAAATTTAAGGGTGCTCTGGTGGCTCAGTCAGTTAAAACGTCCAACTTTGGCTCAGGTCATGATTCCATGGCTCGTGAGCTTGGAGCCTGGAGCCTGCTTTAGATTCTGTCTCCCTCTCTCTGCCCCTCCCTAGCTTGCACTCTGACTCTCTCTCTCTCTCTCTCTCTCTCTCTCTCTCTCTCTCAAAATAAACATTTTAAAAAATGTTTTTTAATTTAAAAATAAAAACAAAAAACAGCTTGATGATTTTTATCTCATTAAACCCAATTTTAACGGACTGTGACTCAAAATTCACTGTCAGGTTTAGTGGTCATTAAGCTCAGTTCTAGCCACCAAGTACTGTCCTTGGTCCCAGCTGAAGACCACTTTCTCTCTGCACCCTCCAGATGCTGCTTGAGCAGTTATCTTTGGATTCCATCTGAACTCTCTTCATCAAATTTCTCATCTCAGGATCCCTTCGGTCTGTTCAGACGAAGTGATTTAAGCTGCTGCTTCCTCCTTCCAAGCTTTTTCTGGATATTTGTCTATATAAAGCTAATGTACTTCTCCCACTGGACTCCGCTAGCATCCTTCCAGCCTCCTATCCCTGTGGGTTTCCCATTTTTCTGGAAATTTCCCCAACTGTCTCGTTAAGTAACTTCTACATTTCATTTCGTCCATCTTCTTCTCTCACAGTTACACCTCCAGAGACTTCATCCTTTCCCCCTCGGAGCAACATAAACCTCACTTACATTTCAGTTATTCTTACCTCCATATGGGCAGGAACGCTACACTCTTAAGTCCACACATTCGTTGGGAAAGGGTTATCTTTTTAATTTCTTTAAGATTTTATTTTTTTAAGTAATCTCTACGCCCAACGTGGGGCTCGAACTTACAACCCTGAGATCAAGAGTTGCAGCTCTACTGACTGAGCCAGCCAGGCATCTTGGGTTATCTTTTATAGTCACAACTTTTTTTTTTTTTTTATAATTTTTTTTTTCAACGTTTATTTATTTTTGGGACAGAGAGAGACAGAGCATGAACGGGGGAGGGGCAGAGAGAGAGGGAGACACAGAATCGGAAGCAGGCTCCAGGCTCCGAGCCATCAGCCCAGAGCCCGACGCGGGGCTCGAACTCACGGACCGCGAGATCGTGACCTGGCTGAAGTCAGACGCTTAACCGACTGCGCCACCCAGGCGCCCCTATAGTCACAACTTTTAATCAATGAAAACCCTGTTAGCAAAGATCACTTTACATCTGGGCATGAGACTGAGACAGGAAGGCCCCGTCTCAGGTCATAGATTAGGGCCTGGACACAGAGATGCTGAAAAATTGCATGGAAGAGTATAGTAATTCATTAAGTTTCCAAATAGGATATAGCTCCAAAATTGGGCGATGAGGTCAAGGAAAGGTTAGCTTCTGGTATAAAAACTGTTGGAAATTAAATTCTGCATCTGCAGAAATGACTCAATCTAAGTCATTTATAAACATGTCCCCAACAGAACCATTGTCTCTTAGTCCAGTTGAGAAAGTCACTGGATTTCTCGAAAAAGACGTACAGACTCTTCAGAGATATTGCCAAATGCCTCCGATTTTTGTTGTGCTGTCAGAACAGAAGGCGGATTGGAAATGTCCCTTAGACCGAAGGAAGAGGAAGGCAGAAGAACAAGCTGACATTCGTTTTATCCAGCCTGTGCAGATGGAAGGGGCACTTTGACTTCGGAGGGCCAATGTCAATTATTTAGTTAAAATATACCTTTAATAGAGCAGGGGCAAGCTACACTTAATTTTATAAAAATAGCCAGTAATTACATCTCACTATTTTTGTTGTCATGATTTCCACCAAGCGTTGCAGTAGGCAGAAAGAACTAGGAAGAGGAGTGGATAGGAATGTCATGGGTGAGGAGAATAATGTACATTTAGTGCCAGATAGGAAAATAAATTGCTAAATGGAAGTTTCAAGAGGAATGCGACTCAGGAGTGGGTGAAGAGAAAGGAACACTAGGAGAAAGGCAAGGCTGACTTACTGATAAGAGGAAGTTAGGATGAGGCATAATCACAAGAGTGTGTTTACAGATAAATGCCGAATCTGAATGCTTGAATGAAGAGGAAAATTGGGAGAAGACGTCCATGTAGAGCTTGCCATAGTAAGCATTTTTTTCCAAATGAAGTTGATACTTTGTAAAGTCAAACAATTGAGGGGTAAGCATATATAAAGTAGGAGAGAGGGAATAGAAGATGATTAGTTGGATTTATTAAATCAGCTATCAAGGCATTCTGCATAAATGCTGCTAAAGTTTTGTCACTTAATATAAGACAGATAAATTCAGTGTTTCCCAAATTTTGCTCTTTGTTTACTTACCTTCATCATCTTCGCTATATTCTCATACCACCTATACTCTTTTGTGTATTTCCTTAAAGTAGCTCACAAATTCTTTGAAACCGTTCATTACAATATTTTTCATACCTCAGCTTCACCCTAAGCAATGGCATCTATGACACCATGAGTTTGGTAGGCTAGTTAGATTTTTTGAACACGCATTGTCATAAATGTATAACCTTAAAAATTAAAATTCTCCATCTGGGTAACAGCTGAAGTCAACATCTGTACTACTGGTGATACACAGATCCCAATCTGAGAAATCTTAAGACACACATTGTTTGTCCACAGTAATGCTGTGGTTTGGCATGCATGAAGGGAAATGTTAAATGCACTTAGCTTTTTTTTTTTTTTTTTTCTTCAGGCTCCTTCTTGCTTTTTGAAAGAAAAAAACAAGAGAAAATAAAACACCATTAAGTCCCTCCTAGTTGGGGTGACTCAAAGGCTAAGTTTGAGGTTGCTAAACTCCTGAATTACTCAAAGTGTGATTTGGCATTGGCCTCTGGGCTTTAGATTAATAGGAGAGTAAGATCTTCCTTAGTAAGAAGGAAGTGTAAGCAGAGGCATGTATAGATAGAGTGATGCTCCTGGATACTCTGAGCATGCTTTGTCCAGGCTGCAACCCACCATAGAGAAAAGCTGTACCCACTGAAAGACAGAACCTCTTTGGGGCAGATCACCTGATACTTATATGCAAGTACTCTCCTATGATGAGTGGAGAGGGCCAGGCGAAGATCCAAATGACCTAGAACTGTCACATGCACTTTTACTGTATTTCTACCAACATACAGTGCCAAAAATTTCTTCTCCCAAGTGGATTTACCACTAAGATAGCAAAGGTGAAGCAAAAAGCCAATGTTGGTCTCTGGGCAGACTTAATTTCTGTAAATCCTACAACTGGCATCCTAACTGATAAAGCAGCCTCTTGTGAGTTAAGTTAGAATGAAATGAATTCTGGGGCGCCTGGGTGGCTCAGTCATTTAAGCGTCCAACTCTCGATTTCAGTTCAGGTCATGATCTCAGGGTTCACGAGACTGAGCCCCACGTGGGGCTCTGCACTGACATGAGGAGACTGCTTGGAATTCTCCGTCTCCCTCTCTCTCCAACCCTCCCCAGCTCATGCTCTCTCTCTCAAAAATAAATAAACATTAAAAAAAAGAGAGAATGATAGGAATTCCTCCTAAGCTTGAACAATTTTTTTTAATTTAAGTTTATTTATTTATTTTTAGAGAGAGAGAGAGAGAGAGAGAGAGAGAGAGCAAGCACAAGCAGGGGAGGGCCAGAGACAGAGGAAGAGAGAGAATCCCAAACAGGTTCCATGCTGTCAGCGCAGACCCCGATGCAGGGCTCAAACTCACAAATCATGAAATCATGACTGGAACCTCAATCAAGAGTCAGAAACTTAACCAACTGAGCCACCCAGGCGCCCCTTGACCACTTTCTTAATACATAAAAAAAATTTCTCAACCTGTAAAGCTAAAAATCTCTGGAGACTATCCAAGAAAATCATTCACATTTGGGGCATAGGCTGGTCAGAAAGTTGTCCTACTGTCTTTGAAACCTTAGTAGGTATGATAGGTACAAATTTAATCTCAAGTCCAGTTTTCCAAAGGCTGGCCCTGCTGTTGCATAGCATTAGGAGGGCATCCCATTACTCATTTCAGTGTTGTGTCTAACATCTTACTGATGACCACTCTGCCTTGATATTCAGTGAAAGTTATTTGCTAATGGAGCTGCTTGAGAACTGAAATGAATTTATGTGGTAGCTAAAATATTTTGAAATACAGCAAAGATTGGTTTGTGCTATAAGCCTTCATTTTGTAAGAAGCATGGCATCATGTCACAGAACCGTCCACCTGTCTTCCAAGGGCTGTGCTGACCTTCTTATTAAATTGTCTTTTTCTCACTTAGCTCATCAATTAACAATCTCTGTTAATTAGATGCTAAGAGGACAATGTGATGTCTAGGTAGCAGAATCCAGGACCAACTTCTAATTATATAGTACTGAAAACAAAAAGTCTTGAGCGTTAGATAAGCTACAGCAGCACTACTCTGGAGCAGGTTAGTACATAAACTTTATTCCTTTTTACTTTTCTTTTCAGCAGTCACGCTGTGCTAACTTCACAAAAGCATCTGATGCTATAAAACTCTTAGAAGAAAACAGTGTGGTAAATCTTCATGGCCTTGGATTTGGCAATGGATTCCTAGATATGGCACTAAAAACATGAGCCAAAACAAGGAAAAACAGATAAACTAGACTTCATCAAAATTAAACACTCTGGTGCGTCAAAAAGTGAAAAAACAAACCAAACCACATCATTGAAAAGAATATTTGCAAATCACGTATCTAAGAGAGAACCAGTTCCCAGAATATATAAAGAACTCTTAGGACTCAACAACAAAGACAAACAACCCAATTTAAAAATGGGCAAAGAACCTGTAAAGACATTTCTGCAAAGAAGATGTGCAAACAGCCAACAATCCCATGAAAAGATGCTCAACGTAATTAATCTTTAGGGAAATGCGAGCCAAAACCACAATGAGATGCCACTTGATACCCACAAGGATGGCCACGATAGACCTTTTGTAGCAACATGGATGGAACTGGAGAGTGTTATGCTACGTGAAATAAGTCATACAGAGAAAGACAGATACCATATGTTTTCACTCTTATGTGGATCCTGAGAAACTTAACAGAAGACCATGGGTGAGGGGAAGGAGAAAAAAAAGTTAGAGAGGGAGGGAGCCAAACCATAAGAGACTCTTAAAAACTGAGAATAAACTGAGGGTTGATGGAGGTGGGAGGGAGGGAAAAGTGGGTGATGGGCATTGAGGAGGGCACCTGTTGGGATGAGCACTGGGTGTTGTATGGAAACCAATTTGACAATAAATTTCATATTAAAAAAAAAAAAAGGATGGCCATGATAAAAAAAAAAAAAAACAACAAAGGGAAAGCAACTGCCAATAAAGGTGTGAACACACTGAAACTCCTGTATGTTGCTGATAGGTATATACACATAAAGTGGTACAGCTACTGTGGAAGACAGTGTGGTGCTTCCTCAAAATGCTAACCATAAACTTACCGTACGACCCAGCAATTCCACTCCCAGGTACATAGCCAGCAGAATTTTAAACAGGTACTCAAACAAATACTTGCACATAAGTTTCAATAGCAGCACTACTCCCAAGAGTCCAAAGATAGAAACAACCCAAACGTTCATCCATAAATACATGGATAAACAAAACGTGGTACATCAATACAATGGAATATTATTCAGCCATAAAAAGAAATAAAGTACTGATGCATGCTGTGATGTAGATGAAACATTATGCTAAATGAAGAAGCCAGAGACAAAATGTCACATATTATATGACCCCATTTATATGAAATATACAGAATAGGTAAATCCATAAAAACAGAAAGCAGATTGGTGGTTGTCCCAGGCTGGAGAGAGAGAATGGTCAGTGAATGCTTAATGGGTATGGGATTTTCTTTTGGAGTGGCAAAAATGTTTGGAACTTGATAGAGATGGTGGTTGCACAACATTGTGAATTCACTAAATGCCACTGAACTGTGCACTTAAAACTGGTTAATTTCATGTTATGTGAATTTAACCTCAATGTATAACAAAAAGCAGTTGATGATTGCTACTGAATGATCTAACATGCAAATCTGGAGCCAGAAACAACAGAATGCCACATTGCTGTTTACACCTATGACTTTTGATGACGTATATAGCCCACTGAATTGAAATAATTTTCCAAAGAATCATAAAAGGCTATCTTTTCAAGGGAATCCTTTTTATGACTGTGTATGCTCAAAGTTGAGCTGACGTCTGTTAAATAGCAGTATAAATTATTTCGCTTTGTTCCCCATAACTGATAGAGAATTGGTTCAGAACAAGTGACATTAACTTGAACGTGACTATCTGAAGCGACGGGAGATCGTGGGAAACTTGATAGTGTCAAATGGTGATGCGGATAGATACCTGGCATTGCAGCTGGCAGCTTAGAAACTATAGAAGTACATCTGTCATTCTGGGGAGTACTAATTAGAACCAGGGGAGTAGACAGAGGAAGTGCTTCGGCAGAGCTTTACATCATTCCAACAAAAACAGATGAGTCTGCCAAGAGAGCATGTCCGATCACTGGGGATACAAAATTGGGGTAGAGAAACTAAGAATACTTACAGAGAAGATGTGCGTTCTACCTTATGGAAGTCAGTTTCATTAACTTTCACAGAAGATTCCTTGATATGAGCTATCTGAACCTCTGATACAAAGAGATTAAATATTCTCCTTCTTGGTCTGTAATTGGCCTCATTTCCCAAACTCCTTAAAAGTTATCACCCTAAGGATGATTTTTTTTTTTTTAATTTTTTTTTCAACTTTTTTTTGTTTATTTTTGGGACAGAGAGAGACAGAGCATGAACAGGGGAGGGGCAGAGAGAGAGGGAGACACAGAATCGGAAACAGGCTCCAGGCTCTGAGTCATCAGCCCAGAGCCCGACGCCGGCCTCGAACTCCCGGACCGCGAGATCGTGACCTGGCTGAAGTCGGACGCTTAACCAACTGCGCCACCCAGGCGCCCCCTAAGGATGATTCTTGAAGTGTGTTACATACACGTCTTGATAATATGCTGTTTGCATAACACCAGACTATCCCCTTTGGAAGTGTACAGCTTACTAACTGAATTGAAAACAGCTTATAATGATTAATACAGATGAAAGAATCTCACTTAAAACAGACTAGAGATAAAATGCAAAGTGGTAACATCGTTCAGGTGAGGGTGGTTCTCAGATTGAAACTCAAACCAAACCTTGTATCAGTTAGGATCTTTTCTTGGTTATAAGTATTCAGAAAATCAAACTAAAACAATGGCTTGAGTCAATAGGGATTTATTTCTCTCATTATAATTAGAAGATAGGAAATAGGAAGTTGTATCTCCTTTATGAACGACATCATCAAAGACCCTGGACTTTTCTGTCTTCCTATTCCATCACCTTTAGCCTCATATCTTGGACTCATGGTCACAATATGCCACCACAATACCAGACATCACTTTTACATATAAGGCATAAAGAAGTTGGTGAGGGTGGGGGGGAGATAGGGTAGCACCAACCACCTCTGTCCCTTCATTAAGAAAAGTTTTCCCTGAAACCCCATAGTAAACCTCTGCTTATGCCGTATTGACCAGAACAGATTCACATGGCCAGTCCCAGCCATAGGGAGGTGGAAAGAAGATATTTAGCATTTCTAGACTCTCTAGTGGAAGACTGAGAATGGAGAAGAGGGAGGGGAATATGTTTTAGGCTAGTGAAATTTCACTGTTTGCCATGCTTTTCCTTGTACAAACATTAAAGAGATTCTTAGATGAAGAAATAAAATAACTGATTTTTGCATAATAAAGAATATGAATACTGCATGACTCCTATTTCAACTTTCTTAACCTATGAAGTATGTAATTCCTTAAGTTTTAACTTAAATCCAGGGGGAAAAAAAAACCTCATATGCTACCTAAATCTACCTAATGATTTGTGGCCTTCAGGTCCCAAAACACCTTCATGCATATTGACTAATGTGGTTTTACTACACATAAGAGAAGGACATTGGGGTTGGAGATGAAGGAAAGATAGGAAACGAGCTATGCGATCACTAACTCACCCAAATTTAGAACTTTAAGGTTCCTGATTTGAAGTTCAGGATATTTGGCAAGATACTTTCCTCTACTATTCTTCCTCCCTTTAAATGCCCAGTTAAACACATATACTTCACACACACACACATACACACACACACACACACACACACACACACACTGATATAAATAGTTGCCACCAGCACAAAGTAAGGAAGCAATTATCTAAATGTTGGCATGAGCAAAGGAAGGTCGTGACTGAATCTCCAGTGCTCAGGAAAAGAGGGAAATTATTGTTTTCCTAGGGAAGACAAATCTCTTTTAAGTTGTCACATCTGAAAAATGAATTTATGCAGCAATATTTCAGGGAACGGTAGTCAGATTTATGATGACATAAAATTCACTCAATTTTACAGAAAAAAAAAATACAGCTACCTCTTTGTTATCCACAGAACCTATCTTACCCAACCAGGCAAAATAAGCTTAACCTTGACAAATTTTCTTCCTGCAGCAAAGGTTTGCATCAACTGGCAGATTTTCCCGGCGGTGGATTTGTAATTACTTTCTGAATTTTGAAAAGCAGATTAAATGACTACATAAGGATCCGAATATTACCATCCGCAAATCTTTCTGCTAACTGATTACTATGAGTTATTATTAAATGAATTTTCCACGTTTCATAAGCATTTCCTGCACTGGTCTATCCTTTGCAATACCACATATCACCTCTGACAAATGATTCAAAAATAAAATATGAGCTTCAAAGAAAATAAAGCCAACTATATAATAAAATAGATTTCAAGGAAGATTTTTATAACATCTTAGGGGGAAGAATTTAAAAATACATTTTCCAAGGCAAAAAGATAGCAGCTTTTAAGGTTTTGCACATAAATGTTAAAACAAGTTTTATCAAAAGAACAAAAGTCTTCATAAAGTGTAATGTTTATAGTTTAACATTTGAACTTTAATAACTTAGGTTGCAACTGTGATAGAAGTAATCTGTAAATATCACTTAGATATTAAAGAGATTCTTAGATGAAGAAAAAAAATAACTGATTTTTGCATAATAAAGAATCTCTTTAATCACTCTTGATCTCGGGGTTGTGAGTTCAAAATACATTCTCTTCTCCTAGGTTGAAATGGACTTTTAATCTGCTAGCCAAAGGACATAGTTTAACTATCTCTATGGCAACCATTTTTTTCTTTTATTGCAGCATCTGAAGAAAGAACACACTGTGTACAGCTAGGTAATGCAGTTGTCCTAGACTCTAATAAATTTGCTTTTCCGTGCTATTTACAGATTTCTATCATACCCACAATCTTAGACATTAAGTTTGAGAGATACACAGAGTCTTCATAAAGTTCTACAGATAACTGGTTATATTAATCCCCTTTGGCAAACTCCTATAGTACAATGTTTTATATTTGGAAAGTACATTCTAATCATTTCTGTTTATCTTCTCAATATCCGTTATGATGGGGTAAGTTCTGGACGGGGAAAGTGTTGGCGAATATTGAAGGCTGAGGAGTCTGTTGGCCTTTCATAGAGATTTGATAAGAGCAATCAGAAGTTGGGAAGACAGAAAATGATCTTGTTGGAAATGCCTTAACAAAGTTGGGCGGAAAAGGAGGCAGAACTGAGAACCTAATGTTGGAACCCAGAGAAAGAAAGAGACCTTCCAGACCTACTAGCTTCCAAGCTTGGAGAGTAACACTAGCTCATAATTGGTGAACTTAGTGTGCTAGGCACTGGGATAAGTATTTTGCATCACTTATTTTCACTGAAATAGCACAACAACCCTGTGAGATATTACTACCATTTTCAGATAAGGAAAGGAGGTTTGTGGAAATTGCTCAATAAAATTTAGGTTTTCTGGGGTGCCTGGTCTGGCCCAGTTGGTAGAACATGCTACTCTTGATCTCGGGGTTGTGAGTTCAAGCCCCACATTAGGGATAGAGCATACTTAAAAAAAAGTTAGGTCCTTTCTCTGCTATTCTCCATTATGATGATGTCTAACATATGATGAGCATTCATTCAGTCATCTTTGATTTCATGCTACAAGTATTTAGTATACAACTACTTAGTGCTAGGATAAAGTGCTAATCATTGAGAATACCAAAATAAAGAAGACCAACATAAGCCCTACCCTCACAGGGTTAACTTTGCTAGTCTAATGTTGCACAGAGTCCATGTTCGAGAAATGATAATAGCTAATATTTTCATAGGATGTATAATATCAGGTCCTGTTCTAAGTGTTTGACACATATTAATTCAATTACTTTTCGTAACAACCCTATAATGTAAGTATTACCACCACTTCACAGATGAGGAAACTCAGTCAAGACTAGAGATTGAGTAATTTACCTAGAGTTACATTCCTTGAGATTGACAAAGTCAGGACTTGAATCCAAGTGGTCTAACTCGAGGGACCATGATCTCAACTAATCTACTATTCTTTCTTTCTAAAATTGCTTATTGAAATAGTTTGATTAGAGCCCTCCCTCACTGATTCCCAGGCTTGCAGGATTTTAAATGAGGGATGTATTTCTCTAAGAGAGTTCAAAATAAGAAAAGAAAGATAGAAATAACGCCGGCTTCTTAGGTTATTAAAAAAATAAAAAAAGGGGGGGGGGCTGAGAGCTTTGGAGGCTATAATAAAGCAGAGAGGAATTGTGAATACACCCAAGGATAAAACAGATATGGTCCATATCCTTTTGGAGCCCACAGTTGGCAGAGAAGTCCTCTGGGATTACATCACAAGGGACTTATCTGCCCTATGGGGACAGGAAAGCATTCTCTGAGGAAATGATGTTTGAGGTGACCTGAAGAATTTGGGACAAGCCCCCTGAGGCAGAGGGAACCATATGTGGAAGTTTGGGGCAGAAGAAAGTACCATGTAATCAAAGAATTGAGAGAAGTCCAGTTGGCTGAACACAGAGATGGAGGAGAGGTGTGGCATGAGAAAGAAATGTGATGGTGATGGAGAGAGCAGACTATACAGAACTGTGTAAGCCATCTTGAGGCTTTGGGTTTTATTCTAATGGCAAGAATAATGGCAACTGAAAGGCTTTTTTTTCCTTTTTTTAACTTGAGAGAGAGAGAGAGAGAGAGAGAGAGAGAGAGAGAGAGAGAGAGAGAATGCAAGCGGGGGAGAGGGACAAAGGGAGAGAGGGAGAATATGAAAATCCTAAGAAGCCTCCACGGTAAGCACAGAGCCTGACACAGGACTCAGTCCCATGAATCCCAGATCATGACCTGAGCCAAAATCGAGAGTCAGATGCTCAAGCAACTGAGCCATCCAGGTGCCCCTGAAAGGTTTTTAAACACAGGATAGTTGGGGCGCCTGGGTGGCGCAGTCGGTTAAGTGTCCGACTTCAGCCAGGTCACGATCTCGCGGTCCGGGAGTTCGAGCCCCGCGTCAGGCTCTGGGCTGATGGCTCAGAGCCTGGAGCCTGCTTCCGATTCTGTGTCTCCCTCTCTCTCTGCCCCTCCCCCGTTCATGCTCTGTCTCTCTCTGTCCCAAAAATAAATAAACGTTGAAAAAAAAATTTTTTTTAAAAAAACAAAAAACACAGGATAGTCACCATGGCAAATCTGATTTTTGAAAAGATCACTTTGCCAAAGAGTAGAGGACAAATTAAAGGGGGAAAAATTTATGTAAAAAGAGACATTAGAGGAAGAGCTAAGATGGCAGAATAGTAAGAGGACCCTAGGCCAGCCTCCTCCCTTGAAAACAACTAAATAAATATCAAATCATTCTAAATACCCAAGAAATCGATCTAAGGACTGACAGAACAAAATGCACAAGTAGAAGGAGAGAAGAGGCCACCTCATGGAAGGTAGGAGGTATGGAGACATACTTTGGGGGAGAAAAGGATCAAGCGTGCTGTGGAGGTGAGGAAGCCCTGTTTAAGAGAGAGGAGAGAGACAGAGACAGAGACAGAGAGAGTGAGAGAGAGATTGGAGCGCACAGGGGATCACACAAGGAAAACACTTCTCCAAAGACACCGACTGGGAAAATGAGAGGGGCTGATTTTTGTGAGTTTTATAAACAGTGGAGCTCAAAGACTGGAGTTTTAGAGGTCTGGGGCAGTGGGTGCTGCAGTGCTCTTGTGGAGAAGGAGTTCAGATAGCTCACTAGTAGTGGGTGTGATCTGAGGATTTCCCTGGGACACAATGGGAGAGATGGCTCCCCCTTCTTGGATGCATCCGGAAGAGGTGGCATCGTCTCTCTGGGGACAAAAGAGCCGGTGCCATTACCATCCCCTCCCCACTCAACATGTGTGCAGAGACACCTGCTGAGGGTGGCTAACCTGAACACTGGCTCTTTGCTAAGCTTTCCTCCAAACTCCATGCCCCTACACTTTGGTGCTACTCCCCTTCTGGGACAAACTGGCATCAGTCTCAGTGCAGCAACACTCTCCACCAGAGGTTTAGAGCTTTAAAACTCACCCAGCCTGCCTGGGATAGAACATAGGTGCATTGCACTGCCAGGCAGACAGACAGCCTGGGCATAGATAGAATGAAAGCAGGAATCTGAGAGACACCTGGGACACAGGAGGGAAGATTGTTCTTTCTTCTGGGAGGGCTTCCCAGACAGTGGAGGGCATGAACTTCCCTCTTCAAGGACAAGAAGAGGGTTGGTGTCATTTCTCTTCCCCAGCCCTCAGCGTAAACAAACTTCAGTAAGCAGCACAGAGCCAACAATGGCAGCTTAAACTGCTTACACCAAGTCCCTCATCCCTGCACTCCGCAGGTGCTGCTTTTCTAGAGGAAGCATGCCTGAGAACCAGAACAGTGGGCCCCTCTCCCAGAACACCAGCACAAATCCTCCATGTGCACCATGTCTACTGACCATAGAGTTCTGCAAAGCTTCAGCTCTAGTGGAAATATATCAGACCTCTTTTAACTAGCAGACCAAAGCACACCAAGGTCCAAACACTACTCTGTGCAGGCAAGGAGAAACTCTGCAGAAGACTGACTGAGGGAAAGAGCAGCCAAAACACAGCAGCAGACTACACACAGCATACACCAGAGACACTTCTTGAGGCTTCAGGCCCTGGACATTATATGATCTCTTCTTCATAAAGCCATTACTCTTAAGAGCAGGAAACATAACAGGCTTTCCTAACACAGAGAAGAAGATAGATATCTAGACAAAATGCCAAGATGGAAGAATTCATCCCAAAAGGAAGAACAAGAAAAGGTCTCGGCCAGGGATCTAACTGAAAGAGATATAAGTAATATGCTTGATGCAGAATTTATTTTTTAATATGAAATTTATTGTCAAATTGGTTTCCATACAACACCCAGTGCTCATCCCAACAGGTGCCCTCCTTAATGCCCATCACCCACTTTCCCTTCCCTCCCACCCCCCATCAACTCTCAGTTTATTCTCAGTTTTTAAGAGTCTCTTATGGTTTGGCTTCCTCCCTCTCTAACTTTTTTTTCTCCTTCCCCTCACCCATGGTCTTCTGTTAAGTTTCTCGGGATCCACATAAGAGTGAAAACATATGGTATCTGTCTTTCTCTGTATGACTTATTTCACGTAGCATAACACTCTCCAGTTCCATCCATGTTGCTACAAAAGGCGAGATTTCATTTTTTCTCATTGCCAAGTAGTATTCCATTGTGTATATAAACCACAATTTCTTTATCCATTCATCAGTTGATGGACATTTAGGCGCTTTCCATAATTTGGCTATGCTTGATACCGAATTTAAAGCAACACTCATAAGGATACTAGCTGCGCTTGAGAAAAGCATAGAAAGCACCAGGGAGTCCCTTGACATAGATATAAAAGACCTAAAATTTAGGCCAAAATAAAAATATAATCAAAATGTGAAAACTGGATGTAATGACCACAAGGATGGAAGAATCAGAAGAACAAATAAGTGACATAGAAGATAAAATTGTTGAAAATTAATGAAGCTAAAAATAATAGGGAAAGAAAAATACTGAATCATAAATGTAGACTTAGGAGCTCAGTGACTCCATAAAGTATAATAACTTTCATATCATAGGAGGCCCAGAAGAAGAGAGGGGAAAATGGGCAGAAGGTTTATTGGAAAATATTATAGCTGAAAACTTCCCTAATCTGGGGAAGGAAACAGACATCCAAATCCAGGAGGCACAGAGAATTTCCATCAAAAACAGGCCAACACCAAGACATAAATTTGCAAAATTAAAGATAAAGAAAAAAAATCCTAAAAGCAGTAAGAGAAAAGAAATCCCTAACTTACAAGGGAAGATAAATAAGGTTAGCAGCAGATCTCTCCACAAAAATTTGGCAGGCCAAAGAGAGGGGCAAGATGTATTCAATGTGCTGAATGGAAAAAATGTGCAATCAAGAATACTCTATCCAGCAAGGCTATCACTCAGAATAGAAGGAGAGAAGAAGAGCTTCCCAGACAAAAAACTAAAGGAGTTTGTGACTACTAAACCAGCCCTGCAAGAAATATTAAAGACGACTCTTTGAGTGGGAGAGAAAGACCAAAAGCGGCAAACACTAGAAAGGAACAGAGAAAATCTCCAGAAATGACTTAAGACATAATACAGAGCGTTAAATTCATATTTATCAATAATCACCCCAAGTGTAAATGGACTAAATGCTCCAATCAAAAGACATAGGGTGTCAGAATGGATAAAATACAAGACCCATCTATACACTGCCTACAAATGACTCATTTTAGACCTAAAGACACCTGCAGATTTAACGTGAGGGGATGGAGAACTATTTAGGATGTTAATGGATGTCAAAAGAAAGCCAGAGAAGATATAATTCTACCAGATAAACTAGATTTTTTTTTAAAGTTTTATTTATTTATTTTGAGAGATAGCTGTCAGCTATTTTGAGAAATAGTTGTCAGCATGAGCCTGATGTGGGGCTTGATCTCACAAACCATGAGATCATGTCATGAACTGAAATCAAGAGCTGGTCACTTAACTGACTGAGCCACTCAGGCATTCCCAGACAAACTAGATTTTTTTTTTTCAGACAAACTAGATATTAAACCAAAGACTGTAACAAGAGATGAAGAGGGGTATATATCATACTCAAGGTTTCTATCTAACAAGATATCTCTTACAATTGTAAATACTTATGCTCCCCAATTTGAAAGCACCCAAATATATAAAACAACTAACAACAAACATAAAGGAACTCATTGATAATAATACAATTATAGTAGGGGACTTTAACACCCCATTTACATCAATGGATAGATAATCTAAGCAGAAAATCAACAAGGAAACAATAGCTTTGAATGACACACTGGGCCAGACAGACTTAACAGAGATATTCAGAGAATTTCATCCTAGAGCAGCAGAATACATATTCTTTTCAAGTGTACATGGGACATTCTCCAAACTAGATCACAAATGGGGTCACACATCAGGCCTCAATAAGTACAAATGATTGAGATGATACCATGCATATTTTCCAACCACAAGCTATGAACCTTGAAGTTAACCACAAGAAAAAAATTGGAAAGACCACAAATATGTGGAGGTAAAGAATATCCTACAAAAGAAAGAAGGGGTCAACCAGGAAATTAAAGAAGAAATTTAAAAAATACATGGAAATAACCAAAAATGAAAACATGACAGTCCAAACAAAATCTTTGGATGCAGCAAAAGTAGTCATAAGAGGGAAGTATATAGCAAGACAGACTTACCTCAAAAAGCAAAAAAAATCTCAAATAAAAAACCTGACCTTATATAGCTAGAAAAAGAATAACAAATGAAGCCTTAAAAAGACAGCAGAAGAAAGGAAATAATAAAGATTAGAGGAGAAATAAATGATATAGAAAAAAACCCAAAAAACAGAACAGACCAATGAAACCAGGAGCTGCTTCTTTGGAAAAATTAATAAAATTGATAGACCTGTAGCCAGATTTATCAAAAAGAAAAAAGACTCAAATAAGTAAAATCACAAATGAAAGAGGAGAGATCACAACCAACACCAGAGAAATACAAACAATTATAAGAGCATATTATGAAAAATTATATGCCACCAAATTGGGCAATCTGGAAGAAATGGATAAATTCCTAGAAACATGAAGCACTTGGGTGGCTCAGTTGGTGGGGCATCTGACTCTTGATTTCTGCTTAGGTCATGATCTCACAGTTGTAAGATCAAGCCTCATGTTGGGCTCCACACTGAGCATGGAGCCTGGATGGGATTCTCTACCTCCCTCTCTCTCTGCCCCTCACCTGCTCATGTGCACACACACACACACACACACACACACTCTCTCTCTCTCTCTCTCTCTCTCAATAAATAAACAAACAAATAAATAAACAAACAAACATTTTAAAAATTCCTAGAAATATATAAACTATCAAAAGTGAAACAGGAAGAAATAGAAAACTTGAATAAAACAATAACTAGCAAAGAAATTGAATCAGAAATCAAAAATCTCCTAATAAACAAAAGTCCAGGGCCAGATAGCTTCCCAGGGGAATTCTACCAAACATTTAAAGAAGAGTTAATAGGGGCGCCTGGGTGGCGCAGTCGGTTAAGCGTCCGACTTCAGCCAGGTCACGATCTCGCGGTCCGTGAGTTCGAGCCCCGCGTCAGGCTCTGGGCGGATGGCTCGGAGCCTGGAGCCTGTTTCCGATTCTGTGTCTCCCTCTCTCTCTCTGCCCTCCCCCGTTCATGCTCTGTCTCTCTCTGCCCCCCCCCCAAAAAAAAGTTGACAAATAAAGAAGAGTTAATACCTATTCTTCTCAAACTGTTCCAAAAAATAGAAATGGAAGGAAAACTTTTAAACTTATTCTATTATGTCAACATTACCTTGATTCCAAAGCCAGGCAAAGACCCTACTAAAAAAGATAATTAGAGGTCAATATCCCTGTTGAACATAGATGCAAAAATTCTCAACAAGATACTAGCAAATCAAATGCTAGCAAAAAGAATGATTCACCATGATCAAGTGGAATTTACTCCTGGGCTGCAAGTGTGGTTCAATATTTGCAAATCAATCAATGTTATACACCACATTAATAAAAGAAAGGATCAGAACCAGATGATCTTCTCAATAGATAAAGAAAAAGCATTTAACAAAGTATAGTATCCATTCTTGATAAAAACCATCAACAAAGTAGGGATAGAGGCAACATATATCTCAACATCATAAAGGCCATATATGAAAGACCCACAGCTAATATAATCCTCACTGTGGAAAAACAGAGTTTTCCTTTACAGTCAGAAACAAGACAGCCGTGTCCACTCTTACCACTGTTATTTAACACAGTACTGGAAGTCCTAGCCTCAACATTCACACAACAAAGAGAAATAAAAGGCATCCAAATCAGCAAGGAAGAAGTCAAACTTTCACTATTTGCATGATACTCTATGTAGAAAACCTGAAAGACTCTACTAAAAAATTGCTAGAACTTACACACAAATTCAGTAAAGTCACAGGATACAAAAATCAATGTACAGTAATCTGTTGCATTTCTACACACCAATAATGAAGCAGCATAAAGAGAAATCAAGGAGTTAATCCCATTTACAACTGCACCAACAACCATAAGATACCTAGGAATAAATCTAACTAAAGAGGCAAAAGATCTGTACTCTGAAAGCTATAAAACACTGATGAAAGAAATTGAAGACGACACACAAAAATGGAAAAACATCCCATTCTCATGGATTGGAAGAAAATGTCTATATTACCCAAAGCAATCTACACATTTAATGTAATCCCTGTCAAAATACCAACAGCATTTTTCACAGAACTAGACCAAACAATCCAAAAATTTGTTTGGAACCATAAAAGACCCCAAATAGCCAAAGCAATCTGGTATCACAATTCCAGACTTCAAGTTATATTACAAAACTGTAGTGATCAAGACAGTATGGTACTGGCATAAAAACAGACACAGAAATCAATGGAACAAAATAGAAAACCCAGCAATGAAACCACAACTATAAGGTCAACTAATCTTCAACAAAGCAGGAAAGACTATCTAATGGAGAAAAGACAGTCTCTTCAACAAATGGTGTTGGGCAAATGGGACAGCAACATGCAAAAGAATGAAACTGGACGACTTTCTTACACTACACACAAAAACAAATTCAAAATGGATGAAAAGACCTAATGTGAGGTAGAAAACCATCAAAATCCTAGAGGAGAAAACAGGCAGCAACCTCTCCGATATCAGCCATAGCAACTTCTTACTAGATATGTCTCCAGAGGCAAGGGAAAAAAAGCAAGATAAAAAGCTTCTGCAGGGGCACCTGGGTGGCTCAGTCGATTAAGCGTCCGACTTCGACTTAGGTCATGGTCTCATGGTTCATGAGTTCTAGCCCCACGTTGGGCTTTGTGCTGACAGCTTGGAGTCTGGAGTCTGCTTTGGATTCTGTGTCTCCCTCTCTCTCTGACCCTCCCACATTCATGTTTTCTCTCTCTCTCAAAAAATAAATAAATAAATAAATAAACAAACAAACATTTAAGAAAAATTTAAGGGCCACCTGGGTGGCTCAGTCGGTTAAGTGTCCGACATTGGCTCAGGTCATGATCTCACAGTTCGTGGTTCAAGCCCTGCATCGGGCTCTGTGCTGACTGCTCAGAGCCTGGAGCCTGCTTCAGATTCTGGGTCTCCTTCTCTCTCTGCCCCTCCCCTGTTCATGCCCTGTCTCTCTCTGTCTCAAAAATAAATAAAAACATTAAAAAATATTTTTTTAATAAAAAAAATTTAAAAAAGAAAAATTTTAAAGAAAAATTTCTGCACAGCAAAGGAAACAATCAACAAAATGAAAGGACAGCCTTCAAAATGGAAGAAGATATTTGCAAATGACATATCTGATAAAGGGTTAGTATCCAAAATCTATGAAGAACTTATCACACCAATACTCAAAAAAACAAATAATCCAGTTAAGAAATGCACAGAAGACATGAATAGACATTTTTCCAAAGAAGACATACAGATGGCTAACAGACACATGAAAAGATGCACAACATCACTCATCATCAGGGGAATACAAATCAAAACTACGATGAGATACCACCTCACACCAGTCAGAATGGCTAAAATTAACATAGGAAATGACAGGTATTGATGAGGATATGGATAAAGGGGAACCCTCTTACACTGCAAACTGGTGCAGCTACTGTGGAAAACAGTATGGAGTTTCCTCAAAAAGTTAAGAATAGAGCTACCTGGGGCCCCTGGGGCTCAGTCAGTTAAGCATCCGATTCGAGAGCCCACATCAATCTGTGCTGACAGTGCAGAGCCTGCTTGTGATCCTCTCTCTCTCTCTCTGCCCCTCCCCTGCTCCCTCTCTCTCAAGAAATAAACACTAAAAAAAAAAACAAAAAACAAAAAACAAAAAAAAACAACAAAAAAAAAAAACTAGAACTAACCCACAATCCAGCAATTGCATTACTAGGTATTTACCCAAAGGATACAAAAATACTGATTCAAAGAGACATATGCACCAAAATGTTTTAAACAGCATTATCTATAATAGCTAAATTATGTAAAGAGCCCAAATGTTTACCAACTGATGAATGGATAGGGAATTGGTATATATACACTGTGGGTTGTTCTAGTTCTGTGAAAAATGCTGTGGCTATTTTGACAGGAATTGCCTTAAATGTGTAGATTGCTTTGGGTAATACAGACATTTTAACAGCAGAATATTACTCAGCCATAAAAAAGAATGAAATCTTGCCATTTGCAGGGGCATGGCTGGAACTAGAGTATATTATGCTAAGCAAAATAAGTCAGTCAGAGAAAGACAAATACCAAATGATTTCAGTCATATGTGGAATTTAAGAAACAAAACAGATGAACATGAGGGAAAAAAGAGAGAGAAGCAAACGATAAAACAGACTCTTAACTACAGAGAACAGACTGAGGGTTGCTGGAGAGGAGGCAGTCAGGAGATGAATTAAATAGGTGCTAGGTATTAAGGAGGGCACTAGTTGTGATGAGCACTGAGTTAAAATGTACAAATCACTGAACTCTGCTCCTGAAACTATTATTACTCTGTATGTTAATTAACTGGAATTTAAACAAAACTTGAAAAAAAAAAAAAAAAAGAAGGCCATTAGGAGGCCATTGCTGTGATCTGAGTGAGGTTTGATGGTGGGCTAGATTAGGGTGATGACAGTGAGGATGAAGAGGACAGGGTAGATTCCAAGATAATTAGGAGGTATATAGGACTTGATGACTGATGGAAAGACAGAAAGGAACCAAGGACATCCAGAGGTAGATGTCTAGTCTCTGGGTAATTACCATATTAATCAATAGAGCAATGCTAGCATCTTGTAGGGCAGGTAGAAAGCGCTGAGGAGTGGGATATAGGATGATGGTATGGCAGCTGGAAAACAGGCATTGATGCCTAGGATGACAGTAGGAGGAGAAATGTTGGTGGGTATGGTCAGTCTTCAAGCTGGGGAGGGTGGTTCCTGAAGCCTCTTTGGCACTTTCAAAAATAATTTCTTTTTTTACTAATTTGCTTTAGCTATCTGGTGCTTAGTTACGGCTGAAGAGAGAATTTGAGAAAACATTTTAAAATGGAGAACAGTTACTAGTCAATTCACACATTAACATCCCAGTGATATTTTATCAACTCAAATCGATCTTAAGTCATCACTGCTAGCATTAGCTCTCTTCCACTAGAAAGGCAGTCCCTAACCTACCTGAAATTGTCTTATGAAAGCTTAATTGTAAGGACTCTTGTCTTATGAAAGCTTAATTGTATAGGACTCTTGCAATATAATTTCTAGTATAACAAGTTACAAATTGTGAATAAGTTCCCAAACTAGCTCATAAGAATTTATTTGAAGCCTTAATAGAGCCAGAATAAGACTCTCTATAAATCATGTTGAAGAGATTCATCACATTTATCCAACAAACTCAATTGAGTACCTATGATCTGATAGACTCTGTTTATGTGTTGAGAAATCAAGCAATAAACAACAGCAAGTCCCTTGCAGTCCAGTTGGAAATAAGAGGCTGAGTGTCAGAAGTAGTGACAAGAAGAGGCAGCAATTCATATGCAAGATACTCAGATCAATAGATTGTACAGGGTTTACTATTCTTTGTAGGGCTTCCACTCACCTTTTTTTTTTAAAGAAAAATAATTCTCAGAAAATCAAGGTTTACTTACAAAAAGCTAATCAATTAGACTCTTTTCTCACACAACTACCGAAAGGTAATTTCCTAATGAATTAGTTGGCCAAGAGCTATATACTTGTTCTTGAAAACAGACGGAAACTGACTATTGCTAGCTTCAGCAGAAACATAATTTGTTGGAAAGGTATAGGATGGATCACAGATTGGATATGAAGGCTGGAGTCCAAGGCCAGAAATTCGATAGTAGCCAGGAAGGTTAGGGAACTGGAAACAGGCCAAAGTCCCACTGCAGGAATGGTCTGTTTGGGATGTATTGATGGATACAACTGTCACTGCTGCTTTCCATTGCTGCTGGATGCACCTCCATGTGTCAGTTCAGAACTGTGCCTACATAATGGTTTCACTTACCCCAGATTCAAAGCACTGGCAGAAGCATCTAATTGGCTTTGCCCGTAAGGGAATAGGGAGAGGGAGCGTCTGGCTCCATCACTTCCAAGAATCACACAGTGCAGATTCCATCAAAGTAGATACTGGGCAACCACAAAAAGGACAAATGTCCATTGCATACTGCTTATGATAATTTACTAAAGTGTTACTTTAATGAAGGGGTAGAATTTCAGCCAAGAATTTCAGACATGTTTGTAAGGGCAGCAAAGAAACTCTGCTCAAGGGTAACCTCCAATGGCTGATTCAAATTACAGACTCCATCTACGTCCATCCTTGACTTTGATTTTTAGATCTTTAAGCAAGCATCTTGCTCTTTGGCTCGGGTGTGTCCTTGTCTCATTAGAAACCCTCAGCCCTGTGGAGGTGTGCATATGACAACTTTAATAGACCCATTTTCCATATGAAATGACTGAGTCTAAACAGGTAAGTGTTTGGCATATAGTCACACATTATAGGCATGATTGGTTATTATGTAATATAGATCTGGAGTAAATAATTTCTTCCACCTTATTTTACTCCAATTTAAGCAAAACATGATTAGTAAAAATTATTTTAAAATATGTATTTCCTCTAGGAAATAGTTCACATTTTTTCCTCATAAAATGAATGATAGTGATTTGAAAATCCCCGATGGATGAATAGGAAATTTTGTTACAATAAAGATTGAGTTCATTAATTATAAATTGGAAAGGATAATGCTATTCAAAGGTTCACATTTCACCTGGAAAGAATCTAATTAACAAGATTGCTTTTTATAATTTAATTTTCTGACCTATTTCCTTATTGCATTGCACCTGGACCCAAATACATTTGTTCTAGTTACTTGTTATATTTGAGCTTGAAATTTTTATATTTGGGATTCTATGTACTGTGATAACACATGTAAGTCCAAATGAATTTTTAAATTAAATTACAAATATTGAGAACAATAGCTTTGTGGAGCATGTATTACCATCATACCAAACTCAATATTTGGGTTTTTATTCCCGACCAATTCTAATTGGTTAAGGGAATTTTCTCACAAATCTAATGTTGTGATGTTTTGATTAAGGAAGCTTTGGGGAAATAAGTTTCTTCATGAGGAAGTTCAAGGTGTTAAAGCCAATAAAAAGCTTCATAAAGCATGCGAAGCAAGGCTTCCTGAACGTGTTAGCAGGACAACAACACCTCTGTACATAGCCTCTATTTTATCCCTGCTAAGGTGATAAAATTCCCTTTGAGGTAATTACAAAGTCTGCAAAGTTTGTGTTCTTCTCCGGTGCAAGGCATGCTGGGATCTCAGCAGCAAGACAGAAGCTCAGGCTCTGCAAAATGGGGGCCGCAGCTGCTGGTCATGGCTGTGGTTTCGTGAGCCTGGCAGAATTCCGGGGTTCATCACTGGCTAGTCAGGGCATGGAGGGAAGGTTTCTGAGTTTGGAAGTTTAGAAGCCAAAGAACTTACCAAATTCCATTATCTCAGTAAGCAGGGCATGGGCTAGCAGGATCCAGCATGGGGAAGCCAATTTGGTAGGAGATAGTTAGGGTTCCATGGCACTACTTACCACAGAGGACTCAGGGTGGAGACACATGAAGAAAGGATGACAATTAAGATCTACATCCAGATCCAAGGAAACACTGAGGGTCTAGGGATCCTAATGAAGTTCCAAGCCCCCTTTATACTTCCCGCTTCAGGAGAACAGAGGCAAGACTGAGCCTGGGAGGGTATTTGGGGTGATCATCAGGAGACCAGCTGTTGAGCAGCTAGGAAAACAGAGGAGTCAAAGTGAGTTAAGGTTGAAATCAGCCTCCTCTTTCTGTGCGTTTTATCAACTCAGAGCAACCTATCCCCTACTTCAGATTCCCAAGTCCCTGTTTTCTTCACTTCCTTGCCCATATCAAAATGCTGAGAGAATACTGCTATTTATTTTGATGATTAATTGAAATGTACTGAACAATTAGTGGCTTAGTACCCACAGCTCATTTTGAAAACTCCCACCTCTAGCTCACGCTATACAAGTAGTCAAGAGCAGACCTGTTAACCTGGGCCTCCAAGTGCCTCTGACACAAAGGACTCTGCCCTCAAACAGCTGATCCCAAATAAGAAGGGGTTTTTCTCTCTGGGAAATGGAAATTGAAAGACAGAGGTAAGTAGCCAAATGAGAGAGCACTGAAACTGAAAAGTCATGTCCAGTCAGGCTGGGGCAGTTGTTTGGGGACAGAAAGAGCTGACGTTATAGAAGAATAGAAATTATGAGCAAGGAAAAGAAGCCAGTGGGTAGAGAACCCACAGAGCAGATGCAGAAGGAGTCTCATTTCCTTGTGATCTTCCAATGCCCAGCTCCAGAGCCCTGAATATCTGGCTCAGAGGTACTGGGGTTCTTGTCCCTGGGTTTCTGAGACTCTTCCCCATATATTTCTTTAACTGCCCTGAGGAAAATGTTCCTTGCAAGAAAATGATCCCCAATCTACAACAAAGCTATACTGTGTTTAAATCAATGTATTAACCCAACCAATCATTACATATTAATCTTTGTGTTTAGTTGCAGTAAAGAGAGATTTTATTTAGTGGGGGCAGGAGAGAGGGAATCACAAAATCATTCAGGACTATCTTTAAAGCTGACCCTAAAAATATATATATAACTTCCTCCTTTGGTTGGGTGAACTTGGGAGTAAAGATCAGAGGAGATGTCTTCCCTTTTTGCTGGTGTCATCTTTTCTTCTGCTCCTTCGCGCTTACATAGGCACATGCGTGTGCACTTGCTGGCAGCTTATTTTGTTGCTGGTGGCTGATCTTGTCATGGGCCTGTCCACCCAGATCTCTAGCACACCCTGCTCTGCCTCAGTGCCTCCAATTCTCACACCAACCTTCATCTTTTTTCTTTTGTTTTTGTTTTTGTTTTTGTTTTGAGAGAAGGAGAGCACACAAGTGGGGAAGAGGGGCAGAGGGAGAGAGAGAGAATCTTTTCTTTTAATACCTTTTTTTAACATTTACTTTTGACAGAGACAGAGAGAGAGCACAAGTGAGGGAGGAAAGAAAGAGGAAGTCAGCCATCGACTCCGAAGCAGGCTCCAGGCTCCGAGCTATCAGCACAGAGCCCAATGCAGGGCTCAAACCCACGAACCGTGAGATCATGACCTGAGCCGAAATCAAGAGTCAGATGCTCAACCGACTGAGCCACTCAGGCACCCTACCAACTTTCATCTTTCCTAACAGTCACTCTTTCTGTCCTGTGCCCTAGACTCCTAAAAATGTTTTTTGTTCTTTCTGAACCATTCATCCTTAGTACCTAATAAGACTTCTATAATTCTTTTATCTCTCTGGAGAATAGAAGCCCAAACTTTATGTATTATTTGTCCTAGGGTAATCAAGTTCTGATAATATAGCATTCCTGCAACAGTTTCTTTCATTAATAGTGACATATCTGAATGAGGGATCACAGATTTATTTTGAAAAGAGCCCTGCTATATTTCTGCTCACCCATGCAATATACCAGAACTAGCTGGCATTTGATAAACATCATTCACCTCCGGAGGGCTTCTTCCTTTCCCAGCAGGAAGATAGGGTTTTCTGCATGGCTGCTGCTATGGTGTCCTGCTAAGGCATCACAATGGATTGCGATTACTTGTTTTCATGTCTAACTCCTCGGAGACTGAGATCCTTGCAGAAGCTTTTACAGATTGAGTGCAGAGTACAGAGACTAAATATGGATTATAATAGGGCCTATAAAGGTTCTATTATAATAGAACCTTTGGGGTTCTTAAGAGAATTAAATCAGCTTAAATTAAGCACATGTAAAGCATTTGCAGTATTATGAGTGTTCAATAAACATGAGCAGCCATTGTTGTTATTACTATTATTAATAATAAAATTTGCTTCCTTATACCCAGGTTTCTGTCTGGGTATCTTTGTGGGTGATGTGCCATTCAGAAATAGGTAATGTACAGGAGATGAAATCTGGGAGTTGGAGCAAAATAATGAGTTCATTTTTGGACATTACCTTCACTGCCTGTGAAGAAACCAGGCATACAGCTGACTTAAGACACACACCCATAGCTGGGACTCAAATGTCAACTAAATGAAAAACAGTTCATTCAATAAATCATTCATTCATTCACTCATCCATTCAATCAGTGAAAGGGTTCTTGTACCTGACTTAACCCTAGCTATGTAATAACTTTGAAGAAAGGGATCAAAACAAACAATGTTTACTTTAAAATGTATGCCCCATTGGGGCACCTGGGTGGCTCAGTCAGCTAAGCATTGACTTCAGCTCAGGTCATGATCTTGCGGTTTATGAATTTGAGTTCCGTGTCGGGCTCTGTGCTGACAGCTCAGAGCCTGGAGCCTGCTTCCAATTCTGTGTCTCCCTCTCTCTCTGTCCCTCCCCTGTTCGCACTTTGTTTCTCTGTCTCTCTCTCTCAAAAATAAATAAACATTAAAACAAATAAACAAACAAACAAATAAATAAATAAATAATAAAATGTATGCACCGTTGGCACTATTACGTGTCATAATACTAAACACCTGGAAAACACCGATCCATTAGGTTTTAAAACTTCCTTCACTATGGGGCACCTGGGTGGTTCAGTCGGTTAAGTGCTGGACTTTGGCTCAGGTCATGATCTCACTGTTTGAGGGTTCAAGCCCCACATCAGGCTCTGTGTTGGCAGCTCAGAGCCTAGAGCCTGCTTCAGATCCTATGTCTCCCCCTCTCTCTGCCTCTCCCCCATTCGCACTCTGTCTCTGTCAAAATTAAATAAACATTAAAAAAAATTTTTTTTTAACTTCTTTCACCAAATAATCAAATGCTTATTTAGTTCCTTCTATTCTGGGGCCTTAAGGCCCTGTATAAATCACCAATGTTCACTGGGTTGCAACTAATTTTGGATTCACTGCTCAAACATCCAAGCTAACCATGAATGTCCTCTGAAGACTTCAGGTACCTGATTTCCTTTTTTCCTATGACACAGTCCTTAAGTCTCTCTAGTACTGAGATGTCATACCAACTTTTTAAAAACCTCCCTAATCGATTCGGGAATTGTAAAAATATAAAAGATAATGAAAGTGGAGGAGATGGAGAAGGAAGGAATGAAAGAAGAAAACAAAGGACGGAGGGACAAAGAAAGGAAGGGAGGTAGGAAGGAAAGAAGGAAGACAGGACAGAAAGACTGTTCTACATCCACATCACTAAATGGGTAGAAAGTAGGGGGAAATCACTTGCTCTTTCCCTTCCTTTTTACTTTAAAAAAATTATTTTTATTTTAATTCTACTATAGTTAACATACAGTGTTATATTAGTTTCAGGTGTATTCTCCTTTTTTCTTTTTTAAGATTTTTATTTTAAAGTAATCTCTAGGGGCGCCTGGGTGGCTCAGTCGGTTGAACGGCCGACATCGGCTCAGGTCATGACCTTGCGGTCCGTGAGTTCGAGCCCCGCGTCAGGCTCTGTGCTGATAGCTGGGAGCCTGGAGCCTGCTTCTGTTTCTGTGTCTCCCTCTCTCTCTGCCTCTCCCCCATTCGTGCTCTGTCTCTCTCTGCCTTTCAAAAATGAATAAATGTTAAAAAAATTAAAAAAAATAAAGTAATCTCTATACCCAACATGGGGCTCGAACTCACAACCCTGAGATTAAGAGTCTCATGCTATACCAACTGACCCAGCCAGGCACCCCCTTCCTCTTTTTTTAAAATAAGATGATGAATGGGGATTATAAAAAAAAAAATAGGTTGAATAACAATCTGCTTTCCCTGGTTCCATCAAAGATAAGAGCTGTAGCAGTGACCAAATGGCAAGACTTAATTACAAGGCATTTGATGCAACTTTTCTTTCCTGAAGGTTACTATCAATCTTTTGTATTCACTAGCATTTCTCTAACTCCTTAACCAACTCATTCACATCACCTCCATCCGTATTTCATTCCTCAGGGTTTACCCTAACAACCTCATTTCTTAAAACATATCTTTGCGTTTTATTTGAAAAAATTTTGACTGAAAAAGTTACATTTCAAAGTGATCAAAATCATGTTCCCATGTCCAGATTAATAAAAAGCTTGAATCACAAGTTAATCGCTCATGTCTTTATCCAGTCAGGTTCTGTTGACTGCAATTCACTGAGACATCACTATGGAAACCACAGTAGTACCAGTGACTCAGCAGGTGTTACTTCCTCTCAAGTCAGTAGTACCCAATGCCCTGACAAGATGCCAGGAAAACACCATAATCTGGCTGTTTCATTTTTTACATGGTATATACATTGACGTTCCCTGGGCTAAGGTGCAAATCAGACTTCAGATCAGCCAAAACATGAGCAGGAAAAACAGCGAGAGAAAGATCAGTCAAATGATGGAAGAGAAAGAAAAACAGAAGTAAACTCCCATTCTACTCAACTTTGTAAATCAGCGAATGCTGGCCTCAGTGACTGGAACTGATTACTCAGAGGAGGCTGCAAGGGACGGATGTCCTTTCCTGTTAGCCTCGTTCTTATTGCCTATAAGTGTAAGACGTTGCTAGATAATGAAACAGTTTTCCTAACCTGTTTTCTTTCTTTTCTTAATGAAGTATAAACTGCTTAAAATTTACAGTTTTGCATTTTGTTTTTAAAAAAAGGAGGATTCCTGTTATTATTTCTGTATCGGCTTGGCTAAATTTGACCAAAGCAAGATTTCCCAACAATGGCACTATTAACATTTTGTACCAGATCATTCTTCATGGTGGGGGTGCTGCCCTCTGCACTGTAGGACGTTTAGCAGCAGCCCTCCCTGGCTTCTACCCACTAGATGCCAGTAACAACTTTTTCCCCACTGGGTATAATAATTTTTTAAAAAAGCCTCCAGACATTGTCAAATGCCCCCAGAGGGACAAAACTGGCCCCAGTTGAGACCACAGGGCTAAAAGTAAAAAAGCCCTGCTCTGAGGTAACTGGGAGCTCAGAATCCAGACTCTTCTTAAACATTTTTAAGAAAAACAAAAAAAAGGTTTTTAATTAAACTCTTAAACTTCAATTCTAGAGCATTAAGATTCATTTGAGAAGTGGTTCCCGTCCCTGAATATTTGCAATATGTGCCAAGTGTTTGGGGTTTTTTTTAAATACTATTTTTTTAAAAAGCCTAGATGACATGATATTACTAGAAACTCCACCAAAAAACTATTAAAATAAATTCAGTAAAGCTGCAGGATACAAAATCAACATTAAAAAAAATCTGTTATGTTTCCATATACTAATAATGAACTTTCAGAAAGAGAAATTAAGAAAACAATCTCATTTACAACTAAATCAAAAAGAATAAAGTACCTAGGAATAAATTTAACCATGGAGGTGAAAGACCTGTACATTGAAAGCTATAAAACATTGATGAAAGAAACTGAAGATGACACAAATGAATGGAAAGATATGCTATGCCCATGGATTGGAAGTACAAATATTGTTAAAATGTCCATACTGCTCAGAGCAACCCATAGATTCATTGCAATCTCCATCAACCTCCAAAGGCATTTTTCACAAAACTAGAACAAATAATTCTCAAATTTGTATGGAATCAGAAAAAACTCTAAATAGCCAAAGTAATCTTTAGAAAGAAGGACAAAGCCAGAGGCATCATGTTTCCTGATTTTCAACTATATTACAGAGCTATAGTAATTAAAACAGTGTGGCATTGGCATAAAGGCAGACACACAGATGAATGAAACAGAAGAGAGAACTCAGAAATAACCCACACTTATGGAGTCAAGTAGTGATGACAAAAGAACCCAGACAATACAACAGAGAAAGAACCGTCTCTTCAACAAATGGTGTTAGGAAAACTGGACACACACATGCAAAAAACTGAAAATAAACCACTATCTTAAATCATACCCAATGATTAATTAAAAATGGGTTAAAGACTTGAATGTAAGACCTGAAACCATAAAACTCCTGGAAGAAAAACAGGCAGTAAACTCATTGACATTGGTCTTGGTGATGACTTTTTGGATCTGACACCAAAAGCAAAAACAAACAAGTGGGACTACACCAAAGGACTACACTGCAAAGGCAACCATCAACAAAACAAAAAAGCAACCTACCAAACAGGAGAAAATATTAGCAAATCATATATTTGATAAGGGGTTAATATCCAAAATATATAAAGAACCCATGCAACTCAATAGCAAAAAAACAAACATTCCAATTAAAAAATGGGCAGAGGATCTGAATACACATTTTTCCAAAGAAGACAAAGATGGCCAACAGGTGTGTGAAAAGGCACTCAAATCACTAGTCATTAGAGAAATACAAATAAAAACCACAATGAGGGGCACCTGGGTGGCTCAGTTGGTTGAGCGTCCGACTTTGGCTCAGGTCATGGACTTGCAGTTTGTGAGTTCAGGCTCCACGTCGGGCTCTGTGCTGACGGCTCAGAGCCTGGAGCCTGCTTCACATTCTGTCTCCCCTTCTCTCTGTCCCTCCCATGCTCATGCTCTGTCTCTCTCTGTTTCTCAATAATAAATAAACGTTAAAAAAAAATTAAAAAAAAAACACAATGAGATATCACTACACACCTTTTAGCATGGCTATTATTATTACTATTTTTTAATGTTTATTTATTTATTTTGAGAGAGAAAGTCAGAGAGTATAAGTGGGGGAAGGGCAGAAAGAAGGAGAAAGAGAATCCCAAGCAGGCTCTACACTGTCAGTGCAGAGCCTGACGTGAGGCTCAATCTCAAGAACCATGAGATATGACCTAAGCCGAAATCAAGAGTTGAACACTTAACCAACTGAGCCACCAAGGCACCCCAAGAAAGGCTATTACTTAAAAAAACAAACAAACAACAACAACAACAACAACAACAACAACAAAACCAGAAAGAAAACAAGTGCTGGCAAGGATGTGGAGTAAAGGGAACCCTTGTACACCTTTGGTGGGTATTTAAATTGGCAAGGCCATTATGCAAAACTGTATGGAGGTTCCTTAAAAGATTAAAAATAGAACTACCATATGATCCAGCAATCCCACTTCTGGATATATATTTAAAAGCATTAAAATCAGGATCTCAAAGAGATATCTGCACTCTCTTGCTCACTGCAGCATTATTCACAATAGCCAAGACATGAAGGCAACTTTACTGTCTATCAACAGATAAAAGGATTAAAAAAAAACCCCACATACACACACAATGAAGGAAATCTTGCCATCTGTGACAAAATGGATGCGCTTTGAGGGCATGTGTGCCAATCTCAGGTTATCAATAACCAATGTTGTAGCTAAGCCAGCCCGTGTGGTTCTTATTATGATTGCAAGATGCCCTCAGCAATAACCATAAGGAAACTTTGAAAGAAACAAGGTTAATTACTTATAGGACCATCTGTGGCTACACAGAGAAATTTTACAGAGAAAAAGAGAGAAGACATGTATGGGCCTAGGGTTCTGCTTTTTAATAGGGTCGAGGATGAAGGCCTAGGGTTCAGGCTCACTCTTTTTTTTTTTTTTTTTTTAATTTTTTTTTTAACGTTTATTTATTTTTGAGACAGAGAGAGACAGAGCATGAACGGGGGAGGGGCAGAGAGAAAGGGAGACACAGAATCGGAAGCAGGCTCCAGGCTCCGAGCCATCAGCCCAGAGCCCGACGCGGGGCTCGAACCCACGGACCGCGAGATCGTGACCTGAGCTGAAGTCAGACGCTCAACCGACTGAGCCACCCAGGCGCCCCCAGGCTCACTCTTTATTGGTGAATTTAAAGCAGAAGAGAGGAAATTTAAAGTGTGGAAAGAGAAAAAAACAAGTGGCCCAAGTAGTCAATTCTCAAAATCAACCAAGATCTCTAAAATAAAGACGACTGATAGGGGAGGGGTGTTATCAAGTCAAGTCAAGTCAAGACTCTTTATCAAGTGCTATGGTGGGCAAGGGCTTTATTCAAGATAGCCACCTTTGAAGTAGATGCCCCAGCAATCAAAGCTGGCACTTGCATTACAAAAAGTAAAGCCAAAGGTCAGGGCTTTGGGGCGCCTGGGTGGCTCAGTCAGTTAAGCATCTGACTCAACTTCAGCTCAGGTCATAATCTCAGGGTTCCTGGGCTCCAGCCTAGCATTGGGCTATGCAGCCCGAAGACTGCTTGGGATTCTCTCTCTCTCTGCTCTTCCTCCACTCATGTGCATGCTCTCTTTCTCTCTCTCAAAATAAATAAATAAACATTAAAAAAACAAAACCCAAAGATCAGGGCTTATACTACAGGGAATTATGCTAAGTGAAATAAGTCAGATAGAAAAAGACAAATATCATATGATCTCACTTATATGTAGAATCTAAAATAAAACAAAAACAGGGGTGCCTGGGTACCTCAGTCGGTTAAGCACCCGACTTCGGTTCGGGTCATGATCTCACAGCTTGTGGGTTCGAGCCCCATGTCGGGCTCTGTGCTGACAGATCGGAGCCTGGAGCCTGCTTTGGATTCTGTCTCTGCCCCTTCCCTGCTCACACTGTCTCTTTCGCTCTCTCAAAAATAAATAAACATTTAAAAAAATAATAAAAAAATAAAACAAAAACAAGCAAAAAACTAAACTCATAGACACAGACAACAGATTGTTGGTTGCCAGAGGCAGGGTTGGGGGGAGTGGCAGGTAAGCGATATGGGTGAAGGAGGTCAAAAGGTAGAAACTTCCAGTTATAAAGTAATAAGTCCTGGGGATGTAATGTACAACATGGTTACTATAGTTAATAATACTGTGCTGTGTGTTTTAAAGCTGCTAAAAGACTAGATCTTAAAACTTCTCATTACAAGAAAAAAGACTGTAATTATGTATGACGATCATTTCACAGTATACACAAATATTGAACCATATGTTGTACATCTGAAACTGTTACATGTCAATTATATGTCAAAAAAAGTTTTAACCTATACATTCATTTCATCAACATCTTTATCTGAGTTGATAACTCAGTGGTCATAAGTGATAATGAGCTCTGTGATCTTTCACCTTCCATCACTCCCCTCTGTATTCCCTCCAAGTAAAAATGGAAAAAGATAAAGGTGAATATCTAAACTTTCTTTTTTTTTTTAATTTTTTTTTAATGTTTATTTATTTTTGAGACAGAGAGAGACAGAGCATGAACAGGGGAGGGGCAGAGAGAGAGGGAGACACAGAATCCGAAACGGGCTCCAGGCTCTGAGCTGTCAGCACAGAGCCCGACGCGGGGCTCGAACTCCCGGACAGCGAGATCGTGACCTGAGCCGAAGTCGGACGCTTAACCGACTGAGCCACCCAGGAGCCCCTGAATATCTAAACTTTCAAAAGTGGTCAGATGGCTTGTGGATAGGCCAGAACCATGAAATGGTATCTTTTTCACCATTGAAAACTCTTGTCTATCCCCTTCAATAAGTAGAAAAGTCTGTGTTCTTTTTGTGTTTTATAAAATTGAAGAAGAAACATATCACAGTTAAAAAGAAATCAAGCAACAGGAAAAACTGAGGCTTTGTTTCTTAATAGCATGATTTGAGGGGCGCCTGGGTGGCGCAGTCGGTTAAGCGTCCGTCTTCAGCCAGGTCACGATCTCGCGGTCCATGAGTTTGAGCCCCGCGTCGGGCTCTGGGCTGATGGCTCAGAGCCTGGAGCCTGTTTCCGATTCTGTGTCTCCCTCTCTCTCTGCCCCTCCCCCGTTCATGCTCTGTCTCTCTCTGTCCCAAAAATAAATAAACGTTGAAAAAAAAAATAGCGTGATTTGATATATGTGCACTCATCCCCATTCCTTTTTTTGAAACTTTTTTTTTTAGTTTATTTATTTATTTAGAGACAGAGGGTGAGCGAGTGTGAGCCGGGGAGGGGCAGAGAGAGGGGAAGAGAGAGAATCCCAAGATCCAGGGCTCAAACTCACAAACTGCAAGATCATGAACTGCGCAGAAACCAAGAGTTGAACCCTTAACTGATTGGGCCACCCACGGTCCCCTTTCCCCATGCCTTAAGAATCATGGTTGGAACCTGCTTGGTTATACTGATTACTTTTCAATGAAACAATAAAATCAGAAAGGGATTTTATATTATCTATTTGCCCTAACTTTAAATTTTTGTGTATGCACATAAATTCATGATTTGAATCAATTATTTAAATTAACTGATTCAAACTGAGGTGTGGTATGAATGACAAAAATAGCTCGCATATTTTCATAAAGGTGAGCTTAAGCAGTTATGTCATAAAGTTCCATGCATGAATTTAATCAATTTTTTATTTTATCAAATAAATTTTTTGATGTCAACACCATCAAAAATTGAGTTACATGTTTTTATTCATGCACATGAACAATAAATACACTTTTTAATATTTCAGGACAAAATATGTTTTAAAAAGGCACTTGTAAATAGAGACATTCTGCATTCTCAGGCATATGGAGGACAAAGGAATTAGGAGAAAAGTGTTAAGTCATGAAAATATGTAACTAAAATCATCAGCAAACATTCTACCAAGAACCCAAGTCTGGGTCTTATTTCATGTCAACAAACATTTAATGAGCACCCACTATGCGTCAAGTGCTAAATGTTGAGCTTGGCTTCTTTCTCTGCCATGGTCACTTCCAATTCCGTGACAGTTCATATCACTTAAGACCAATATTTAAATAACACTTTGCAACGAATTGCACTTTCACTCACATTAAGTTCAAGGTAAGTAAAAAATTACTGTGTACTTATTAAATGATCTGAGACTTCCTCTGCAGAAATATCAACAGATACTAAATAAGAATGACAATGGGTATGAGAGCCGGTAGCTGGGGCAGCCACGGAACTGGGCCACTCAGGTCTCCTTCAAGAGGACTAGCAGTGGGGAACGTGGTTGACCAAGAAGCCAGCTGCAGCCCCAGATCCACCTCAAGGCTAGGCTTTCCTCAGCTGTTCCCAGCCAAGACTGAGCACGTAGTGGGTCTTAGTCCTGGCCCATTCCCGAGGGATTAAGGAATGCTTTAATAGGCAACTTTGGCTCAAGGACTCCCCAGTGGCTCCGCTAAAGCTTTCTTAGAACTGCACTGCCCCCGCCGGGGGCTCTCCTGTCACAGGTGTCAAGCGTGGAGTCCAAGACAGAAGGTTCTCCCTGTGTACTTCTGCTCCTGCCTTCTAACCTTCACAGATACTTCCTTCCAATAAATCTTTGGCTTGTCTAACCCTGTCTTGGCATCTGTTTGTCAGAGAACCTGAACGGAACCTGGTAGTAGGAGGGGTGCTAGAAAATAAGAGGTCAGATGGAGTTTGGAGACAGGCTCACTCACTGCCTGGCTGATAAAATGGCCCAACTGAGTGGCCCAACTGCTGAAGATTTCAGTGTGAAGACCTAGGAAAATGTCCAGATGGGAAGAACTACCCTTGCAGGTATGACGATAGCAGCATTTTTATTTATTTATTTATTGGGGGAGGGGGGGGGGAGAGACAGAGAGAGAGAATGAACAGGGGAGGGGCAGACAGAGAGAGAGAGAATCCCAAGTAGGCTTTGAGCTGATAGCTGACAGAACAGAGCCCAACTTGGGGCTCGATCCCTCGAACCGTGACATCATGACCTGAGCCAAAATTAAGAGCCGGACACTCAACCGACTGAGCCACCCAGGCACCCCGATAATTCAAGCATTTGAAAGTGACGAGGGCACAGTATCTCCAAGGACAACAGAATTGCTACTTATTAAAGTGGTACTGGTGCCCGGCCAAAGAATAATGAGAAACTGAGGGCCATTAGTTAAAGGCTAAATGTGAGAACCAGAGTCTGGACTCTGCTAGTTTACAAGGCAGCCCTTACCTCCTGCAGTGAAGGTGTGGACAAAGCTGGGGAGCAGACATAGGACTTGACAGTGGGAGTTGCAGAGCTCCTGAGACATTTAAATCCTCAGCCAATGCAGGTCTGTTTTGCTAAAGAAAGGGCTCTGGTAGGGAAAACACAGAACACTGAAACATGAGGTGGGAGAACTCCAAGGATATTCCGATGATTTGGGCAATGCAAACCTCCCTGAACCCCTAGAGCTTGGAGAGGTGGTCCAGCCCTTCCCTGTAAGAGCTAGCGCTTCTCCTGTATGGGATGATACCACAGAGGCATCTTCCCCGCAAGGCAACGGTACGGACCACTCCCTGTCTACACTCTGGACTGCTAGGCCAATAACTGGAGTTAAATTCCAGCACTTCTTGGTTAGGGATATGTTGAGCCTGACAAGAAAAGAAATAGATTACACACCAAAGGAGCCGCGAGAACTAGCGTCTACTGGCAGGAGCCAAGGGAGTACTGCTGGGATTGAATTTCAAGGGGGCGGGAGTTTAATACTGAAAGAGGATGAATCATTCCTTTTGCCATGGGATTCAGCACCTTGGCAAGGACACTAGGGAAAGGGGCACACTCACTGTTAGGATGGCTCCTAGAAGCCTGGAGAAAGTGCTGGCCAATGTTGAGCCAAGTGGAAACACTGTGTTGCCCTGGTAGCCTGTGGAGGAAGAAATAAAGAGCTGAGGGAAGTTGGCATGATGGATGGATATATTATGTAAGGCCAGAGACGACCGGATTATGTTCATGGGAAAGCCTAAAAGACACACCAGGTGTGGACACACAAAGTCCCCAGGAATGTGCTGGTGAGAGGAACACTAACATCACCAAATAGTTCAGTGCTGGTTCTCCTCTGCAGCCCAGAGCTGATGGTAGGAAGAGTCATCAGGGCAGTGTGCGCATTAAAATCCATCACGATCATGTCCTTGCGCCCCAAACACACCAGCAAGAGAGGTCAAGTGGTGGTGCTTAACCATTAAAAGCTAGGAGGCAGTAATGACCAGCAAGGGTAGAGGGGCAGCCAAATAGCCTTAATCTGCAGGGAGGTTGGGAAATCATTAAAGTATGGTGTCCTTGAGGCAAACAGATGGATATTCATTAATGGTACTCTTTGACATCTACAGCTAGAAGAAGGCAAGAATGGAGGAGACTGAGTGTCATCACACAGAAAAAGTCCGATCTCTTGCTCAGTTACCAGACTCGAGCTGGAACTGCTGATCCGAAGAGGTAGCTGGGTCCCTAAGGGGAGGGACCTTGCAAAACCACAAGTATATGCTATAATGGTTTCTCAAAAGGACCTACAGTCATTTACTTATTGTAACTGTGCACTGGAGAAAGAGGAATACCACGATATTGCAAGGATTATTAGACCCAGGGTCTAACATTTTATTCTCAAAGACCTGAGGGTCATCATGACCCTGTTAGAATGACAAGTTCTGGGGAATCTTATAAATGGAAAAGTCTAACTTATAGTAGGTCTACTGAGTCCACGGACTTATCCAGTTGTCATTTCCTCAGTTCACCAGTGTATAATTAGAAATGATATAGTTGGGGGGGGGGGCGGTGGCAACTGTGTGGCTCAGTCAGTTAAGTATCTGACTTTGGCTCAGGTCATGGTCTTGCAGTTTGTGAGTTTGAGCCCTGTGTCCGGCTCTGCACTGACAGCATGGAGCCTGCTTGGGATTCTCTCTCTCCTTCTCTTCCTGCCCCTCCCCAACTTGCACTGTCTCTGCCTATCTCAAAAAAACGTTAAAAAAATGATCTACCTGTAGTTGGAATAACTACCCTATAGGGTCCTTGACCATAAGGTAAGAGCTGTGAAAAGAAAAACAAGTAAAAAGAGCCTTAAATGCCACCTCATCCCCCCAACCAAGACAGTATATCGAAAGCAGTATTTATTACACTGGGGGTGGGTGGACAGGCAAGGAGCAGGTATGGTCTCTTCATATCTCCATTTAATTTGCCAGTCTGACCTCTGCACAAACCAGATGGGTTGTGGGGAACATTGTAATGTGCACCACTGCAATCAGTCAAAAATTGTAGTGCTGATCCCAGTTGTGCTGGTCATAATACGGTGGCTAGAGTAGATTTGTTGGTAGGCCTCAGGTACACGGTATGCAGCTGTCGATTTGGCAAATGTGTTTTCTATTCCAGTCAGAAAAAAAGATCAGAAAGTTCACACTCACATGGAATGAGCAATATTCACTTAATTTTGTCCTAGGGTTTTTAACTGTCCTGTGCTCTCTCATGGTCCAACAAGATCGAGGCTGACTGGACATCCCACAGAACATGTATACATTGCATTGATGACTTCCTGCTGACTGGACAGGACAAGCAGGAGATGGCTGACATGCTAGAAGTGTTGGTAAGATACATGTGGTCAGAAGGACGAGAAATTAATCCTATCAAGGTTCAGCACCTGCCGCGTTAGTGACCTTTTAGGGGTCCAGTGATCAGGGGCGTGTCACAGTTTCTCTTCCAAAATGTAACTGCTGCATTGAAAGGAAGCACTGTGCCTAGTAGATACATCTGAGTTCTGCAAGCAACACATTTCACACCTAGGAATACTTACTGTTTTGGCTCATCTGCTGGGTAATACAGAAGGGTACAGGTCTAGGCTATGGTACAGGCAGCCCTGAAGTACAGGATCGGAAGCATCACTGGTGTAAAAAGATGTAGTGTGAAGTTTATGGTAAGCCCCAGTGGGAGAATCAGAAGACCTTAGGATTCCAGAGCAAGGCCATGCTATCCGCAGTGCAAAATTATGCATTTTGGGAAGTAGCTCCTGGCACATTTATTGAGCTCTGATAGACACCGGATGCTTGATGATGAACACCAAATACACCATTTGTTCACAACTGCCCATTTTTGAGCTGAATTTAGTCAGAACCACCAAAACATAAAATTATATGAAGTCAGAGTCCATCAAAAGACTAGAACGCTACATCTGAGAGGACCAAGCAGGACCACAGGGCACAAGGAAGCCATATGAGCAGGTAGCATAGACCTCCATCCGCATCACCCGCCACAGTTGCATCAGGGTCATTCCCCCCATTTGTACCGACAGCCATGGGGGTTAAACCAGCTGAAGGAGGTGGATAATGACCGAGTTAACTGATAGGTTGGCTTGGCTCAGTATGTGGGCACAAGGCACAAATGGACCATGGCTACGCTAAAGGCACATGAAGGGATGGCCTTGAAAAACAATGGGAAGACCTTCCCAATGGGTAGATCTATAAGCAATGTACCTGGTTATCATTTTATGCAGAAGTGGCCTTAGGTGAGATTCCTGGGCAGTGGTCAATGACTAGTCAGGGTATGGAAGGAAGAGGGCAAGGAGATCTGATAAGGAGGTCTGGAGTAGAGGTATATATGGATGAACAAGAGGAAGTCAAGAGTAGATATTTTGTATAACCCATTAATGCCCACCAAAAAAATCCACAATGGAAGAGGCTCTGAACCACCAAGTAGACAAAATAACTCTGTTAGTTGGTATTAGCCAGCCTGGAAGAGGCACAAGGGGCATATGGGTGGAATGACTTGTGGCAGAGATAGAGGCTCTGAATGAGCCCAACAGATAAATTCCCACTCACCAAAGCTGATCTAGCTATTGTGTCTCCGACTGTCCAAACTGTGCCAGAGACCAGTATTGTGCTGATATGGCACTATTTATTCCTTGAGAATAACAAACAACCATTGGGTGTCAACAAGACTACAGTGGATCCCTTTGATCCTAGAAGGGCCACCAAGTCATCTTCACAGAGACACCTATGCCGGCATCCCCAGATATCAGTCATAAAGCGTCAGTCAGCACCACTATCTGAGCATTAACAGAATGCCTAATTCACAGGCATGAGTCCCACTCACACAGTATTCATCCAGGAAATCTACTTCAAAGCAAAGCAGGTAAAAGACTGGGCCCAACCAAAGGACCCCACTGGTCAAGTAACACACACAGTAGAGAAATATGCAATCTCGGGGCGCCTGGGTGGCTCAGTCAGTTGAGTGTCTGACTTCGGCTAAGGTCATGATCTCAGTTTGTGAGTTCAAGCCCCACATCGGGCTCTGTGCTGACAGCTCAGCCTGGAGCCTGCTTCGGATTCTGTCTCCCTCTCTCTGACCCTCCCTGTCCCGTGCTCTCTCTCAAAAATAAATAAACATTAAAAAAAATTTTTTAATGCAATCTCATAGATCAGTGGAATGGCCTACTAATGACATAATGTAAGCACCAGCTCAGATACAATATAGTTGTAGTACCACCTTCTGAATGCAGTAAACCCATCAAATCACAAACCTTTACATGTAGCTGAGGACCAAGGGAGAAAAGGAACAGCTCCATCATTCCTAGTGACCTAGTGCTTACCATTCCTAAAACTCTGGCTCTGCAGGGTTAGAAGAACTGCTTATCAAAGGGGTACACACTCTTGCTACGGAACACAGCAAAACTCCCACTGAACTCTTAAGTTATGACTATCATCAAAGTATTTTGGACTTCCATCCAGCAGGGTAGAAGAGTGGTCAGCCTGCTGGAAGAAATAATTGACTTTGACCAGAGGCAGCTGGGGGGAGATAGAAGAAATATATGCAGAACGCAGGCAACCCCTTTGATGCCTGCTGGTATTCCCTTGATTCACAGCAGCTGTTAATGGATATGTGCAGCAACCCCAATCTGAGAAGGATACGATTACCAAAGGTTCAGCCTCCTCAGGAATAAAGGTTTACGTCACACTATTAGATTAGCCACCAAAACTTGCCAAGGTGATATAGCTGTGAATGAGGACATTTTAAAAAGGATGACAGAAGACGGAGAAGATGAATACTAGTCATGGCTCTTCAGAGGCAGGTGTTACTCACCATTCAACCAGACTCCTTCTTCTAAAAGAGGTGCATGGAAATCACAGAGGAGTTCCTCCCCAAACCTGTAAGAACTGGGTCTGTGTGGCACAAGAGGTGCAGCAATAGAAATGCTCTGCTCACAACTCCTTCAAGAGCCGGCTGCAGGAAGTATGGCTGCCACCACTGCATTTGCTGTTAAGGTCATGCTTCCCCACGGCCGCTCCCTGCCACTGACTTGAGCACAGTGAGGGTACTAGTGCTGGCCCATTCTTGAATACAGGACTCCTCTGACAAGCAACTTTGGTTCCAGGACCACCCATTCAGCCTGGCGCGACCTTCCTTAGAACCACACCGCAGCCTGAGGCTCCTCCCACCCAGGCCTCCTTTCTCCCTCCTCCTCTGTCACAGGTGTCAAGCCTACAGTCCAGACACAAGGCTCTCCCTGTGCACTGCTCCCTCCTTTTTATCCTTTACAGACAGTCCCTGCCCATAAATCTCTTGCACATCTCATTCCATTTAGGCATCTGCTTCTTGAACTACTTCAAACTAACCATGGCTCGTGTTTTTGGATCAGTATTTGCATATTTCTTTGAAACTAACACCTGAACTAATAGCAGTGTAGGGGCACAAGATAACTTGGTTCATCTGAAAATCAAGTCATTAAGGCCTACAACAGATCATACAGATTAAAAGGTAGATAGTTGATCTCTTCTCAGCTTTAAGAAAAATATAGTAAAATATCCAAGATACCCAAGAAAGCATAAAAAATAGAATGAGCACACAACTTAAGAGATTATTACCTCAGTAAAAGGGCTGAAGTCCCCTGTGTATCTCACCCTGACTGTGTCCTCCTCCCACGCTCGGATATTGATCTTTATCATCCCCGTGCGTTTACATTTTTACTACAAATGTATGCATTCTTTTTTTTTTTTTAAGTTTATTTTGAGAGGCAGAGAGAGCAGGAGCGGGAAAAGGGCAGAGAGAGAGGGAGAGAGAAAGAATCCCCAGCAGGCTCTGTGCTGTCAGCACAGAGCCCAATGTGGGATTCAAAGTCACCAACTGTGAGATCAGGACCTGAGCCAAAACCAACAGTCGTACACTTAACCGACTAAGCCACCCAGGCCCCCCCATATATATGCATTCCTGAACGTATATTTTTGTGTTTTTATTTTTTAATTTTTTTTCTTATTTTAGAGAGCGAGAAAGAGTGAGCATGTGGAGGGGGAGGCAGAGGGACAGAGAAAGAATCCCAAGCAGGCTCCATGCTCAGCATGGAGCCAGACATGGGGCTTGCTCTCACGACTGTGAGATCATGACCTGGACCAAAATCAAGAGCCAGACACTCAACCAAATGAGCCACCCAAGTGTCCCTATTTTTGTGTATTTAAAATAAATCTCTACTTAAAATTTCCTAAAATTGAGGTGATATATATTCATAATAGAGTTTATTAAACTACAATTTTTAAAAAAACAACATATGGCACAAAGAACTATTTATGATTTAGTAAGATTGAAGAGAAATCATTTAGCAGAAGTGGATCAAAGTTATAATGCTGAAATAAAGGATGTTTTATTATCTTGACCATAAACTGTAATTATTATTTAAAAAGTTATATAAATTCAAGCTGATCATCTTTAAGGTCTCAAAAAGCCAAATACAAATAAAACACAGAAAATTAATTGAACTGAAAAAAGTTCTGACATAATCCTTCCCCATGTTATGTGTAATCATAGGAAGAATCATTGCACTAATTATCCAAAGTAATATTAAAGGTAACCAAAGAGATGTCTGGTCTTGAATGTAAATTCAAACATAGAGTATATCTATAATAATAGGTCAAAGTGAAAGTATATCTGCATTTTCTAAAAGGAATAAGTTAGTTTGCAAATACTGTATTCTTCAATGACATAAGAAAGAAGATCAAGAATAAAATGTCGGACAGTCTCATTAACCAGGCCACCTTTCAGGACAGTTTTTACTTCCTCTACACATGTAACTGAACTGTCCGTTATTATTCTAGAGCCAGTATTTTTATTTACATTTGCAAATCAAAGTGTAACAAATCATCATGTATCAGGATCGGTAGGAATACCAAGTGTTATTTCACAACTGCCACTATGTGTTTCTTCTTCTCCGACACAATCGATACAGATCCAGGCTTGCTATGTTTGAGACGATTCACTTCCCTAGAAATAAACAAAATATACATATATAAGCAAGCTTATGAGAAATCACCTTAACCAAAAAACACTGTCTCAGAAAAATCAGTCTTTTCTTTCACTAAAAAAATCCCTGTTGAAAAAAAATGTTTTCACAATCAGACTGGGTAAAAAGTACCTAGATATCAACTTCTGTTAACTTATTTAATTGCTTCTCTTATTATATAACAGTGTCCTTTATATAATTCTACGAGGAAACTGGCGGTGGGAGCTCTGCTTTAGATCCACAATTCTATGATGAAGCATATCAGAAAATTTTTATTTAAGAAATGGGTGCTATGAGTTCTCTGCATTCTTTAACTTGGAAAATATATAATACCTCTTAATTACAGCTTCAATAGAAATCATTTTTTAAAACATGATTTACAAGTGTCTCTAGTATGAGCAGAAATGCTTTCTTATTTTGATGGAATTCAGTTTTACTGGTTGTCCTTTTAACATAATTTCAAAACTAGGTAATGAAAATTATCTGATAATCATTGCTTCTTCCTTCTACCAGGAAAAAGAAAAAAAAAATAAATAAAAGCTCAGGGAAGTGTTCAAAAACATCTCTAATGCATAACATCAACTATTCCCTCGAAAGGCAGGGTTTGGTTTATTTTCGGTGAGACGAGAGGGGGAAGTTAGAAAAGGGTACTGAAATAGAATCAAATGCCCCAAATCATACTTTCGTCGACGAGCTTCTTTCATGATGCGCTGTTCCTGAATCTGACTGTAGATGGATTTTGGTAGATGTCGGTGACGAGCAATGCGTTTTATATGAGGATGATGTTGAAATTTCTCTTTCAATTTCTGGTTATAATCTTTGGCTGCTTTTTCTCGTGATGTAAGCTGGAAAAATGTATTTTGATAATTCAATGAATGCCGTGTTGTTTTTCTTCAAATAACAAAGCTAGGAAGCACCCTTTCCTACAAAAATTAAACTTCTAGGACATGCAACCAAAATTGCCAATGTAATTCTACCCTTTATGAGGTCAGGTTAGAAATATCATCTCTGCTAACACTGAATTTCCTTTTGGGCAGTATCTACAATGTAGACAGATGCCACCAAGTGACAACATCAGTGCTGAGGAAGTAGGGCTGTGTGGACCACTGAATTGGACCTTCTCTAGACATAAATAACATAGAAAAAGCACCTAAGTTAATCCCTCAACATTTTGGGGGGCGGGGGTGAAAATAACTTCTGAACACAGGAAAAAAAAAGCATTCAATTCTATAATAATAAGGCTTCATTTAACAATGTTAAGGATGATATGATTTAAAGGAACTTACAATGAATTGAAAACTAGGCATAGTATAATACTTCCCAATCATTAAACCTAAAATAAAATTGTCTTTAAAAGCCGTTTATCATATCGTGATTTTCCTATTGGAGCTAAGGAGAAAATAACTCACGCTTAACCTTTCCTTTTTAAACTCAGTATTTGTTGCTGATATAAACACTCTGAATGTTTCTAATATTAAACATGAAACATTTAGAAAAACATCAAAAACAAAACAAAAGCTAACCATAACCCCATAACCCAGAGACAGCTAGCCAATGATAATATTTGTTATTGCTTCTTTCAATCTTTTTTTTTATAGTCTGAAGCTTTCTGTATTTTTTTTTTGAAGTTAGCGTTTCACTGTCTTTGATATTAAAAGACCTCAACAGGGACTTGAAGCGTTTGATGCGTCTGATTACTATTCCTTTAACAGAACAGGCATTCTCAGTTCTAACCTTCTAGTCTCTACACCTTCTCTCCTCATCTCAAGGAAAAAACAAAGAATCAGGAAGGCTCAAATATTACCAAACATTTGAATTAACAAAGGTCTCTGAGGTGCCTATAACATGAAAAAAGTAAATCTCAATGCAGCCTTGTCTGTTTTGTTGCTAACATTTTTATCACAACTATGCCAGTTTGATCTAAGTACTTCAAATAAATTCTCCTTACAATATAACCATACCCACTAAATTGGAAACTAGCTTTATGACAATGAAAGAAAATGGGATCTCTTACCACACCCAACTTTTCAGAAGCATTAGCTTTCCACAGACGAATGTTCATTTCATCAGATCCACACATAATATATTTGCTGTCAGAAGTCCATTTTACACAGATAACATGTTGCATTCTCTTTGTGTGATAGACTTCCCTACAGAAGAGGAATTAAGGTAAAATTAGGATTTTGATACAGAGTTTCTTTAACCACTGCCCATCAAGTATCTGGGTAGCATTTTTGAGTCTGAAGAGAATATAAAAGGGAAATTCAAATTAATTTTTATGTACCTTTATTGAACTAATATAACAAGGTTCTATGCTAAGTGCTAAGGAGTTAGAAAAAAAATTCTTGTCCTCAGAGAAATTACAATCCAATAAGAAAAATAAATATAAACTAAGCAAAACTAGATGCCCAGAAAAGTTCACAGAATTACTGAAGACTGATAACACAAGTAAAATATGTTGAAGCTACAGTTTTTTAAAAATAAGAAATCAGGGGCGCCTGCATGGCTCAGTGGTTAAGCGTCCGACTTCACCTCAGGTCATGATCTCGCGGTTGGTGAGTTCAAGCCCCGCATCAGGCTCTGTGCTGACAGCTCGGAGCCTGGAGCCTGCTTCAGATTCTGTGTCTCCCTCTCTCTCTGGCCCTCCCCCTCTCAAGCTCTGTCTCTCTCTCTCTCTCAAAAACAAACATTAAAAAAAATTTTTTTTTAATAATAAATCAATTACCTCCCTCCTTCCAAATCAATGTGGGTAAACAATCACTTTTCCCCCCCATTTTACTGGAAAATAAAATAAATGCAATGGCATTCAAAGAGCACATCCTTATATGCTGATCCTAATGTCTGATTTCTGTTTTGGTCAAATTGTTTAAAAAGCTCACTTAAATGAAGTAAGAGTGGATGATTTCCATGTGTGAACAGAAAGGGAGGGTTACAGAAGTGTCTGATGAGTTAAGAATCATTTAGTAAATGGAGATGTAAAATATCATACCTATCTGGAAAGGCTGTGAAACACGCTAAGTGAATTCACAGAAGACACTATATTGGGAAGTGTTGAGAGAGCATTAAAAAACAAGTAAAAGACAAGGTCAGGAAAAATAGAGGCTTTTGGAGAAATGAATTTTCCACATCTGGGTTAGATGATTCAAAACGCAGACGAGTGAGAAAGGAAACAAACTCAGCATACTCTGCACAGAAAAAGAATACTCATACATGATGACCAGACTAAACAGAATCCAGATTTATAAAAAATATCTGAAATACACTCACAAAACTAGTTTCTTACACTGTTTCTAACGGAAATGTTTTAAGCACTTGAGTGAACATGTACAGAAACCCTAAGAAATCTATTTCTGAAAGGGGAAGGACGTTTAGAAAGAATATCCTATGAAAATGAAAACTAGAGGAGATAGACTTTTTCTTCTCCTTCCAATGCTCTGCTTTTATAAGATTCAGTTCTCATAATCTCACCTATTTAAGAGGCTCCTTTTTTCATTAGCAATATAATGAATTTAAACGACAGAAAATTCAATCAGGCTTCAGTAACCATTAAAAATAATCTCTTCATGTATTAGACCAGTCAAATCTAGTGATTAATTACTTAACCAAAATAGATCCTCTTTAATGGTAAACTATGCAGAGTTTTTCTAGATTTGTTTATGCATGTTTACAAAGCTCACTAAATGTGATACTGTTAGGAGATGAATACATTTTAAAAACTTATATTCTTTAGTATACAGTCAAATTATGCCATGTGAGGGGTGCCTGGGTGGCTCAGTCAGTTAAGCATCCAACTTCAGCTCAGGTCATGATCTCACAGTTTGTGAGTTTAAGCACCGCACGCTGATAAATGCAGAGCCTGGAGCCTGCTTCAAGTTCTGCGTCTCCCTCTCTCTCTCAAAAAAAAAAAAGAAAATTTAATCCATGTGAATGCCAGTCATTTACTTGTTTGCTTAGTAAATATTGAATGAAATCCCAACAGAAGCCTAATTTTAGGGCACCTGGGTGGCTCAGTCAGTTAAGCATCCGACTCTTGGTTTGGGCCCAGGTTATGATCTCACAGTTCATGAGATCAAGCCCCAAGTCCTGTGTTGAGCTCTGTGCCAATAGCACGGAGCCTGTTTAGGATTCTCTCTCTCCCTCTCTCTCTGCCCCTCCCCTACTTGCTCTCTCTCAAAATAAGTAAAATAAACTTTGGGGGGGGAAAAAGCCTGATTTCAAATACTGACTTACCTGTAGCTTTTAATAATCTATTAAAAGTTTACTTTAAAAATACACTTTAACCATTTTAAGGTCTTTCAAAGAAAAACATTTTAAAAATAAAGATTCTTCAAAGCACTAGCTATGTTACTTGAGGGTTTGTAATGAACCAGATAGAGCAGACCGCAGAATTAACTCAAACTAGCTTTTAAGCAGATGAAGGCAAAGGTCAGAGGAAATACCACTTACATCTAAATTCAACAAGTAGCATATACTACCACTGTGATTACAAAAATCTCCAAACGACATCAGCAGACAGACAATTCCCTGGAAATGGGGCATAATTCCTTACTCCATACAAGTTTGGAACTACTTGAGATTTTTAGATAGACCTACATTTGGCTGCCCACAGTGGCTTTGCAATAATTCAGCTTGAACTCAGCTGCAAGGGCCTTGAGATCATAGGTGTCTAAACATCCTCAATGCTCTTTGTCTTTCTTGTTTGTTCTTTTCCCATTCTTTGTGCCTGCTTATTCATCATGTTAGAAAAGTATTGTCCTACCACCTTTGGAGGTTCTGATGCAAAGAAAATAATGGAAGGCCACATTCCCTTGCTTCTTGGTATCTTCTAGGAATGTAAGAATAGAAACTATCGGCCCTGCCTTGGGCCTGACTGAATAATCCCAACAAACCATTCATGACAGTCTGCAGAATATCAAGTTGTAAACGACGCAACAGCCATACGGAAACCAACACCAGGAGTTCTACAGTGGAGAGGATGGAGGGAAGATCAAAATCATCACAACACTCTAGTCAATATGCTTTTGATTCAGGCATCTTTTTTTAATTTTTTTTTTTTTTTTTTATTTTAAAGAGAGAGAGAGAGAGCAGGCAAACAGGGGAGAGGGGCAGAGGTGGGGAGAGAGAATCCTAAGCAGGCTCCACACCTCAGCGCTGAGCCCGATGCCGGGCTCCACGATCCTGGGGGATCATGACCTAAGCCAAAATCGAGAGTCTGACACTCAACCAACTGAGCCACCCAGGCACCCCCAAGCACCTTTTTTTTTTTTTTTTTTTAATTTTTTTTTTCAACGTTTTTTATTTATTTATTTTTGGGACAGAGAGAGACAGAGCATGAACGGGGGAGGGGCAGAGAGAGAGGGAGACACAGAATCGGAAACAGGCTCCAGGCTCCAAGCCATCAGCCCAGAGCCTGACGCGGGGCTCGAACTCACGGACCGCGAGATCGTGACCTGGCTGAAGTCGGACGCTTAACCGACTGCGCCACCCAGGCGCCCCCCCAAGCACCTTTTTAATCAGATACACAATGATGATGACAATGATACGCTGGTAATCAACGATACCAAAAGGGTCAGGAATCAGTATGGACCCCACAAATTACAGGGTAGAAAGATGCAACTATCGCAAGTAAAAACACCAAAGAGTTAAACAAAGCAGGCTGGCTATCACCGAAAAAGGTGTGGATGAGTTGCTGGACTGTCAGGAGGCGCTATCTGAAAGGTCTTTTGTTTCTGAAACAAGGCTGGGACTAAGGTGAAGCAGGTGCAGTACAGATGCAGGGCTGGCACCTGCACACCCCTAACAACCAGTACCTCCTTGAATTCTGCACCGAGGCACCTCACTCAGATGCGTCCTAGTGCTGACCCTGCTGGAACAGAACAACGGTGAATCAGGAGAAGGACACAACACGCCTCTGAAAATGAATGTCATTCTTTCAAAAGACTCAAAAAGCTTCAGCACTGTAGAAGCTAGGCTAGTTATCAGCGGAAGTAGTGATCAAAATTCTCATCACTGCACTAAAATGGTGAGACTTCTCCAGACTGTGTCATTACAACACCGAAGTGAATAATCTCTAGATTTTTTTTTTAAGTGAAGGAAGGATCCCCAAACAACTCTGCTACCATCAATCTTTACGAAGCTGGGTAAACTGCTTTACCAGCTCCACATTGCTGCCCTCTGGCACAAATCATCAGCTTCCGCCCTCATTACACATGTTCTGTCTTCTTTCCTCTCCCAGATTCCATCACTCCTCTCCTTTCCTTTCCTACCTCCAATCACTCTGTTATCTTTCAGCAAGTCCATCTTCTCCCTACTGAGCTTGAATTCCACTAAGCAAGAGTAGGACACTCAATCAAGTATACGCATAGATGTCTATGTATGCATGTGCTGTATATATATATTTATATGCTATTTTAGAGAGAACATTCACTTGGATTAATTTTAAATCTCAGTATCAGTATTATTATTGTATCAAAATGCAGAAAGTCATATCTTCACATGTGAGCAACACCACCATACTGCTTTATCATTTTTTTACAACTTTATTTTAGAGAGCATGCATGTGTGTGTGAGTGGGGGAGGGGGGTGAGAGAGAGAGAGAGAGAGAGAGAGAGACGGAGGGAGGGAGGGGGATAGAATCCCAAGCAGGCTCCGTGCATTGTGCAGCCTGATGCGGGGCTCGATCCCATGAACCATGGGAACATGACCTAAGCCAAGATCAAGAGCAGGACACTGACTGAGCTACCTAAGTGCATCTTAATTATCATTTAAAACAAAAAAATTTTTAAGTAATCTCTATGCCCAACATGAGGCTCAAACTCATGACCCTGAGATCATGAGTTGCATGGAGCCAGCTAGGCTCCCTAATTACCATTTTTTATGGGGAAATTTCCTCCAGCTTAATTGGGTTTTGCTTTGCATATGCTTCCCCAACACATATAAAGTATTACCACAGAACAAGAATATGCATGAAAGTGCTTTGTAAACCACAGCACACTATACAAGAGGCTATTATCTTACACAGGAAATTAGCTTTTCTATTCCATGAAAGAAATTGCCCAGTAGGCTTTTTGCCCATAGATGACACAGTGCAAGCTGGTATCCCAAGTCACAATACCTGGGTTGAATTCTACCCTATACACATAACCAAATAACCTTTCAAAAAAGATAAAGGACTGATGATGAAGACAAGAAAAAAATCAAACAAATGGTTTACTGGTAGTCACATACCTGCTTCTACTTTTGTCCACAGGAAAGATTCGAATAGATTTATCAAAACTAGCAGACACAAACTCTTTCCCAGTCGGAGAATAATCCACATCAAGCACCGCAGATACATGATCCATATGTACCATTACAGGAGTGTCCAGTGCACGCATATCGAAAGTATATAAGCTGTAAAAGAATTTTTAAATTATTTCATACAAGTGTCTATAAAGAAGCATATGTGGTACTAAGGAAACTAAGACCATTAGCCAAATTACGCACATCTAAATATACAGCCTCTTTACATGGAAGCTAAGGGATTGGGAAAAATACTACCAGTTTTTCTTATTCCTTAAGATTACACTTAAACACCTTTATCTTCATAAACATAAATCTCATTGTAGAAAATGTGAAACTTTCAAAAAAGTACAGAGTACAAAACCTACCTTTAATTCCACCGCCCAGAGAATATCAGTTAGTGCCATGTAATTACGTCTAAGCTTTTCACCATGCTAACATTTAAACACATACTTTTAACAAAATTGATAATATTGTATAAAGCTCTGTAGTCTCATATTTCATGTAGCATATTATAAGCACTTATGGTCACGTATTATTTAAATAAGTTAAAAGAACATAATTATTTAAAAATTTATTTAAATACATTTGCTTATAAGTTGTTAATAAAAAATTTCCAACTTTCAATTTTAAATAATATTTCAATGAAATACCAGTATTTGAATTTTTGAAATTCAATCTTTGAGTGGAACAGACTTAGTTAAATCTGGACAAATTCCTATAAGTAAATTACTAAATCCAAAAGCAAGAGCACTTTTAAGATTTTTAAGTTGACAAAACATTTCCAATAAAGTTCCACTTTTATTAGTGATATGTAAGAGTGACCATGGCTTTTCCAAAGGGCATACTAAAATTAGAAAACTATATGCACGGTTGGTTAAAAAAAAAAAAAATCATGATTTTCAAGATTTAAACACCCTTAATCAATAGCTAAAAGAATAATGCTTCAAATGAGCCAACATGCACAATGGACAATAATAACAGAGCATTACTATAGTCAAGTTCCAAATATCAAAACACTTCAAGATGCTAAGATTACTGAGCAAAAGTATGAGGAGAAACAGGATATCTACATAATTTCAAAGTATCTCCCCAAAGATAAATGTGAATTACAAAAGGAAAAACATAGTAACTTTACAATGCAGAAACTTGGCAGATACCACCCTAAGTGATCAAGATTAACACCACCGGTAATTAGAGTGACATCATGTACCCCAAAGTGATGAACCAAGAAGGACACATCAGTTTTGTGGTATTCTTGCAAAACATACAAAATCTCAATCTAAATAATGAGAAAACATCAGTAAGCCCAAATTAAGGACAGTCTACAAGATAATTAACAAGTAAATCCTTTTCAAAAGTACTAAGGTCATAAAAGACTGGGGGGATTGAGAACAGTCACAAACTGAGCAAAGGAGACATGACAATCAAATGCAGTGTGGGATCCTGCACTGGATCCTAGAATGGACAAAGAATAGTAATGGAATGACTAGTGATGGAATAAAGTCTGTAGTTTATAGTACTGTACCAACATTAATTTCTTGGTTTTCCTAATTCCATTATGGTTACATAAGATGTTAACATTAAGGGAAGCTGGCTACCACATACCATTTTTGCAACTTTTAAATAAGCCGAATACTATATCAAAATGTTTAAAAATTGATGTAACACTTCAAAAAGAATATTCTTTTAACACAATTGTTGTGATAAGTCACTCATGCTACTGACAAAATATCCCCAATAACATAAAATTCTCAAGAGACAAGTCATTGTTCTTTTTTAAATCTCTCAACCATAGTGCCAAGGTGGCTCAGTCGGTTTAATGTCCTACTCTTGAGTTCAGCTCAGGTCATGATCTCACAGGTCTAGCTCTGCATTGGGCTCCACGCTGTCAGCCTCGAAGCATACTTGGGATATTCTCTCTCTCTCTCTCTCTCTCTCTCTCTCTCTCTCTCTCTCTCTCTCCCTCTCCCTCTCCCTCTCTCTCTCTCCCCCTCTCTCTCAAAATAAATAAACTTTAAATACCCCAACATACCACAGGATTGTCAGCCAATGTCATACTGATCTCTGAGGTTACATTTCTGAGTTGACAACTGCTTTGTTTATTTTCCTTCTCTAGAGCAGTGGTTGTCAACCAGCTTTGCTTTGTTTCAGCATATTCTGTTTTTTTTTTAGTAAATTCTGTTTTAATCTCTACCCAAGAAAAATGTTAAGAACTTATTCAAAATCTAAGCAAATGAATCCATTTGGATAGACAATGTTTACATACACAAAGTTTGGTGTTATAGGATTCTTTAGGGATCATCTATTTCAACTCTATTATCTTATAGATGATGAGACTATGGCACAAGTTAGTTTACATGCCTACTCCAAATTTCTACAGCAGTTACTGGTTGGGTCTAGACTTCAACTTGCGTTTCGAATTCAGAATTATTAGACTATTTAGCAGGCAATAAAAGAAAGAAAATATAAAAAATATATACTATAGCAAGATGACTTTCAAGTAAGAGCAATTATAGTAGTCAAACAGTCACCCCTTATAAGCGATGTGCTCTTTGTTTCAGGTGCCATATGAAATTCTTTCCAAGGCAAGAATGGAGAAAGTCCAGGGGTCTGTAAAAAAGGTATCTTGCCAAAATAGCTAATTAGAACAAACTTCAGAAACCTTAATAAGGCTGGTCAGCAAAATATTATATTTCTTTTAACTGGAATAAGGCCATTTAATTTCAAAACGTTGATAAAGGCTAAAAGAGCTTCAATTAATTTGGTTTGATATTCCTTGCTAATGAGAATTCAACTGAGTTTGAGTACAGAAAACCATAATAGATGTTTTTAGTTGGTACCACTAAAACATCGTGTGATAAATCCTATTTCTGAGCTAATTTATGTTTTCACAAATAATAATAGTGGAAAGAACAAAGAACTTAAATACAGAAGATCTAAAGTTCAATCCAATGAGAAACTTCCAACTTCTCAAAAAAACATGTGTTAAGAATCTACCACAAGCATTACACTACAACACACGCTTTGGATTTAAAAAAAGAAAGAAAGAAAGAAAAGAAAAGACACTTTTTCCTAAGATTAAACTCCAAGTTTTAACATCCTCATCTCTAAAAAGGGGTAACATACATGTCCTACCTCCCTTACAGGGATACTGAAAAGATAACATAAGACAGCCAATGTGAAATGCCTTGACAAGTTTTAAGGCGATACATAGGGATCATAAAATTCCATCTAGGTCAAAAATGTAAGGCTAAGTCATCTTTACGTGGAGTCATAGAATAACATATCTGTAAATGTTAGGGTAAAAATGAAACTGTATTTTTCCTTTTGTCTTGCTGAAGTAATAGTGATGCTGATAACATGACTACATGAGCATCAGCTTTGTGAAGAGCTACAGATTTTGTAGGTAAATATTTTTTTTAATGTTTATTTTGAGAGAAAGAGAGAAACAGAAAGAGGGAGGAAGAGCAGGGGAGGGACAGAGAGAGAGAGAGAGAGAGAGAGAGAGAGAGAGAGAGAGACACACAGACAAAGAGAGAATCCGAAGCAGGCTCTATGCTGTCATCTCAGAGCTTGATGTGGAGCTGGATCCCACAAACCATGACCTGAGCTGAAACCAAGAGTCAAATGCTTATTAACCAACAGAGTCACCCAGGTACCCCTGTAGGCAAATATTTTTAGTTTCTATTAAAACATGTATGATTCGGGGCACCTGGGTGGCACAGTCGGTTAAGCATCCAACTTCAGCCAGGTCACGATCTCGCGGTCCGTGAGTTCGAGCCCCGCGTCAGGCTCTGGGCTGATGGCTCAGAGCCTGGAGCCTGCTTCCGATTCTGTGTCTCCCTCTCTCTCTGCCCCTCCCCCATTCATGCTCTGTCTCTCTCTGTCCCAAAAATAAATAAACGTTGAAAAAAAAAAATTAAAAAAAAAAACAAAACATGTATGGTTCAGTCATTATTTGCATGGTGTAAAGCAGAAAGCAGCCAATTTTTTCTAGAAAGGGCCAGATTATACATATTTTCAACTTTGTGAGCCACATGGCTGCTTCTGCAACCACTCAACTAAGGCACTATGGCACAAAAGGACCCATATTCAATACATAAATGAACACAGTTATATTCCAATAAAAGTATTTACGAAAACAGGCAGCAGACAGGATTTGGTCTTCAGATCAGTTTTCTGTTCCTGATCTGTATCATTTTGAAAACTCAATTTTTTTTTCTAACAAGTTCTTCTCCAATTTGGGAAATATATGTACTTTTGAGCGAAACAAATGACCATTTTCTACCTTGTATATCAAGAACTACTACCTATGAAAACATATTTCATTAGTATGATTTATCCAATTGAGCCATTTCTGATAGAAACAAGCAAGTTATAAAAAGAAGAAAACTTACTTGTAATCTTCATTTGCTGCAGTAAAAATGAAAGCTTCCATAGGGTTCCAACAAATTGTGTTTGTTCTCATATCTAAGATGACCTGGAAGGGAAAAATACAGTAACCCATTACCATGAAATCAATTCCCTCTCAAATGGATAAATCTCCCACTTCATGTCTTTTCCTTCTTTTTCACTGATTTAAGCACATATTTAGCAAATACCCATCATGTGCACAGTACTCAGCTCCATGCAATAGGAAAGGAAATCAATCAATAATTGTTTCCTGAGTACACAGAGTAGTAGATACTGAAAAATATAAAACTACTCAATGGTCCCTCAACCTCAAATAACTTATTATTGAGCTTAGTCAGGAAAAGGAGATATACATAAGAAATACTAAAATATTAACAAAGAAACAGTAAATGATCAAGTATCAAATTGGGGGCAAAATTAATGACTTTAGGGTTTAAGAGGAGAAGAAAGGTTTCAAAAGAGAAGCACGATTTGAGCTGACCTGTGAAGGAACAGTATATTAGTGTTTCTCAACAAGAACACTGCTAGCATTCTGAGCAAGATGATTGTGTGTTGTGTGTAACTGTCCACTGTAGACGTTTAGCCTCTCAGGCACCTGTCCATAAATGCCAGTCTCTATAATGCCTCTCCACATTTTTAAAAAGACACCCCTGGTTGAGATCTAGTACACTTAGGAGAGGAAAAAATAGAAGAAACAATGATAGTCTAGTATACAGAACAAAGAATAAAAAATAGCATCTCTGCATCCACCAAGGTGACCTGCCTATGACAACCCCTATTTAAATGTTCTCTTACTGACTGAAACAAACAAATAAATAGAATGCAAATAGGGACCAGATTTGGAAGGCCTTGAAAACCAGGCTATAGTTCTTTTCTTCAACCTAAAGTTATGGAACGCCATTAAAAAACAGAGAATGAAGGGCAGAGGAGGCAGAAACTACTACTTATCACACTAGATTTCATCTTAGCATTCTGCTAAATGTTTAAAATACCATGTCTTATTTTCACCCATGTGCTGGAAAGTAATTATTAATATCTTCATTTTACAGGAGAAACAAAGATTAAGTTACTTGCTCAAGGTCTAAAGGTCTCAAAGTTCACGTGAGATGTGCCCACTAGATCATCATGAAGGAGTGAAATGATTAAAGTGGTAATTTGGAAAGATGATCATATTTATGCAGTTGAAACTTTAAGGAATGTACTCTACTTCTAGTATTTTGGAATTTATTACATGTTGTGAAAATGGTTTAGGAACAACAAAAATATTAAAAGCATTTCTTTTCCGTGTGGATTATCACAATGGCCTCATGGCACATGAACGGTGTCTAGGCCCTTCTGCACCCTCAGATTTGGAGCACCTGAAATCAACTTTATACTTACAATGGCACTCTTCTCTTTACTGACAATACATTTCTCTGTTGATAGTCAGCTTAAGGTTGTATTAGCTTTGATATCTAAGTCCTAGAATGACTGCTGGGAAATCTACCACCTTGGACAAGATATTATTTATCTAAATAAAACAGCATGTAATTAAATAAAGCTGGTTATGTGTGTCAATTGCAAAATGTTCTGGAACAGAATACTATATGTATCATATGATAATCATGGTGTGTGAAGTAATGGGATCAACACTTAAAAAGTTTGAACTCAGTGGGGCACCTGAGTGACTGACTCGGTTAAGCATCCAACTCAGGTCATGATCTTGCAGTTTGTGAGTTCGAGCCCAGCATCAGACTCTGTGCTGACAGATCAGAGCCTGGAGCCTGCTTCGGATTCTGTGCCTCCCTCTCTCTACCTCTCCCCCACTCATGCTCTGGCTCTGTCTCTCAGAAATGAATGAACACTAAAAAAAATTTTTTTAAAAAGAACTCTGAACTCCGTTAAGTCTGAATTAGATACCTAAAACTTCCTGGCATTAAGGAAGATACAAAGATAACTAGGATACAATACCTAGTGAAAATGTAAGGGTCTCTAAAAAGGAACAGGTGCCTGAGAGAATGCCATTATGATCACTTTGGCTTCTAAAAACATATGAAAAAAAATTTAATTAAGAAAAAAACATTCGTTCCATATTTTTTGTTACTCACTCCATAGAAGAACACATTAACAATTGTAAAAGCAGAAAAGAAACTGAAACTCACCTTTTTCAGGGGAGTAGCTTGCCTCATGTCATATAGTACTATATTCCTGTCAGAAGCACAACTTCCCAAGAGAAATGTCTGAAAAATAAGTACAACCATCTCCAGTTAAAAGCCAAGTTTGGCAGCAAACCATGTCCATTCAATGAACAAATGATTCAATTACCCTTAATGTTTAAGATACAAATTTATAACATTAAAGTCTATTTTAAGAGAGTACAATGAATCACTCAATCTCAGCAACCTTAGTTAAGTATCTTCTTTTTATTTATTTTATTTTTGAGAAAGAGAGAGTGTGAGTTGGGGGAGAGGGGAAGACAGAGAGGGAGACATGGAATCCGAAGCAGGCTCCAGGCTCTGAGCTAACGGTACACAGCCCAAAGCGGGACTCAAACTCATGAATCATGTGATCATGACCTTAGCCGAAGTTGGTTGCTTAACCGACTTGAGCCACCCACGCACCCCAAGTCAAGTATTTTCACTGCTAAATGCCCGTGTGTATATTTTACAAGGTAGTGTTGCAGTGTACAGATAAATCTGTGTTCTTTTTACAACTGAACAGATTTTATTTATCCATTCTTCAACTTAGACCTATTTCCTGTTTTTCAGTATTATCAATAACACTTCAGATAACATTTTCATAAACGCCAATTCTTCTTTTTATAAGGTTAAAATTTCAGTAGTGGATTACTGAATCAAAAAGTATTGGGGTGCCTGGGTGGCTCAGTCGGTTGAGTGTCCGACTGGCTCAGGTCATGATCTCACAGTTAGTGAGTTTGAGCCCTACGATGGGCTCTGTGATGACAGCTCAGAGCTTGGAGCCTGCTTCTGATTCTGTCTCCATCTTTCTCTGCTCCTCCCCCACTCACACTCCCTCTCTCAAAAATAAATAAACCTTAAAAAAAAATTAAAAAAAAAAAAGTATAAACAGGGATGCCTGGGTGGCTCAGTTGGTTAAGCATCCGACTCTTGATCTTGGGTCAGGTCATGATATCAAGGTTTCTGAGTCTGAGCCTTGCATCAGGCTCTGTACTGACAGTGTGGAGAATTCCTGGGTTTCTCTCTCTCTTCCTCTCTCACTGCCCCTCCCCCACATGCTTACCTGTTCTCTCTCTCTCAAAAAATAAATATAGGGCACCTGGGTGGCTCAGTGGGTTAAATGTCCTACTTCAACTCAGGTCATGATATTCCGGTTTGGAGTTTGATCCCCACACTGGGCTCTCTGCTGTCAGTGCAGAGCCTGCTTTGGATTCTCTACCCACCCCTCTCTTGTTGCCCCTCCCCCTCCCCTGCTCATTTTCTCTCTCTCTCAAAAATAAAATAAAATATAAATAAATAAATACGCCTAAAAATTTTTTTTAAACAAAAGCATGAATAATTTTATGGCTTTTGATGTTTAGGACTAATTGTTTTCCAAAGAGCTGTATCAATATACACTGCAGTGTGGAAATATGTCCATTTCACTGCAACTGGAAGCATTAAGTAGTGGCATTTAGAAGTTCATTTCTGTATGGCAATATTTCCTAATTATACAAACTAGTGCTTTTCAGTAAACATTTCCTCATGTTCATTAACTTTGTATAAACTAGGCCTATTCTTTGTCCAATTGTTTCAAGATGTTTCAAACATTTATTTATAAGTCAGTCATAGTAGTATTGAAGGTACTGATATAACTGACCCTTGGCATTATATGAAATCAAGCCCCCCACCTACCAGCAGGGCCTGAGTCCCACCAGGCCTCCTTACTCATGGTTCCTGACATAACTCTTGGCTTCTGCCTATCACTTCCTACTATACGTGTAGGAGGAACAAGAAGAGTTATTTACTGCACAGTTACATGACCAGCTAACTCCTACTCTGTGTGTGTACACAGCTCAAATAAAACATCATAAAGCTAATGCTACAACCATGAACTCAGTCCTTTCCAAAACCTTCCTTTTTAAATCACTTCCTCAGAGACTTTCCCCTAGTTAGTGACTCCTTTCAACTTTTCTTGGTTTCTCAAGAAACCAAGGTCTAAGTTCCATTTCTAAAAGTTTATGAGACCTTAATCTGAGCAAAGCAAAAAATTCTACCTAGACTGAAAGTCGACTTTTACACTATAAAATGGGGTAATATTCAGCATAAAATTTTTGGCTTTATCAAAATGCTAGGCTTCAATATTTTAACAGGAAATTAATTATTAATGATTAGAGGAGACAAATATACTCCATTTGTTTACAGCCACATCCCCTTCCCATTAAGTTTAGTATAGGATGAGAGACAAGCATACCATTTGTTTCTACCACTAAGTCAGTTCATAAGGGTAATTTAAAGAAAAAATAAATAAAACCACATGGCTGAACAAATATAGTTGTTATACAGGCAAGTTTGAAAAACATGGTCACTATGTCATCACTAATAACTAATTATGATTTTGGAATTAATCATCAGCTCTTCTGACACAGGTGTTCACCAAAACAGACAAGCAAGATACTGTTTATCCCTCGCAGAAGTAGAAATCAATATCTCTGTTCTGTTTATTTTTTTAATAGTAGTAACATCATCTTAAATTTGGGTAGCATCTTTAAAAAATATTCACATTTTTATCACGTTTTACCCTCATGACAAACCTATAATGTATGCTGAAAGATCTAATTAATCTCATTTTAAAAATAAAGAAACAAATACAGAGAAGGAGTGTGACTTGTATAAGGTCAATGCCAAGGTACACCAGCACAAATACATTTCCAGTTTAGCTCCACACCAAGTAGGACACAAAATGTTCCTACAAATGGCTTGTGTTTGTCGCCACCTGCTTCTGTCTATTGTCACCTTGGCCTGGCTCTGCAAAGCTGACTTGCACTTCAGGCCATATCTCACTTCTACAACCAAAAGACGATGGAGTGAAAAAGATATAGTACTGATAAATACTCTGGACTAATGATCAGCAAACGTTTTCTGTAAAGGACCAGACAGCAAATACTTTAGACCTCACGGGTCATTCTGCTGTCATAGCAGAAAGGCAGCTACAAGTAATATGTAAACAAAAGGGTATGGCTGTGTAAAACCTGATTTACAAAAACAGACAGTGGGCTCATGAACCATAGTTTGCCAACCCCTGCTCTAGACCTGTAGACTCTCTCAGAAGTGTGCAGAAAGGTATATGCTCAGGGCAGGAAGGGTGTCCTCTGACTGTATGACTTCTCAGCAGCACCACAAGGCCAAACTCTCATCAAACTACAGCATCTCACATTCCAATACTTCATACAAACAATTTTATACCCTGCTACTTTGACTTAATCTTTCTTCCACTTTACCAGCTCGGGTGTCTGAGAGTATAAAACTTACCTATCAGGTTATTTATTCTTTAATACCATCTAACATACCATCTAACATGATAATTTCCTACTAACTTCTAAGATTAGCTATACATGAAGCAATTTCCTTTTTTTTCTGCGGGGGAAAAGGCATCTTTACTGAGTCTTCTGGACAATGAGTTTACCTATTGTTACGTATTCAGAAATAGCTCATGGAAAGGTCTGAAGTCCAAAGGCTAGATTAATCTAGGCTTTAGGGCAGCCTCCTTTCCTAAATTCAGACCTGAATAACCAATAAGTAGTGGTTAATCTCCAACTCTTTCCTTAGACCTGGAAGGACTTAGGAATCATCATATTAGACTTCTGAGCAAAGAAAAATGAACTATCATCATGCAGGATAGTAATCATTACTATAAATCATTAGTGCCCTCGTCACTTACAAGAGAAAACAATGCTAAATGCCTCTTCTGACCTTGAAGAGAATTAAGAAATGAACGTTTTCCCAAAGGTACAATGATGTAATCTGTGGAACATGAGTTCTGAAGGCATGAGTAAAACTGAAGTTTCACCAGAACTTGCTTACGAGCACATGCACACACTCTCCTGTAACGGAGTATAACACTGGTGTAACAGTGTATAAAGTGGGCAAACACGTCAAGATCTGACCAAAGGTATCAGAACTCAGGTACAATCTGGAGAACTAACCAAATGCCAGAAGCCCATTAAGATTAAAAAAAAAAAAAAAAAAAAAAAAAAAAAATTCTTATAACACACACTCAAAAGTTTCCTAAACAGAGCTGAAATTATTAAATAAGGAAAGAGTAAGCAGAACATATTTCAAAAAGAAGCATTACCTCAATTGGGTTAAATTTAACACTACTTATACTGTCGAATCCCCAGGTCATTGAACATATAGGACTTGTTCTTTGTTCATCCCAAATGTCTACTTGCTGTCCACATGTGGCAAAAACAGCTTCCTTCCAGTGATGATCAATCCCTGTATATACTGTCTTTAAAAGCAAAGATGTTGTTATAAATGGATCTATCATTAACATTTCAAATCTACATAATATTTTAAATAATACTCTCATTTTTTTTTTTTTAAGAAAAAGTCCCTATTTACAAAGAAACTTCTTTGAAGCCTTTCCTTAAAGGAGGAAACAGTAAAGGTTTCTTTATCACACCTTCTGGAAAAAACATTAACAGGGGATGTATTTAAATTTAAATACTTATCACTGAAGTAATCCTTAAATCATCATTGGGTATTTGAAGGACCTTGGAACTAATTAATGAAACACAAAGGTAAGGTCTAAAACACTTAGTTCCACATTGAACACATGAAGTACTGATTCCCAGGCAGAAAAACAGAAACCAACAACAGGATTAACATTCAGGGGGAGGAATAAAGCTGGCAAGGGTGGATGCTAATATTGTTAAAATCAATAAAATGTCATAAATTTTGATATCCACTTAAAAGATCTATTCAGGGCCAGATTAAAATTTGTCTTTGTACTATGTGGTAAAAAAATGTTTGCAAAGCAAATAAGAGGGAAATATTTAGCCAATACTTTAGGCTTTTAAGAACTCTTAGCAGCATCTGCAGGCTTCCAATTGTTATTTATGAAGGCAAGTCTGACAATCTTTTCCATAGTAAGATTTAATCCCCACTACCACAAATATACAGGTTAAGATGAAATATTTCAAAAATATTTGGAAATCCTGGAGAAAAGACATTTTACAAGAGGGAAACCAATTTTGTTTTAGGAATTACTGATTTGCCAATTATTTCCATTGTATACTCATGTCCCACCTCTATGTGCCTTTAAAAACACTTAATCTGAAAAGCAGAACTTAAATATATACCAACATGATACTGAAATGGCAAACTGATTTTTAAAATGCATATATTTCAAGATTAAATCGAACTTTAGAAGTTTGCTTAGTATCAAAATGTAAACATTATAAAACACAGGTAGGCCATATGATCTGAATTACACTTAAGCTATAACTAAACCATGTCGCCTGATTTGCAGAATAATGTTGTAAGAGATATCAATGAGATTTATACGAAAAGCATCATATTATAATACCTCTTCACTGCCTAAGGGGTTCTTTCCAGTAAGACATTCTGAGTTTTGTGTAAGATCTATAATATAAATCAGAGAGAATCTGAAGCATTATTTTTCGTATAGATTTTCTCCCATGGACTTGCCACAGAAAATGTTTCACTGCATCCTTTGGCTAAACACAGAAACTGAACCCAATACAATGAATACCAAAGAACCATTCAAATTCTTCAGCTGCAAAGGACCTTAAACTGCATTAAATATTGCTTAAAAAAGGTCAATTATTGCAGGCTCAAGTCTCATTTACATCTTTTTTTTTAAATTAAAATTCTGAAATAATTTTAGTAAAACAGAAGGATTTTAATAAGCAAATATAAGTCAATTTTTTTTTTGTACCTTTCCTAATATTGTATGCAACGGTTCCTCCTCTTCTCCATAGCCTGGTCCATCCATTTTCCACTGCTTCACAGTTTTGTCATCACCAACCTAGAAACATTTATTATTAAGATGATAATGGACAACTGTTATAAACTGTAAACATGCTAACATATACATCAAATGATAAACATCTCTATTTTAAAAAATACACATCCCATATACTTCCAGTATTGTATTTACTGATACGTTAATATCCCAAAATGTTATAGTAAAGATTTGTGACAAATACATACAGTACATAAAATTAAAATAAGACAGTGTGAGTAGAGCAAAAGGAGAGCACGAACAAAGGTCATAAGTTCGGCAAAAAAAAAAAAAAAAAAGCATACTGTAAAAAAGATGGCATTTCAAATTAGGAAGAAAAATGAATTATAATAAAATGGTATTTTGATATCATGTTACTCATTAAAAAGTTTGAACCAATCTGATACGTGACATAAACATAAAATTCCAGGGGTGCCTGGGTGGCTCAGTTGGTTAAGTTTCTGATTCATGGTTTCCGTTCAGGTCATGATCTCACGGTTCATGAGTTCGACCCTGCATCAGGTTCTGTGCTGACAGCGCTTGGGATTCTCTCTCTCCCTCTCTCTCTGCCCCTCCCCTGCTTGTTCACGCTCACGAGCGTGCGTGTGCGCTCTCTCTCTCTAAAACCATTTTTTAAAAAGTTTTAAAAAGCCTTAAAGAAATAAAAATAAAATTCCACATAATTTTAAATGTAAAAAATTAAATACAAAATATAAAGATACTAAACAGAAGTCATTTTTTTTAACCTTGGCATGGGTAAAGCACTTCTTTGCATGACATAAGATTCCACAAACCATCAACTCACTGGTTTTCAAGCCATGAAATGCAGACCTCTGAAGGAGCTTGAGAATTTTTCAGGGGTCCACAAGGTCAAAACTATTTTCATGATATTGTAAAGACATCATTTGCCTTTTCACTGAACTGACAGTTACGCAGATGGTGAAAAAGCCATGAGGAGTAGGACATTGGTGTCTTAGCCCAATCACAGCAAGGTAACAATGGTAACTTAGACTTGGGTATGTGGTAGATATATTCAAGTTATTAAGTAAAAACTAAGCTGCAAAACAGAATGCACAATATAACTTAATTTGGGATTAAAAACATAAAATAATCATACGTAGGGTATAAACAATTGTACATATACACCAAACTACTAGGTTTCCCGAAAAGCAGAAATACAGGATACGTTAACTTTCTCATTTTTTACGTTTATGTTATATGCAATCTACATCTACTTCTTAAATGAAAATATTAACAAAAATATGTATTTATGTATGAGAGAGTATAAATTTAGCTCTTTCCTTACAGCAAATTCAAAAGGGAAACCCTGCCTGCAAAACAATTCATAGTGCCCATGATATCAGAATAGAAGGGTAATTAGGAGAGAAGTTTTGGTACTAAGGTCAGACAGGAATTTCTTTTGTTGAGGATGTTAACAGAATCCTTAACATCCTTATAATAGAAAAAAGTATTTAATAAGGCAGTATCTTATTTAGCAACCTGAATCTGAGCTACTGGCATCGGACCAAAACCTTAATTCTGGAAAGCCAATTCTACCACGAGCTAGTAAGATGTAATTTAGGCACCGAGGTCTTGGCCAATCTGGCTTGACCCAATGGAATATTAGTATTTATGGGGCGCCTGGGTGGTGCAGTCGGTTAAGCGTCCGACTTCAGCCAGGTCACGATCTCGCGGTCCCTGAGTTCGAGCCCCACGTCGGGCTCTGGGCTGATGGCTCAGAGCCTGGAGCCTGTTTCCGATTCTGTGTCTCCCTCTCTGCCCCTCCCCCGTTCATGCTCTGTCTCTCTCCGTCCCAAAAATAAATAAACGTTGAAAAAAAAAAAAAAAGTATTTATGGAAGACAAGATAAACTGTTATTGAGAATTCCCACTCTAAAAACTGTTTCTTTCAACCAAGCTTCTCCCAGCGTCCACAAGCTCAAGTCCGAACTTCCTTGTAATTGACTAAGCTACTCTATACAATCTATTGAGTACAAGTCTTAGCAAATCATCAATCCTGAGAAAGGTTTAATAACATTCTGTAGAAATGAGGAGCCAAACAATATGTGCCTGGCCAGAATATCTTATCTCAAGGCTGAGTAAGCTAAAGAAAGACCTATTGGTGCTACAAATTGGGGTATAGTAGATATTATGAAATTTAGGTAATAAAGATTTACCTTTTGCAACATTATAGATTAAACATTTTTTGAAACACTAAGTGCTGAAATTCTGCCAGCAAGCAGTTTTCACAGGTCTTATCCCTAAGCAAACGTTACTTTAAGATATCTGAAGAAAGGGAGTAAATAATGAATATGAAACATCTTTTACCCTTTACTCATTTTAGGCACTCAAAAAAAAAAAAAAAAAAAACCACAAAAAAAACCCAGCCAGTAAATCCTCTGGGATATTAAACTAATCGATATATTCAGAAGAATAACTAACTGGATGCTAGCTGTGGTCAGTTTGCTCCAACTTCCCACACAATTCCTTCTACAACATATGGTATACAGGGTCATAAAGCTTGTGTAAAGCCCTTTAGTGAAAAGCACCTGAATTTCCTGCGAAGTAGCTTATTTTGGTTTTTGACAGCAAGTAAGTTTCTCCCTACACCAAAACCAAAACTTTTAACGTTAACACCTATTCTTAACGCTGCTATATAGAACAACAAAAAGTCCACTTCTCCTTTCACACAACACTTTCAAATATTTAAAGCTTTCCCAGAAGTCATCTCTTCCCTTCACTACTCCTTTCCATCTGGCCCTGGCACCCAGCATGCTACTCAAGATTTACAGGCCTGGTTAGTGTGTATGTATACATCAAGTGCCATACATATACATATACACATGTCAGAACTTCTGAAAGCATAGACACCAAATTGCCGACAGTGTGAAAACTGAAAGATTAGAATTACGGGACCTTTACCTTTCTATTTTTTATAGGTTCATGTTTCTAAAATATTTCTTTGTCTTCATCCTCATCATTCTTTGTAGTAGTTCACACAACCAACGACCCTTTCCTCCTGGGACATTAAGCTCATTTCCAGGCTCTTCTAGCTTTCTGGCTACTCCCAGAGTTCTCCCACTTCCTAGAGGCAGGCTTTCCCCAAGGTTATTTCTCTGACATTTCTGTATGTCTGTATTTTCCCTGCCACTTTTCCCTAATAATACCATTCCATGGCCTCAATCATTATTCCTTTTTGATGAGACCAAGTTTAGTTCTGACTTCCCTCCTGAACTCCAGACCTTTATCTAGAAGGGTCTGACAGACCTCTTCACTCAAATAGGCCATTGCAGTCCAGTTCACCCATCATACCATATCCTTCCCATTCCCACTCTCCTCCTCTAAAGTTTCTGACACTCCTGACTTCTCCATTTCTGGAAGGAAGAGCAATCTTCCTAAGCACCCCTCAGGTGTCAAGTCTGTCAAACCTCCAAAATGTTTCTAAACCTAACAACTACTTTCTATGATTTTCCCTCCCCAGCACGGATTCCTTATTGCTTACTCAAATTATTAAGACAGCCTGTAAACTGATCACTTACTGCTGTCAAATTAATTATCTCAAAGCACAGCTTAGATTCTGTCATTCCTATTATAAAACTTTCAGTGAAATTGAGCAGATATTTGTAGGCCAATGTTTATAGTATCATTATTCATAAAAGCCAAAAGGTGGAGACAACCTAAATGTCCACTGATAGATGGATAAACAAAATGTATATATGTATAATAGAATGTTATTCCATCTTAAAAAAGAAAGAAATTCTGATACCTGCTACAACATGGATGAAGACATTATGGTATGAAATAAGCCAGACACAAAAGGGCAGCTATTATTTAATTCCACTTATGTGAGGTACTTAGAATAGTAATAGAGACAGAAAGTATGATAGTGGTTACCAAAAGCTGGAGGCAGAGGGGAATAAGGAGTTATTGCTTTGTAAGTACAGAGTTTCAGTTTTCGGAAGATGAAAAAGTGGTGACGGTTGCTTAATAATGTGAATGTACTTAATGCCACTGAAATGTACACTTAAAAATGATTAGAATATAAACTGTACCTCATGTGTATCTTAACCACACGCACAAATCCTTCAATAATTTACTATCTGACAAAATAGAAATTACTGATTCCCAACCCTGAAAATCTTCCAGAGAAAACCAAACTATATTTCTAGCCTCACCTTACATTAATCCCACTTCTCAATGTTCTATGGAATGTTAGTTAAATAACATGTTAAGTAATCATTTATTAAAAAAATCAAAAACTTTGGAGAAGACTAGAGTATACATAAAGAAAAGAGGACTTTTCAAAGTTTTAAAATTTATTTTGGGTTGTGAAACTTCAAACGCCTCATGGAATAAAGGAACTCAGAAAACATTAAATCAGTCTTATACGTGTTGAAAAGAGTTAATGACTTAATTGCATCATACTTACAGTAAAGAAAGAAGTCCCACAAAAGCGAGTACATATTCCTCGTACAAAACCCTCATGGGCTTGTATCGTACGGATACATTTTCGTTTCGTCAAGTTCCAAATTCTAACCTATGATAGAGCATACCAGGAAATTTCCGTGAACTATAAACATAAAATGTTCAGGCAGAGGCATACTACATTCCAAGAAAAATAAATCCAACACTGAAAAAGCTATGACTCACTCCACCAGACTGCTAAAAACAAAATCCTCCAGTTTAAAATACTGCAGTGCATATGGATAAGTATATCAACAAGCAGAAAATTCAATCTGTTAAGTACTCTTGTTGATTCTAATTTAAAGTGTTTCAAAGCTTTCTCTTCTTGCCAAAGTGGAAATAAGTGTTGAATCATTAATAACATCCTCTGTGAGAAAAAAAAAACAACCCTCACAAAACGTTTACTACTGGAAACATGCTTTATTGTTTACTGTCAAACTGAGCATTCAGCTGCTACATTTCTAATTTCTGAGGTTTAGATGAGAAACCACTGTAGTAATTCAAACACAATTCATTCTTGAGAATTAACAGAAAATAGGACAAAAAAATGAAATCGAACCAATTAAAATCCACCATAACACGAAACTGAAGAACATCTGTAACATAACTATTTTTAATTTAAAATATCAGTGTTTGAAATGACACTTGCCTCTCCATCACATGCCCCAGAAAGGACAGTAGCCAGGCTCTTTGGGTGCTTTGCCAAGCAATTGACTCCATCTCGGTGACCATCCAGGGAAGCAAGGAATGGTTTTGCAAATACCCGTTCCAATTTGGTAGCATTTAAAGCTCTTACATACTCTCGCGGGACTTCAAAAGGATGTAAGGTAGGATCATAGTTTCTTGGAACTGAAATAAAAATGACTCCTCTTAATAAAACAGTTCACTTTTAATATTTCCTATGGCCTTCCTCAGGTAATCATTCAATTTGCTATCCGCTAAGCCTTTGTTAGGAACACTGTTCTATACCTAGCACTGTGAAAAATACAAAAATAGATGACCTTTCACTCAGAAACCTTTCAGTAAAAAACTACGGGAAAAACATGGAAGGCATACATCTTGCAGAATAATTAGACCCTATAGATACCCTCAGCTTTTCCTTTCACAAGTCTTACTACATTCTTTAACTGCGTTGTAAACCTTTCATGGACAGGGATTCCACTACATTCCTCACTTTACTCCTTATGTGTTGCACAGTGCCTGGCACAAAACAAACGCATGATAAATGTTTGCCCAACTGAGCTCTACGTTCCTTTTGAGGCAGGAAACACAACTCATCTCCAGTGCTAATCACTCTGATAGGCACACAGTGTTATGATTATGATTGTAGTTACCATTTACTGAACACTTCCCACATGTGTTTACTTACTTAAAAAACAGTTTACAATGTACAAGGCACCGTTCCAAATACTGTATATTAACTCACTTAATATCCAGACCCTATGGGTTAAGTTCTATTACTATTTCTTATTTTACTGATGGGGAAATTGAGGCATAGAGAAGTAACTTGCCTATGAAATGATGAAGCCAGGATTCAAACCAAAGCAGGCTGATTTCAGAATTGGTGTTCTGAACTATTATGCTATGCTGCCAAACAGGTTCTCAGTTAATAATTGTGCTTAGGAAATAATTCTAAGCCCACATGTCTAAAAAGCGCTTAATGTTTAAAAGTAAGTGCATCTTTGGGGCACCTGGGTGGCTCAGTGGGTTAAGCGACCAGCTTTGGCTCAGGTCATGATCTCGCAGTTTGTGAGTTCGAGTCCCGCGTCGGGCTCTGCGCTGACAGCTCAGAGCCTGGAGCCTGCTTCAGATTCTGTGCCTCCCTCTCTCTCTGCCCCTCCCATGCTCATGCTCTGTCTCTCAATAATAAACATTAAAAAAATAATAAAAAATAAAAAAAGTAAATGCATCTTCTTACCCCACAACTTCACCTTGTCATTTTTTTCTGACTCCCTGTTAATGGTACTATATCTAACATTCAGTCAAAATTTACAAGGAAATAACACCTAAATAAGAATGAAAGAATAAAAAAAAGGTAACAAACGTCTTCCTTGATTTATGTATCACAAAGCTCCAATACTTCTATTTTTCCATTTTGCTATTAAAACTTCCATCAGAAACTATAAAGAAATAAGAAGATACTATAGAAAGTAAGACCCTTAATAACACCAGATGACCAAAAATCTCATGTGGAGAGTCTATGACCAGCCAATCACTTACTCATTCCTCCATTTATAAACTTACAAAGCAACCACTATGTGCCAGGTGCTGCCTAGGCACAGTGGGTATAGAAACAAATCGGATTCTTCCCTTCTATGCAAACTCAGTGTGATGAAAAAGATAACCAAAATAATCATCATGAGACAATGTGATACGTACACACTCTGATGTCAGCACGAAAATATGTGATAAAAAGCACAGAAGAAGGGTGCTTTAAATGGAAGGGGCTACCACGGGAGATAAATACGGAAAGACTGTTGTTCAGAGAAAGGAGCTAGTGTAGACTGAGAAAGCGTGTGTGCCACAGGAAGCCTGAAAGAGAAATGTCGGAAATGCACTCAGATCTGCAAGAGTAAATGTAAGCTACTTGCAAGAAAAGTAGTGACTAGTGAAAGGAAGATGGAACCAGACGTTCAAGGAATAGGGATGATGTCTTGTCCAGGTGACATAACCTAATTTGCATTTTAGAAATATTACTACCTTGATACTTAACCCATAAACATCTTGTTTGAAGAGACCACATATTCCCCTCTCAGCATTATTCATATATATGTTGGATAATCTCTACTATTCAATCAAAATAACAAAGTATCGTCCCAGCCTCATCTTCCATGGTTTATCCCCCTTACTCAAACTGATGACACGGCCCTTCTCGTATGCTTTACCTTTATTCCCGCCTGAAGGCCTTTGCACCTGGTATTCTCTTTACACATGGTTGGTCCCTTGTCATTTAGATACGATCCGCTATAATTCAGAATGTTAATGGGGGAACAGACCAGTAAATAAGATCAATAAAGAAGCCTTATTAATTTCATTTTAGCCATTCACGCATCAAACTTCTTCACAAGAAAACTTGATGGCTTCAAGTTTCACCTTTGTCTCTTCCACATTTAGAAGTATGTAATTTTGACGAAAGAGATTTAAAGAAGCCTATCAAACCCTTGAATCTACGAGTTTGGCTGTCAAGTTCCACTTCTCAACAACTGGAGCCAGAAACACCGGAGAGCAGCCGCTGGAAGGAGGAAGGCGGAAGTATTCCAGACATAACCAACTTTCCCACGTACCACTAGAAAAAGTTCTTCAAAAAGAGCCTTGAGGAGAAATTATCTGCTACTCAGTCCCGCAACGGCCTCATCTGCACTGTTTGCCTTGGCAAAAGGGAACAGGGAAAGAAAGAGACTGGAGCGTCAGTCTTCACCCAGCTTTACTCGGTGGAAGCCGAGTCCAGACTGAAGGCTGGTGACTCCCTAACTTGTCTCACCTCTTTGTAAGTCCAGCTTGGTTTCGCGGACATAGTTGTCCGGGTTCCGGCTCAGCATCTTCACCTTCATTTTGGCGGCTAGGTGTGCCCGACTCCGAGCCTTTCCTCCAAGTTTGGGTTACCCCCGCCTCCTCCGGCACATGCTACTTCCGCTTCTTCTAGACTACTTCCTGTCATGTGACTTCCACGAAGTGGAAGCCAGCCCCCTCCGCAGCATTCTGCGGCGCGCCGTAGTTTTGCTGACAAAGGTTGGTCCGAGGCGGTTTCTCGGCCGTACTCTCGCGTCCGCGTCCCTCGGCCAGAAACGGCAGCGGATGGGGGCGGGGCGGGGACTTGGCGGAGGACGGCGCCCCGCCTCCTTCGCGCTCTCCGCTGGCGTGAAGTGCTGCCTTGCCCCTCTCACGCTAGCTCTGCGTTGGGGTCTCTCCGCTTAGTTACCACGTACTTGCGCCCGTCCCGGAAGTGGGCTGGCCTCCCCCTGAGGTTTCTGCTCCTAAGGGGCGACCGTCGCCAAGGTGGCGGTCACTGCATCCCGGCCCACCTCCGCGGCCCTGGGCGTGGTATCAGCGAGCCCTGGGACTATGACGGGTCAGGGCCAGTCGGGATCAGGGTCGTCGGTGTGGAGCACGATATTCCGCCACGTCCGGTACGAGAATCTGGTAGCGGGCGTGAGCGGCGGGGTTCTGTCCAACCTCGCGCTGCACCCGCTCGACCTCGTGAAGATCCGCTTCGCCGGTAAGAGGCCACTCAGACCCCGGGCTCCTTATCCTTGCTGGTATCCCGAACTGGGTGATAAAAACGCAAAAGGAAGCCTTGCTCTCCCCTGCCTCCTTCATACTACCAGGCGAGCGTTAAAGAAAACGCTGTTCTGGCTCACCTGGAACTGGGTTTGAGGAAGGGGAGCGTGGGAAAGGGATCGGGCCGCCGTCGTCCCGCTCCCCGAATCTAAGGGATGGAGAGCAGGGGTAGAAAAGCCTGAGACAAGTTCATATTGGGTACGATGCGGGACTCAACGCCTGACTTGTAAAATAAGAAAAAGATTGTCACGTTTTAGGGCTTAGACCTCCCACGTTCAAATCATTCACCCTTGGAGGTACTTTGAAATCTTAAGGTAGCCACGTGTTTGGCAGTTGCGGAACCGTTGCTTAGAGTAGGGCGTAATCTTCAGCAGGTGCTTAGGAATAGGTTTGGGATAGGATTCTCTTGAAGGTTTTTGGTGTTTTATAGTGTGGTACAAGATCCTATGAAGGAATAGTTAGCTCGAATCCAAATACTGTGTTTTAAATTTACGTTGCTTGAATTAAGTGCATTGAGTTAAGTGAATCTGAGTTTTTGCAAAGTACTTTAGAAGTTAAACTCAACAGTAAATTCTGGAGGAGATAGTTTCAGAGAAGGTCTTGATAACTACTGGGAAACTGTTTTCTGACGTTTGGTTTTCTTACTGCTGCAAGTTCTGCCTTGAGAATTAGGTCTGCAGAAGTGGTTCATCTTCAAGAGTCAGAACAGTAATACGTATTGTTCTCTTAATATTTGTCGACCGCTGTATGGAATACAAAGTACTTAAAGTTCTTGTCCTCAGGGAACTTACAGTGTAAATTATAGGCTTGAGTCTTAGTCACATAAAAGATAATTCTAGACAACATGAAATCAAGAGCAAAATGGAATAAATCCAAATATGAGTAGACTGTCAAGAAAATTATAGATTGCTGATGGCCATCTGTATGGGTCCCATTAGATCTTGAAGTTCCATGTAGAAAGACTGATAATTTGATAGCTGGAAAGAAGACAAGCCATTCTGTGAAGGAGAGTCAGTGAAAATTATGGAGTATACTCCCTAGAAGAAAACCCAGAAAGGCATGTAACTTCCATGGAGTTTGTGAAGTGTGCACAAATAAAAATTATAACAAGTACCATTCATTGAGCATTTACTAAGAGCAAGGCAATGAACTTAAAGTTTTTAGTAAATTCTCTGATTTACTACTCTGAACAACCCTGTGAATTTATTATCCCTATTATACAAATGAAAATAATAGAAGTTGACTAACTTGCTGAAGTCACAAGTTTATAATGGTAGCTGTGGGATTTGAGCCCAGGCAGTCTAATTCTAGAACCCTTTGACTCTTAACCATTTACCATTCTACTTCTAAGAATTCCAAGTAGACAGTGGCTTGAACATGAAGAGAAGAATTTTGGACATGGCTGTAGGCTTGTATGACTCGGTGTCTCTAGGGTTTTGTCTAGGAGAAGAGGTGACAGTTGAAATGATCATGGAGGAATAGTGTTGGCTTGGTGAGTTTAAGATTGTGCTGTGAAGAAGATTGTGCATGAAGAAAGGGGATTTATGGTGTCTGAAAAGATCGGTAACCTTCCCATTTCGGGGAAAGTCTTAGGAGACCAGTGTGGCCAAGACTGACAGGTAAGATAATTGAGATTAGATGGGAAGACAAAATTAAAGATCTAGGAGTCAAAGGACTTTGTCATAATAAAGTGTGAAGTGGTGATAGAAAAGGAAAATTTAGGAAGATGAATCAAAATAGTTGATTTGCCTATGTACATATAGTATTGCAAGACCCAGTAGCTTAAACTAATACTTCCTGAATGTTTGCTAGGCATGATTTTAATGGCTTTATATTTATTAACCCATTGTAATTTTTAGAATTAGGTTCTGTTATTTTTCCCCTTTTGTGGATGAGCTAACTCAGCCACAGAGGGATCAAGTAACTGACTCAGGGTCACAGTGTTAAGTGTTGCAGTGGAAGGGGGCTGCAAAGGAAATTTGGTGGCCTGAGAAAAAAGAGAAGAAAATCAGGAGAGTGTGGTGTAAGAGTAGCCGACAAAAGTATGTTTAGGAGGTAGACAGTCGTAGGTGCTACTAAATGGTTGGTGAGAAAGAGGACTCCCCAAGTGCTCTTTGGGGTCTTTGGGGCACTTGCAGTAGTGGGGTGGAGACCCAATCAGATTTCAGTGGATTGGGAGGGACACAGTTCAGACTGTAACAAGTTCTTGCCCTACTTTCCAGCCAAATTTCCTACCATCCCTTCTCTCCACCAGCTGTATACTGTAGCTATACCAAGTCCCTAATATTCTCCCGAACGGTGCCAGGCACTGTGGTGCTTCCTTGGATTTACACCAGCTCTTGCGCTTGTCTAGAGATAAACCTTTCTCTCCTTTCCCCAAAGACAAGTTTCTCATCAATCTTCAAGGCTCTATGCTAACGTCTTCTCTCTCATTTTCCCCATCACTCGACTGCATGTCCCCGGTTCCTTCTGTACAGAACATTTATTTGTGTTTCTTCTGTAATCCTGTAGCACTTCATTTACCATAGTGCTCATAACTTTGCCGTGCTGTTGCTGCTCTGTTTTGTCTTGAAGACTGTATCTGACCTCAGGGTCAGGATTTGTGTCCTACTTAAGTTTATATTGCCCCTTTGCCTGGCAATATAAGGAGTCAATAAATATTTTTTAAAATAAAATAATATGCGTACAAATGAATGTTTTTCATGTTTAAAGATTTGTCCCTAACTAGCGTAGATAAGATTATAGTATCGGGGTAAGTATAAGGTACAGAATAGTGTTGCCTATTACTGAGACTAAAAAGTCTTACAAATCAAGTGACTTGTCAAAACAATGAAGAAATCAGTGGTTCATACCTATGAAAAGGCAAAGATGGTTTTTCTATGGTTTTGTTTTTTACCTCAAGAGAGAAATTATGTTGTGACTTTATTATTTAAAGGAAATGGAAAGGTACTTAGGAAAAAAATTATCAGAAGACTAAAAGAAGTGAAATTCAAGGGAAGCATCAGAAAGATTATGAAATACACAGCCAAACATTTCCTGAGAGCTAGTCCCTCTGTTACTTGCTTTTAAATTTGTATAAACTTCCCAACAACCTGTGAGTTAGGGGATATTTATCCCCATTTTTTTTTTAAATGAGGATGCTATAACTCAGAAAGATTAAAATTGTGTAGCTAATTAGGGAAGTTAGATCTCAAACCTAGGTCTCCTGACAAAGCCTCATGTACTTTAATCTCATTTCATGGTGTAACATTATCAGGTTAATGATGAAAGAAATTGGCTTTTCTCCCTTTCCCTGCTAATGGTAAACAGTGATTCTCAGCCAGACTCCATTATGCACAATGAAGTAGCAGCAAAGGGGACAGTGAACTGGGCATACTTTTACATGGCTAGAGGACTGTTATTTGTATAAGCTTTCTAGAGGGCAGTTTCAGATGTATGTAGAACCTTTGACCCATATTAATGTCCATTCTAATAGTTAATTCTAAGGATATAGCAATTTGTATGACATGTTATACAGCATATTCACTAGAGACCTCTTAATAGTAAAGTGAGAACAACTTTCAGGTCAACTAGGGGAATGATTAACCAAATGATAGGGTATCTATGAGAGGGAAAACCATCATATCATTTTTAAAAATCTTTTGTAGGGGCGCCTGGGTGGCGCAGTCGGTTAAGCGTCCGACTTCAGCCAGGTCATGATCTCGCGGTCCGTGAGTTCAAGCCCCGCGTCAGGCTCTGGGCTGATGGCTCAGAGCCTGGAGCCTGTTTCCGATTCTGTGTCTCCCTCTCTCTCTGCCCCTCCCCCGTTCATGCTCTGTCTCTCTCTGTCCCAAAAATAAATAAACGTTGAAAAAAAAAATTTTTTTTTAATTAAAAATAAATAAATAAAAATCCTTTGGAGGCCTATTTAATAACAGGAACTCTCACAATATACTCTTGAGTGAAGAAAAAAGCAGTATGCAAAACTATATATAGTAAAATACCAGTTTTATAAAAATATTATCTAGATTATGAATTTGACATTCTCTTTCATTCCATTTCCGTGTAGGAAACAGAAGGCACATTCAAAATAAGATAATTCTGGGGCATGGAGGGGTGCTTGAAAAGACTATTTACAAAGATATGAGATTATAGAAGAACCACTGGGAATACTGCAATATTCTGGAGCTAGAAAGAGCTTGGGCTGTTGCCACCTGAAGGGCCAAAGGTCAAAGGGAGAAAGTCATTGAGGGAGGGCCACCTTGAGAGGAGCCGTGACTGTCAGTAGAGAAGTTCAGTCCAGGGGTGCCTGGGTGGCTCAGTTGGTTATGCGTCTTGAATTTGACTCTTGATTTTGTCTTAGGTCATGATCTCACAGTTCGGGAGGTCGAGCCCCTCATGGGGCTCTGCGCTGAGAACACAGAGCCTGCTTGGGATTCTCTCCTGACCCCTCTCTCTAAATAAATAAATAAACATTAAAAAGAGTTTTCTTCTGAATTTACCTCCTTAATATGACTGTGTGATGTCTATGTTTATATGTGATTCGGGGTTAGAACTTTCCTCTCACCTAATTTTGTGCCTTTACTGCAGTGAGTGATGGATTGGAACTGAGACCAAAATATAAAGGAATTGTGCATTGCTTGACTACCATTTGGAAACTTGATGGACTACGGGGACTTTACCAAGGAGTAACCCCAAATGTGTGGGGTGCAGGTTTATCCTGGGGACTCTACTTTTTCTTGTGAGTAGATCTGGGAGATTTTACAGTATTAAAAAGAAACTTTGTTTTTAGTGATTTTACATTTCAGTTGATGAAGCAAGATGAGTCCTTTAATCAGTTTCTTTGAATGGGAAGGGTCAGAAAGAGCGCAATGTTTATTTCATTCTCTGTCAGCTATTATCAGAGGCATTTGGTCTGGAAGGAAGTTCTTAATAGGAAGAAGGTGAAAGGGTGAGATGGAGAAATGCTCTTACCTACAGAAGCCACTTCTGTGAGTTGAGTTCAGGAAGATGCCTTACCAAAATACTTCGGATTCCTGATGAAGTAAGAAAGCCGAGGAGGACAGGCCTTGGGGTCCCCATAAGAACACATACCAAGGGAGCTCCCTCTTGGGAACAGAAAGTAAAAACCCAGTGCCTGGCTAAAAGAGTTTGAGGCACATCCCATCTTGCCTTTTACCTTGACCTGCACCATCATCTTCCCTCCTCCATCATTTCCTTCCTCCCTCACCTGTCAGGTCTCCTCACCATCCTCATGTCCATTGCAGAAGCCACTGAAAGCACCCGTGACAGGTACATTGAGCTTAGTGAGTGTGCCCGAGTGTGGGCATTCCACAGATGCCTCTAATAATTTGAAACTGAATCCAGGAATGGAGAGGCTTTTCTTTGTTTTAATACATGGCATTTTTAAGAGAACATCAATACCTGGTCTATCGGCCTTTTTCTCTTTTGTGTTACATATTCTACTTTCCCTCCAATAATTTTATGGCAGTATGCAAACCACAACCTGAAGACATTTTTAAGTGAATGCAAAGTAAAATTTAACCTTCGTATGGTTAAAAAATGTATTTTTCTTCAGTTCTAAGACAAACCTAGATGTGAAACTATACATATAAAATTTCTTCTTTTATGAATTTGGAGTTGTGTAGGCTCTCTAAAGAGAGTTTCTAAGGACAAGCCCTATGAACGTAAGGTGTATGTAATGAGAATTTCTTATAAAAGTATGCTTGTTTCATGTTAGAATGGTATTGGTAGAGTTTGGAAGGCTTTTTGTAGCTGAAGTCTTCTTCCCAGAGGAAAATGGAAATTGGAGCTAGAGAGAATAGGCTGATTCGACTTCTCTGCTGAGAAACATTGGGTGGCCTCTCGATTTTCTGCCAAGTAAAGCCCAAATGTCAGTGTGCCACTCAGGTGTGATTCAATTTTCCATCTTCTCCCTCCACCCTTATTATAACCTTTGCTCATGTTCATCTGTTTCCCTGTTGAAACTACCCATCTCCATGCCCGGCCAGTGCCACCTCCCACACAAGCCTTCTGTGGTCTCAGCCGTAGTTTCTCAATCTCTTATGACACCGTCTGTGTTGTCTTTATTATGATTACTTGTGTTGTGCTTATGGTCCTTGTAGTCTGCTCCATAGTCCCTGAACATATCGTTTTGTCTTGTGTGCCCAATTGCCTCACCACTGCTACAGCCTTCCCCCTCCCAGTTTTCCTATTGTTTTTCTTAATTGATGAGTACGTGATGAAAATATTTTGCCTGTGTAGTGCTACCCATATACATTTGCAGGAAGGGGTGGCAAACTCTTACGGTAAACCATTTCCAGCAAATCCACTCTTGAAACTGTGCTTGCCTTGGGCATGGACGTTTACTTTTGGGGTACTGCTGTTAAATTACACACATTTTCAAACAGACTTTACTGCTTTGTGATACCTATTCAAATATTTATCAAACTGCTCATGTTTAATTCTTTTAGTTACAATGCCATCAAATCATACAAGACAGAAGGAAGAGCTGATCGTTTAGAGGCAACAGAATACCTCGTCTCGGCTGCTGAAGCTGGTAAGGCAGTGTGTGAAATATAAAACATCAACTTTTTTATTTTTGAGAGAGAGAGTGCATGCAGAGGACAGGCAGAGAGAGAGGGAGACACAGAATCTGAAGCAGGCTCCACTCTCCGAGCTGTCAGTACAGAGCCCGATGTGGGGTTCACACCCACAAACTGCAAGATCATGACCTGAGCCAAAGTCAGACTCTTAACCAACTGAGCCACCCAGGTGCCCCTAAAACATTAACTTCTAACTTGATTTTCACTTTTGGTTTTTGTTTTATTTGCCTTTTCCCCCCTTTGAACGGTAGAGTTTAATTATGCTTATCTATCTAATCATTTATCACATGGAATATCTTAGAAAGCAACTGTTCTTATTGGTTACTCTGGACAGATTGCAAGAATTTTAGTTATCACAAAGGAAGTAAAATTTAGAAAAGTTACGACTTCCTGATAGTTTAAGATAATTTGGTATATTTTCTTCAGTTAAAGTATAATTTCAGTTTTTAAATTAGACAGTTTAGTACCCTTGTTTAACTGCCTCATGGATGTGTAATATTTCAAAGAGAGAAGCAAAGTAGGACTCATGTCTTTATAACTCATACTTTGACACCTTATTTACTGATAGCTCTCATCCGAAAAAAAAATCTCATTTTGAATACCTAGCTGCTAGCACAGACCTGAATTACCATGGGACCTAATAAATGTTTGATGAATAACGGAGTATTGAGGAAACTCAGCAAATGGAAAACTTAACATATACAAAATTGTCACTTTCTGTAAAGAATGTAAAATTTATTTTATAGTTCTTTAATTTTTGAGATGCGTAGCTACTTTGAATGGATTTGAGGAGGGCTGTGGGAAAGTCAGGGTGGATATGCGTGCACATGCAGAGATTATTGAGGTGTTGGATTCCTGGTCCTTTTCCCCTGATCATCAGCCCATCTGGGTCATACCATACCCTTCTCCTAAATGTTTATATCTGCTGTCAGAGTCTGCTTCCCAGGACTTTCATTGTTTCTCTACTCCAGGCTGTATTGGTTAAGAGCCAGGATGTCTCTGCTGTCCTCAACACCTCAAAAGGAAAGCATTTCACATTTCCAGCTCCCTTTTAATCTACTTCCCACTAACTGAGGAACTTTTTCTGACCACCAAAACTATGGCTACGCTTTAACCCTAAGACTGTGCCTCAGAGACTTGATCTCACTGTTGTAGGTACAGCCCCTGGGCAACCCCATTGTTTATATTACTGGACTGTCATTAATCTGGATTGTCACAAGTGGCAAAGTACCTGTATGCTGAGTAATCTTATTTAAATTTGGTTTTAGGAGCCATGACCCTCTGCATTACAAACCCATTATGGGTAACAAAAACTCGCCTTATGTTACAGTACAATGGTGTTGTTAACTCCTCACAACGACAATATAAAGGAATGTTTGATACACTTCTGAAAATATATAAGTATGAAGGTGTACGAGGATTGTATAAGGTAATGACTTATCAATATATTTTGGATAACCGAACACTGTAACTTCCCTTGGCTCTATTGTCTGAGTTCTGAAAAACCTGTAGTCAGTCCCGAAAAGGGACCAGACTCAGGCAAGAAGCAGTTGAATGAAAACTGAAATTCTGGTTTATATAATATGAAAATTGTACTTTCATCTGTTTATCCTCCTTACCGTAAGGTATATCATCATGACCCTGGTGGGTGCGAGAAGGCCTGTCTAAAATTTGGACAGTAACCATTCACTAAGTCACACATCACAGTCACTCATTCTTTACTACCCTCCCTAGAAACTGTGGTCCCTTGGGAACTTGCTTGGTGCTTAGTTGTTGTGTGTGTGTGTGTGTGTGTGTGTGTGTGTGTGTGTGTGTGTGTTTATTGTTCCCTGATGAAGTCTTGGGGTGATGGGGGGGGTGGTTCATGGGGTCCGGAGCTGATGGCCAAGAAAGAATTCTTCAAGAAGTCTTTGGTGCAAAAAGGTGATTTTATTAAAGTGTGGCGACAGGACCCATGGGCAGGAAGAGCTGCATTGGGGTTGTGGGGGGTGACCATTTTATGGAGTTCAGGGAGATAAAGTCAAGAGGGAGTTTCCAAAGAGACTTTCACATGTTGAAGACTTGTCTAGCTAAGGTTATATTTCCCTCCAGCAAGGCATTAACATTAAGACAGTAGGGATTCTTGGACTTTAGGCCTTTGATGGGATTGCCTTTTTCTGGTAAACTGGTGGAGATTCTTACCAGTTTAACCATTTGTTGTTTGTCCTTTCTAGTTTTGGGGAAGCCTGGAGCGTCCAAAGAATATCACACATGTCCCACCTGGAACGGGGGATGGGGGGACGGGTACTAACTTGTACTTTGCCCTCAGCTTGCCTCATACTCCTTCATCATTCCCTTTAGGGATTTATTCCTGGGCTGTTTGGAACATCACATGGTGCCCTTCAATTTATGGCATATGAATTGTTGAAGTTGAAATACAACCAGCATATCAATAGATTACCAGAAGCCCAGTTGGTAAGATGGTTCTTTAAAAAAAAGGATATCATTGGGGCATCTGGGTGGCTCAGTCGGTTAATCATCTGACTTCAGTTCAGATCGTGATCTCATGGTTTGTGAGTTTGAGCCCCACATCAGGCTCTGTGCTGACAGCTCAGAGCCCGGAATCTGCTTTGGATTCTGTGTCTCTGTCTCTCTCTGCCCTTCCCTCGCTAATGCTCTCTCTCTCTCAAAAATGAAAAACGTTAAAAAAAATTTAAAAAAAAAAGATATCGTTTACTTTTGTAGGCATTTAATAGATGCAATTTTATCACGTTTACTTTGGTAATGTTGCTATGATGATGACTACCACTAATTTAATTTACAGTTAAATATTTTATGGGCAAATGACACACAAATATTAATAATAAAACCCCTTATTTGCACAGAGCTTGTGTTGAGGGGGAAACCATATTTTTCACTTAAAGATCCATTTACATGTTTTCCTATATAATTTTTATTTCTGTATTTTTAAAGAAATCCTGTTTTAAGGAAAAACGAATGTTTTGTGTTGTCATTTTAGAGCACAGTAGAATATATATCTGTTGCAGCACTATCGAAAATATTTGCCGTGGCGGCAACATACCCATATCAAGTTGTGAGAGCTCGTCTTCAGGATCAACACATGTTTTACAAGGGCGTGTTGGATGTAATCACAAAGACATGGAGGTGAGAGCATGCGGTATATCAGAATGGCTCTTAGGAGGTACCTTGCATATCTCAGAATCTCTTGTTGCTGTTAGTTTTATAGTAAAGGCCAGCGTGCTGTGATGAAAACACGGCTGGTGGCCCCTGCTTTTCCATTTCCCATTTACTACATATAGAAAGACAGACTTAATCTCTCTGAGGCTTGATTTCTTCGTTTGTAAATTTAGAATATCTAGGCTGACAGGGTTGCTGTAAAAATCAAATGAGATCTGTGCGACAAATTAATAAAATTTAGTGGTTATAAAATACTTGAATGGCATTGAATGAATATAGGAAGTCCTAAAAAAACGTAGTTTAATGCAATTAAGCTGCTACTTGCACAATAACTTGCAAATACTTGTCTCTGTGTATTAAGGAAGTTCTTGTTCTTCAGCATGTAGATAAATGTTTATAGGTGGATATCCCCATGTTTCTCTTTAAAAGGCCAGAGCAGAATATTTAGAATGTTTAAATTTAGTTCACTGAATATTTATCAAGAACCCAAGTGACAAGTTCCTACTCTAGGCATTAAGGAAATAAAGTTTTATTTTGTGGGTGCTATATTTAGTGTTGTCTGCCATTTATATAAGCTGTAAGATTGTTAATGCCTATATTAGATCAGTTAATACTCTTGCATGTTTATACATTTAGAGACATTTGAAAGATTATCATTAAAGCACTCCTCAGTTTTGAAGTGTCCCTACCCTCTCTTCCTGAGTCAGTCCACGGAAGGAATGTAAAATGGCTCATAAACTACCTTGCTTCAGGATGTTGAAAACATGGACTACAGTCACAGGGAGGTTTGACTGCTGGTTCCATGCCATATGTCAATTAAGCGTTTGTGTCTTCAGGCCAGCTATGTAGGAAATTAAGCATTTATCTATGTTTCCTTTTAAAGGAAAGAAGGCATCGGTGGATTTTACAAAGGAATTGCCCCCAATTTGATTAGAGTGACCCCAGCCTGCTGTATTACTTTTGTGGTATATGAAAATGTCTCACATTTTCTACTTGACCTCAGAGAGGAAAAAAAAGTAAGCTAGAAGAAGATCATCTCAATTCATCTGCTTAACGCAGCAGTTGCTCCTTTGTGTTTGAGGTATAAACCTCAGAAGAATGCTGCACAGCAACATGGTTCATAATGGAAATTGGTGTATAATCATTAGAAATCAAAGAACTGCTAAGACTTTGCAGTGTTGTTTTGCTCTTTGCCTTCCCCATATGTTTGGGACTTGGCTACCTCTGCCAGAAATGGCTCCCATCAACATGACAGTAAAACTGACGTCAAGTGGAGAATTTCACAGATTTCTCTATTTTAGTGTTCAAGTAGAAGCCGATCACAGCATTTGCTAAATGGATTAGATGAATGTGCTTCTTTTTGTGAACTCATTTGCCTGGATCGGCTTTAAAATCAATCTGTGTGCAATAGCAAGAAAATGGCTTCTGAAAAGAATTGTCGTTGTTTCAAGAGTAAATTAAACTTTAAGGATTTGCTGGAAAAATTGTTGCTTAAACCCAGACCATTTTTGAATTGAGAAATTTTGGTGAGGGGGAAAAAAAACACCACCACCGTAAATGTGCGTTAGTTTAAATTCAGTTGGAATGTGCTAACTAGGGAAATTTGAGACGTATATACTTCTCTTCATTTGAAAAATATATTTGTTGTCATTCTGTCATTAATTTTTTCCCTGGGGGCTCTTCCATAGTTTAAAATGTAATTGTGGATCCAGTTATTATATTTTTTGACGTTGGTACTTGGTGTTTCTTAAACTTAACAAAATCTGAACTCAGATGCAGCTGTGTCTGCCCTTATTTAGAATATTTGGCTATAAGTCACTAATTGGCTATAAATCACTAATAGATCACCTCACACACATACTGGAATGATTGGGATCTGTATGTTGAGAAACTGTGTGGAAATGGGAAACTTTAACTTCTTATTTCAACTATGAGATGTATGGGTCCAGATCCCAAATAAACAATTAGTCTAGATTAGTTGCTCATGTTCAGGTTTAAATACAGATTACACTAATGGCCATTATTGATTTAACTTTTATGAGTCATTATAAATATCTATAAAAGCCTGTCCCCAAAGGATGCCAGAATAATATTTTTATTTATCATAAACTTCTGTGAATGCTGTTGCACTTCCATCTAGTTGTAAATAAAATATTGTGGTTTTCAAAGCCATATTTAAATGGTTCTTTGAAGATAGGTCTATTTTTTATATTTTGAAAATGGCATTGTTCTAAAAATGTGGAACAGTAAGTAATTGTATTTACTATAATCTCTTGTAACATGCACAGAAATACTTTATAAATTAAATGTGATGTATTTTTTCATCCTTCTGGGTTTACTACCATAATTCATCTGAATTCCTGACGTTAGTCCCTATACAAAATACTGGCTGCAGTTGCTGTTTGGAATTTTAGAGGTAGTGCCATTATTCGAATGCTTCTTGTTTACCCCCAAATTAATAAAACATAATTTCTGTCTTCTAAGAGCATATAAGTTTGCAGAATAAATAAATAAGTGTTAAATAACTCCAACCCTAGATGAACGGGCAAGAAGATTTCTACAAGGCCCTCTAAGGGTTCTGAGAAAAGAGAACTCATTCAACAACAAATCGTAACTGAGTTCTTGCTCTGTGCCAGGTATGTTACCAAGCACTGAAGACACAGCAGGGAATAACCCAGACAACATTCCTGCCCTCAGGGAATTTTCATTTTAGTGTGAGTGACAGAAAACAAATATATGCATAGTACAGTTTCAGTTATTAAATGCTATAAATAGAACTAAAACAGTTGGGAGTAGTGTTGCTATCTTAGGATGGTTAGAGTAAGGAAAGATCTCTTTTGAAGGGGTAGTGTTTGAAACATTTTGAAAGAAGTGAGGAAAGCAAACCACTATGGGACAGAGGAAACACAGTCTTCTAGGCAGAGAAAATAGGAAATACAAAGGCCCTGAGGCAGGAATTAATTTGGCTAGAGGGAAGGAGTGAGGTTAGGGTGGCCCATACTGTGTGGTGGAAAAGAAATGCAGGATTGGCTTCAAATTTCAGCTTTCCCCTTTGCTGTTTGGCCTCAGGCCAATAGTTCACCTCTCTGTCTCAAGTTTTCTCATATGTAAAATGGTGATTTGATTTGTTACTTTGTGGATAAGGAGGATATGAGGATGCTTGGGCTAGTGATTTATTGAGGGAGTGCTCTTAAGAGACTCTAGAAGATGAGGAAGAAGTTTATCATCACCCTGACCGTATGGGACAATGCACTATGTGTTGGACCACAGAGGTTGTCCTGCCCTGAGGTGAGAGCCTGGGCTATTATGTTCTTACATGAGGCAGAAGAGGGAAGGCTAGGTCCCTTTCCTCAGTCGAGAGCAATCCTCCAAAATAAGGTGAAGGGGAGGGGACAGCTGTTAACAGCTGGGATATGGGTGCACCAACCCTGTAAAAGGAATTTGGTGGGTCAACAGCATCTACAAATGAGGCTATTAAAAGTATGTAGCTCATAGGATTATTGATCAGATTAAATGGATTAATCCATGTAAAGTGTTTAGCAGTGACTGTGCCAAAAAACATTAGCATAGGCCAGATCTTCTAGCCCATGGTCAGGGGTTTAGATTGTGGGGAGATCATTCTAGTGACTGTATGAAGAAACAATTAGGAAGGGCGCCTGGGTGGCTCAGTCAGTTGAGCGTCCGACTTCAGCTCAGGTCATGATCTCACAGCTCATGGGTTCGAGCCCCGCGTCAGGCTCTGTGCTGACAGCTCAGATCCTGCTTCAGATTCTGTCTCTCTCTCTCTCTCTCTCTCTCTCTCTCTCTCAAAAATAAACATTAAAAAAAATTTTTTTAAAGAAACGATTAGGAGACAGACAAGAAACAGGGTTACTAACTAACTAGTTAGGAAGCTTTCACAAATACCTAGTCAAGACCTGGTGGGTAGCGTGGACCTGGTTGATGGGAGTTGGAGGTAGTTTATAGCTTGGGGGTGGGGGAGACTAGAGCAGGCTTCATGGAAGGGCAAACTTGAAGCTTGGCCTTGAAGGTAGAGATTTCAAAGGGAACCACGAGGGAAAAAAGAAAGCATAGGTGACCTCTCTTGAGCAGTGTGTTGTCAATGTGGTAATAAAAGGAAGAAATGGAAGAGACAGCTGAAAGATTGGGACCAGAACATGAGAACTTTCGGAGTCTTGCTAAATGTGTTTGGGTTTTATGTGATGGATAAAAGAGAAGTGAGTCTCAGAACAGAGAGACCCGGCTACATCTTAGGGGTGACAGAAGAAGACCAATCAGATAGGAGGAGCAAACTCTGAGGGAAGGGGTTATCAACGGCATAAATATTCTAGTAGGTTGAAGATTAGTGTCACTGATAACTTTCAGCAGATTCAAATTGTAGAGGCTGAAGACAGATTGCAAGCAGCTAATCAGGGTGGGGCAAATTGCAAGTATCCATTTCACTCTAGGCTCGCTCTTGGATTTCAGCAGATAAAGGAAAGGTAGAGAACTTTAGCTTGAAAGAAAGTGCTGGGAGTCTAGGAAGGGGTGCAGGTGGGGGGAGGTTGGCCAAGGGAAAGCCAGAACATGATTGTAAGAATGCTTGAAGATTAAGATACGGGCCAAAACAAAACTTGTCGGAGCTCTGCATCAGAGAACGAACATATGGTAGAATGTGAACCCAAGATTGTGTTGGGTGCCATGCCTTGTGAAAAGGTTATATTATGTTTCCTTATGTGCTTTTGTAATATGGCAATTTTAGAAAGTCATGTTTTTTAAACACCATACTAGAAAAAGGGTACCGACTAAAAAATATGTTCGAGTTCATGAGGCACCAGAGCAAGGTTTGTCTTTTGAATGTGGACACATTACCGAATGTAAAATCCTCCAGGTAGAGTGTAATTACCCCTTCAATAGCAAGGCCTCTTTGGTGATTATAAAATTGCTTACAGAAATAAAATACCGTGAAATGATTTATTTAACCTTTGTCTTTTGTAAAAATGTGTTATTTAACATGCAGAAAATATGTGAGGTTTTGGGTTACTTTGGGTTGAGTCTTGCATTTCTTTTCAAATGAGTGAATAAGAAACAGACTGTGAAAATACCTGTCATGAATACCTCTTATTGGCTGCTTGGCATCTGTTTTTCTTCCTTCTGAGACTAGTAGCTGGAATTTCTTGTCAGAACCTCCCCACTCCCTCCGTTCTCACCTTTGAGATTTAGACGGAATTGGCCTCACCTGCCCCAGAAGATGGCCCTGATTAGCAAAGCCAATCTGAATGTGCAATCTCTGTTCATAATGAATGTTTGGAATTGACACAATTACCTAAACTGGTCCAGTCAGAGTCACTCTTAAAAGCTATTTTTTTTTTTCTGTGTAGAGTGACAAAGATTCTCTCTCTGCTGTTTCACAAATTAGGATTTGTGTAATTCACAGCCTTCCTCAAAGCCAATTTAAGATCATGAGTTGGGGAAAGGAAGTTTGTCCAAAATGGAGTCAACACCGAAGAGAGGACAATAAAAATTGAAAGAAAAGAAACTAGGTCTTAAGTCATGTTACAGGAGATTCTAGATCAGTTCCGACCCCTAGCTACATGTACCTCTATAGTTTCCCATTGGGTGAACCAATACATTTCCTTTATTTTTTAAGCCACTCTCAGGTCTGTTACTCACTGCAACTGAAAACTTCCCTGATGACACAGAATCTGTGATCCAGTCCCTGAAGTCTATAGGTCATTTGCCCATCAGCTATCATGATGTTGAAATCTTGTTTCTATGGAAATTGATGTCACCTTTAGGAAAAAGCACTTTGTGATCCTTCCATATGTTGTATAGGTTCTTGAAAATGTTTATACCTTTAGTAGAAAACATTGTTACTTAATATTTATAAAAAAAGTATTCAACTCACTGTGAAAAGCATAAAAGAGGAAGACTGACCGGGAGACTTAGATAAAATCTGCTTACGGTAGAAGGCCCAACTGTACAAAAGATGGATGATTTGAAAGTTGTCCCCAGTATATTTTCTGACATCAGGTATTACAAGATTTTGTGTTTACATTGAGTTTCACTATATGTTAATTGTGATGTTAGGCTTGTTCTATTCAAGGCTAGAAAATAATAAAACTAATTCACACTCGGCATGTCAAAAAAGCAACAAGATGCTTTTGTTAAAGTGATTCACATTAACCTTTTTCCCACCCAGGTTTTAAACTAATTCATAAATATACAAGGTAAGCGGAGCATGAAATATTATCCTTAGTAGTAGTAAGGCTGAAATTAGAGAATGAGACTTCTGTGTCTGTGGGAAAGAGGCCTCCCTTAAACCAAGCCTCAGAGCCATATAGATATACCTGTCCAACCACAGACAGCACTGAACCGAGGCCCTCTTACAGCCTGTCCTTGGACAACACAGCAAGGAGAAATGGGGCTGAAGTCATGCTCTCTCTGAGCAGCTTGTCCCCCAAGAGGAGAGAGAGAAAGCACCACTCATGCTCCCTTCCTTGTCCCCAACTCCAGCCAGGTAAGTCACACCTGTCAAGTCTAAGTCCAACCCGGAGACAGAACAGACAGCAAATTTAACCAGGAGAAGATTAAGTAAATGCATTATGGGAATTCTAAACAGTACCCGAAGGCTGAGAGTAGCCAAGGAGGGACAAGCTTGGAAGAGGGTCCCCTCTGACATTCAGACTTCTTGAAGAAGGTGCGCTTGCAAAGCACTGGATGGTGAGAAACTCTGCTGGGTTTCCTGGGCCTGAGCTGGTTTAGAATTACCTGACAAACAGGAAATGATCCCCGAGGACACAAGCAAGCCAAGGCTAGTGAGCAGGTTGTCAAGGGAGTTGGGACATTTTTGCACGTGCAAAACCAGGGCAGACTTTGTTCACATTGGAAAGGCTACAGGAACAACTCTGTAGGGGCAAGCAAGCCAAGACTTACGGATGGGCGCACCGGGGAGTCGGGCGCTGCCACAGCAGAAGCCAGGACTATGTGGTGACCCTCTCAACTGCAGCAAGATAATTAGGCCTCTTGGGCTGGGGCTGCAAGGTAAAGGACTGCATTCTGGATATGCAACTGGAGCAAGGCACCACCAGATAGGCACACACCCTACTGACACGAGCAAGAAAATGCAAATGGCAGCACTCTGATACCAGAAAGACCAGCTTCTTTCTTCCGTGATGTTCCTCCAGTATGCTCTACTTAACGGGGTCATTCTTTTTTTTTTTTTTCTTTTTCTTTTTTGAGAGTGCAAGCAGGGGAGAGGGAGAGAGAAAGAGAGAGAGAGAGAGGGAGGGAGGGAGAGAGATTCCCAACCTGGCTCCACACTCCGCGCAGAGCCCAACATAGGACTCGATCCCACAACCCTGGGATCACAACCTGAGCTGAAATGAAGGGTTGGATGTTCAACTGACTGAGCACCCAGGTGCCCCATTGATAGGCTCATTCTAAAGGAGAAAGAGAGTCCAGTTCATTGTCACAGAGTAGGTACTGAAGAATGAATTTAGAGCTCCGAAGCAATAAATGGATAAGTAGCTTAATTGACCCTTTTGAGTATTTGGCTTCCATTTGCACCCTTTTACACACAATCTAATTCCTGCCCAACAACAAAGCAACTAACTTAGCCTAGCATGATAGAGCTATCCTGATAGGTGAAGTGCTTGCTCTTCCCCCAAATGAGAAAACACAAAGCACAACAGTCAGTGAAGCCATTGCTGGATATATTAATTCCTCCTCAAATTCAGTCATGGTCCCACTGAAGATTTTCTTAACTGAAGATTACATTGTAAAGTTGACCTCCACCAACTTTTATATAAAATAAAAATGGGAAGGAGAGAAAGGGAGAAAAGGATTAGCCCATATAAATAAACATGCATAGGACAAAAAGAAAATATCCAAAGCTACCACAGTCTTGGTTTCTGTCATTGTTCACAAGGTCATAGTTGAGATCTATAGCTTCTGCCTTTAACTACCCATTCCACATTTTCCTTGACCACAGCCAGAGCTCACAGCTCTGGGTTCTTTACCTGGTGAAGTAGATCCAAATCCTCCTTCCCAAAAGGTCTGGGTCCTCAATCACTCTGACTTTTTTGGTTCCTGTAGCTTTCCATTAATCTTGGGCATGGAGGAGAACCTGGGAAAGTCTCCTGCGTTCCAAACATAGTCCTTGCTTCCACCAAAGCAGCAATTTCCCTTGGTAATTGGGAGCCATCAGTAAAGTCAATAGATTAACCTGTTTTTCGCCTGTTGGTTCAGTGGTCTAAAGAGTGCAAAATGGTCAGGTGGCAGTCTGTGTCTACGTAGGCTTCTAACACGGACTCCATGATCCCTGCCCCCTGAGGTAAACAACCTATTTCTGCTTATGTATCTTTGGGACCTGTAAATATATCTGGATATAAACTCCCATGACTATGTTATATGGCAAAAGGAATTTTGTAAGTGTAATTAGGGTCTGTAATCAGTTAGCTGTAATCCAAAAGGAGATTATCCTGGGTGGGTCCAACCTACCTAATAGGCAACCCTTAAAAGCAGAAGCACTCTCTTGCTGGTCTGGAAGAAAAACAGCCATGTTGTAAGAGGAGGGGCCACATATCCAGCACCTGGGAGGGACCTTTAGGAGATGAAAGGAGTCCTCAGCTGACAGCAAGAAAACAAGGTTTTCTTAACAACACAACTGCAGGGAATCAGATTCTGCTAACAATCACATAGCTGAGAAGAGGATCCTGAGCCTCAGATGAGATGACTGAGCCAACACTTTCATTTCAACCTCGTGACACTGTGAGCAGAGGACTCAACTAATCTGTACCTCGACCCTTGACCCACAGAAACCATGAGACAGATAAATTTGTGTTGTTTCAATCTACTACATGAGTTGTGCAGCCAACAGAAAACTAGTACAGTCTCATCTTCCAATTCAGTGGAACTATTGTTGTGTCCCGGCTGGAATTCCCCGCAGGGAGAATAAGATCTCCAAACCGGCAGAGTTCAACATTGTCAGCAAGGGAAGCAAAAAATCTGCAAATGAGTTATTAGGTATAATAGTGAGAGAAGCCATTCTCATTTCGACTGCTTGCATTCTGGCTACAGGAGAGAGAACAGCACGTAATTTCTGGCCCAAGCATGTACTGCAACTTGTAAGACAGAACCCCATCCTTTTAGGATATTGTCTGCCAACTGGTACCATGATGAGTCCTCAGTCAGCCATTTCACCTTTCATTTAGACTAGCCTGATAGTCTAATGTATGAGCTGTGGTAATGCCAGTTAATTCCATGGGGTGAGCCCGATTGTTGCACTTCTCTGTTGTAAAATGCGGTTTCTGGATCTGAAGCAGTGCTGGGTAGAATGTCATGAGAGTGGTTAAGGCATTCTGTGAGTCCATGAATGGTATCATGGGCACAGAGAGCAATCTATATCCTGAATATATGTCTATTTCCATGAGAATGAATCTCTCCCCTCCAGGGTAGAAGAGGTCCACTAAGTGGCTGACTTGTCCCCTCAGGGAATGGTGCCAGTGTTACATACTCAATGCTAGTCTCTACTCAGCAGTAACACTAGCCAGTCCAGCATTTTTTTTTTTTTTTTTTTTTTTTTTTTAGAAAGAGAGAGGGAGAGAGAGTGCTCAAGTGCGTGAGAGTGTGGGGAAGGGGCAGAGAGAGAGGGAAAGAGAATCCTTAACAGGCTCCTCGAGAAACATGGAGCCCAACATGGAGGCTGGCGAGGGGTCCGATCCCACGACCTTGAGATCACGACCTGAGCCGAAATCAGGAGTCAGACGCTCAACCGACTAAACCACCCAGGTACTCCATCAGACTAGCCTTTAAGATTCTGTGTTGTTGGACATAGCCTCCATCTTTGCCACCATGGCTTCTTTGTTCGTGGGTCCATTGAACCAGCACTGGAGTGGCTGGGGAAAGAAGCTGGCATCGACAGTGTGTTATTTTGTCTGTCTCAGTATTAAGAGCCTCCTCTGCAATGGACATCCTTTGATAAGCATTCACACGGGACATAAATATCTTCACAATCTTTGCCAATTCAAAGACGTCTGAACTAATGTTCTTGTCCCCACCCAAAATGTCCTTAATCCCTGTCCCATTTCTCAAAATTTTTACCCATCTTGGTTAACTTCTGTCTTCAACATTATTTTATCGAGATTCCTTCTCACCCTCTTTTCCTTTCCGGATTATTCTGAAGCAAATTCCAGACATCATATCACTTTACCTTAAATATTCCAGTATTATTATCTTTAAAAGATAAGCACTATTTAAAAATAACCACAATATGGGGCACCTGGTGGGCTCAGTCAGTGGAGCATGGGACTCTTGATCTCAGCGTTGTGAGTTCGAGCCCCACCTTGGGCATAGAAATTACTTAAAAATAAAAGAAAGAAAGAATTTAAAGGGGCGCCTGGGTGGCTTAATCGGTTGGGTGTCCTATCTCAGCTCAGGTTCGTGAGTTCAAGACCCACATTAGGTTCTCTGCTGTCAGTGCAGAGCCTGCTTCAGATCTTCTGTTCTGCCCCCCTCTCTGCCCCTCCACCACTCATGCTCTTTCTCTCAAAAATGAATAAACATTTTTTTAAAAAGTCAAAAAATAGCCACAATACCTTTATCACACCTAAAAAATATGTAATTATTTGATATCAAATATCCAGTTAGTGTTCAAATGTCTTCAACTACCTCAAGCACCAAATAAAGTAAAAACATCGAAATGGATTGAGATGACAATAAATCTCTTTTAATACATGTTTTTTCTTTCTCTTTTCTTGCAGCTTATTTGTTGAAGAAACCAAGTTGTCTTTCAAGTTTCCCATAGTCTAGATTTGCTATGATTCTGTCATGTCAATTAGCATGTTCTTCTATCCCTTGTATTTCCTAAAATCTAACGGCTATATCTGGAGACTAAATCAATCCAAGTTTGATTGTTTCTTGACAAAACTACTTCTTGAGTGGTGTTACGTATTTTCATTAAGAGATACATAGTCTAGTGCCTCACTTTTTGGAATGTCATCAGTCATTGATGATCGTTGCCAGATCTCTTAATACATGAGGGGTTGAAAATTTGATATTCTAATTCTATCACTCTTCATTTGTTACCTATGCCAATACACCCTATACAATACTATAAAACACACACACACTTCTATAAGGGGAAATGTCCCTTCATCAACAGTTTGGTTACCCAGAAATACAGTTCATATAGAGAAAGCAGAATAAATGCTTGGTTTTTTCCTATTTACCAATTTTCACAGTGACAAGTTGGTTTCCTGGCATCCTCCAAGTTGACCAATGAATTTTATGTTCATCTCATTATGAACTCCTGCATTAAAACACATTTGATGTGTTGCAAACTATTGCCTTTTTTTTTATTTAAAAAAAAAACCTTTTTTTAATGTTTATTTATTTTTGAGAGAGGGAGAGACAGAGTGCAAGCTGGGGAGGGGCAGAGACAGAGAGGGAGACACAGAATCCGAAGCAGGCTCCAGGCTCCAGGTTGTCCGTACAGACCCCAACGCGGGGCTCGAGCTCATGAACCATGAGATCATGACCTGAGCCGAAGTCGGACGTTCAATCGACTGAGCCACCCAGGCGCCCCAAACCATTGCCATTATTATCTTTACTGATCCTTAAATTGTATTATCTTTGCCAGTGGGAACCAATTCAAGTTGGCTCTTGGCTCCTTTTCAGTTATCTTTCATAGTTGCCTTGTTTTCCACTATGCCAAGATGTTCCAAACTCATACTGCACATTTCCTGCCCCAGAGCTGAAATCACCCATTTCTTCAAGTAGCCTTAGTTCCTTTTAGTAGGAAATGGAATGTGTTAATAGACTGGTCATCATTTCTAGGTCATTGTTTGCAGGCCAAAAACTAGGAGACTTTGTTATTGTTTTTTGTTTGTTTTGTTTTTTTGGTTTTTGTTTTTAAGAGAGACAGAGAGAGCACTTGCGTGCACACATAGGCGAGGGAGGGGCAGAAAATCTTAAGCAGGCTCCATGCTCAGTGTGGAGCCCAACTCAGGGCTCGATCTCACAACCATGAGATCATGACCTGAGCCCAAATCAAAAGTCGAGTGGTTAACCAACTGAGCCGTCCAGGTGCCCCTGTTGTTATTGTTTTATAGCCTTATTTAAGATAAAGTACTTTAGTGAACCAGGATTCACTTAATTTTATCAGTCTGATACCTGTACTTCCGTCATCATGAATTCTTTCTGATGACCTCAGCCACAGGTAATACAACATCCTTTGAATTATGCCAACCCCTTCAACAACTTTTATGACAATCAACATATTGATCTTTGATTTAATGTTAATTGTGTATATATTTTATCCTCCCTATCAATTGGAAGTAAGCAGTTGGGAGGGCAGAATTCACATCTTTTTATTCTTTGTTAGAGATAAAATTCCTAAAGTGCTTGTTAATGTATTTCCTGACACACAAATACCCCCCCCTTTCCTTTATATGCCTCAAAATATGAAGCAGTACATGTACTAAAATTTAATATATATATATGATTACTAATTGAACCCAACTTTTCAGATATAAAGTACGAAGGACTCTAACTTTAGTAGCAATTAGGTTAAAGATATTAAAATAGTCTGAAACAAGTTTTATTTCACAGATATAAAACAGTTCTGAACATTTACAACTTATACAAAAACTGGTAGCCTTATGTTTTAAAAGGTGCTATCCTAAGACAACAGGAAAAGTTCAAGACCGCGATGACGTCCCAAATTACGGGTTCAGGGAATGGGGAATACGAAGAAAGTATTCTAATCAACTACGAAATCCTGAAACCAGTTTTGAATGAAGGAAAATGAATAATACTGGATTTTCAAACAGTGTGAAATCACACTTTGGTCTGTAAACACATTTAGCTTTGTTTTTTATTCAGATGTATACATTAAACATTATATAAAACGCCACTAAAATGAACCCTTCAAAGGTTTAATAAAAAAGAGGTAGGGAATGAAAATTAAAGAATCTATTTTGGTAGTTCTTCAATAATAATGCGAGACACTGAATTCCATCCAGTAGAGGCATCTCCTTTCGGGTAATCCGAACAAGTCCCAACCCAGATAGCAACATCCACTAGTCCGGCACCAATTCCTTCACAAAGTCCTTCCACTGCAGAACAGAGATGAAAGGTACATCTTTCTTTAGAACGAAAAGCAAAAATCTTCATCTAAATTTTATTGCTTTAGCAAGCTGGATAACGTATCTATTCAATGTACGATGAATTAAAAATTCTAACACTTAATCAGGACTTCATGAAGATGAGTTCTCTTTTTCTTACCAAGTAAATATTTTTAAGAGATGTATTCCTATCCATTCGATGATATAAGCTTAACAGATAGTTTTCTTACAGGTTTTGACCATAAAAGCAGAGTCTGTTTAGTTCCTGAAAGTTACTGTTTAGGTGACTGAAAACAAAAAAAGGAATTTATTTGACTAAACAAAGGAAGCCTACACTTTTGAAAGCCAAGAGTTTTATTTGATATGCAGGTCTTTTTTAAAGGAAGTCTTTTCCAACACTTACCTATACACTTGATGGCATTCACGGAGAAGAAAGGACTTTTAAAACATTAAAAGAAATTCTAGCATAATAATTATACCAGTCCTCCAATCTGGGAATCCCATTTTTCATAGAATTTCCTCACGGCGAAAAAACAAGCAGCCTTGTTTTTCCTCTGTGTTCTTCTGCTTTATAAATATACAAATTTTCTCAGGGTCTCTGGACTTTCACATGCTAATATACAACTTGCATTCCATCTTACCATGGTTCTTCTATATTTAAAAAAAAAAAAAATCCCCAAGGTCATTTTAACAGACAAAAAGATATGTGTCTGTGTAAGGAGGAAAAGGCACCAAAGGTTGCCAGATTCTTTAAGAAAATGGGTCCCGATATATGAGTAGCGGAGGGATGCCATCATGCGACTGGTCAGATTTCCCATTTGGTAGGTTAGTACAATCCAACTGAGCCTCAGTAGTGTAGATCTGAAGCTATGTCCTTCTTTTGGCGGACACATCAGTGAATCTAAGGTAAGTCCCTCAGAATCCAGGCCCCTTTCAAAGCGGGGAGAACTAAGCAGTGTGGCCACAATTCCATTTAACCTAGGGCCACACTTGGTGAAAATGCCCAGAAACAATACTCGTGTTCTCCCAAGTTCTGCAGATCCACGGCCTAGAAGCTTGCTCACCTCACACTGCATGATGTAATAAGACAAGTTGGGGTCTAGCATCAGTCTTGCATGAGGAGTCAAAGGGTCATTTCATGGTCTTTAACATATAACAAAATGTTTTTTGAATGCATGAATATTTTTGCAATGATAATATACTATTGCAATTTATTAAGCATCTAAAATATGTTGGAATTGGGAGTTCTAGACCTATTTTCCTCCTAGACCCAGGTAACAAAGTAGCATTCAAATGTTTTCAAACTCCCATGGATATATCCAAGACTTTCAGTCAACCTCAATGTGCTAAGTATGTCTCCTTTCTCTCAAGAAAGAGTAACAGTGTGAGAGGGAAAGTGACTTTATTATAGGGGTAACCTTCCATAACCTTAACACAGAAACTGTTATGAGTAACAAATTACTTCTGACATTCCACCCAATGGATCACACCAAATGAGTTTCCACAACATGGTTGGGAAATGCTATATTAAATAATTTATAAGGCATATGCACGTATAGGTCACAGTTCATGGGCCTGAGGGCCCATATCATAGCAAGATATTAGCTCAAACACCTTAAAGGTAATACAATAGAAAGTAAGTTACTCACTCCAACGACTATTTAACACATATCACTTCCTAATCAAATTTTAATTTTATATCCAGATTTTTCTTATTTTAGAGACTGCTTCTCAAGATGCAAAACATATCATCCTTTCCAGCACATGTATCTAAGGACTTAGTGATGAAGCTTTTTAACCGGACCAAAGAGCGGGTTGGGGAGACAAGAGGGCAGGCAAGGAGCTGGTTTCTGCTTTCCTGGACACTGACTCTACTGTCCTGGGTAACACATTTTATTTCCCTGGACCCTCTCTATGTGCAAAAAGAGGGGATTAAAATATCTTCTTTATATCTGAAAGATATGGCGGGGATTTGAGGAAGAATGTGGAAGGGATGCCCTTAATTTCTTAGGAATAAGAAATGTTAGATACTGGTTTCTGGGTTCAGTATCTGACTTGAATCCCCAAAGCATGCTGAAATATAATTTCCTCTGGTTTACAGTGGAGGGATCTCTTCTCTTCCCTCTACCATTTTTAAGTGCAAGATTAGGAGAAATCCTTGCAAGAAATCAGGGAAATGAAGCTGGTGATATATACATCTTGTGATTCTCCCAGCATGGGCGGTCATGCTGTGCGATCTCACTGCAACTCAAGAAACCAAATATCGATAGTGGTACGTCTGGGTGATAGCTTTAATCGGCAGCCCCCCAGTTCTATTTCTTGGTATCGTCCAAATTTTCGTGAATGAGCCTTAAGACAGAACAAACCAACCAAGTTTTTTCCCTTACAGTTTAAGCAAACACTGGTTGAAATGAATGTCATTCTTTCACAGAAACAGAGAATGCAATGTGGCCATGTTCTCTTTTGCAAGTTCAGCAGACCGTATCCATCCTTTTAAAGGACAAGGCAGAGAAGTAATCTCCTTATCAGTCTATGCTAGTGGATCTCATGAGCATTAAAATAACTGGAAGAGATTCTACAATCCATTCCCTCAGCAGCCTCCATACCCGTTAAGTCAGACCCCCTGGAGGGGTGGTACTCAGGTACAGGGATTTTTTTAAAGTGCCCCAGTTGAGCCGAATACGTAGCCATGGTTGAAAACCACTGCTCTATGGCATTAGAGACTGTTTTGCCATTTCATCTAACTCAGTAATTTTCATCCTTGGGGATCTTTTAAAAAATACAGTCTGATCCACAGAGATTCTGACTCAGTTGGTCAGAGGTGGCACCCAGGCATCTGCATGTTTTTTTTTTTTTTTTTAAAGATCCATTTCAGGGAATTCTGAAATGCAACCAGGATGAAGAATCATGTGCTGAAAACCTGCTATACGTCTCCTTCTCAGAGGCTAGTGAGCCAACATACCAGCGGATTCAAAACCAGTTTTGGTCTCTAAAGACGTAAGGCACATCACGCAGTCACTATTCTACATACCAGAAGAAGTGCGATGAATATTAATTGTTGAATTGAGTTCAGGGCTTCCTTGGTCCAAATAAATTATGGCTTCAATGGGAAGAGGTCCTGAACATTCAGCTCCGTTGAACGTGAAATACCAACGCTGACAGCACGCACTTCGGCATTTTAACCGAAGTGAGCCGCTGAACAAAACTCGTAAAGCACTGTTGGAGCGCATCTTTGTAAATGTACACTCCTGTCACAAACACAGAAATAAGGCTTTATTAGCGTTTTCAACTTTCATTAAAATTATGCTTTCAGGGGTGCCTGGGTGGCTCAGTCGGTTAAGCGTCTCCCTTCGGCTCAGGTCACGATCTCACAGTTCGTGAGTTCGAGTCCCATGTCGGGCTCTGTGCTGACGGCTCAGAGCCTGGAGCCTGTTTTGGATTCTGTGTCTCCCTCTCTCTCTGCCCCTCCCCTGCAGAGGGGGAGAGAGAGGATCCCAAGCAGGCTCTGCATTGCCAGCACAGAGCCCCATGTGGGGCTCAAACCCACACAACCGTGACATCATGACCTGAGCCGAAACCAAGAGTTGGACGCTTAACTGACTGAGCCACCCAGGTGCCCCTCAAATTACATTTTAAAAAGCTTAACTTTGGGGCGCCTGGGTGGCGCAGTTGGTTAAGCGTCCGACTTCAGCCAGGTCACGATCTCGCAGTCCGTGAGTTCGAGCCCCACGTCGGGCTCTGGGCTGATGGCTCAGAGCCTGGAGCCTGTTTCCGATTCTGTGTCTCCCTCTCTCTCTGCCCCTCCCCTGTTCCATGCTCTGTCTTTCTCTGTCCCAAAAATAAATAAATGTTGAAAAAAAAAATTTTTTAATAAAATAAAATAAAAATAAAAAGCTTAACTTTTACAGAAGGAGAGAGGTTCTCTGCAAGGTAGATAAAAGTCTGATATGAGGTACTCTCAGAAAATCAAATTACAGCATTCTTAAAATTATTGACGTCATTGAAGGTATCTTTTGGTTTTACTCAAAACAGCTAGTCTTCCGTATTTTAAACCAAACCAATCTATATGTTGACTTTTTTTTTCCATTCCAAAAAATATCTCCTGAGCCCTTTATGCTGGATGTTACAGTTACAGCAGTAAATGAAACAGAATCTCTGCCCTCGTGGAATTTATATTCTAGACCAGCTCTGTCCATATTCTTTGCAAAATTTGTCTCTCCACTGGCTCACGGTCTACTATCTTTCACTTGCAGAAAACTCCCAAACCCATTCTGACTGCTCGTAAGAAACTTAAAAACGTATTAAATATGTAGAGTCCACACGGATAGCTGTAGAACTCAGCAACTTTTGATGAACTGTAAGTAACCAGTGCATCCCCATCAGATGTGTAAAGAAGCAGGCGGCATTTTAACCAAATGCTTTCTAAGAAGTCACATACGAAAGTGCAAGTGGCCACAGTCACCAAAACTATGGAAGCTGTCTGGAACTTCGAGTATGCACAAATCAAATCAAGACAGTCTCGAACGGTTTGCAATCCAGCAGACGTGAAAAGGCTGAGGCGAGGAGCATCTCAGAGTGTTCCGAAAGTAAAATCTCTTCTATTTGCATTGGCTGATGGTAGGAGTGGTTACTATCAAGGAATAATATATTGTACATACAGAACCAGGTACGGCACTGGGCAACAAAAGAAGAAAGAGGCTTAGAAATAGCACCAAGCTTCTTCAGCTCTGGGCCATCCCGATCGTCTTGCCAGTTGCTTTTGAAGCAAACACTAATTAAAGTGACTAGAATCGTGAATCAAAATGCTTTGCCACTCAGGCTCTTTTGAGTACTTTTCCCCCACCTCACCGTTACAGACAATTTTTTTTTTAATTTAAGTTCATTTGTTTGTTTGTTTATGTATGTATGTATGTATTTATTTGTTTATTGAGAGAGCGAGCAGAGGAGAGGCAGAAAGACAGGGAGAGAGAAGCCCAAACAGGCTCCACGCTGTCAGTGCAGAGCCCAAGCTCACAAACTGTGAGATCATGACCTGAGCTGAAATCAAGAGTCAGATGCTTAGCTGACTGAGCGACACCAGGAGCCTCACAAATTAAAAAAAAAAAATTTTGTTAATGTTTATTTATTTTTGAGAGAGGGAGACAGTGCAAGCTGGGGAGGAGCAGAGAGAAAGGGAAACACAGAATCTGAAGCAGGCTGTCAACACAGAGCTCGACGCAGGACTCGAACTCATGAACTGTGAGTTCATGGCCTGAACCAGTCTGACGCTTAACCGACTGAGCCACCCAGGTGCCCTCACAGACAAACTTTAAATGCTCACTGTAGTATATCTCTGGTCCATTCCACCTCCCGTAAGCTTAGCAATTTTAAGCCACACCTGCTACCCAGAATAAGGACAAATACCAATAGACTTCCCACTTCGAGATAATTCCTATCACAGGGTAGTTTCTTGGAAATTTTTTCCCACTCTTTCGTGGCCTGGAGCCACAGCAGAATTTCTTACACTAATTTAAATTTAAATTCACTTTAGGACAAGACTGGAAGGTTGCTTACCATCCAACAGAGACACTCACACTCTCCCTTTTTAGTTTGCATTTAAAAAGGGGAGAGTAGAAGGGGGGTGGGAGGGAGGGGAGGGTGGGTGATGGGTATTGAGGAGGGCACCTTTTGGGATGAGCACTGGGTATTGTATGGAAACCAATTTGACAATAAATTTCATATATTGAAAAAATAAATAAATAAAAAATAAAAATAAAAAGGGGAGAGTAAGTTATGTTAGATATTATCCGGGCTAAAAAACATGGTGATTTATTTGTCTTAGAAATACCTTTATAAAATCAACTTTGAAATGTTAGCTTTTTTTTTTTTTCATTAATCCTAACTTAAAAGATACAGGGTCCCTACTCCTTAATTTTGTAAAAAGCCTTCTAGTAAAAATAAAATAAAATCTCATCCAAAATTCACACTCAACTATGAAAACTCTTAAGTTTTGCTTCAACTTTAAAATAATTCAGACTTCACTTACCGCGATTTTGCCAAGATCAATGCCGTAATTCAGTGAACTCCACGAGCACTGCTTGTAGTTAGGTGTCCAGGACTCCTCAAAGCTTTCCCTCAGGCATTCTCCCTTTTCTCCTTTGAATCCATCCCGACCGGGGATCCCAGGGGTCCCAGGAATGCCATTGGCCCCAGGGCTTCCGTCTCGCCCAGGCACCCCTGCAGGTCCTTGTAAGCACATTCCATTATACTAGAGCAGAAAAAGGAAATAGGGACAGACTCTCACCGCTTACGATTCCAAGACTCATTCTGATTAGAATTGCATTTATTTTTGAGCACCTGGAGCGCAGAATCTCTTCATACTACTGGTTCATGTTCTAAATGAGTTATTATAGAGAACTGATTTTAAAGTGATTTCTAAAATGTTAAGATTTCTTTCCTGTTCTTTTCATTGCACAGACTGTAGGCACGCATGCACACACACAAGTCAAAGATGACACAATGTTTTCATTTGCCTGCTTTTTTCTACTGCCTATTAAAAGTATACACGATTTTTAAATAGCTGTATTTCAGCGTGAACATAATTGGATACACTGCCATTTTCTTCTGACCCTATATGCTGTAAAGGGACTTGGATTTCAGAATGATACTTTAAAAAATTTTTATGCAACCATTGCATTATTTGGGGATACTTAGGCTGTTCCTATTTTGTCTGTCATTAATATTATTGTAATGGAAATCTTCATACATAGAGCTTTCTTCAATTTTTGAATTATCTCCCTAAGATATATTCCTAGTGATAAAATTATTTAAAGAGCTTAGTTAATAATTATCTTAAACGGGTGAAACCTTTGAAATGGATCGCACATCTCCTGCTTCTATTTTTATGTGAAGGGAGTGTCACTAGGGTAACACATCTGGCCTCCAACCTCACTCCTTCTTAGGAGTGAATGACATGGTTACAGGTGACCGCTGGTTTTCATGAGGGTGGCAGGAATCCATCCAACCTCTTAAGCGCTATGATTATTTCTCGGTGTCAGGTAGAAGTTAAGAGCATGAGTTCTTGCACCAGATTCTCTGGATTTTAATCCTGGCTCAACCACATATTAGCTCTGTGAGATAAGGCAACTGACTCAACATTTCAGTGCCCGTTTCCTTACCTGTAAAATGAAGAAAATAGTAAAGATTCTTACCTGGTAGGGTTCGTATGAGATTGAAGTGAGATAATATATAAAATGTGCTTAGAGCAGTGCGGGGCACAGTAAGCAGTGGATGTCAGCCGGAAGGATTCTTATTATTCCCCCAACACCATATGAGGTAGTGATACTGGGCAAGTATGTCTACTCCCTCGGGTGGACCTTGCCAGGGTCTAGAGCTGGGAAAGGTAACATTAGCAAACCTGCCAGCCAGCACACATAAGCCACTCATACCAATGTAGCTGGATAAGCGGTAAGGGTGATATTTTATCTCCGTCTAATTCCCATGTCTATCCCTGAGTTGGTCCACTTATTAGGGCCCTCCAAACCCCAAATGCGATCCACTTAAATTTTTACTTTAACATTCCCCTATGTGTGTAAATTATACTGTCATTCTATATAAAGATCCTGTCCAGTGAGAACAACAACAACAACAACAACAAAACCCAAGATTCCTTACAGATTAAAATAACTTCAAAGCTTATCTTTCAATTTCGCCATCTGGGATTAGATTTCATATTATAAATTATTTCATATTATAAAATCCAGTAATGACATTACCTAGGAAGGATCCTCATGTATATAATGTTTCCCAATCAATTTCTTTTCCCATCACCAGCTTTATATTTGTTTTTTTACAATTTATTTGAGAGAGAGAGAGAGAGAGAGAGAGAGAGAGTGCATGAGAGCAGGGGAGAAGGGCAGAGGGGTAGAGAGAGAGGAGAGAGAGAATCTTAAGCAGGCTCCATGCTGATGGGGGGGAGGGGAGGCTGGATTCCATGACCTTGGGATTATGACCTGAGGCAAAATCAAAAGTCAGATCCTCAAATGACAGAGCCACTCAGGGGCCCCTCATCTTTGTTTTAATTTTTTTTTTTTTTTTTTTTTTTTTAGCGTTTATTTCTGAGACAGAGAGAGACAGAGCATGAGTGGGAGAGGAACAGAGAGAGAGGGAGACACAGAATCCAAAGCAGGCTCCAGGCTCTGAGCTGTCAGCACAGAGTCCAAAGCACAGCTAGAACCCACGGACCGCAAGATCATGACCTGAGCCAAAGTCGGATGCCCAACCGACTGAGCCACCCAGGTGCCCTATGTTTTCATAAATGATTTATGTCATGACTTTGGCCACTGCCATTTTCCTGATGTAAGAAAAAAAAGCACTATTTATTTATTGCCAAGGAAATAGTAAGAAAAGTATTTAATAAAATTTCAAAAGTATTTGAAGACATGCTAAAATACAAAGTATTCTAAAACAGGGGTCCCTGGATGGCTCAGTTGATTAAGCATCCAACTCTTGATTTTGGCTCAGGTCATGATCTTACTGTGGTAAGATCAAACCCCAAGTTGGACACCATACTGAGTGAGCTTGCTTAAGATTCTCTCTCTCTGCTCATCTTCCACTCGTGTGCTCTCTCTCTCTCTGAAAAAAATAAAAAATAAAGAAATAATCTGCATTTCAGTGACCACATAATTATATTGAATTTGGTTCCACAGGTATTACATCTGTCTTCTCACTTTAAAATGCTAACCCTTGGGGCGCCTGGGTGGCTCTGTTGGTTAAGTGACCAACTTTAGCTCAGGTCATGATCTCTCAGTTGGTGGGTTCAAGCCCAGCACGGGGCTCTGTGCTTACAGCTCAGAGCCTGGAGCCTGCAGCCCGCTTCTGATTCTGTGTCTCCCTCTCTCTCTCTGCCTCTCCCGCACTCACACTCTGTCTCTCTCTCTCACTTTCTCTCAAAAATAAATTTTTAAAAGTTAAAAAAATAAAATAAAATGAAATGCTATCCCAGCACATGCTTAGTACTAGGCAGGGGTTCTAGAAATGTCGGTAGAAAGAGCCCCTATTTCTCTCCATGGCCACCAGGGGGCAGAGCTTGCTGGAAGCTTGAAAGGAACGCTTTGACAGATTCTGTACAAAGAAGTTGCTTTATAGAATCTGTTGAAACCTTCTTAATGACCACATGAACATTTTTTTCTCCAGCAAAACCAAATCCAATCTACAGGATGCACCTGAGCTTGGCTGCACAATAAGCTTTTCCAAGCAGGGCGAGATTTGTGGGAAACCGCAGGTACTGAAAATCCATGGAGGAAAAGAAAAAATTGCTAGCTTTATGGAGAAAAGGGGTATTTTGTGTATCATAATTGCAAATTCATAAATGCAAACTGCAGATGAGCCACAACCATTTGGTACAGTTTTAAACAACTTAGACACTTAAAATAGAACTGTAGCCCTGAACACATTGTCTGCTTTGTGGAACAAAATTACATAGCACATCACCAAAAAGTGCAGTGTGCAATGGCAGGAATTTTTTTCCAGAGCCTTTGAATCTGGCATAGAACTAGCTGCCAGGGAGTTTGGTTTATTAGCTCAGCTTATAATGGCAACTTAACAAATTCAAAACGGTTTTATCAAAACAATGCCCCCACTTTATGCCCTGCAATGCCTGTAAACCGTATTTGTCTGCAAATAAGATTGGCTTAAGGACTTAAGTTTATTATGTGCCAAGGAATATGGTAGCTTGTGAAAGGACAGCTCTAGACACAGGGCTAGGTTTGTTGATTTTCGGAGGGAAAGAGCTTTAAGCAAACAGACCTTCCCATAGATTAGCCCTTCAGAAAGCACTTGGGCTATTTGCTGTCCTGGAAACTGTCTTCTCCCTTAGCTCCACTGTGATGCTCCAGCTTGGTGGCCACAGGCTGGGGACTGAGGGTATCTGGAAGAACTGACTACCTGTCTGTCTAAACAGAACAATGAAATGGGTCCTTGGAGGGTTAGTGCAGGGTCCCTTCATTTTCCCCTTCTGGCCTTAATCCCTGTGAACCATTCCGGTCCTGAGCTGTGGTCGTCCAGCAAAGTAAATTGCAGCCCATACTTCCTAGGAAGATGACCCACATGACTCATAGTATTCAAGTTACAAAGAGTTGGATGGATGCTTTGTAAGGGTTGTTATTCTCTCCTGCAGGCAGACGTGGCCACCAGCCCCAACACAGGACACGTCACAGGGCTCTGGGCCAGGCCCACCCAAGGGATCAGCGAGTCTAGGGTCTCCCAGGCAGCTCCCAGGCCCACCTTCCAACCTACCTAAGCTCCTCCTTCTGCTCTCACTGCCGCCCTAACCCTCTCCATCTTCCTGGGGTGTGGAGGGCCCTCAGAGGCCAGAAATTATTGGGCGTCTCCCTGTATTTTGGGGCGTCCCACCCGACCCACGTCGCATCTCCGCTCCACGATGGCCCTGCCATTTGGGTCTCCCATGCGAGTTCCACGACCTCACCGCACGCCTAGCGCAGGTCCTACCTTACACGTGGACGCAGACAAAGCGGGACACCCAGTCGCACGCACGACCCACCTACACAGCTGTACAGACCACCCCGCCCCCAACAGCTGGACGCACGTCCTCCCGGTGCGGCCCGCGGCTCTGTCCCCGCCGCCGCACTCACCAGGTCCACCACCTCCCTCTGCCGGAGCAGCGCCTTTTGCTTCCCCTTGGGGGTCTCGGAGGCGCTCGACGGCGTCCGCAGCTGCAGCAGCAACAGCAGCAGGAGGCCGAGGAGCCGCTGCGGGGAGGCCGCGGCGGGGCCGTGGGGGTGCATGGCGCGCGGCGGCCCGGAGAGGCGCGGAGCAGGAGGAGGAGGAGGAGGTGGAGAAGGAGGAGGAGACGCGGATCCGGGACCTGATCAGAGTCTGGCCCCGCCGTGCTCCCAGGCCGCCGCAGGCTGCATCAATGCCCCTTTCACCCGCGCGCCTCCCTCCGACTCCCTCTCCCTCCCGCCCCTCTGGACACCCGAGTTTCCATCCTGTAATAGGCCGGAGCCCCTACCCCGAGCCCGACACGGGGCGGGCCGAGAGCCGAGCCCGCCCCCTCCGGCGCCGCCGCTCGGCCCGCCCGGACCCTCGCGGAGAAGCCGCCTGCCGAGTCCGGGCCGGTGGCGGTGTTCTGGCGGCCACAGGTGGAAGCTTGGAGGGCGGGAGTGGAGACGGCACCGCCTAAGTGACCCCTGAGAGGCAAGTGCCCTAACCTGGGTCCACGAACCACCTTCAGGGGTTGTCAAACTGGCACTGCGGGGAAGCTCTTTTTAGGAGGTGACATTGGGAGGCGCGGAACCATAGGTATCATCAGGTTCGCCCAGGGGCCCATGACCCAAATGACTAAGATTCAGTGTTTCAGAGCCGCCTGGTTGGGCTCAGTGGGTTAAGCTAGCCAACTCTTGATCTCCCCTCAGGCCATGATCTCAGAGTTGGGATCCAGGGGGCCTGGGGCTCGGCGCTGAGAGCTGGGAGCCTGCTGGGGATTCTCTCTCCACCTCTTTCCCTGCCCCTCCCGCCCCTCAAAATAAACAAATAAACATTTAAAAAAACCCAAGATGTTTCAGAAACAACAACAACAACAAAAAAAACACTCTTAAATGCAGAGAACTCGTGGTTGCCAAAGGGGAGGTGGGTGCGGGGATCTGTGAAGTAGGTAAAGGGGATTAAGAGATACCAACCTCCAGTTATAAAATAAGTCACAAAGGTGAAAAGGAACAGCATAGGGAATATAGTCAACAACGTAATAGCGTTGTATGGGGACAGGTGGTGATTACACTTATTGCGGTGGGCACTGAGTAATGTATAGAATTTTTGAATCAATATGCTGTACACCTGAAACTAATATAACCTTGTTTGTCATTATACTTCAGCAGACATTTTTTTAAATATAAAAAATTTAAAAAGAACTGATGTTTCATAAGTGCTAACACTCACTAAGCCCCAGGAACCACGCGAAGTCTTTTACACATACTCTGTGTCCTCTGGACAATCCTAGGGGGGTTGATACCTCCTCTATTTGCACCATTCACAGATGAGGACACTGAGGTTCAGGGAGGGTGAGTTACATGCAGTGGTAGAAATTCACTACTGAGTGATCATTCTTGACCTCTGACTGATACTATCTTTTTCTAACCCCGTCTGTCCTCCTCTGTCCATTCTGGAAGAAAGCATCCCCAGGGGACCCAGGCCACCCACCAGGTAGGGTCCTTTATACGCCACTGGCTGGAATCCAGCAGGACAGTTTTGCCACACCTGTAACAAGGTGGAGATTATTCATAGAATGGCAATGCTGCGGAGGCGAAATTCAACTCAGCAAGGTCTCTTTAGAGACCCAGGCAGTTTCCTGGAAGTTATAGTGGACTCAGCTGATGGATATTAGAGAGAAGGAACCGTGTGGCAAGGGAGCAAGTCAGGGCATTTGGAGGAATGCTCACTGGTGGGCCAGTATCTAACTACAAGTAAGTTTCATTCCTGTTTGTCAGAAAGCGGCAAAAATCCAAATGGGTTCTGAAGCTAGGACTTGCTACATAATTTGCAGGGTCAGTGCAAAAGGAAAATGCAGGGTCCTTTGATGAAAAAAAAATTAAGAATTTCAAGACAGTGTTAACAGAACTGGAAACCAAGCGTGGGATTCTTTTAAGCAAAGCTACACAGATCGCTCACCCATGAAACAGCCCTGTGTGAAGCTGAACAAGGTCCCAGCTGGTGCCTTTCTGTGGCCAAACCACCGTGGTGGTAGCAGTCTACAGGCTGGAGAGGAGGGGAGGGCGCCGCCAGAGTCTGGCTTCTAGCCAATGGCAACTCCTGCTGCTGCTACCACCCAGGGACTTCAAATGGCCCCTCTCTCTGTAAATTTTGGGTCCAGACTCAGGTTTCAGCAAACAGCTAATCCTCTATTAACAGCCATGCTTTTTTTTCAGGTGTACAGCATAATGATTCGACAACTCTATATGTTATGCTGTGCTCCATCTGTCACCTAACGTCCATGAATTTTTAAAGAATGTGTATTTATTTATTTTTCAGAGAGACAAAGCCTGCGTGGGGGAGGGGCAGGGAGAGGGAGACACAGAATCGGAAGCAGGCCCCAGGCTCTGAGCTGTCAGCCCAGAGTCCCACGCGGGGCTTGAACTCACAAACTGTGAGATCATGACCTGAGCCCATATCCGTGCATTTGTAAGCTACGTATTCGCATAACTAATCAAAGTACACTGTAAGATGAGTAAACCAGATATCATCATATTTCAAAGATAATCTATAATAATCTATAAGTGCCTTACACCATACAGAGAGATTTCACATATCCTGTGTCCTAAAATTATCACAAATCTATTCCCACTATGGGTTTGGTTAACTTCACTCTCTCTGTGCTTACTTTTATACCTGTGTTGGTTTGCAAAGTCATTTATCCTCCCACCTCTGGAATTTACTATCTCAGTCCAGTCGAGTTTTCTTGGTCCAAAACTTAGGTCTGTTCTACCGTTAGTTCCAATTAAAGAGTATGGATTAGTGCCTTGGGTGTTATTTCCAGAGTGACCTTTCTCACAGATTTCCAAATGTTCTGAGCATTTTCTGTGTAAATATTTTCCTTTTTTTTTTTCTAAAATACTTGGACTATTAATGCCTTTCTTGTCTGTTATAAAAACTACTTTGAGATTGGCATCTTTAAAACATTTAATCTTCAGCTTTGCGCAGTGGCAGTATCGTAGCCAATGAGGTTGATCCGAGGCGCGATTATTGCTAAAACATTTAATCTTCCCATTAGGCACATAGTATATCTTCCCAGTTTTCCAAATCCTCTTTTATGCATCAGTAAAATTTTATAATTTTCTTAATATGGCTATATGGCTATTATGGATTTGGCTGCTATCCCAATAGACTATACTAGTTTTCTATTACTGTGTAACAAATTACCACAAGCTCAGTGAAGTAACACAACACAAATTTATTACCTCCCACTTTTGTGGGTCAGGAATCCAGCTCGGATTCGTGTCGTACAAAGCTGAAGTTAAGGGATCAGCCAGGTGAGTCCTCATCAGGAAGCTTGACTAGGGAGAGATGCACTTCCAACCTTCCTCAGGTTGTTGGCAGAACTCATTTCCTTGTGGTTGTAGGCCTAAGACCCCTGCTTTTTTTTTGCTGTTTGTTATCTGGGGGCAGTTCTCAGTTACCAGAGGCCCCTCCCGTGTCTTTACCATGCGGTTCCTTCCAGAGGTCCTCCCTGGAACATTTTGAATCTGTGGCAGGAAGGAGGCAGTGCCTTTTAAGGTCTGATATGATTAAGGCAGGCCCATCCAGGGTAAGTCAAAGTCAACTGATTAGGGGACTTAATTACACCTGCAAAATCCCTTCTGCTGTATAATATAACATGATCGTGGGGGTGACATCCATCATCTTCAGCTTTGCTCATACTCAAGGGGAGGGGATTATATACCACAGGCAGAAATTTTCCGGGGTTGTCTTAGAAAGCTGTCTACACATGTGTCAATGGGCTGTGACTGGAAGCATTTGATTTTCATCACTTGTTTCCTTATAGCATGAAAAGTTATGTTTTATAACATAAGAAGATATGGCAGGTGGCAAGAAGATCAAAATGGTCAATAAAAGTATTCTAATCACACTAGTGGTAGGAGCCAGCCAACGGAATTCTGTATTTCCCTGGTAGGAAAGCAAATACAGAAGTCCTCAAGTTTTAAACTGTTAAGTGTTCACATATCTCTCAATCACCCTTCTTTGCCAAGTGCATCTTCCATGCATCACTTGATGAGGAACACTTCAAAGCGTCACGTAATCACGGCCTGCTGGTCAAAAATTCCTTTTCAGCAGCATCTCTTAACTCCGTAAACGGTATTCGTGCAATTGGTTGGTTCGTATCTGTTTTTATTATTTTCTAAAAAAAGAGCCGAAGGGAAAAGAAAGGCAGTGATGTAAATAAGAACTGATAAATTTAGTATGGCTGAAATAAATACAGACATAAGTGGACTGAAAGTACCATTTAAAAAAAAAGAATCGAGGGGACACTTACTGGAATTAATTTAGAAGAGTCTATGTGCCGGTCAAGGTCTAGTCAGAATAACATAAATCATGCTACATATTTCAAGCAGAGGAGACTTAATAGCTGCTATCAAAAGAAGCTGGAGGCTAAAGCTGTAGCTATCCTCTGTTTAGTGACTTACTAAGTACTTTCACCGGGTACTTATGGAGTGCTCTCTCTATATTGGCTATTATCATTTTTATTATAAAAGTTGGAGATCCCATATAAAATTAAAGGAGGCCATGATTCAACAGATGACACTTAGCCTATATGTCAGTTGTATCATTCAGCATCCAGTTAGGAGACAGAAACCATGCTGAGTATTTAAAATAAAAGGAATTTAGTGAAGGAAATTGACTACAAAGGCTAGAAGCTCAACAGGGGACAGTGAAGCAACCCAAAATTGGCCCTAGCCATAAACTACTGCCACCCTTAAGCTGGAGAGACACAAAGTGACCAGTCAAAGCCAGAATCATGTTGCATTTTTTTGTTTTTTAATGGTTTTTTTTTTTGTGTTTTGTTTTTTTTTTTTTTTTTGAGAGAGAGAGAGAGAGAGAGAGAGAGAATATGAGCGGGCAGAGAGAGAAGGAGACAGAGGATCTGAAGCAGGTTCTGCCCTGTCATAGTAGAGCCCCATATGGGGCTCAAACCCAAGAACCGTGAGATCATGACCTGAGTCGCAGTTGAACGCTCAACCGACTGAGCCACCCTGTGTCCCTGGAATCATGTTGGGTTTCTCCATTGGAAACTGGAACCTTGAGAGATGAAGTCACTGCCAGAGAAGGAAAATGAGCGTATCCTGGCTTTTCCCTTCTTGCCTCCTCCAATCTCTGATTGCTCAAACCCAGCCAGAGGCCCCCTGAACCGGGAGCCTGGGCAACAGCCTGCAGAAGTCAGCCTCATATAATAAAGAGTGGAGCCGGAGAAGCTTGAAGAATGATTTGAGGGCAAACAGCACCCATCAGTCCTGAAGGGAGTGCTGAATTCCCCCCTCCACTGGCTTATACTCACATGTGTACACACAGGCAGCTCTAAAATCCAACATCGCAGTGGCTTCTTCTGCAATCTGAAATGCCTAGATTACCAGACTGTTTGGATTGGTCTTAAACAGCTAATCTTTCCACATCCGGCGCTGATAAACATTAAGCATACAGCATGTTTAGCAGTTTATGAGTGATTGGAATTTCTGTAGTTCTAAGAGAAGAAAAGTTGATGGAAAATTATAGAATCTAAACTATTGATGAGAGAGAAACATTAAGTCTCTTGCCTGTGATTACGGTAAGTACATTCTTCATGCATTCTTTTTTATTTGTGTAAATTTATACAACTGGAAGCTGGGATGCTCTGCAGGGCTTGAGGGCGAGCGCTGGTGGTATGTGTTCAACCTGGAAGAGTTACAGTTCGTTTATTCTGAATCATAGCATGCGACACGCTTTCAACTTGGGTAGTCGTTCATTTCCTGCCGAATTTTCTTCCTTTTCTTAAGTTACCCGAAACTGTGCACTTTCTTCCCCTCTTCATTATGCCCTGTGTACAGAGGTTTTGAAATCAGCATCCTCTGAACAGACGCTGCATTGTAAGAATTCCTTAGAAAATGTTTCACGATGGAGATTTGTGTTTGAAAATGGTCAAGATTAAAGACATCACTGGGCAGTTCAGATGACTCTTTGCAGCCTGTGTGTCTCTTTCAAGGCACAAAGAGCCGCCTGTTTTATGATAAAAGAAAGCCAAAGTAAGCAGGATATTTGGAATTACATCTTAAAACATTTAGGTTTACAAAATGCATCCAGGTCTCCTGTTTCCCTCCACAGATCTCCACCCCCATCAGCTAAACCAAGGTTTCTGGTTATTTTTTTCCCCAGTTCCTCCTGACAGTTATGGATGAGATTGCTTTGTTGACATAAAGTCGGGTCATTGGAATGAAAATTGAAATGAGCCCATAATATTAATTCCTTCCCTCTCCTATCAGAGTTCTTAGTAAATGACCTAGCAAGCTGAATGCAGTTTCACCTGTCCCCAAACGGTCCAATAGAGAATGCTAAACAGTGATAACATGGGAATTGACTGGTGGCAGGAGGGAGAAGATCGAGAGGTTTGGATATAAATCAAGAAACGAATAACTGTCCAAAGAAAAAAACAGAGTTAATGGAATAATTCACTATTTATTTTTTTTAAATATTTTTAAATGTTTCTTTATTTTTGATAGACAGAGCGTGAGTGGGGGAGGGGCAGAGAGAGAGGGAGACACAGAATTTGAAGCATGTTCCAGGCTCTGAGCTGTCAGCGCAGAGCCAAACATGGGACTGGAACTCACGAACCATGAGATCATGACCTGATTCGAAGTCAGACACTTAAACGACTGAGCCACCCAAGCGCCCCAAAATTCACTATTTACTATGGCATAGAAGTTACCAGTTATACGATTTGCTAACCACCATGTAGAAAAGTATCATGGCAAGTTCTCTTCCCATGTTCCTTACCATGATGTGAAAATAACCCTTTGATGATATTATCAGATACTTTAGTGGTGTTATCAGTATTACAAAATTATCAGCATTATCAGAAACACCCCTTTTCCTTCTAACTCTTGGCTAAATTAGTGATTCCTATTTTTATGGGCTGTTGACCTCCTCGTAAATTTACGGATTCTACAGAAGACATGATTTGCTATTTATAGATGATCTAAAGGCAGAAGAGGTAGTCAAGCTGCCTGCACTAAAGCCAGATGGAAAAGATCTGTTTGGCATCAGTTTCTGAGGAAAAGATCTGACTGGATAGGTCTCAGGGGTGGGGGACAAGAGGGAAAACTGAATTAGCCCCTTGCTAAATGAAAACGAGATAATTATTATACAGAAGAAAGTCACCTGAAATTGAATGAGAGACAATAAAAATTCTCACATCCATTAAACAGATATAAACATCCACCGACCCCAACCATATAGAAATTTTCTCTTGGATCTTAAGTTCACCAGGTAATTGTCGCAGCATTGTAGTTGTATATGACTCCCACACCAGGGGTGATAAGAGAGATCTTGGAGCTTGATCCCCTCATGGTTTTATGGCAAAATCTCATCAGCTAACTGGAGTCCTTGCCATGGGCCCTGATTTTTTGTTATTGAGGTTATACTGACATAATAGAACATGAAATCACGGTCAGGTGTGCAACATAATGATCGGATACTTGCCTATATTGCAGAACCGTCACCACAATAAGCCTAGTTAATATCCACCACCACTCATAGTTACAACTTTTTTTCTCGTGATCACCACTTTTAAGGTCTACTCTCTCCAGAGCTTTCAAATATGCAGCACAGTATTATTAACTATAGTCATCGTGTGGTACATTACATCCCCAGGACTTATTTTATAACTGGGAATGTGTACCTTTTGAGCCCCTTCACCCAATTTTTAAGATGATTTCTCCTCTGGGCATGAGAAGAAATTTGCACCCACGTCCCCTTTCATGTAGGTAGAATTCCTCTAAGAGCCAGGTCACGTACTCCGCATCTGCTTGACAGGTCCCCAGGAGCTTCTGCTTCTTGGTCATCCGTTAGTGTCTGATGCATGTCAAGGTAGGGTTGGACTATTACAGCCTGGGGCTGTGTCCCAATCCCCATGCCTTGCCAGCCCATACTGGGCTCACTGACAAAGGCAAAGTCCTTTGGGGGTGCTCACTGACAAGGGCAAAGTCCTGCTTTCTGCTTTGAGGGTAGTCATATTTCTCTATACTTCACTACTGAACACCCAGGCAATCTTAGTGACACCGTAACCACAAGAAGAAATAAAGGCATTGACAGACATCAACGATCCTGCATGGTCAAGAACCCTGCTGGAGTGTGGTGTTCAGTCCCAGACAACACATTTTAAGAGGAACCTCGGCAAATACAGCACGGGATGCTTCTCAGCAGAGTGAGCTTGATGGGGAGGGAGCTCAGAAATCATCCCAGAGAGGCACAGTTGGAAAATCGGAGCAGGGTGGCAAGGAGGAGACAAGGGCTGTCTTGAAAGGGAGCCTTGATGTACTGTGCTCAGGAGGATGGTATAAACTTCTCTGAGATTTTCTGCAGCGTTCCAGGAAGTGCTGAGTGGAAGTGATCGTTGAGGGTGCTGTTTGCATCGTAATGATAGTCCAGTTGCCCCCTGGGGGTGAGCGGGCAGGAGCAGAGGCGGAATGTGCAGTAGTAGCTTTGTAAGGCCTCTACTTGAGGGGAGTTTGCATAGGCAGTTGGTTGATTCTAGAAGACAATGATTACTACATCCCAGAAATAGGATATAAATTGGCAATGTCTAAATCCCCAAAACTGCGCCTAATAGGTAGTGAGTGTCTCGGGACTGAAATTGGATACCAGCTCTTGAAACCGTCTTGGGGTGGGGCGCCTGGGTGGCTCAGTAGGTTGAGCATCGGACCTTGGCTCAGGTCATGATCTCACAGTGTGAGTTCGAGCCCCGCATCGGGCTCTGTGCTGACCGCTCAGAGCCTGGAGCCTGCTTCGATTCTGTGTCTCCCTCTCTCTCTGTCCCTCCCCCGCTCATGCTCTGCTCTCTCTCTGTTAAAAATAAACATTAAAAAAAAGAAAGAAACCGTCTTGGGGTGCAGCCAGTTTAAGAGTCACAAAGGTGTGGGGGGCAGGCCCCAAGCTTTATATAAAGCGGGGCTCAGAGACACCATTTTCCTCTCAACTGTATCTCAGGACTTTTAATTTTGAAGATACCCGCGCCCCCCCAGCCCCGCCTTGCCCGACAACTTGCCAACTCTCTCCTTCACTTTGGATTGACTCTGCCCCCTGAGTTAGCTCCATTATTCCTGGAAGTCATTCAGTCACTCATTTAATGTTTATGGAGCACCTACTATGAATTAGGACCCTGTGCTAGACCCTTGGAATGAAAAATAAGAAAAAGGCACAGTTTCAGTCCTCAAAGAGGTCTGAGTCTGGTGAGAAGGACAGCTTCCAAACATAAGAATGCAGAACAGGGTGATGAATGCCATGGGAGAGGTGAGTGCAGGTTGCCTGAAATGGGGAGGGGGAAGGGAAGAGGCGCTGCCATGGAAGGCTTCCTGGAGGAGACGACGTCTGGCTGTTTGAGAGAGTATGGCACGGAGAGTACTGAAAGGAAGAGCATTTGGTCAAGGTGACGGCCTGGGGACTGGCACAGAGGTAAGGAATAGCCCCCGATTCAGGGAACTACAGCCACGGGGTTGCCACAGCTTGTGGTGTCAGGCGGGGAGTGACCCGCCATGAGCTGGAGAGGCCGGCAGGGTTTAGAGCGAGCTCTGTATTCCTGGCAGAGGAGATCGGGCTTTGTTCTGTAGCTGGTGAGAAGCCTCAGATGCTTTGTAACCAGGACTGGCCTGGTTTTAGATTGTTTAGGCAGAACCTTGTGGCTGCACGTGGGGGCTGCACTTGAGGGAGCCGGACGGTAGGTGAAAGATCATTCAGGCCAGCAGCTCTCCGCGATGGCACCGCGTCCCGATTCGATGTGAGAACGAGCTCCGCGAGGGTCCACGAGACTGCCCAGGACCTGAAGCCTATTTTGTGTGTACCCCATGCAGGGATCCAGATTTGCACACACTGATAGCTGGGGTGGTGAGGAGGGGATGATGAAGATGAGAAAAATCTAGAAGATGCAAATCTAGAAGATCTAGTGATTCAGTGGTCCTAGCAGGTGCTGCGAGAGAGTGAGGAGGGATCTCCTCTCCTGCCAGGATTTCTAGTGACAGCTCATGGATTGGGATGCCCCCAGGGGAGTCATAAGCGCAGCCAAAGAAACAGTTTTCAGGGCGCACAGAGGAAAGGCCGTGTGAGCACACAGCGAGAAGGAGGCCATCTGCAAGCCAAGGAGAGATGCCTCAGAAGAACCCAGAGCTGCTGACGCCTCCGTCTCAGACTTTTATCCTTCGGGGCTGTGGAAGAAGAAATTTCTGTTGTTTAAGCCGCCCCGCCTCTGGTATCTTATTACAGTAGTCAAAGCAGACTAAGGCCCATAACCCAGCACCGGGGCCACGACCTCTCGACACTTGGCTTCAGGAGACTCAGCACGTGCTTCTCCTCACTTTGGAGAAATGGTGGCGGACCGATGTCCTAGAGCAGTGGCTCTCAAGCTTCAGCGAACGTGAGCATCACCTGAAACTCGTCAAAGCCCATTGCCGGCCCCGCCTCCACACCTTCTGAGTCAAGAAGTCTGGGGAGGGGCCCGAGAAGCTGCATTTCTACCAAGCTCTTAGGCTGCTTGGTCCGCTTTTAATTTTTATCAATTCATTTTCAAACAGCAATAATTAGCCCCACTATATGGTAGAACAAATAACATTTTGCTGAAAAATAGCTGTATTTTCTAAAACAAAAAGTTAACAAGGAGAGTGGCACCACGGTGCATCTTTGCAAATCTTTTTGCAGCTAGATTCTCATATTTGCTTCTGTACTCAATCTGTTGCCGTATCACGCATCATGTGGCCTCTGGAAAACTCTGCTGTGCACACGTGACAGAATGAGAGTGAAAAAGACAAATAACATCTTATTATTATGAAAATCATTTCAATGTCACACTTTCCCTGAAAGTGTCCCAAGCACACCCAAGGGTCTCTGGACCACGCTTGGAGAACAGATGATTTATGGGATGGGCAGAAGAAAAAAAGCCCCAAAGAAGAGGCCAGAGAAATAGGAGGAAATCCAAGGGAGGCCTTGTAACAGGAGAAGAACCTTGGTCTGTGCTCTGATCAGAATCCAGCCAGCTGGGTTGAATTCAGTCTCTCTGACCACACGCACACGGGTGAGCGTCCATGTGCCTTGGCAGTGGAGAAGTTAAAAGCACGGCAGAGAGCAAACATCTTTAGTAGAAGTTTCGAAGTTTCATCCTGTTCAAGCACACGTTGGGCTTCCAGATTCTTGGACTGTAAGGTCCTGCTCCTCAACCCAGGACTTTGGCACAACATCCTCCTGTGACGCTTTGGGGATCTCCTCGGCTATGGAGTTTGTTTAGTTTCTTGGAGCCCTAGTGCTGTTCTTTTCTTTCCTATGTGCTTGCCTTTAACCTTTGTCCACAGAATGCATTTCCTTCTCCCCAACCTCTATACCAATCTCGGCCTTCAGAACTGCTTAGCCAGCCCTTAGTTCTTCTGGTCTGCTATTTCCCTTACATTTATACTCTAAAGTATGGGACTTCATGGGAATATGCCTTTGACACTCACCTATAATTTTAAAGCCATCCGTGTCCAGTCCAAGAATAGGTGGCTTTTGGATTTCAGGACACACACTGGGCAATAAATAGTTCTTGAATGAATGAATGAATGAATGAATGAGTAAATAAGTAAGTAAATAAATAAATATTAGCATTCTTCCAGAGGCAGAGACATGAAATGACCCTGTGCTGTGTCCCCTTTTCAAGAATGAGAAAATTTTTTCCAGAGTCCTTCTGCCACATTTCCCTGCTGTCTCATTGGCCAGGATTGTTGCACATGCCTGTTGCCTAAAACAAATCACCTGGCAAGAGACATTGGGCTCACGAGGCTAGAAAAAGACTATGCCTTCCCTGAAGGACGTGGCTGCTTGGAGGACAGTGAGCAACATTTGGGTTCTATTAGCAAAGAAGAAGGGCCAGTGGCCCTGCTGACTATTCAGCAGACCGCTGAGAGTGTCGGCCAGAATACAGTCTCCCTCAGGGTGATAATCTTACCGTTTTCCCAATCTTGTCACCCACAGGAAAGCCCTTGGTTTGTTTATACAATCTACTGTCCTTGATTTCAGCTCTGGGGACCTTTTGGAAATGGGAGACCTCCAGGAAACGGGCTTAGGGTACAACACCCGGGGGGGAAAGTAAGCCTCTAAGTTCAAAGGATGTGTTGCAAATTTCCATTTACAGATATCAACCTAGGATACTACTCTCTTCTTGCACCGGTAGTTTTCCTAGTACGGAAAGGCTAATCAGAGAACCCAGCTCTGTTTTTCAGGGAAGTAGCCCCATCTCAGTGTGGTTTCAGTAGAATGTTCCTGAGAGGATCCATATTCATGAGTGTTTTATGCAAAGACCAAGGAGCTTACACAAATTTCTGGCTCACTCAGTGTCTTGCCTGTCATGTTTGCTTCCTGCCTCCCCAGGGATCTAATCTCCATGGAATGTGCTTTTTTTCCCCTCCTGGGGTGATCATTCACGGGGCCCTACTTACTGAGGAGCCTTGTGTAAATCTGGAAACTACCACAGAGAAGCCAGGTTTTCAGGTTAGTCATTTTGCCACAGGCATTTTGTTATCTCTTGATAATTTCGCAAATGAAATTTAGGCTCTCTCATGATGCTTGTATTCTCTGCTAGACTTGTTATAGTTTTAGGGTTCCTGAAGGATTGGTCTATCGGCAGAAGCCGAATTATTAGGCATTTGTTTCCAATCTGCTATCAATGACTGCTACCATACCTCTGCTATGATGATTGTTATTACACTTTAGCTCACTGGTTGGTTGTTTCCACACTGGTTTTTATTTCCACTGGTGTGGTATTTATTTCCACACTGAAGAAAAAAGTATGAATCCTTGTGGTAAATTTCTTCATTTACAGAGTTCTCCACCAATTTATTTATTTAAAGAAGAGTAAGATGATTATTCCTTTCCCTCTTCTATTCTGCCTGCTGTACTTAGTACACCAGTAAAAATAAGATGTGTATGCAGTTTATAACTTCACAGATTAATGGGTCTCAGTAAAATACCTCCCCAATTGGCTGTCACCTTTCGTAAAACAACATTTAAATATATGTATTTGGAAAATTTGACTTAAAATTTTTTTTTTAATTTTTTTTTACGTTTATTTATTTTTGAGACAGAGAGAGACAGAGCATGAACGGGGAAGGGTCAGAGAGAGAGGGAGACACAGAATCTGAAACAGGCTCCAGGCTCTGAGCAGTCAGCACAGAGCCCGACGCGGGGCTCGAACTCACGGACCGCAAGATCGTGACCTGAGCCGAAGTCGGACGCTCAACCGACTGAGCCACCCAGGCGCCCCGACGTAAAAATTTTTTTTAATATTTACTTTTGAGAGAGAGACCAAACACGAGCAGGGAAGGGGCATAGAGAGAGGGAGACCCAGAACCCGAAGCAGGCTCCAGGCTCTGAGCTGTCAGCACAGAGCCCAAGAGGGGGCTCGAACTCAAGAACCTTGAGATCATGACCTAAGCTGAAGTCGGATGCTTGAAGTCAGATGCTTAACTGACTGAGCCACCCAGGCTCCCCTAAAAAATGTTGAGTTTTGATTAGGTTAAAGATTTTCATTGGAAGTACCTAGAGAGCATACACACATTTAGTAATTAATTTGTTTTCACTGCCATATTTTTAGTTTCCCCAAAGATTGCCAAGATGCCAGGGACTGTATCTGACATTTCTTTGTAACTTCCACAATACTTAAAACAATGTGTTGGGCACATAACATAGTGATGTTAAATAACGCATATTGCATTGAACTGAAATTCTCAGCTTGCCTTCATATGAGTTTCAGAGAATAAATGGATAGAATCAGGTTGGGAAAAGGATCAATGTCTTTCAAATAGGTCACCAAAATGAAGTTAAAAATTTGGCTCTACAATTTTTGGCTCAGAAAACAAACAACCTGATTAAAAAATGGGCCACAGACCTGAAGATACATAGATAGCAAATAAGCATATGAAAAGGTGCTCCACCACATGTCATTAGGGAATTACAAATTAAAACAACAATGACATACCACGGCACATGTATGAGAATGACCAAAATCCAGAACACTGACATCACCAAATGCTGACGAGGATGTGGAGCAACAGGAACTCTCATTCACTGCTGATGGGGATGCAATGGTACAGCCACTCTGGAAGATAGTTGGCCACTTCTTACAAAACCAAACATACTTCTTGCATGTGATCCAGCTATTACACTCTTCAACATGAGTTGAAATAAGTTGAAAATGTCCACATAAAAACCTGTTTATAGCAGCTTTATACACAATTGGCAAAACTTGGAAGAAACCAAGATGTCCTTTAGTAGGAGGATGGATAAATAAACTGTGGTACATTGAGAGACGGGATATTATTCAGATCTAAAAAGAAATGAGTTATCAAGCCATGAAAAGACACAGATGAAAATTAAATGGATATTACTAAATGACAGAAGTCAATCAAAAAGCCTGCATATTATAGTATGATTCCAACTATATGACATTCTGGGAAGGGCAAAACTGTGGAGATAGTAAAAAGACCACTGGTTGCCAGGGGTGATAGGGGAGGGATGAATAGGAAAAACCCAGAGAATTTTTGGGTCAGTGAAACTGTTCTGTACGAAACTATAATGGCAGATACATGTCATTACACATTTGTCAACCCATAGAATGTAAAACACCAAGAATAAACTATAATATACAGTATAGACTTGCAGTGCTAATGATGTGTCAATGTAGTTCATCAACTGTAACAAATATACCACTCTGCTGAGTGATGGTGATAATGGAGGAGGTTGTACATGTGTGGGGTAGGAGGTATGTGGAAAAGCTCTGTACTTTCCATTCAGTTTTGCTGTGAACTTAAAGCTGCTCTAAAAATTGAGTCTGTTAAAAAAAAAAAAAAAAGATGAGTATGATTGGATGGACTAGTACAGTGTTGACCAAGACCCCCATAAAGTCATGGTTCTGGGTCATTGTTTGAACAATGGCTTCCCAGAATTGCCGTTTTCCCCATTGTAAAAATCACTTTGGCTGTGGCAATGTGCAAAGCAAATCCAACTGGGAGTGACGTTTCTTTAAATACGAAAGAGTATAGGAACTCAGGGCATAACCAAAAACTTTAAACCTTTTGTTCTAGAGGCTCAGTGTCTGTTTCATTGTCTTTACCAGACCCCAGAATGGGAAAATCTTTTGGCTTATCACTTATTATCCTGTGCTGCCATCATTCTCCCATGTTTATAGCAGAATTTTCAAGGATTTTGTACTGAAGGTTGAGGTCCCTATAGGCATAAATCACATTTCCCCAGCCAGATGGTTACCGTTGCCTTCCCTGCTGACTCTTGACCATCAGCGATTCCCAGATGTACACAACTCCACATGTATCCTACAATATCTTCTTACTTTGCTATTCATTTTACAGTATAAAGAAGCTCGTATTTAGGCTGGTTTGGATGGAATAATGCAACTCTAGTTGAGGTCTTCAAAAAGCCTGAGATACACATTCTTATAATATTTCAACAAACGTTTATTGAGTGTCTTGTATGTGACAGACACTCTGTACTGGGGCTATGTACCACCCCCAAGGAGTTGATTGTTATATCAGTTAAGATGCTTTCCTCAGTAAGTAACAGAAAATTCAACTTAATGTAGCTTAAGTAAGGAGATTTATTTTCTCACTTAACGTGATGTTCAGAGGGAGGGCTTCTCCAGGGTTGGTTAATTCAGGGACCCAACCACATCATCAAGAATTCAAATGTTTTTAATATTTATGTTCTGAAACTCTTAGGCTTTTGGCTTTTATCCCCATGTCATCATTCCCCCCTGGGGAGACAGCTGGTCCATGTGCCCCTGCTGGAGGCAGTAATATCTAGAGAAGAAGAGGACCAACTTTTGTGGTATCTCCTTGTTAAGAGGAAGAGAATATTTCCCAGGAGCCCCCTGCCCTTTCACATCCCATTGGCCAGAAGGGGGTCACAGACCCAACCCTAAAATATTTCTTAACCAGGAGGAGATGACCATAATAACCAATTAAGAAGAAACACCATGTAGAAGAGAATTGCTACTTGAGTAGACAGGGGTTCTGTAATGAAAAAGGAAGGGAGGAATGAATGCTGAATTGGTAACCAACAGCTTCTGGTTGAGGATACAGATATGTATAATCAGATGTTCAAGATGACTGTTCCTTCTTCCTTAGAACTCTGAATAAAGCTGAGCAGCTAACACCCACACATGCTATGGCGAGATGCTGGACGTGCCTATACAGCCTTTTGACCCCTCAGCAGGCCTAGCCTTATCATTCAGCCACTTCTAGACTATTTACTTGTTGTGTACTTATCTGTGTCTGGCTCCGTTTGGTGAGCATGTTTTTAGATGGATTCATTACTGCAAGTATCTTTTTATCACTGAGCAAAATTCCAAAGTCTGTTTACCCAGTCATCTGGGAAGATTATACCCCTTCAGCATTTACAGCTGAGAGTGAGCAAGTATATCAGCTCCTTTCTAGACAGCAGGGTTTGGCTGCTGGAGCTCCGGAGCCGGGGGCTCTGAGGTGCTCCTACTGCAGAGGGATGACCCCCGAGCCAAGAATGTGCTCAGAGAAGATGACAGTGTGCCAGGGAGCAACCCCTGCTGCTTCCACTGGTGGAGGGGGCCCAGACTCAAGTAGGATTATCCTGGGGGCTCTAGGGGATTCCCTAATAAGGCAGGTTTCCCTCCCCTTATAACTTGTCCCCAGGGCTCCTGTTGTTCTTGAACTTTGCATCAGAAGCAAGAATTCAAGTTATACCACGGGCAGCTGCTAAGATATTTTTCTCCTCCTACTTGACAGAGTTTTGGAAAACAGAACGCAGAGGGAGACAGGGAGGTTCCCCTTCTGTCTGAGCCCAACAGGGTGCATTATTAGCAAACTCTTGGCCTTGAAGTTAGGAGTCAAGCCCAGTATATCTAAGTCAATTCCAATTTTCTGTTGGAATTATGGTAATCCTAGACCTCAGCTCATCCAGGACTATGAGCTAAACATTTAATTCCTCAGTATATTTAACTCATGTGGTTATGAGTCACTGTTAATACGTTCAACAGATATGCTGGTTTCCAAGCTGCATATCCAAAGTAAGGGTTTTAATTGTTTTCCTTAGTGATTTGCTCATGTCTGCATACCAGCAGTCAGGCTTGACTGACCAAAGCCATCTTGAAATATTTAACTTAGAATTCAATATAGGACTAAAACTTGCTAAACATTTCTAAGATTTCCACCCAGAGATACAGATCCTTCATCAAAGTTAAGCTCCAAACCAAGTTACAGTAGGAGGTAAAACCAACTATGTATTTTATACGTTAATATCATCTGTGGAATGAATGATATTTTACATGTCATGTAGACATTTTTATGCATGTAAAAACAAGTGTACTGTGTCTTTTACAAAACTGAAAAAAAAAGGAAATATTTATCTGGTGAGCAATAATTTTGAAAATTCTAGAGTAATATTGATAACGACAAAATGCACGAAGCCGCTTATCTATATATTGATGTATATCTTGAACTGCAATATACCTTCATTTATCTGAAGTGTGAAATAAAACAAGTAATGGAAGTTTGCACAAAAGGCTGTTCTTTCTTACTACTTTGAGCATGCCCCATGGCCCCCAATTTTGGAGGTGGATGGTAGCATATGCTCATTTTGAAGTCAAACAATATTGAAATGTATAAATCTGAAAGTACAGGGTTTCCTTGTTATTAACCTTCACCATGATCTCACTCCTTAAAAGAGCTATTGTCTATAGCTTAGTGCATGTCTCTGGTCATCAAATATATACATGAGATAGTGTTTGAATACAAGTTAAATAGGATTATTGTATACATGTGTGATATTGTGACTTATAATAAAAAATTTCTATTTGGTCTTGGTCCCCATTTTGGCACAGAGTTTCTAAAACTTCTGGAATTTCTGCAGTGATAAGAACTAAGAGAGGGGGACAGAGGATCCCAGGCAGGCTCTGTGATGACAGCAGACAGCCAGATGCATGGCTCAACCTCAAGAACTGCGAGATCACGACCTGGGCTGAAGTCAGACTCTCAACTAACTGAGCCACCCAGGTGCCCCATAATAAGAGTTTTAAATGTGTCTTGATATTCATAACAAATCCCTTTCAACCACACCCAGGTTTATGTTAATGAGATGACTTTTGTTTTTGATGTTGTTGTTGTTTGTTCTTTTTTCAATATATGAAATTTATTGTCAAATTGGTTTCCATACAACACCCAGTGCTCATCCCAAAAGGTGCCCTCCTCAATACCCATCACCCACCCTCCTCTCCCTCCCACCCCCCATCAACCCTCAGTTTGTTCTCAGTTTTTAAGAGTCTCTTATGCTTTGGCTCTCTCCCACTCTAACCTTTTTTTTTTTTTCCTTCATCTCCCCCATGGGTTTCTGTTAAGTTTCTCAGGATCCACATAAGAGTGAAAACATATGGTATCTGTCTTTCTCTGTATGGCTTATTTCACTTAGCATAACACTCTCCAGTTCCATCCACGTTGCTACAAAGGGCCATATTTCGTTCTTTCTCATTGCCCTGTAGTACTCCATTGTATATATAAACCACAATTTCTTTATCCATTCATCAGTTGATGGACATTTAGGCTCTTTCCATAATTTGGCTATTGTTGAGAGTGCTGCTATAAACGTTGGGGTACAAGTGCCCCTATGCATCAGTATTCCGGTATCCCTTGGGTAAATTCCTAGCAGTGCTACTGCTGGGTCATAGGGTAGTTCTATTTTTAATTTTCTGAGGAACCTCCACACTGTTTTCCAGAGTGGCTGCACCAGTTTGCATTCCCACCAACAGTGCAAGAGGGTTCCCGTTTCTCCACATCCTCGCCAGCATCTATAGTCTCCTGATTTGTTCATTTTGGCCACTCTGACTGGCGTGAGGTGATATCTGAGTGTGGTTTGATTGGTATTTCCCTGATGAGGAGCAACGTTGAGCATCTTTTCATGTGCCTGTTGGCCATCTGGATGTCTTCTTTAGAGAAGTGTCTATTCATGTTTTCTGCCCATTTCTTCACTGGGTTACTTGTTTTTCGGGTGTGGAGTTTGGTGAGCTCTTTATAGATTTTGGATATTAGCCCTTTGTCCGATATGTCATTTGCAAATATGTTTTCCCATTCCGTTGGTTGCCTTTTAGTTTTGTTGGTGGTTTCCTTTGCTGTGCAGAAGCTTTTAATCTTCATAAGGTCCCAGTAATTCATTTTTGCTTTTAATTCCCTTGCCTTTGGGGATGTGTCAAGTAAGAAATTGCTACGGCTGAGGTCAGAGAGGTCTTTTCCTAATTTCTCCTCTAGTGTTTTGATGGTTTCCTGTCTCACATTCAGGTCCTTTATCCATTTTGAGTTTATTTTTGTGAATGGTGTGAGAAAGTGGTCTAGTTTCGATCTTCTGCATGTTGCTGTCCAGTTCTCCCAGCACCATTTGTTGAAGAGGCTGTTTTCCATTGGATGTTCTTTCCTGCTTTGTCAAAGATAAGTTGGCCATACGTTTGTGGGTCTAGTTCTTGGGTTTCTATTCTATTCCATTGGTCCCTGTGTCTGTTTTTGTGCCAATACCATGCTGTCTTGATGATGACAGCTTTGTAGTAGAGGCTAAAGTCTGGGATTGTGATGCCTCCTGCTTTGGTCTTCTTCTTCAAACTTACTTTGGCTATTCGGGGCCTTTTGTGGTTCCATATGAATTTTAGGATTGCTTGTTCTAGTTTCGAGAAGAATGCTGGTGCAATTTTGATTGGGATTGCATTGAATGTGTAGATAGCTTTGGGTAGTATTGACATTTTGACAATATTTATTCTTCCAATCCATGAGCAGGGAATGTCTTTCCATTTCTTTAAATCTTCTTCAATTTCCTTCATAAGCTTTCTATAGTTTTCAGCATACAGATCTTTTACATCTTTGGTTAGATTTATTCCTAGGTATTTTATGCTTCTTGGTGCAATTGTGAATGGGATCAGTTTCTTTATTTGTCTTTCAGTTGCTTCATTATTAGTATATAAGAATGCAACTGATTTCTGTACATTGATTTTGTGTCCTGCGACTTTGCTGAATTCATGTATCAGTTCTAGCAGACTTTTGGTGGAGTCTATCGGATTTTCCCTGTATAATATCATGTCATCTGCAAAAAGTGAAAGCTTGACTTCATCTTTGCTCATTTTGATGCCTTTGATTTCCTTTTGTTGTCTGATTGCTGATGCTAGCACTTCCAACACTATGTTAAACAACCACGGTGAGAGTGGACATCCCTGTCGTGTTCCTGATCTCAGAGAAAAAGCTCTCAGTTTTTCCCCATTGAGGATGATGTTAGCTGTGGGCTTTTCATAAATGGGTTTTATGATGTTTAAGTATGTTCCTTCTACCCCGACATTCTCGAGGGTTTTTATTAAGAAAGGGTGCTGGATTTTGTCAAAGGCCTTTTCTGCATCGATTGACAGGATCATATGGTTCTTCTCTTTTTTTTTGTTAATGTGATGTATCACGTTGATTGATTTGCGAATATTGAACCAGCCCTGCATCCCAGGAATGAATCCCATTTGATCATGATGACTAATTCTTTTTATATGCTGTTGAATTTGATTTCCTAGTACCTTATTGAGAATTTTTGCATCCATATTCATCAGGGATATTGGCCTGTAGTTCTCTTTTTTTACTGGGTCTCTGGCTGGTTTGGGAATCAAAGTAATACTGGCTTCATAGAATGAGTCTGGAAGTTTTCCTTCCCTTTCTATTTTTTGGAATAGCTTGAGAAGGATAGGTATTATCTCTGCTTTAAACGTCTGGTAGAACTCCCCTGGGAAGCCATCTGGTCCTGGACTCTTATTTGTTGGGAGATTTTTGATGACTGATTCAATTTCTTCACTGGTTATGGGTCTGTTCAAGCTTTCTATTTCCTCCTGATTGAGTTTTGGAAGCGTGTGGGTGTTTAGGAATTTGTCCATTTCTTCCATGTTGTCCAGTTTGTTGGCATATAATTTTTCATAGTATTCCCTGATAATTGTTTGTATCTCTGAGGGATTGGTTGTAATAGTTCCATTTTCATTCATGATTTTATCTATTTGGGTCCTCTCCCTTTTCTTTTTGAGAAGCCTGGCTAGAGGTTTATCAATTTTGTTTATTTTTTCAAAAAACCAACTCTTGGTTTCATTGATCTGCTCTACAGTTTTTTTAGATTCTATATTGTTTATTTCTGCTCTGATCTTTATTATTTCTCCTGCTGGGTTTATGCTGTCTTTGCTGTTCTGCTTCTATTTCCTTTAGGTGTGCTGTTAGATTTTGTATTTGGGATTTTTCTTGTTTCTTGAGATAGGTCTGGATTGCAATGTATTTTCCTCTCAGGGCTGCCTTCGCTGCATCCCAAAGCGTTTGGATTGTTGTATTTTCATTGTCATTTGTTTCCATATATTTTTTAATTTCTTCTCTAATTGCCTGGTTGACCCACTCATTCATTAGTAGGGTGTTCTTTAACATCCATGCTTTTGGAGGTTTTCCAGACTTTTTCCTGTGGTTGATTTCAAGCTTCATAGCATTGTGGTCTGAAAGTATGCATTGTATGGTTTCAATTCTTGTACACTTATGAAGGGCTGTTTTGTGACCCAGTATGTGATCTATCTTGGAGAATGTTCCATGTGCACTTGAGAAGAAAGTATATTCTGTTGCTTTGGGATGCAGAGTCCTAAATATATCTGTCAAGTCCATCTGATCCAATGTCTCATTCAGGGCCCTTGTTTCTTTATTGACCGTGTGTCTAGATGATCTATCCATTTCTGTAAGTGGAGTGTTAAAGTCCCCTGCAATTACCACATTCTTATCGATAAGGTTGCTTATGTTTGTGAGTAATTGTTTTATATATTTGGGGGCTCCCGTATTCGGCGCATAGACATTTATAATTGTTAGCTCTTCCTGATGGATAGACCCTGTGATTATTATATAATGCCCTTCTTCATCTCTTGTTACAGCCTTTAATTTAAAGTCTAGTTTGTCTGATATAAGCATGGCTACTCCAGCTTTCTTTTGACTTCCAGTGGCATGATAAATAGTTCTCCATCCCCTCACTTTCAATCTGAAGGTGTCCTCAGGTCTAAAATGAGTCTCTTGTAGACAGCAAATAGTTGGGTCTTGTTTTTTTATCCATTCTGATACCCTATGTCTTTTGGTTGGCGCATTTAGTCCATTTACATTCAGTGTTATTATAGAAAGATATGGGTTTAGAGTCATTGTGATGTCCGTAGGTTTCATGCTTGTAGCGATATCTCTGGTACTTTGTCTCACAGGATCCCCCTTAGGATCTCTTGTAGGGCTGGTTTAGTGGTGACAAATTCCTTCAGTTTTTGTTTGTTTGGGAAGACCTTTATCTCTCCTTCTATTCTAAATGACAGACTTGCTGGATAAAGGATTCTCGGCTGCATATTTTTTCTGTTCATCACATTGAAGATCTCCTGCCATTCCTTTCTGGCCTGCCAAGTTTCAGAAGAGAGATCGGTCATGAGTCTTATAGGTCTCCCTTTATATGTTAGAGCATGTTTATCCCTAGCTGCTTTCAGAATTTTCTCTTTATCCTTGTATTTTGCCAGTTTCACTATGATATGTCGTGCAGATGATCGATTCAAGTTACGTCTGAAGGGAGTTCTCTGTGCCTCTTGGATTTCAATGCCTTTTTCCTTCCCCAGTTCAGGGAAGTTCTCAGCTATTATTTCTTCAAGTACACCTTCAGCACCTTTCCCTCTCTATTCCTCCTCTGGAATACCAATTATGCGTAGATTATTTCTCTTTAGTGCATCACTTAGTTCTCTAATTTTCCCCTCTTACTTCTCGATTTTTTTATCTCTCTTTTTCTCAGCTTCTTCTTTTTCCATAATCTTATCTTCTAGTTCACCTATTCTCTCCTCTGCCTCTTCAATCCAAGCCGTGGTTGTCTCCATTTTATTTTGCAGATCATTAATAGCATTTTTTAGCTCCTCCTGGCTGTTCCTTAGTCCCTTGATCTCTGTAGCAATAGATTCTCTGGTGTCCTTTATACTGTTTTCAAGCCCAGCGATTAATTATATGACTATTATTCTAAATTCACTTTCTGTTATATTGTTTAAATCGTTTTTGATCAGTTCATTAGCTGTTGTTATTTCCTGGAGATTCTTTTGAGGGGAATTCTTCCATTTCATCATTTTGGATAGAACTGCAGGGCACTTCCCCTGTGCTGTCTTGAATAACTTGCGTTGGTGGGCAGGGCCGCAGTCAGACCTGATGTCTGCCCCCAGCCCTCGGCTGGGGCCACAGTCAGACTGGTATGTGCCTTCTCTTCCCCTCTCCTAGGGGTGGGATTCACTGTGGGGTGGCGTGGCCCATCTGGGCTACTTGCACACTGCCACGCTTGTGGTGCTGGGGATCTGGCGTATTAGCTGGGGTGGATCGGCATGGTGCACAGGGGCGGGAGGGGCAGGCTCAGCTCGCTTTTCCTTGGGAGGTCCGCTTCGGGAGGGGCCCTGTGGCACCTGGAGGGAGTCAGACCCGCCGGAGGGATGGATCCGCAGAAGCACAGTGTTGGGTGTTTGCGAGGTGCAAGCAAGTTCCCTGTCCAGAACTGGTTCCCTCTGGGATTTTGGCTGGGGGATGGGTGAGGGAGATGGCGCTGGCGAGTGCCTTTGTTCCCCGCCAAGTTGCGCTCTGTCCTCCGGGGCTCAACCACTCTCCCTCCCGTTGGAGATGACTTTTGGAAAGCACCTAAAGATGGATACTGGTTGCCAGGGAAGCGACCACGTGATTAGAGGGTTGGACCTTTCAGTCCTACCCCCTGCCCTCCAAGGAGAGAAGAGGATCTGGAAGTTGAATTGGTCACCAACGGCCAGTGATTTAATCAAGCATGCCTATGTAATTAAGCCTCAATAAAAACCCCAAAAGATGGGGTCTGGAGAGATTCCCAGTTGGTGAGCTCATGGAGGTGCCGAGTGTCCCTCAGAGAGCATGGAAGCTTTATGCCCATTTCCCCCAAGCCTTGCCCTATGTACCTCTTCATCTGGCAGTTCATCTGTATCCTTTATACTACTCTTGGTCATGGACTGGTAAAGACAGGGAAGTGTTTCTCTGAGTTCTGTAAGTGGTTCTAGCAAATTAATGGAAACTATGGAGGTAGTTGTGGAAACCTCCAACTGTAGCAGTGGGTCGGAAGCCCAGGTGACAAGCATCTGAGATGGGGGCAGTCTTCTAGGACTGACCCCTTACAGTGGGATCTCTAGGCAGGTGGTGTCAGAACTGTGTGAAATGCTGGATGGTGTTGAAAAAGCACACAAACAGTGGAACACATCATATTACAACCTGCTTTTTTCACTAATGATACTTCTTGGACATCTTTCCCTCTGAACATTTATAGTCCCTCATCATGCTTTATAATATTTTCATAGCATTCTAATGAATGGAATAAATTTTATAACTAGTTGCATGTTTATAGAGACTTAAGTTTCAGTTTGAAATGATGCTTCAATTAATATCATTGAAAAATAGGCTCAATGCTAATTCCTATCTGAATTTATCTTATTTGAATATTGAGTTCCTGGCTCATTGTCTGACCACCCCAGGAATACAAGCTCTGTGAATGCCTTGTCCCTTGTTCCCAATTATATCCTTAGCACCTGGGACAGTACCTGACAGATAATATCACTGGGAGCATGTTGATATTTCTAGATCCTTTCCATGATCCGAGGGCAACCCAGAAATAAGGTGGCCACTTCTGGCCGTCTCCCTACCTAGTCGCCTGGCTTAGCCAGTAACAACTCCTTCCCGCCTACGCAGTGCCCTTGTGGAGATTCTGTTTCTCTAAAATCTTGAAATATTCACAGTTTGAAAATTAGGAACCCATTCGGATCTCAGAAATTCCACTGGCAAGAGGCTCCTTTCCTCTTGGCAACTTATCTGACTGTATGAGGTCGGTGGGGAGCGAGGACAAATTCGATCACTCATAACCCTTGACCCCTTTGCTCTTGGTAGGATCCGATAGCTAATTCACCACCCATCTGTATATCTTCTTTGGTGAGGTGTCTGTTAAGGTTTTTTGCCCATTTTTTAGCTTGGGTTGTCTGTCTTTTTGTTGTTGAGTTTTAAAAGCTCTTTGTAGATTTTGGATAACAATCCTTTATCAGAAGTATTTTTGCAAATATTGTTTCCCAGACTGTGGCTTGTTTTTTAATACTCTTGATAGTGTTTTTCACAGAAGTTTTTAATTTTAATGAAGTCCAGCTCATCAATTGTTTCTTTCATGGATCGTGTCTTTGGTGTTGTATCTAAAAAGTCATCACCAAACCCACGGTCATCCAGGTTTTCTCCAATGTTAAAACTCCTAGGAGTTTTGTAGTTTTGTGTTTTATATTTAGGTCTAGGATCCATTTTGAGTTACTTTTTGTGAAGGGTCTAAGGTCTTGTGTAGACTCTTTTTTTTTTTTTTTTTTTTTGCATGTAAATGTCCAGTTGTTCCAGCATTTGTTGGAGTGAGTTTTTTCAATCTTTATTTCTTTCCCAACCAACTGTGATTAGAAACACAGAACTGAGAAGAAAGCATAACCTATCCTTTTCCATTTGATTTATCAATAGATTTACCAAAAATCTCTATGGTTTCTCTGGGTTGTTCCTCATTGAGTTTTACCTCCCCTAAGTTTTGAGACTGTATGCCAATTTTTGTGTTTGAGGGTCCTGAATAAATGATACCTTGTTTAAAAGCAATTAAGAAGTTGACAAGAGTCAGGCAGGTGAAAACAACAACCCTACTTTTGTTCATGTTAAGCTTGCACCTAGTGCCTTATTGTGAGTCAAATGGGCTTGCTTGGGCTCCTGGCCTTCTAACCCTACCAAGTTTGGACCTTAAAACAGACCACCTAAGGGAAAACAGCTTCCACCTACTACCCTCCCAAACACACACATTTGATATTGATTTTAAAACCTAGAATGCTGGGGCACCCAGGTTACTTAGTCGGTTGAGCAACCAACTCTTGGTTTCAGCTCAGGTCATGATCTCATGGTTCGTGGGTTCAGGCCCCACATCAGGCTTTGTGCTGACAGTGGGGAGCCTGCTTGGGATTCTCTCTCTCCTTCACTCTCTGCCCCTCCCCCACTCACCCTCACTCTCAAATAAATTTAAAAAATATTTAAAAATTAAAATAAAACCTAGAATGTTAAGCACACCCTTTAGTTTGCCTTAGTAGAAGGTCCTTAGAACCAGAAAATGTCCCTGTTTCCAAATCCAGAGCAATATGGAATGGGCATCTCAGTAAAATGTGAAAAGAAGTTTAAGGTTGTATTGTTGTCATGGGCCCTTGTTCTTTATACGAGACACATGATTTTAACTTGTTGTTGTATCTCGAGTTCCACCCCATGAGGACCTTGCCTGCAGCCTGAAGTACAAACAGCTGACTTTATCAGCCTGCATCCCACAGGAAATGATGGCAGGGAGGGGGCGGGGGACGGCAACACATACTTCAACTCATAGGAGGAACACAATTCAGTATGGACACCAGCTTCTTGTTCTGCAGAAACCGTAAAACTACCCAAAATACAGAAATAAAATAGCTCTCGGGAGTCACCGAGTTCAGGATCTATAGTGTGTATGTAATCTTGTCAAAATACAGCTCACATGTTCTTCTTGGCTGTATTCTAGAAGTGAGTGGTAGATTCGGTAGCGAGAAAGGAATCACTCGGAAAGTTCCCATCGTCTCCCAGGATACAGCTGGGCCTTATCTTTGGCTGATGCCCTCTTGATTAAAAATAACAAATCTCTGGCTTAAGTGTCACGTGGGTAGCAACGTTAGTTTTGCTCCGGGCAAACACATTAAGAGGAAAACTTGACTCGTGCTCTGGAGAGAAAGGACTAGGGCACTTTCTAAACTCAAGACCTAATCTTTTAGTAGTTTAGGCAGCAGGCAGGTACAGACAAGAGACGTACTCCCTTCACAGATCAGCCTAAGTTTGGAACTACCCAGCCAGGAAGGAGCTGCCGATCCAAACTGGGTTGTTCCACAGACTACCTCATCGTGGCTGCAAGAACGGAGCCAATTACAAACAGCCAACATCCCTCTCCCATCCCTCATTCCAGAACTCAGGAGGAGCCTGGGCCAACTGCCTTGCTCTCAGGGGCGTGGGTGAACACACCGGGGGCGTCTCTAGAGAAGGACAAGGTCTACTTTCTGCTGAAAGCCGCCAGCGCCCCGGACTATCCCTGACCGTCAGACCTCAGACTCTTGCAATCACTTTTGAAGTTGGTGAGTACAGAAGCAAACTCTAGTGATGAATTATCCACCGCCGGGGGCACTTAAAATGGTAGCGGTCTATTTGGGCTGGGGGAGGCGGAGGAGTGGTGGATGGCAAGAATTTGCTGTGGTGGTTATTCTGCTGACTTCGGCTTTCCCTTGTGCCCCCCAATATCACATCTGGGGGGTGGGAAGTCCTCTGGCCTCTTCCATCTCCCAGTGCTGGGATCAAGTAAGCAGGCCGAGGCTTTATTCGTGGGGTAGAGTAGAGCCTGGGGAAGGGACTCAGGCCAAAAAGTAGGCACACAGGTTCTCAAAACACACGGGGGACTGCCCGCTGAGGAGAAAGTGGTTTGGGGGATACAGAGAAGCCCAGCAGGGAGGAACCAAAGGAAGTTTGAAGTAGATGAACTGGTGGCCTTCGTGGGTCTCACCGGAGCGGGCTGCCCCTCCCTGGACTGTGGGTGTGCAGCTCACATTAGTGAGGCCCTGACTGCCTTCGGGCTCTGACCCCCTCAGGAAGATTGGCTGGACCTACTGCATCACCATTAGCTAGATTTGTGCTCAGTAAATGTTTTTTTCATTAAAGTTTATTTTTAGAAAGACTGGGGGCACCTGGGGTGCTCAGTTGAGCCTCCGACTCTTGATTTCGGCTCGAGTCTTGGTCTCACGGTTTCATGGGTTCGAGCCCTGTGTCGGGTTCTACGCTGACAGTGCAAAGCCTGCTGGGGATTCTCTCTCTATTCCTCCATTGGAATTCCTCCATTCCTCCATTGGAATTCCATTCCATTCCTCCATCTCTCTCTCTCTCAGATTCCTCCTCAGATTCTCTCTCTCTCTCTCTCTATTCCTCCATTGGAATTCCTCTATTCCTCCATTGGAATTCCATTCCATTCCTCCATCTCTCTCTCTCTCTCAGAAATTAATAAAAATAAAAACTTAAAAAAAAAGAGAGAGCTGGGGGAGGGGCAGAGAGAGAGACCATCCCAAGCAGGCTCAGTGCTCGACCTCACAAACCAGGGGATCATGACCCCAGCTGAAATCAAGAATCGAGTGCTTAACCAATGGAGCCACCCAGGTGCCCTCAGTAAATTTTCCTGAAAAAAAAAAAATTAGTTTGTAATTATACGACATGATGTATTAATAGATTCTCTTTATAAAAATGTAAACATTACAGACCAGGCTCAAGTCTGCTCTGATCATCACCTGCAATGCTGATCCCTTTCCTAGAGCTGACTCATTTACAGCATTTTCTGGAGTCTTCTCTGATGTATTTACATATATGTGTATATGTAGCATTTATAGGGTTTTTCTGTGTGGTGGGGTTGTTTACACGCATGGTATCGTTATGCATTTAGATACATGTATATGTAACAGTAGAAAACATAGGACTGTCCTGTGGGGTCTGGGTTGTTTACATATATGGTATTATTCTGTAAGTATAGTTCTGAGACATCCTTTTTGGGCATAACAATGCCTTTAAAGGCTTCCATGTCCAGGCGTTTGGATTTCATTCCTTTTAACTGCTAATTCTTAACGTGTTCTTGCCTCTTACACACGCGGATTCATTCTCTTCCACGTCGATTCATTCTCCTCCATCACTCTTTTTTTTTTATTATTATTTTTTTTAACGTTTATTTATTTTTGAGACAGGGAGAGACAGCATGAATGGGGGAGGTCAGAGAGAGAGGGAGACACAGAATTCAAAACAGGCTCCAGGCTCTGAGCTGTCAGCACAGAGCCCAACGCGGGGCTCGAACTCACAGACCTCGAGATCATGACCTGAGCCGAAGTCGGACGCTTCACCGACTGAGCCACCCAGGCGCCCCTCCTCCATCACTCTTTACACTTGCTCAGTAGCGAGAACAGGTTTTGTTTCGTTTTGAGAGAGAGGGCACACACGCAAGCAGGGGAGGGGCAGAGAGAGGAAGAGCGGGAATCCCGAGGAGACACCATGCTCAGCACGAAGCCCAGTGCAGGGTTCAACGTCACTACTGTGAGATCACGACCTGAGCTGAAATCAAGAGCTGGATGCTTAACTGACCGAACCACCCAGGTGCCCTTAAGAACAGGTTTTTATGTTTTCCAGCTGTCTTCAAGGAGTCCTTCCAGGGTAGCCAGACTCTGCCCGGCCGCCCAAGGCTCCCTCCTCCCAGTTTCGGATGTGTCCCGCACCCATTTCCTGGTCTTTGCTTCATCAAGAAGGCAGTTGGACCTCTCAGGGTCTGCACGGCGGGCCTGGAGAGCCTTGCCCGGAGTCTGAGGACCAGTGACAAAGAGGCAGTGATGACTGTCAGTCGAGGAAACACAGTCCTCCTGTTTTGTTTTACTGTAGTTTTTATTTGCCCGCAGCCTGCCCGCAAGGTCAGCTCTAGAAACACAGCGGTCCATTCTCCTCCACTTGGAGCCTGTGCTAAAAGAGGTGCCTGAACGGGGCTCCAAGTGCCAGCAAGGGTTTTTGCCAGTGGTCAACTTTGTTTATCGCCTCTGGAGGTTTCTGTTTTATGAAAGTCTTCACGGGGACCACTGAACTGGCCATTTGGAGGGAATGAAACCGCTAGGGGAGCTTGCACTTTACTGCTGAAGTTCTCCAGATAACGTCTAAAATCTATGTATTCAAATTTCCATATTTCCTGGCAGTGAAACGAATTAGATCTTAGAATAGGCCCCCAAGAAAACAAACCCACAAACTAGCCAGTTTTACCTTAGTTAGCACCTTGGAAAATAAGATGAAGAAAATATTAAGATCTATTATTTTCTTTTGGGTTTAGGAACTTTGCTGAATCTGTTGATTTTGTGCCTCTTCTCTCAACATATTCTAAATGTAATTCATATGTAAATTTATACACATAGGTATTAACTGTCCAGTTTAATGGACTCTTTGCACTTAATGTCAAAACCTAGTATAAGTGAACCAAGTAAGTAGGGAATATTTGTAATAATGATAACGTAAGTGAAGATGAACCACGGCACGAGTGTGGAGTAAATGATGTATCTGAAAAACTTCCTTTGAGATGTTTCTGTCAAAAACTGAAGTAGATTCTCTCTCCCTCACCCCTCCTTCTCTGGCGGACAATTAGAAAAACCCATCCTTAGAAGTGTTTTCTGGTTGTCTCTTTTCTCCTTTTAGGGATGGAAAATAAAAGTCTCAGATTTGGCTGCTAAAATGTATGCATTTTATTTTTTTTAATTTTTTTTTCAAAGTTTTTTATTTATTTTTGGGACAGAGAGAGACAGAGCATGAACGGGGGAGGGGCAGAGAGAGAGGGAGATGCAGAATCGGACGCAGGCTCCAGGCTCCGAGCCATCAGCCCAGAGCCCGACGCGGGGCTCGAACTCACGGACCGCGAGATCGTGACCTGGCTGAAGTCGGCTGCTTAACCGACTGCGCCACCCAGGCGCCCCTAAAATGTATGCATTTTAGCATCATATTTTCATTTCTAACTAGTATTTACCACTCCCGGTCCTTTCTCCTTTCCCTCTCATCCTACTTCCTTTCCTATGGCCCCCTCTTGCTCCCCTGCCCCTTGCGGTGTCCACAAGACTACTAGGCCACTTTCCCCTACTGCTGAGTCGCGGGTGCCAAAGTCTTTGGAGAAGTTTGCATCAACCTTTTAATCTTTTCTCGTCTGCTCTCTTCATTGACGCGAGGCTCCTAGGAGTTAATGAAAGGCTGATTCTTCTGCACATACCGATCACAGTGGCCACTGTTAAAAACCTTGAGCATCTGGAACTTTAAGTCTTTGACTCCTGCTGGGGGCAGTGAGGTTTTAAAGATTATGCTTTCCATAAGTAACAGCAAGGCATCTGGGGGTTGTTAAAAATTCTGTCTTTCCTTTCTTGAGAGTACCAGTCAGTGCCTGCCTTGGCAACATTAGAACTTTCCAGCAGTACCTGGAAGAGCCCACTGGCGGCATATTTCTGAGAAGTAAGGAAGCACTAAAACTGGGATTTTGATGATAGGTGGCAATTACAAGCTGTTTTTGGTCTAGTTTTTCGAGGAAAGTCTAGGAAAGATTCCTCCACTGCCATAAATAGCCTAGCAGACGGATCCCAATAGATGCACTGTCTTTCTGAAAGACAGCATTCCATAAAATCCTATTGAGGATTTGAGGCTGATAGTCAAGGTGAAATGCTGCTTTCTCGTGTCTTTTCTGCTGTTGAGGTTAGCTGCACATTGCCCGTGCCAATATTGTAACTGTAAGTACGAGTAAACTATGGAATTTAGGTCAATTTTCTCGGTCAAAAAACACCATGTAATTCGTGTTCGTATAAAACGAATATCACCGCTTCTGAAGCCACAGGCTCTTTTTGCATCACAGACGGGTCTCATGAAAAAGAGAAACTGCTGTTTTCTTTTGAATTAGATGATGGTCTTGAAGTTGGCCGTTAGAAAAGAATGATTAAAACGTTTAAGCTTACCGATTACAAATATGTTCATGGTTGGGAAGTCATTTAGAATGTAGGTAGGTACAGCTGTACATTTTTATCTTCAATCACTAGCGAATCAAATCTAGCAGTATATTAAATGCTACACCATGATCCCTTTGGGTTATCCAAAGAATGAAATTATATTAGGAAATTTGTTTTACTACATTAGTTTTGTACCTGGAAACATTGCTGGCCAGGTACTGACTAAAGGTGTTTCTGCCGCCTCCCGGGCACACGCTTTTTAGACTTTCTCAGCCTCCCTTGCAGGTCGGTGTGCATCCGTGCCTGAGTTCTGGCAAATGGAATGCAGCTGGAAATGATACGTGCCGCTTTCCGCTCTGATCCATAACAATTTTCTTGTGCAACCAGTTACTCTCTCTTCCTCCACCTACTGGCTGGGTGCAGACGGTCCTGCAAAGCATCTGCAGCCCTAACCGATGGCTGTGTCACAAGATGGAAGTGATCGGTCCTTGAACAATCAGTGGGAAGGCTACCTCAAGAACGTTTGCGCCGGTCACATGAATAACGGTTTAAAAAAGTTTTTTTAACATTTATTTTTGAGAGAGAGCGAGAGAGACAGAGCACAAGCAGGGGAGGGGCAGAGAGAGAGGGAGACGCAGGATCCGAAGCAGCTCCAGGCTCTGAGCTGTCAGCACAGAGCCCGACATGGGGTTCGAGCCCACAAACTGTGAGATCATGACCTGAGCCGAAGTTGGACACTTAAGTGACTAAGCCACCCAGGCGCCCCTGAATAACAGTTTCTTAAGCTACTAAGATTTTGAGGATTGTTACAGCAGTTAGGCTACCTTGCCTAACACTGACAGCAAAAAGCATTCAATAAAATTCAGCAGCTACTGCTGATTTGAAAAAATTGTCAGAATAGGATTCATTATTAACTCATTTTTTAAAAAGATCTAACTTCTCTCAAATGCCAACATTGGTTTTTTTAATTTTATTTATTTGGAGAGAGAGACAGCGGGGGGGAGGGGCAGAGAGAGAATGCCAAGCAGGCTCCATGCTGTCAACGCAGAGTCTGACACGGGGCGCAGACTCCCAGATAGTGAGATCGTGACCTGAACCGAAACCAAGAGTCGGACGCTTAACCGACTGAGCCACCCAGGTGCCCCAACCAACACTGTTCTTAATGATGAGATACTGTAGACATTTTCATTAAAATAAGACCAGGATGCCTGCTGCTACCACTATTAACAATAACAGGATCCCAGTTCAAGCTAATAGATGAGAAATAAAATTACCGTTGAGATGAAAAGATCATCTACATTGAAAACCCAGGAAAAATCAACTACAAAATTATTAGAGTGACTAAGATACTAATGGTCACCCATTACACAATCAATATTAAAAATTCATGTTTTTATATGATCTTTAAAAATTAAATTCTATATCTGCAAATATACACAAAAGAATCCTACAACAGGAAGATCCTATTTTAAAATAACAGGAGCATCTAGATGGCTCAGTAGGCTAAGCATCCAACTCTTGATTTCAGCCCAAGTTGTGATCTCACGGTTCGTGAGATCAAGCCCTGCATTGGGCTCTGTGCTGACAGCATGGAGCCTGCTTGAGATTCTCTCTCCCTCTCTCTGCCTCTCTTTGCCTCTCTCTGGCTCTCTCTCTGCCCCTGTCTCTCTCTCTCTCTCTCACACACACACTTTCTCACACTCTCTCACTCTCACACTCTCTCACACACGCCCCCCCACACACTTAAAGAACATTTCACTGAATTGAATGTGTTAACTAAAGCCTGTGCTTTATTCAGATCCCCTTAGTTTTTATCTAAGATCCTTTTTCTTGGATATCACATTACATTCAGTCACCATGTCTCCTTAGGCATCTCTTGACCCTGACGGTTTCTGACTTTGTTTTTGACGATAGCTTTGAGTGCTGGTCAGATATTTTGTAAAATGTCCATCTGCTGGGACTTGTCTGCTCTTCTCACGAGACTGAAGTTACAGGTTTAGGGGAGGAAGATCACGGAGGTCAGGTGCCATTTCCATCACGTTGTATGAAGGGTACCTACTCTCAACATGCCCGACTACGGATGTTGACTTCTGTTACGTGGCTGAGGTGTTTTGTCAAGTTTCTCTGTGAAAGTTAGTCTTCCCCAGCCCCATCTCCTGCTGTGTTCTTTGGAAGGAAGTCACTACGTGCTGCCCAGACTTAAGGAGGGGAGATTTATACTGCACCCCATGGATGGAGTATCTACATAAATCAGTTTGATAAGTACTTAGGAACATGATTCCTGGATCATATGATAAGACCAGTTTGGCTGTGTGGAGAAACTGTTTTCCAACGTGGCTGTACCATTTTGCATTCCCAGTAGCAATGAATGAGAGTTCCTTGTCGCTCTGTATCCTTACCAAAAATTGATATTGTCAATTTTTTTTCCAGCCATTCTTGTGGGTGTGTAATGGGGTCTTGTTCTTCCTTGCTGATACAATTTAGAGAGAAAGGGGGGAGGGGCAGAGAGAGAGAGAGAGAGAGAATCACAAGCAGGCCCTGTGCTATCAGTGCGAACCATGAAATCATGACCTGAGCTGAAATCAAGAGTCCGACGCTCAGCTGACTGAGCCACCCAGCTCCCCTCCTTACTGATATTTTTAAATTATATGAGATTAACAAATCCATGCCTGGTAATTCTGGGGTACCTCTGGGTCTTCTTCTCTTGCCTGATGCCCGTGCCAATTCTTATTCATGTGTTGTTGTTGTACGCCTACTTATGTTTGATGACACGATGAATATTGTATTTGAAAAAGTATTTGTAGAGCACATAGAATGACGTTTCTTCCTCCAGGCAAGATTTCTATTTGCTTCTGCCTGGTGCCTGAGGGGACTGCTAATCCGGAACTACTTATTCTAAATCCAGGGCAATCTAGTCCACCCAGGTAACTTGAAGCAGGGCTGCTTTCCTTCACACTTACTTCTAGGAAATAGCCCGCTGAAGTCACAGTTCGAAATGCAGTGTGGTGTGCAGACACCCTTTCCCTTGGACCCCAGCGCGCTGGGGCTGGTAATAACCATCCCATCACTAAATGTTCCCTGGGTGAAAGAGGCTCCAATGGTTGGGGTTGGCAGTGTGAATCTCCTTCTTCTGCCACATCATAGCCTGGCGACTCCTCGCTCATTTTTTAAAATGTTTTAAGCGGAGTTAAGGGAGAACAGGCAAGATGGCGGCTTAGGAGGACGCTGGGCTCACCGCGCGTCCTGATCACTTAGATTCCACCTACACCTGCCTAAATAACCCAGAAAACCGCCAGAGGATTAGCAGAACGGAGTCGCCGGAGCCAAACTCAGACGAGAGGCCCACGGAAGAGGGTAGGAAGGGCGGCGAGGCGGTGCGCGCTCCACGGACTGGCGGGAGGGAGCCGGGGCGGAGGGGCGGCTCGCCGGCCAAGCAGAGCCCCCGAGTCTGGCTGGCAAAAGCGGAGGGACCTGACGGACTGTGTTCCGACAGCAAGCGCGACTTAGTGTCTGGGAGGTCATAAGTTAACAGCTCTGCTCGGAAAGCGGGAAGGCTGGAGGACAAAGGGAGGGAGAGCTGCTGAGCCCCCTGACGACAGAGCTCAGTTTGGTGGGGAACAAAGGCGCTCGCCAGCGCCATCTCCCCCGCCCATCCCCCAGCCAAAATCCCAAAGAGAACCAGTTCCTGCCAGGGAACTTGCTCGCTCCGCAAAAACACCCAACTCTGTGCTTCTGCGGAGCCAAACCTCCGGCAGCGGATCTGACTCCCTCCTGCTGCCACAGGGCCCCTCCTGAAGAGGATCACCTAAGGAGAAGCGATCTAAGCCTGCCCCTCCTGCCCCCGTGCACCTTGCCTACCCACCCCAGCTAATACGCCAGATCCCCAGCATCACAAGCCTGGCAGTGTGCAAGTAGCCCAGACGGGCCACACCACCCCACAGTGAATCCCGCCCCTAGGAGAGGGGAAGAGAAGGCACACACCAGTCTGACTGTGGCCCCAGCGGTGGGCTGGGGGCAGACATCAGGTCTGACTGCGGCCCCGCCCACCAACTCCAGTTAGACACCACAGCACAGGGGAAGGGCCTGGCAGGTCCTCACCATGCCAGGGACTATCCAAAATGACCAAGCGGAAGAATTCCCCTCAGAAGAATCTCCAGGAAATAACAACAGCTAATGAGCTGATCAAAAAGGATTTAAATAATATAACAGAAAGTGAATTTAGAATAATAGTCATAAAATTAATCGCTGGGCTTCAAAACAGTATACAGGACAGCAGAGAATCTCTTGCTACAGAGATCAAGGGACTAAGGAACAGTCACGAGGAGCTGAAAAACGCTTTAAACGAAATGCATAACAAAATGGAAACCACCACAGCTCGGCTTGAAGAGGCAGAGGAGAGAATAGGTGAACTAGAAGATATGGAAAAAGAGGAAGCTGAGAAAAAGAGAGATAAAAAAATCCAGGAGTATGAGGGGAAAATTAGAGAACTAAGTGATACATTAAAAAGAAATAATATACGCATAATTGGTATCCCAGAGGAGGAAGAGAGAGGGAAAGGTGCTGAAGGTGTACTTGAAGAAATAATAGCTGAGAACTTCCCTGAACTGGGGAAGGAAAAAGGCATTGAAATCCAAGAGGCACAGAGAACTCCCTTCAGACGTAACTTGAATCGATCTTCTGCACGACATATCATAGTGAAACTGGCAAAATACAAGGATAAAGAGAAAATTCTGAAAGCAGCAAGGGGTAAACGTGCCCTCACATATAAAGGGAGACCTATAAGACTCGTGACTGATCTCTCTTTTGAAACTTGGCAGGCCAGAAAGAATTGGCACGAGATTTTCAGGGTGCTAGACAGAAAAAATATGCAGCCAAGAATCCTTTATCCAGCAAGTCTGTCATTTAGAATAGAAGGAGAGATAAAGGTCTTCCCAAACAAACAAAAACTGAAGGAATTTGTCACCACTAAACCAGCCCTACAAGAGATCCTAAGGGGGACCCTGTGAGACAAAGTCCCAGAGACATCACTACAAGCATAAAACATACAGACATCACAATGACTCTAAACCCGTATCTTTCTATAATAACACTGAATGTAAATGGATTAAATGCGCCAACCAAAAGACATAGGGTATCAGAATGGATAAAAAAACAAGACCCATCTATTTGCTGTCTACAAGAGACTCATTTTAGACCTGAGGACACCTTTAGATTGAGAGTGAGGGGATGGAGAACTATTTATCATGCGACTGGAAGCCAAAAGAAAGCTGGAGTAGCCATACTTATATCAGACAAACTAGACTTTAAATTAAAGGCTGTAACAAGAGATGAAGAAGGACATTATATAATAGTTACAGGGTCTATCCATCAGGAAGAGCTAACAATTATAAATGTCTATGCGCCGAATACCGGAGCCCCCAAATATATAAAACAATTACTCACAAACATAAGCAACCTTATCGATAAGAATGTGGTAATTGCAGGGGACTTTAACACCCCACTTACAGAAATGGATAGATCATCTAGACACACGGTCAATAAAGAAACAAGGGCCCTGAATGAGACATTGGATCAGATGGACTTGACAGATATATTTAGAACTCTACATCCCAAAGCAACGGAATATACTTTCTTCTCGAGTGCACATGGAACATTCTCCAAGATAGATCATATACTGGGTCACAAAACAGCCCTTCATAAGTTTACAAGAATTGAAATTATACCATGCATACTTTCAGACCACAATGCTATGAAGCTTGAAATCACCCACAGAAAAAAGTCTGGAAAACCTCCAAAAGCATGGAGGTTAAAGAACACCCTACTAATGAATGAGTGGGTCAACCAGGCAATTACAGAAGAAATTAAAAAATATATGGAAACAAACGAAAATGAAAATACAATAATCCAAACGCTTTGGGATGCAGTGAAGGCAGTCCTGAGAGGAAAATACATTGCAATCCAGGCCTATCTCAAGAAACAAGAAAAATCCCAAATACAAAATCTAACAGCACACCTAAAGGAACTAGAAACAGAACAGAAAAGGCAGCCTAAACCCAGCAGAAGAAGAGAAATAATAAAGATCAGAGCAGAAATAAACAATATAGAATCTAAAAAAACTGTAGAGCAGATCAACGAAACCAAGAGTTGGTTTTTTGAAAAAATAAACAAAATTGACAAACCTCTAGCCAGGCTTCTCAAAAAGAAAAGGGAGATGACCCAAATAGATAAAATCATGAATGAAAATGGAATTATTACAACCAATCCCTCAGAGATACAAACAATTATCAGGGAATACTATGAAAAATTATATGCCAACAAATTGGACAACCTGGAAGAAATGGACAAATTCCTAAACACCCACATGCTTCCAAAACTCAATCAGGAGGAAATAGAAAGCTTGAACAGACCCATAACCAGCGAAGAAATTGAATCAGTCATCAAAAATCTCCCAACAAATAAGAGTCCAGGACCAGATGGCTTCCCAGGGGAGTTCTACCAGACGTTTAAAGCAGAGATAATACCTATCCTTCTCAAGCTATTCCAAGAAATAGAAAGGGAAGGAAAACTCCGACTCATTCTATAAAGCCAGTATCACTTTGATTCCCAAACCAGCCAGAGACCCAGTAAAATAGAGAACTACAGGCCAATATCCCTGATGAATATGGATGCAAAAATTCTCAATAAGATACTAGCAAATCGAATTCAACGGCATATAAAAAGAATTATTCACCATGATCAAGTGGGATTCATTCCTGGGATGCAGGGCTGGTTCAACATTCACAAATCAATCAACGTGATACACCACATTAACAAAAAAAAAAGAAGAACCATATGATCCTGTCAATCGATGCAGAAAAGGCCTTTGACAAAATCCAGCACCCTTTCTTAATAAAAACCCTTGAGAAAGTCGGGATAGAAGGAACATACTTAAAGATGATAAAAGCCATTTATGAAAAGCCCACAGCTAACATCATCCTCAATGGGGAAAAACTGAGAGCTTTTTCCCTGAGATCAGGAACACGACAAGGATGCCCACTCTCACCGCTGCTGTTTAACATAGTGCTGGAAGTTCTAGCATCAGCAATCAGACAACAAAAGGAAATCAAAGGCATCAAAATGGGCAAAGATGAAGTCAAGCTTTCGCTTTTTGCAGATGACATGATATACATGGAAAATCCGATAGACTCCACCAAAAGTCTGCTAGAACTGATACAGGAATTCAGCAAAGTTGCAGGATACAAAATCAATGTACAGAAATCAGTTGCATTCTTATACACTAACAATGAAGCAACAGAAAGACAAATAAAGAAACTGATCCCATTCACAATTGCACCAAGAAGCATAAAATACCTAGGAATAAATCTAACCAAAGATGTAAAGGATCTGTACGCTGAAAACTATAGAAAGCTTATGAAGGAAATTGAAGAAGATTTAAAGAAATGGAAAGACATTCCCTGCTCATGGATTGGAAAAATAAATATTGTCAAAATGTCAATACTACCCAAAGCTATCTACACATTCAATGCAATCCCAATCAAAATTGCACCAGCATTCTTCTCGAAACTAGAACAAGCAATCCTAAAATTCATATGGAACCACAGAAGGCCCCGAATAGCCAAAGTAAGTTTGAAGAAGAAGACCAAAGCAGGAGGCATCACAATCCCAGACTTTAGCCTCTACTACAAAGCTATCATCAAGACAGCATGGTATTGGCACAAAAACAGACACATAGACCAATGGAATAGAATAGAAACCCGAGAACTAGACCCACAAACGTATGGCCAACTCATCTTTGACAAAGCAGGAAAGAACATCCAATGGAAAAAAGACAGCCTCTTTAACAAATGGTGCTGGGAGAACTGGACACCAACATGCAGAAGGTTGAAACTAGACCACTTTCTCACACCATTCACAAAAATAAACTCAAAATGGATAAAGGACCTAAATGTGAGACAGGAAACCATCAAAACCTTAGAGGAGAAAGCAGGAAAAGACCTCTCTGACCTCAGCCGTAGCAATCTCTTACTTGACACATCCCCAAAGGCAAGGGAATTAAAAGCAAAAGTGAATTATTGGGACCTTATGAAGATAGAAAGCTTCTGCACAGCAAAGGAAACCACCAACAAAACTAAAAGGCAACCAACGGAATGGGAAAAGATATTCGCAAATGACATATCGGACAAAGGGCTAGTATCCAAAATCTATAAAGAGCTCACCAAACTCCACACCCGAAAAACAAATAACCCAGTGAAGAAATGGGCAGAAAACATGAATAGACACTTCTCTAAAGAAGACATCCAGATGGCCAACAGGCACATGAAAAGATGTTCAGCGTCGCTCCTTATCAGGGAAATACAAATCAAAACCACACTCAGGTATCACCTCACGCCAATCAGAGTGGCCAAAATGAACAAGTCAGGAGACTATAGATGCTGGCGAGGATGCGGAGACACGGGAACCCTCTTGCACTGTTGGTGGGAATGCAAATTGGTGCAGCCACTCTGGAAAGCAGTGTGGAGGTTCCTCAGAAAATTAAAAATAGACCTACCCTATGACCCAGCAATAGCACTGCTAGGAATTTATCCAAGGGATACAGGAGTACTGATGCATAGGGCCACTTGTACCCCAATGTTCATAGCAGCACTCTCAACAATAGCCAAATTATGGAAAGAGCCTAAATGTCCATCAACTGATGAATGAAGAAATTGTGGTTTATATACACAATGGAATATTATGTGGCAATGAGAAAAAATGAAATATGGCCTTTTGTAGCAACGTGGATGGAACTGGAGAGTGTGATGCTAAGTGAAATAAGCCATACAGAGAAAGACAGATACCATATGGTTTCACTCTTATGTGGATCCTGAGAAACTTAACAGGAACCCATGGGGGAGGGGAAGGAAAAAAAAAAAAAGAGGTTAGAGTGGGAGAGAGCAAAGCATAAGAGACTGTTAAAAACTGAGAACAAACTGAGGGTTGAGGGGGGGTGGGAGGGAGGAGAGAAGGTGGGTGATGGGTATTGAGGAGGGCACCTTTTGGGATGAGCACTGGGTGTTGTATGGAAACCAATTTGTCAATAAATTTCATATAAAAAAAAAAGTTTTAAGCATGATACTGTTTTATTCCCCACTGCCAGGAGTGAAAGCAGGGCCCTGGGTTCCCTTTGCTTTACCCCATCCTTCGGATCTCACACTGGCTTTAAAAGGTTATGGTAAATATGGCTGTATAATGTATATTCTGGAAAGAATTGTAACAGATGAAAAATAGTCCTGTTTTCTCTTCCAGTTAAAAAAAAAAAAAAAAGCTTCCAAGTTATTAATCATGGGGCCACTGATCGGAAAAATTCTACCACTTTCAGGGTCAGGATCACTACAACTAATCACACAATACTCTATAATCTCTCACACAAAGAAAATTTTATTGCTGGAAAGACATACAATGTTTTTGTATACAAAGTTCAAAAATGTGGAAAAGTTAGTATTTACATTTTCCATACAGTACATGATAATCTTTTTATGCTTTAATAGAATGCTAAATAGAAAAAACCCAGAAGCATCGGAAAACCTTAAGGTATAACACTTAATTGAAAACAAAAATTAGGAAAAATATTTAATATTTTAAAGTATGTAATATAAAATACATTTTGTTTATCAGGACTACATTTTTCCCCCATTTGATTGGCACTAATATTGCTAAACACACTTTTAAATGTTCGGCAAAATCCTATGTAAGTGCAGAAATGACATCTACGTAATGTCTGAGAAAGATACTATATAAACTTTAGTATTCTAAAAGTTAAAAAATTAAAAAAAAGTATAAGCAACTGTAAATGGTCATAAATATATAATCTTGAGTGGGCATAAAACTTTTTTTTTTTAAAGAAAATCAATTGCACTTGGCTTAAATTCTAAAAGAGTAACATTTCATCTAATCCTGTAGAACATGTTGTTTAAAACTGTAGAAGGATCAGTGAGCAGCATAACATAATCAACGGTGGATGTCAAGCACCCTGTTTTAGAGGCACAGCAGATCTATGAAATTCCTAGAGCAAGACTCTGTAAAATTCACACAGGGAAGAGACGGTGGAATAAACGGACTTTGAAAGGTGAATTCCCATGACAACACCTTCTGGTGTGTCAAATAGTTTTTATACTGTAAAAGAATACTATTTTTCAATTTTCTTAGAAACTCAGTGTAAAGGCTACCAAAGCAGTGTTAAAATATCGAATAACATAAAAATATCTGAATAGCTGTTCCAGGATTTCTAAGAAAAGTTCAAATACATATAAACTTATTTTCAAATATATAAAAAAGATACAAAGATAAGTTTTAAATACTTCAGCAAAGAAATATCTTGATTTCATACCATAAAAGTGAAATAGCATATAGTACATCTTAAAATACTTTTAGTAAGAGGAGAATCTTCATAAATAGAAAAAGAAGATTCCTCTAACTCCCTCCTCCCACACAACTTAAAAAAATATTATTAACCTGCCCATTTCTGCTTTCTGGGTATATTGCCATCGTTAACCTCTGTGCGAAACAAATCCCCTAATTCTCGGAATCCATCGTTTCCAGTGTAACAGTAGGCAAGGTAGCTGTCAGTGCAAGAGAACAGAAGAGTGGTGTTGATAAGACAGCGTGCTGTCCGCTCCAGTGTCACATGAATCCACTTCTCAGCGATGGGATCGCCTGTTTTTCAAGTATCGGAGTGACCGCCAGCGGCCTGCTCTTTTCCACCTCCCGAAGCTGAGTGAACGAGCAGGGACGTGGAGCCTTTCAGGCTGCCTGGCTCCGAAGAACCTGGGACCTGCAAGCCGCTGCTCTGCACCGGGCCGGTCTCAGGGACATCACTTTTTGGAGTCACCCTAGGTAAAAAGACGAAAGCTGACACACACACAGACCAGAGCACAACTGTGATGCTAGATGTCCTTACAGCTCCTACCCACTTTCCACAAGTTTTATTCGCAACCAGTATCCACCGTGATCAGAGGACAGTTAACTACAACTCTGTGCGTGTACTCTAACACCTCAAAACATGTCTACTTCATTTTCAAGTACAATTTTCGCCAACTTCAGAAACTGCATTAAGGACCACCCGGGCACGGGCCGGACATGGCGTATCATGGGGAATACAACTCATAGGACAGGATCCTGCTCTCCGTTTAGCAATATTTTCCTCATTTCCCACCATGGGTGAGATGTTGTGTAATTCCAACACAAAGATGAACTGGACCTCAGCTCTGCCTTCGAGGAATTTACAAATCGAGTGGAGTTTTAAAGGCACATGTCTATTTCCAGCATGCAAAAGCTGTCACAGGAACACAAAGAAGGCACATTTGGTCTAGTTTGGGAGGGTGAGGTAAGAAACCTGGAGACCTAAAAGTACTTAGCTGTCAGCATTCTGGCTAATTCGATATTTACCTGTGTTTGGATCACCAGTGACCGTTTGGAAAAATTCATTAAAGATAATGTCAACGTGCTTTCATGTCCAGAAAATACAAAACCTTTTATAATCATCTTCACATAAAAGGACAAATGCCTTTTAGTACTATCATACAGTACTAATTAAAACTTAATAGCCTGTATTTCAGAAGGATGGTAAACATTTACCTACATATACATGCGATCCTTAACAATTTACCACAGAAATGAACATTCCTACTTGAACAACATTCACGAAGGCTCTTTTCAAAGCTGAGAATTAAAGTATCAAACAGCACGTTTATAGGCCGAACCCAAACTTCCTTGGATGAAGTGTATGGACGCACCATCTTCTTTCCAGATGCGCTATGCTTTAATAAAAACATATATAATGCAGTATTCAAAATAGTCCTGATTGAAGATCGCAAAATCAAAGCTCACCTTCCTTCACTCCGCGTACTTTCGGATACACTGATCTTATCATTCCCGTTGCCTGCCCGGCCTTTCCCGTCAGCCTGTTCTCCACAGAGTTTGGAGCTGGATGCTGCTGGGGAGGCAGGATCCCCACAGTCATGTTCTCTTGATCTGGGGGTGCTCGCTCCATCTGCTCTCACCTCCCTCACTGATGTTTCCGGGGAGGTTTGTATTTCTGTCAAAGTTTCTTGTCCTAAGTAATCGTGGTCCGTGATCGCTACTGCGGAAGTGCCGTGATTGGCCGTGGCACCTGTGCTCGTTCCCATGGATTTGGAAATGACCTTCAGCTTATGTGAACTTGGTTTGTAGTGCTTCTTTTTGTGTTTAACTTTAGAATTGTGCTTTAAGAAGAACTCACACGACTCCTGTAGTACTCTTCGACTTTCACTGATTGGACTGAGAGAAACCAAGGAGAGGGTTGAGTTGGTAAGTGTTAAGTGTTACATAGTAGAAACCAAAAAGCGTATCCTATCTTGTGCCAAAAAACCTTAATCGGTCAAGTTAAGAATTCTAAATGATTTATACTTGTAAAATCTGGGATTATAAATACTAGGAGATAGAAGTAGATTGTCATGAAGTGAACTCTTTTGTGCATACATTGTTAGTTGCCTTTGTCAGCATAAATAGACTGGCAAGGAATTAGGCAAAATCAAAGGATGAGGGCCAGGAAACTTATAGCGGCATAAAGTAGGAGACTATCTGTGTATCACATATAAATACATCAAATATAAAAGTAAACCAGAGGAGAAAGGATGTAGAATATAATTAATGGTCATTGTTAAATTCAATGATTTGCTTTCTAACAATAAAGCTAGCAAGTTATAATGAAGTGAGTGTGAGTATATAAATACAGGATAGATGTGTCATAACAGTGCAAAAAAATTAAGTTCAGTTAAATGCAATTTTCAGACTTCAAAACTTAGAAAAGATCGATAGTTCTGAAAATTTTACCACAAAAAAGTTTATTAATCAAACCAGTGGGGAACAGTTTAAAAAACTCTCTAGTACATTGTTGACAGGAGAGAGTGTACATTGTATATAACTAAAACGAATTCATAAATGTAAGTCTACTATCCTGTTACACTATGTAAGTTTAAAATTTTACCATCTTGAGGCAAATAAGTGACATTTTAAGGCAATACTGTGTATAATAAAATTTAAAAGTAGTAAATAATCATATATCTGAATCATACTTTATAGATTTCCTTACATATATTTGATCCCACTTAGCCTTTTATCACTGATTTTAAAAAATTACTTAAAATGCTGCACCCAAAATAATATTAAATATAAGCCAGGGAAAGAAAACGCACAGTTTACGCATCTCTCATACTTCAACAGAATACTACAGGCCAAAGACTATTATAACGAGTGCCAAAATAAAGTAGAGCTCTCCACGAAAAAGATTTCCAAACTTGAAACAACAGTTGATATAATGAAACGCCAGTACGATGAGGACTTGAATAGTCCCTTGGTATTTGTTCTACTTAAAACAACATCAGATAATTCAATAGGTTCTTACTCTCTCTTGCGATTTCGTCTAAAAAACCCTGCCCACTCTGTGCATGTCTTTTTGCTTCCAACCCAGAAGACAGCAGAGATGCCAACAATTAATGTCATCAGATATTTTATCATAAATAAAGCCAATTCTGGTCGAGTTTCTGTTTTGGCCTACAAAAAAAGTGAATAATAAAAATGTCAGTGATTCATTCAGAGTGGAGAGCAGTCTATATAGTCAATGTAAAACTTGAACAAAATATAAATCTTCAGTCTGTTTTAGTATAGAATATTTGACATAGCATAATATAATGAATAGTGCTACTTTAAGTATAATACATTCTTCACTGAAGTTCTGAATATAGAACTTTCATCTGGGTATCAAAATATATAGCTAGAAAGGAAAAAAACACCTAAATATATTTAGGAAGAATATCCGAAATCTTGGTTTGATTTCCCAGCATTTTCCACCTCTAACTATAGCAGCCTCTTATAATTGTCAAAATATTTGGCCTTAAGTATTTATCTACTTTCTTTTATTATAGTCTACCAAAAAATTATACTTAAACCATTGGAACAACATACTATTATAGAGTACGCATTGTTGATGTCTGTTATAAAAATTTGGTTGGTTGGAGTGAAATAAGTATCCATATAATACAGTAAAATAAGTTCTGTTTTTGTAAGCGTATACTAAACAAAAAATGATACGATAATATGATCAAATTAAATATATCCAAATAAGGTTCCCACCACTGAAGAATGAAAAGCAACTCCCAAATCAGAAGTTATTTCTCCTTTTTTCCCTGTGACAGACTCGTTCTTCTGTTTCTGTTCCTCATTATTATTAATCTGCCTTTGCAACCAAATTTACTTTTTAGAAGAGTAGCTAGAGGAGGCACTTTACTACTGTAAACAAAGCCTAAACTTGAGGAAAGAACTCTTAAGACACTGACCCCAGTTTCAACTGATGCACAGGGAATCATCCCCTCTGTCTACTGGATTTTCTTATCTGAAATCTAATGTCATGTTCATGATTAGTTCGAGTGTATTTCCAGGGAACATTCTCTGTTAAAATTAAACAGTGAACTAATACAAATGCTCTCTTACCTGATAAGGACACGGGATGTGGTACTGACGACAGTGGTCAGAGACCCAAGTTATCTCCCAGGTCATCCTGTTCACTTGCTCATAGACATAACATCCGAGAAGTGTCACTAATGGTACAAGATAGAGGCCACTAAAGACTCCAATTCGAATCATAAATTTCTTTAGTTTCTCTTGGTTCCGGCCATCATGTTGTATAACTTGTCGCACATGATTTAAGGAAATAATGCCAGCTAAAAGAAGAGACAGCCCAACAAACACACAAAAGCACAATGGCAAGAGCACAAAGTAGCGAGAAGCATCCAGGTCATATAGGCCGACAAAGCAAACGCCACTAATGTTGTCTCCTTCAACTTTGTTCATAGCAAGAAGCATAACAGTCAGAAAGCCTGGTATTCCCCACGCAACAGCATGAAACCACACCGCTTTTTGTTCAATGGCTTCACAGCTCCATTTTCTTCCTGCAGCTAAGAACCAAGTAATGGTAAGTATCACCCACCACACGGTGCCAGCCATTGTGAAAAAATACAAAAACATAAAGAGAACAGTGCAAGCCTTATTCTGAGATCCTAGAACTACTGTGTCACCGAGTTCTAGCTTCTCATCTGCCTTATTGCAAGCTGTGCGATTGCCTAGCAAGAATCCTATAAAGTACATCAGAGAGACAATGCTGTAACAGACAGAGTAATAGATAATTGGTCTCTCTGGGTATCTGAATCTTTTAACATCAATTAAGAAAGTAAGGAATGTGAACAGGGTTGCACAAAGACAAAATATTGAAACTATTCCGATAAAACTTTTTGCGAACTCTAGCTCATCACTTTTAAAATACATGTTAGGGCACGGAGGTGCACACTGGTCAATTCCCAGAAACTTATAGCCTTGTCCCCCAGAAGTCTTAAGATGCCTGGGACACCAAAATCCAATGTCTCTTTGGACTTGCTCTGTTTTCTTCTGAGGACCAAGAAACTGTGTGTGTGGATCAAAAGTTACAGGAACAGTCTCATCACAGTATTGCAATCTGTAAAAATTATAAAAATCAAATATATAGAGTCAACATTTTGACCGATTCACTATTTTAATGTATGCTTTCCAACTATAAAATATTTCCTCATGCATTCATAATTGATGGGAAGACACACAACCTGAACAGATCATAGGTTAGAGCTTTGAAGTTAACTAAAAACTTGTGGTTGTTAGTGAGGCCCCAGTGCACTCACATATACTTAATACAAGGCATGTGAACATTAAAATTCCCTTACTCAAAAAACAATTTTTTAAACTTTATTTTAAAGGAAGCTCTACACCCAAGGTTGGGCGTGAACTCACAACCTGAGATCAAGAGCTGCATACTCCACCAACTGAGCCAGGCAGGTGCCTCTAACTAGTAATTTTTAAGTAATTTCTGCTTCTAAGACTAAATATTTAAGAAAGCATTTATCCTAAAAACAAGGAATTTATCTTAATTAGCAGCCTCAAGACAGAAAAGTGCTGGGGCACCTGGGTAGCTCAGTCGGTTAAGTGTCCAACTCTGGATGTTGGCTCAGGACATGATGTGACGATTTGTGAGTTTGAGCCCATGTTAGGTTCTGCACCGACAGCATGGAGCCTGCTTGGGGTTCTCTCTCCCCCTCTCTTTCTGCCCCTTTCCTGCTTGTGTGTACTCTCTCAAATAACCTTAAAAAAAAAAAAGTGCTGGCTTGTCTGTGTACGGCATTTGGAGTATAAGTCTCGGGGAAAGTCACTTTTTTTTAGTGCTTACAGGTAAAGTAGATCAGCCATAGAACTAAGGGGATAGCAGCTAAAACTGGCTGAAACGAGTTCCTTCTGTTTCCAGGACTGACAGGGTAGAGTTCTCTCACATCACCGTTTTGTTTCAGTTTGGCCGTTTTTGTTTTTGTTTTTTTAATGTTTATTTTTGAGAGAGAGACAGAGTGCAAGTGGGGTACGGGCAGAGAGACAGAGGGAGACACAGAATCTGAAGCAGGCTCTAGGCTCTGAGCTGTCAGCACATAGCCTGATGTGGGGCTTGCTTAACCAGCTGAGCCACTCAGGCACCCGGCTGTTTTTTTTTTTTTTTTAATTGAAGTATAGCTGACGTACAATATTATGACTTGCAGATGTATAACCCCGTGATTCGACATTTGTATACATTGAGAAATGGTCACCACAATAAGTCTAGTTACCATCTGTCACCTTATAAAGTTAACACAATGTTACTATATTCCCCATGCTGTACATTCTATCCCCATGACACGTTTATTTTCTAACTGGACGTTTGTACTCCTTGCCTCCCTTGTTTATGGGCAGACCAGAGTGACACACAGGTATATTTCTATTTTGTGTAACACTTTATCACTCAATAGAGTATCTACACACCAGTATTAATTGGGAGGATCTATATGGTTTAAAAATGAGTGGGAGTTTTTAACAAGGAAACAATTTATGTATTTTATTTTACTTTACTTTTTAAAAGATTTTAAGTAATCTCTATACCCAACGTGGGGCTTGAATTCACAACCCCAAGATCAAGAGTTGTGCACTCCACTGGCTAAGCCAGTGTTAAACAAGAAAACATTTAAAATACTCTTTAGATGAAAGTAGAAAATAATAATATGTATGCCGATAAAAAGAACACATATATCTACCAGCATTTCAAAACTTATTATGTCAATTTTGCTTTATATCTTTTAAAATAAAACAATATAACATTAGAGATCGGGTGGGACCCCTTTCTGGTCCTATTCTTTCTTCCCAGAAATACTCATCACCACAAGTTCAGTTTTCATTCTCTTTATGAATTAAAAAAAATTTTTTACTATGTTATTTTCTAACCATAATGTTACATAGTATTATTTGGCAGGTTTGAATTTTATATAAATGATATCATGCTGTATATATCCTACCTTAGCATCCTTTTTTTTACTGAACACTGTAATTTTTGGATTTATCTGTGTTTACAGATATGGATCAACCATTAATTTTGTCAACTGTATCGTAGTTTAATGTATACATATGCCACAGTTTACATTTATTACACATTCTTCTACAATGGACTTTCATTTTTTCCATTTTTTAAAAAATTAGGAATAATGTGGTAATCAATATTCTTGTGTATGATTCCTTGTTTCTGTAAACGTTTCTATAGAAGGGACCACCTACAGTGTAAGGTATGAACATCCTCAACTTTGTATTATTAAGTGTTCTTAAAAACAATTATGCATCTACTGGAAGTATATGACTTCCACAAAGGTTCTATACTTTATTCTACAGATAAAGAAACAAAAATGTAGACACAGCTTCCTCCCCAGCTTTATAATGCCAAGTCTCATTGCATCCATAGAATATTTCAAATTAATGATCCCCCAATGTCCACAGAATAAGAGACCAAAGTAATTAATGAAGGTCAATGAGTAAAAAGGTCACTGAATTGATAATAAGTTCATTCCCTCCCAGTTTGGGTCAAAGGCACCATTACATGTTCTCATACAACTGTGTACTTCTCTATGGTTATAATTTTATACTTATTACTGTAATTATTTGATTATCTGTTCCTTCCACCCCAAAGTTCCCACTGTAAGTCTGTTTTTGCTCACCATTGTGTCCAAAACACTTATCACCCATTAAGTGTGCAATATACATTTTTGAAATAAATAACGAAAGCCTGTCACAAACATTCTGGAAAACGAACACCAACATTAAAATATCATTGGAAGCTTTCAGTTGAAAACATGACTTACCTGTCACATTCAAGTTCTTCAGGCCATCGGATACCAAAAGTGTCAATTAACTTTTTGCAATCAGAATATACTTTCTCACAAGATTTACGACAAGGTGGAACCACACGAATTTGTTCTGTACAGGTTGGTACAAAAGCTTTGCAAAGGAAAGTTTCAACATTTGGTGAACATTCCAAATTTGCAAGAGGAAGAAAAAGCTATTAAGGAAAACAACAAGATAAGGTTAGAAAACATTTTAAGAGCCAGTGAATGGAATCCATTTACTATTTAAAGTATATACCTTTTCACTTATACTCCAAAAGAATCTTTGCCTCACTCTCAATACAGTACAACTTTTTTCACTTTTATTTAAAGTAATCTTTGTGCCCAATATGGGGTTCAAATTCACGACCCGAGATAAAGAGTGAACCAACTGAACTAGCCAGGCACCCCTCAATATAATCAAATTTTAAGGAGATAATTTCAAGTTAGTCTGTTAGACTTATGAATCCTTCATATACAATGGAATATTACTTTATTCAATTATACATTTTTCAGGAAGACATGCTAAGTCAAAACAAATCAAAAGCATGAGTTGATTGCTATGTGAAATAAACTACAATATTCAATTTATAAGCATATGCTGAATACCCGAACACTGTACTGAGCACTCTAGAAAATGAAGGAATGTTTGGGGTGGAGCATGAAAAAGGCATGAGGATCACTAGAGTGTGTACATGCAGGGCAAGAAGCTCAGTGTGGCTAGAACATAAGGTCGAAACAGTGGCATTAAGTGTAGAGAGTGAGGTTGGAGAGGTACACTGGGCCTGATCCTGGAAAGCACAAATAGCCTGCTAAATTGCCTGGATTTTCAAATCCAGGAATGAAATCCTATCAGAGAGTTTTAAGCAGGGAGTATCTCTAGAGTCTGATAGCTGAGTTGGAATGCTAGTTCCTCACTTACTGGCTGTGTAACTTTGTCAAATTATGTAACTTTTCTGTGTCTTAGTTTCTTCACCTGTAAAATGGCAATTATAATAGTACCTGTCACGTAAGATTGTTATGAGTACTGAGTTAATATAAAGCACTTCGAACAGTGTCTGGCATATAGTGAGCACTCAATAAACATTAGTTACTGTGAAGATTACACTTTATAAGAATGCAGATGGGTTCTGGATAAACCTGCACATTAACCACATTATGTTTGCCTCCTTTCTCTCCTCATGGTTCCTCACTAAAATTATAATGAAGAATAAAAGGTTCTAACCCATTAGTACATCAACAGGAGAGACTACACTAGCAGATCTGACTTTTCCAAAGAATAAAAGCAAAACAAAAAAGAAAGCCCCAACCTTCCAAGACAGAAAGCTATTACAGGAGTGAAAAGTGATTTAATGGGATTCGGGGTGCACTACAAAATAGGAGTGGAGGGATTCAGATGACAATGAGTGGATGTGCCCTGAAGATTCTGAGAGTCTCAGTTCTTTGAAGTAGCAAGTAGCACAAAAGGCCAACATTGTAGGACTGTTTACTAATCAATTTCTCTCCATGCCATCCCAACTCCAACCCCTACCCCAGAAGCCAGATGACTACTGCATTCTACCAGGAGAAATGGAGCTGGAGATGTTCTAACTTGGGGTTTCAGTCACAGAGCCGGGCAGGGATATGGCACAAGGTGAAAAGAGGGGGACTGAATAACTATCTACAGAAACACGGAGGCCTCATCTTGTTCCTGTTCTGTTCAGGCACATACTCACCATCCCCATTCTTTGAAAAAACTCAACAATTTTGAAGAGCTCTACATAATGACAAAAAGCCAGTCAACTTTGAGCTCACCCTACTATGAAGCCCACCATTCATGCACACGGACCTTTTCAGTGTCCCACACACGTACAACTGGGCAGCCAAGGATCATCAGGCACTTGAAGAAAGCCTCCCGTATCAAAAACAGACCAAAACAAGCAAGCAGATCATTGAATATTTGGAGGAAAGAGAGATTATGCAGGGAACAAAGGAAAATAAATTACAAAACAAAAACCTAAGTATCTTAAGTGAGAAGTTATTGCATCCATTTAAAAAGAATAGCATGCTATGGAAAATTAAGATAAGACAGCTCAAATAAAAAAACTCTACAGAAGGACTAGAAGTTAAGCTGAGGGAAGAGATGGACAATCGGAGAGAAAATCCTCCCAATCAGAGGATCGGTCCAAGTGTCCAACACATTACCACAGGAGTTCTAGAAAGAACAACAGGGAAAGGGGGAGTGTAGATGATAATCAAATGAAGAATATGAGACCATCTCTCAGGACAGAAGGGTACTAGCTCCCAAACTGAAAAAGCTGGCATCACACTGCAATCTCACTACTAAAACATTTCTGGACCAAAACTTCAGTCAATTAACTTTCTTTTACAGAGATCTCTCTCACATTCTCCTCTCTTTCAACATCCCAATTCCAAACCTATGCTTCAGTGATTATCCCATCACACAAACTTGTTCTATTATCTCCCACCATAAACACAACACAACACAACAATATCTTTCCTTGACTCCACATCCCAATGTCCATCCACTCATTATTCCATTTTTCTATTCTCCTTTATAGAAAAACTCCTCAAAATAGTTGTCTTTACTTTCTCCAATTCTGCTCTTCCCATTCCCTCTTGAGCCCTCTCTCCAGCCATCCTCATGCTTCAGTGAAACTGCTTGTCATGGCCACCAATAAACACCATGTTGTCAAATCCAATAGTCAATTCTGAGTCCTCATCCTACTCAGCTCTCAAGAGAGTTTTACATAGTGGATCCTGCCCTCTTCCTGAGATACTTTTCTCAACTGGCTTCTAGAATACGAATTCTCCTGGATTCCTACCTATTTATTGCTGTTCTTTTTCTGATCTTCCATTTCCCAATTCTAAATACTGAAGTGCTTCAGAGCTCAATCCTCAGACCTCTATCTTATCTATACTCACTCCTCAGGGGAAACTCATCCTGAACCATGGTGTTCATTACCAACTATGCATGAAGGACTGCCACAGTTATCTCCAGAGCCATCTCTCCTGTGAACCCTTGAGTTGATGGCCATCTGCCTCCTGGAGAATTTCACTCAGCTGTCAATCCGCATCTCAAACCCACCATGTCCAAAATATAACTCAAGCCTAAACAATCCCTCACCTCAGTCTTCCCTGCCTCAGTAAGGTGGTGCCACCATTCACCAAGTTGCTCTGGCCAAGGATCTAAAGATTCATCCTTTACTCCTCTCTTTCTCTCACCCCATATGCAATCCAGCAGCAAATCCTATTGGTTCTCCCTACAAGATCTATTTCAAATCTGACCATTTCTCACTATTACTAAGTTACTATGTCCAAACCACTATATCTTGCACCTAAGCTACTGAAATATTTTCCTAATAGTCTCACTACTTAACATTCTTACAAATCTCACAGTTAATTTCCATTCAGATCCACACTCCAACCAATGTGATTTTTTAAAATGTAAGTTTGTCCTTGTTCAAAAGACTCTATCAGAATAAATTCGAGAGTCTTTATCAAGTCCTGTGAGGCCTTAAATTTCACGGGACACTGTGGAGGAAGAGTCTTCTAGGTGAAGAGAAGAGCAAATATAAATTTGTAGCCTGACTCCTGGCTACAAATCCACCTTCCTACCAGTCTTTTCCTCATTTCCTACCACTCTTTCTCTTATTCACTCCATTGTCACCAAATTGGCCTTTTGCTTCTCATCATTCCATGTATACTTATGCTTAAGAATCTTTATATTTGCTGTTCCCCTCACATAGAGCACTCTTCCTCCACAAAGTCCCATGACTCGTGTCCTCATTTGATTTTCTGCATAACTGTCACCTCAGAGCACCATTCTCTGTCCACCCTTTGTAAAAAATGATCCTGCCATTCTCTGTTCCATTACTGTTTTGTATTTCTTTATAGTCCTTATCACTATCTGACATTTCATTAAATATTAGTTTATTTCTTAATTTCTGCCTTCACCACTAGAATGTAAATTTCATGAAGGGAAGGGATTTTGTCTATTTTTTTTCACGGCTATATCCCTCATGCTTAGAACAGTGTGTGTGTGTGTGTGTGTGTGTGTGTGTGTGTATAATTACTTCTCTATCAATATTTGTTAAATAAACCAATCAGAGCAATGAATGAACAAGGCATGTCAATAAAAAATTTCAGAGCATCAAGATAAAGCAATCATAAAAGCTTCCAGATAGAAAAGAACAGGCCACAGGGGCGCCTGGGTGGCTCAGTCGGTTAAGCATCTGACTTTGGCTCAGGTCATGATCTTGCGGTCCGTGAGTTCAAGCCCCACATCAGGCTCTGTGCTGACAGCTCAGAGCCTGCAGCCTGTTTCAAATTCTGTGTCTCCCTCTCTGTCTGACCCTCCCCCGTTCATGCTGTCTCTCCCTGTCTCAAAAATAAATAAATGTTAAAAAAAATTAAAAAAAAAAAAGAACAGGCCACATAAAAAAGAATTTAATTCTGAGTATCTAATAATTCAGATACTAGGAGACAGTTCAAAAATAATTTTAATATTCTGAAACAATATTATTTAACCTAGAATTCTATACCCAATGGAACATTTAGGTGAGAGTAAAATAAGACCTTTTTGGCCCTCTAAGAAATAAAAAAAATGTTAACTTTCAAGTGTCCCCTTTTAGGAAACAACTAGAGGATGTACTATTCCTAAAACCAACGGATGGAATATAAAACAGAAAGGAAAATGACATAGGACTCAAGAATTAGTTGATCCAACATTGGAGAATGGCAAGAGGAAGCCTTAGCATGATAGCTATGATTCTAGTTCAGAAAGCAGTCGGGGCATATTGATGGACAGCCAGCTGAAGGAGGAATGTCTCCAAAGGAATAGGAATGGGGTACTGGAAATGACGGGTTATATGATACACTGAGCATCTGAAAAAAATTGCTGTTAGATGTCTAAAAGTCTGTTGGGACATCTGAAAAAAATTAGCTACAGGTACATAGAAAACAAAGCAAATGGGGAAAAATGCATTTGCTGCATTAATCAAGAGGGAAGATATTAAAGAAATAGATGCAATCAAAGCATCTGACTCAGTAATGTACAATATTTAATGTTCCTAGTAATGCTGGAACTGATGATTGACTTAACCAAAAATTGTATTATAGAAGGTAGGGAGGATAAGTAAAAATGGTAGAGTAAGAGAAATATATTACCAACTACCATATAGGAAAGAATAAACAGATACTGCCTGAAGTTCTAAAGGGATGAATCAATAAGTAACAGACGAAGAGGGGCACATGCGTGGCTTAGTCAGTTGAACATCCGACTCTTGATTTCAGCTCAGGTCATGATCTCCCTATTTGTGAGATCAAGCCCCACATCTGTCAACACAGAGACTGCATGGGATTCTCCCTCTCTCTCTGCCCCTCCCCCCCACATTCTCACACATTCTCTCTCAAAATAAATAAACTTTAAAAAATAACAGACTAAGCATATTAGAACATGGCTTGTGTATAAGAAAAGTTCCTGAAAGACCTCAAATTAGCTGTCTTTGGGGAGGAGGATTGTGATGAGGATAGAAAAGAGTGGGCAGGAACCGCAGTTTTTCTGTTAAAAAGCCTTTAACACTGAGGGTTTTCTTCTAGCTTTATTTAGGTATATTGATATATGATAAATTGAACATGTATAAAGTGTGTGCTTTGACAGGTTTTGAAAGCATTATCACAATTAAGGAAATATCCATCACCACAAAAAGTTTCCTCTTGCCTCTTTGTAACCCTTCTCCCCTCTCCTATCTCCCCTCTTACCCCCTACCCCCACACTAAGCCAATAACATCCCCTAGCAACCACTGATCATGCTTTCTGTCATTATAAAGCAGCATTTTCTAGAATTTTATATAAATAGAATCATACAGCGTATATTTTTTTTGGTCTGGCTTCTTTCACTTGGCATCATTATTTTGAGATTCATCCATGTTGTTCCGTGTACCAATAGTTCATTCTTTTTAATTGCTAAGTAGTATTCCATTGTGTAGGCACACCATAATTTGTTTATCCATTCATTTGCATGGACAGTTTGAAGTGCCCATGGGACATGTGAGTGTGGATATCTACTAGTAGGCAGTTAAATAAATAGAGCTTGCAGGTAAGAGACTTTAGGTAAAGGATGTAGATTTGGAAGCCATCATTATAAAAATGGTAATTGAAATATGTGAATGAAATTACCCAAAGAGAACACGTAGAGTAAGAGAAGATGAAAATTTGGATTTAAGAGAAATGCACTGAACTTATATAATAACATTTTCTTTTCCAAATGCCATTTAAATGGGAAAAAAGGGTTAAGGACAAAACAGAAAATCTATAACTTTACAAAAAAAGCAGGGAAAGGTCTATCAATGAACTACAGACATTTGGAGACATTTCTGAAAGATAGAAAGGAATGGAGGTGAGTATCTGGGAAGATGGTGGAGCAGGAGCACCCTAAGCTCACCTCGGCCCACAGATAATGCTCATATCAATGTAAATGACCCAGAAAACAACCCAAAGACTGGCACAACAGACCTCCACAACGAAAGGAAGAGAAGAGGCCACACTGAAGAGTGTAGGACAGGCAGAGACATGGTCAGAGCTAACCAAACCCCGGTGGTCCCTGGGAAGGAGGGAGCCATGGGCATGGAGAGGGAAGAGAGACTATCACACAGGGGAACCTGCATGGGGAATATGAATCCCCATAACATTTGGCTTTGAAAACTAGAGGTGCTGAATTTCACGAGTTCTCACAACCCGTGGGACTTAAAGTCTGGAATTTAAAAAATCAGCAGGCTGGGTTCTGGAAGAGCCAGCTGAGTCCCCACCCTTAAAAAGACAGCACTACAAATAGTCTGTGGAGATACAACATAGATGCAGCAGCCTGCGGCACACAGGAGGGTTATTTACTGATTTCAAAGTGTGTCCCCAAGGGGTAGAGATCACTGGGAGACTCCCCCAAGAACAAAGGGGCTGGAAAACACCATTTCCCTTTCCTGCCCCCCAGCATAAACACATGGCCACCTTCAGGAACCAGCCCGATGCCTGATACACACTACCTAACTTGCTTGCACCGCCACCTGCCTGCTTAGGGGATCTGCCTCTTCCAGCCGCACCTGCCTCAGTCCCAGCACTGGAGGTCCCCTCCCCCAGAAGACTGGTGGCACTTTGCCAACACCTATCTCCCAACCCCACACTTTGTAAAGCTTTGATCCGCCGGTGGTGGTGGGCCCCACCAAAGAGCAGAACAAAACCGTGGGCCCTACCCCAGTGGTCACACCAGCTGCACCCTGTGTTGGCAGCAGGTACCCTCTGCCGGCATAAACCCTGTAAACAACGTGGGCCCTGCCCCCTCCAATAGCTCTTTTTTGCAGCCTATTCAAACTGGAGCCACAAGCCTGGCAGTGTGTAAGCACCACTCCAAAGTGACTCCTGCCCTTGGGTGAGGGCAAGATAACCAAACACGCCAGGCAGAAAGTCCCAAGAGTGGGCTGGAGGCAGACAGCTGGGTCTGACTGCAGTCCCCACCAACCAATAAAAGCTTCTCTGGGGACAACACAGGGAAAGCATCCTTCAGTTTGGTGCTACTGCATCTTGGACAAACACCTGGTCTGACTAAACTCAAGCTCACGGTGGCCCCAGACTGGCTCACTAACAACACAGGGACCAAACACTGCCCACAACAGGCAAAGAGAGCCACCGCAGAAGACTGGACTAAAGGCAAAAGTGCCCAACAGACAACAGTAGGGTGCACACAACACACCTAGAAGATACCCCTGAAGCACCAGATTCCAGTGAACGGGGGACACTGCACTGCAGGGCACCATAGGACCTCTTCTTCATAAGGCCGTTACTTTCAAGACCAGAAGAGGTAGCTGACTTTCCTAACACACAGAAACAGACACAGAAAGTTAGACAGAATGAAGAGAGAGGAACATGTACCAAATAAAAGAGAACAAAACCACAGCAAGAGACCTAGATGTGACAGAGATGAGTAATATGTCTGCTAGAGAATTTAAAGTAATGATCATAAAGACACTCACTGGATTTGAGTAAAGAGTGGAGAACATCAGTGAGACTCTTAACAAAGAGATAAAAAAAAAAAAAGAACCAAAGAGGAAGAACACAGTAAATAAAATTAAAAATACACTAGATGGAATAAATAGCAGGCTAGAGGAAGCAGAAAAATGAATCAGCAACATGTTGGACAGATTAATGAAAGGTAACCAAGCTGAGCAGGTGAGAGGAAAAAAAATCATACAAAATGATAACACATTTAGGGAACTCAGCAACTTCATCAAGCATATTAACATTCTCATTATAGGGATCCCAGAAAAGAAGAGGAAAAAAAGGGGGCAGAAAATTTATTTGAAGAAATAACAGCTGAAAACTTCCCTAATCTGGGCGAAAAAAACAGATATCCAGATCCAGGAAGCACAGAGATTTCACAATGAAGCTACTCTAGGAGCTCCACACCAAAACACATAGTAATTAAAATGGCAAAAAGTAGTGGTAAAGAGAAAATTTTAAAAGCATCAAGAGAAAAGAACACAGTTACATACAAGGGGAAACCCCATAAGGCTATCAGCAGACTTTTCAGTGGAAACTTTGCAGGGCAGAAGACAGTGACATGATATATTCAAAGTACTGAAAGAAAAAAAAAAAAATCTGTAACCAAGAATAATCTATCCAGCAAGTCTATCATTCAGAATAGAAGGAGAGATAGTTTCCCAGACAACAAAAGTGAAGGGAGTTCATGACCACTACACAATAAAAAATAGTAAAGGGGACTCTGTGAGTGGAAAAGAAAGGCCATATGTAAGAGTAAGAAAAGTAAGGGGCACCTGGGTGGCTCGGTCGGGTGAGTATCCAACTTTGGCTCAGGTCATGATCTCACAGTCTGTGAGTTCAAGCCCTGCGTTGGGCTCTGTGCTGACAGCTCAGAGCGTGGAGCCTGCTTCATATTCTCTATCTCCCCCCCCCCCGCCCTTCCCCTACTCGCTCACTTGCTCTCTCAAAAATAAATAAAAACATTAAAAAATTTTTCTTAAGAAAAGTAGGAAGCACGAAAGCAGTAAAATTACGTATATCTGTAAAAATCAGTCAAATCACAAACTGAAAGAATGTAAAGTATGGCACCATATACCTAAAACACAGTTGGGAAGAGCTGTAAAGAATGGGTTCAAACTTAAGTGACCAGCAATTTAATATAAACTGATATCTCCAGGTGTTATATACATACCTAATGGTAACCATAAGTCAAAAACCAGTTACAGATATACAAAAAATAAAGAAAAGGAATCCAAGTATATTTCTAAAGAAAGCCAGCAAACATGACAGAAGAGAGCAAGAAAGGAAAGGAACTGAGAAGAACTATAAAAACAACCACAAGTAACAAAATAGCAATAAAAACGTATCTCTCAATAATTACTTTGAATATAAATGGACTAAACACTCCAATTAAAAGACACAGAGTAGGGGCACCTGGGTGGCTCAGTCGGTTAAGCATCTGACTTCGGCTCAGGTCATGATCTCACAGTCCCTGAGTTTGAGCCCTGCATTGGGCTCCATGCTGACAGCTCAAAGCCTGGAGCCTGCTTCAGATTCTGTGTCTCCTTCTCTCTCTGCCCCTCCCCTGCTCATGCTGTCTCTGTGTGTGTGTCTCTCTCTATCTCTCAAAAATAAATAGACATTAAAAAAAATTAAAGAGAAACAGAGTAATGGTATGGATAAAAAAACCAAAACCCATCTATATGCTGCCTATAAGAGACTCGTTTCTGACCTAAAGTGAAGGAATGGAAAAGCATTGACCATGCAAATGGATGTGAAAAGAAAGCTGGGGTATAACAACACTTATATTGGACAAAATAGACTTTAAAACAAAGACTGTTACAAGAGACAAAGAAGGACACTTTATTATCATAAGGGGGACAATCCAACAAGAAGATGTAATAACTGTTAAGTATTTATGCACCCAATATGGAAGCAAATACATAAAACAGTTAATAACAAACACAAAGGAACTAATTGATAGCAATACAATAATGGTAGGGAACTTTAACATCCCACTTGTATCAATGGACAGATCACCCAAACAGAAAAATCAATAAGGACAGTGGTTTTGAATGACACACGGTTTCAGATGGACTTACCAGATATATTCAGAACATTCCTTCCTAAAATAGCAGAATACACATTCTTTTCAAGTGCACATAGAACATTCTCCAGAATAGATCATATATTAGGCATCAAAACAAATTTCAACAAATTCAAAAAGATCAAAGTCATAAGATGTGTCTTTTCTGACCACAATGCTATGAACTAGAAATCAACCACAAGAAAAACTCTGGAGAGAACACACACACATTGATGTTAAATAATATGCTACTAAACAATGAATGGGTCAACCGAGAAATCAAAGAAGAAATAAAAAATTACATGGACAGAAGTGAAAATGAAAACACAATGGCCCAAAATCTTTGAGATGCCGCAAAAGAGGTTCTGGTGGTGGTGGCGGTAGGGGGGTGGGGATTAGTTTATAGTAATACAGGCCTACATCAAAAGCAAGAAAAATCTCAAATAAACAACCTTACATCTAAAGGAGCTAGAAAAAGAAGAACAAAACCCAAAAGCAGAAGGAAGAAAATAATAAAGATTAAAGCAGAAATAGATAAATTAAAAAACCCAACAGAATAGATTGATGGAATCAGGAGCTAGTTCTTTGAAAAGATCAACAAAACTCTAGCCAGACTCATAAAAAGACAGAGAGGGAGGACTCAAATAACCAAATCAGAAATGGGAGGAGAAATAACCAACACCACAGAAATACAAAGGACTGTAAGAAAATATTATGAAAAATTATATGCCAACAACCTGGACAACCTAGAAGAAATGGACCAATTCCCAGAAACATATAACCTCCCAAAACTGAATCGGGAAGAAATAGAAAATTTGAAAAAAAAAAAAAAAAAAAAAAAGAAAAAAGAGAAAAAGAAAATTTGAACAGACTAAGTACCAGCAATAAAACTGAATCAGTAATCAAAAAACTCCTAACAAACCAAAGTCCAGGACCAGACAGCTTCACAGGTAAATTCTACCAAACATTTAAAGAAGAGTTAATACCTATTTTTTCCCGAACTTTTCTAAAAAACAGAAAAGGAAGGAAAACCTTCAAATTCATTCTATGAGGCCAGAATTACCCTGATGCCAAAACCAGATAAAGACACCACAAAAAAAAAAAAAAAAAAAAAAAAAACAGAGTTCATTTCTGTTGAACATAAATGCAAAAGTCCTCAACAAAATATTAGAAAACCAAATTCAACAATGCATTAAAAAGATCATTTATCATGATGCTGGGATTTATTCATAGGATGCAAAGGTGGTTCAACATTTGCAGATCAATCAACATGATATATTACATCAATAAGATAAAGGATAAAAACTACATGATCATTTTAATAGATGCAGGAAAAGTACTTGACAAAGTACAACATCCATTCATGATAAAAACCCTCAACAAAGTAGGGTTAGAGGGAACATACCTCAACACAATAAAGGCCTTATATCAAAAACTCAAAGCTAACATCATATTCAAGGAGGAAAAACTGACCACTTTTCCTCTAAGGTCAGGAATAAGACAAGGATGTCCACTCACACCACTTCCATTCAACATAGAACTGCAAGTCCTAGCCACAGTAATCAGACAACACAAGGGAATAAAAGGCATTCAAATTGGTAAGGAAGAAGTAAAATTTTCACTATTTGCAGATGACATGATATTATATATAGAAAATCCTAAAGACTCCACTAAGAAACTACTAGAACTGATAAATGAATTCAGTAGGGTTGTAGGATACAAAATCAATGTACAGAAACCTGTTGTATTTCTATACACTATTAATGAAACTGCAGAAAGAGAAATCAAGAAAACAATTCCATTTACAATTTCACCAAAAATAATAAATACATAGGAATAAACTTCACCAAAGAGGTCAAAGACCTGTACTCTGAAAACTGTAAAACACTGATGAAAGACACTGAAGATGACACCACAAAACGACATTCCATGTTCATGGGTTGGAAGAATAAATAGTTAAAATATCTATACTACCTAAAGCAATCTACACATTTAATGCAATCTCTATCAAAATACCAACAGCATGTTTCACAGAACTAAAATAAACAATCCTAAAATTTGTATGGAACCACAGAAGACCCTGGAGAGCTAAAGCAATCTTGAAAAAAAACAAACAAACAAAAACTAGAGGTATCACAATTCCAGACTTCAAGTTATATTACAAAAGTATAGTAATCAAAATAGTATGGTACTGTCACAAAAACCGACACATAAGTCAATGGAACAGAACAGAAAGCCCAGAAAATAAACCCCATAATTATATAGTCAATTGATCTTTGACAAAGGAGGCAAGAATATAAAATGGGGAAAAAGTCTCTTCAACAAATGGGTGTTGGGAAAACTGGACGGCTACATGCAAAAGAATAAAACTTGACCATTTTCTTACACCAAACATAAAAATAAACTCAAGTGGAGAGACACAGAAGCAGAAGCAGTGGGAAGATGGCGGCATAAGAGGACGCTGAGCTCACCGCGTCCTGCAGATCACTTAGATTCCACCCACACCTGCCTAAATAACCCAGAAAATCGCGAGACTAGCAGAATGGATTCTCTGGAGCCAAGCGTAGACAAGAGGTCCACGGAAGAGGGTACGAAGGGCAGAGAGGAGGTGCGTGCTACACGGACTGGCAGGCGGGAGCTGGGGCGGAGGGGCAGCCCGCCGGCAAAGCAGAGCCCCCGAGTCTGGCTTGCAAAAGCGGAGGGGCCGGAAGGAGTGTGTTCGGAGAGCAAGCGGGACTTAAAATCCGGAAGGTTATAAGTTAACAGCTCTACTCAGAGAGCCAGGAGGGAGAGTTGTTGAGCCCCGGACAACAGAGCACAGCTTGGCGGGGAACAAGGCGCTCGCCAGCGCCATCTCCCTGGCCCATCCCCCAGCCAAAATCCCAAAGGGAACCAGTTCCTGCCAGGAACCTTGCTTGCACCTCGAAAACACCCAAAAACTAATGCTGTGCTTCTGCAGATCCATCCCTCCAGCAGGTCTGACTCCCTCCTGGTGCCACAGGGCCCCTCCCGAAGCAGACCTCCTAAGGAAAAGCGAGCTGAGCCTGCCCCTCCCGCCCCTGTGCACCATGCCGATCCACCGGAGCTAATACACCAGATCCCCAGCACCACAAGCCTGGCAGTGTACAAGTAGCCCAGACGGGCCACACCACCCCACAGTGAATCCCGCCCCTAGGAGAGGGGAAGAGAAGGCACACACCAGTCTGACTGTGGCCCCAGCGGTGGGCTGGGGGCAGACATCAGGTCTGACTGCGGCCCCGCCCACCAACACAAGTTATTCAAGACAGCACAGGGGAAGTACCCTGCAATTCCCCACCAATCCAGGGACTATCCAAGATGATGAAGCGGAAGAATTCCCCTCAAAAAAACCTCCAAGAAATAACGACAGCTAACGAACTGATCAAAAACGATTTAAATATAACAGAAAGTGAATTTAGAATAATAGTCATAAAATTAATCACTGGGCTTGAAAACAGTATAAAGGACAGCAGAGGATCTATTGCTACAGAGAACAAGGGACTAAGGAACAGCCAGGAGGAGCTAAAAAATGCTATTAATGAGCTGCAAAATAAAATGGAGACAACCACGGCTTGGATTGAAGAGGCAGAGGAGAGAATAGGTGAACTAGAAGATAAAATTATGGAAAAAGAAGAAGCTGAGAAAAAGACAAAAAAATCCAGGAGTATGAGGGGAAAATTAGAGAACCAAGTGATGCACTAAAGAGAAATAATCGACACATAATTGGTATTCCAGAGGAGGAATAGAGAGGGAAAGGTGCTGAAGGTGTACTTGAAGAAATAATAGCTGAGAACTTCCTTGATCTGGGGAAGGAAAAAGGCATTGAAACCCAAGAGGCACAGAGAACTCCCTTCAGACGTAACTTGAATCGATCTTCTGCACGACATATCATAGTGCAACTGGCAAAATACAAGGATAAAGAGAAAATTCTGAAAGCAGCTAGGGATAAACGTGCTCTAACATATAAAGGGAGACCTATAAGACTCGTGACTGATCTCTCTACTGAAACTTGGCAGGCCAGAAAGGAATGGCAGGAGATCTTCAATGTGATGAACAGAAAAAAATATGCAGCCAAGAATCCTTTATCCAGCAAGTCTGTCATTTAGAATAGAAGGAGAGATAAAGGTCTTCCCAAACAAACAAAAACTGAAGGAATTTGTCACCACTAAACCAGCCCTACAAGAGATCCTAAGGGGGATCCTGTGAGACAAAGTACCAGAGACATCGCTACAAGCATGAAACCTACGGACATCACAATGACTCTAAACCCATATCTTTCTATAATAACACTGAATGTAAATGGACTATATGCGCCAACCAAAAGACATAGGGTATCAGAATGGATAAAAAAAAACAAGACCCATCTATTTGCTGTCTACAAGAGACTCATTTTAGACCTGAGGACACCTTCAGATTGAAAGTGAGGGGATGGAGAACTATTTATCATGCCACTGGAAGTCAAAAGAAAGCTGGAGTAGCCATGCTTATATCAGACAAACTAGACTTTAAATTAAAGGCTGTAACAAGAGATGAAGAAGGGCATTATATAATAATCACAGGGTCTATCCATCAGGAAGAGCTAACAATTATAAATGTCTATGCGCCGAATACAAGAACCCCAAATATATAAAACAATTACTCACAAACATAAGCAACCTTATCGATAAGAATGTGGTAATTGCAGGCGACTTTAACACCCCATTCACAGCAATGGATAGATCATCTAGACACACGGTCAATAAAGACACAAGGGCCCTGAATGAGACATTGGATCAGATGGACTTGACAGATATATTTAGGACTCTGCATCCCAAAGCAACAGAATATACTTTCTTCTCAAGTGCACATGGAACATTCTCCAAGATAGATCACATACTGGGTCACAAAACAGCCCTTCATAAGTATACAAGAATTGAAATCATACCGTGCATACTTTCAGACCACAATGCTATGAAGCTTGAAATCACCCACAGAAAAAAGTCTGGAAAACCTCCAAAAGCATGGAGGTTAAAGAACACCCTACTAATGAATGAGTGGGTCAACCAGGCAATTAGAGAAGAAATTAAAAAATATATGGAAACAAATGACAATGAAAATACAACAATCCAAACGCTTTGGGATGCAGCGAAGGCAGTCCTGAGAGGAAAATACATTGCAATCCAGGCCTATCTCAAGAAACAAGAAAAATCCCAAATACAAAATCTAACAGCACACCTAAAGGAAATAGAAACAGAACAGCAAAGACAGCATAAACCCAGCAGAAGAGAAATAATAAAGATCAGAGCAGAAATAAACAATATAGAATCTAAAAAACTGTAGAGCAGATCAATGAAACCAAGAGTTGGTTTTTTGAAAAAATAAACAAAATTGATAAACCTCTAGCCAGGCTTCTCAAAAAGAACAGGGAGATGACCCAAATAGATAAAATCATGAATGAAAATGGAATTGTTACAACCAATCCCTCAGAGATACAAGCAATTATCAGGGAATACTATGAAAAATTATATGCCAACAAACTGGACAACATGGAAGAAATGGACAAATTCCTAAACACCCACATGCTTCCAAAACTCAATCAGGAGGAAATAGAAAGCTTGAACAGACCCATAACCAGTGAAGAAATTGAATCAGTTATCAAAAATCTCCCAACAAATAAGAATCCAGGACCAGATGGCTTCCCAGGGGAGTTCTACCAGATGTTTAAAGCAGAGATAATACCTATCCTTCTCAGCTATTCCAAAAAATAGAAAGGGAAGGAAAACTTCCAGACTCATTCTATGAAGCCAGTATTACTTTGATTCCTAAACCAGACAGAGACCCAGTAATAAAAGAGAACTACAGGCCAATATTCCTGATGAATATGGATGCAAAAATTATCAATAAGATACTAGCAAATCGAATTCAACAGCTTATAAAAAGAATTATTCACCATGATCAAGTGGGATTCATTCCTGGGATGCAGGGCTTGTTCAACATTCACAAATCAATCAACGTGATACATTACATTAATAAAAGAAAAGAACCATATGATGCTGTCAATCAATGCAGAAAAAGCATTTGACAAAATTCAGCAAACTTTCTTAATAAAAACCCTCGAGATAGTCGGGGTAGAAGGAATATACGTAAACATCATAAAAGCCATTTATGAAAAGCCCACAGCTAACATCATCCTCAATGGGGAAAAACTGAGAGCTTTCCCCCTGAGATCAGGAACACGACAGGGATGTCCACTCTCACCGTGGTTGTTTAACATAGTGTTGGAAGTGCTAGCACCAGCAATCAGACAACAAAAGGAAATCAAAGGCATCAAAATGGGCAAAGATGAAGTCAAGCTTTCACTTTTTGCAGATGACATGATATTATACAGGGAAAATCCGATAGACTCCACCAAAAGTCTGCTAGAACTAATACATGAATTTAGCAAAGTCGCAGGATACAAAATCAATGTACAGAAATCAGTTGCATTCTTATACACTAATAATGAAGCAACTGAAAGACAAATAAAGAAACTGATCCCATTCACAATTGCACCAAGAAGCATCAAATATCTAGGAATAAATCTAACCAAAGATGTAAAAGATCTGTACGCTGAAAACTATAGAAAGCTTATGAAGGAAATTGAAGAAGATATAAAGAAATGGAAAAACATTCTGTGCCCAGGGTTGGAAGAATAAATATTGTCAAAATGTCAATACTACCCAAAGCTATCTACACATTCAATGCAATCCCAATCAAAATTGCACCAGCATTCTTCTCAAAGCTAGAACAAGCAATCCTAAAATTCATATGGAACCACAAAAGGCCCCGAACAGCCAAAGTAATTTTGAAGAAGAAGACCAAAGCAGGAGGCATCACAATCCCAGACTTTAGCCTCTACTACAAAGCTGTAATCATCAAGGCAGCATGGTATTGGCACAAAAACAGACACAGAGACCAATGGAATAGAATAGAAACCCGAGAACTAGACCCACAAAAGTATGGCCAGCTAATCTTTGACAAAGCAGGAAAGAATATCCAATGAAAAAAAGACAGTCCCTTTAACAGATGGTGCTAGGAGAACTGGAAAGCAACATGCAGAAGAATGAAACTAGACCGCTTTCTTACACCTTGCACAAAAATTAACTCAAAAATGGATAAAGGACCTGAATGTGAGACAGGAAACCATCAAAACACTAGAGGAGAAAGCAGGAAAAGACCTCTCTGACCTCAGCCACGGCAATTTCTTACTTGACACATCCCCAAAGGCAAGGGAATTAAAAGCAAAAATGAACAATGGGACCTCATGAAGATAAAAAGCTTCTGCACAGCAAAGGAAACCACCAACAAAACTAAAAGGCAACCAACGGAATGGGAAAAGATATTTGCAAATGACATATTGGACAACGGGCTAGTATCCAAAATCTATAAAGAGCTCACCAAACTCCACACCCGAAAAACAAATAACCCAGTGAAGAAATGGGCAGAAAACATGAATAGACACTTCTCTAAAGAAGACATCCAGATGGCCAACAGGCACATGAAAAGATGCTCAACGTCGCTCCTCATCAGGGAAATACCAATCAAACCACACTCAGATATCACCTCACGCCAGTCAGAGTGGCCAAAATGAACAAATCAGGAGACTATAGATGCTGGCGAGGATGTGGAGAAACGGGAACCCTCTTGCACTGTTGGTGGGAATGCAAACTGGTGCAGCCACTCTGGAAAACAGTGTGGAGGTTCCTCAAAAAATTAAAAATAGACCTACTCTATGACCCAGCAATAGCACTGCTAGGAATTTACCCAAGGGATACAGGAGTACTAATGCATAGGGACACTTGTACCCCAATGTTTATAGCAGCACTCTCAACAATAGCCAAATTGTGGAAAAAGCCTAAATGTCCATCAACTGATGAATGAATAAAGAAATTGTGGTTTATATACACAATGGAGTACTACGTAGCAATGAGAAAGAATGAGATATGGCCCTTTGTAGCAACGTGGATGGAACTGGAGAGTGTGATGCTAAGTGAAATAAGCCATACAGAGAAAGACAGATATCATATGTTTTCACTCTTATGTGGATCCTGAGAAACTTAACAGAAACCCATGGGGGAGGGGAAGGAAAAAAAAAGGAAAAAAAGAGGTTAGAGTGGGAGAGAGAGCCAAAGCATAAGAGACTCTTAAAAACAGAAAAAAATGAGGGTTGATGGAGGGGGGGCGGAGGGAGGGGAGGGCAGGTGATGGGCATTGAAGAGGGATCTTTTGGGATGAGCACTGGGTGTTGTATGGAAACTAATTTGACAATAAATTTCATATAATTAATAAATAAATAAATAAACAAACGAACAAACAAACTCAAGTGGATTAAAGACCTAAATGTGAGACCTGAAACCATAAAAATCCTAAAAGTGAGCACAAGCAGTAATTTCTCCGACATCAGCCATAACAACATCTTTCTAGCTATATCTCCTAAGGTAAAAGAAATAAAAACAAAAATAAACTATTGGGAGTATGTCAAAATAAAAAATGAGGCACCTGGGTGGCTCAGTCAGTTAAGCATCTGACTTCGGCTCAGGTCATGATCTCACTGTTCATGAGTTTGAGCCCCGCGTTGGGCTCTCTGCCGTCAGCAGGAGCCTGCTTCAAATCCTCTGTCACCCCCTCTCTCTCTGCACCTCCCCCACTTGTGCTCTCTTTCTCTATCAAAAATAAACATTAAAAAAATATATGTTCCTATAAAGAAAGAAGGAAAGAAAGAAAGACAGAAAGAAAGCTTCTACACAGCAAAGGAAACTATCAAAACTAAAAGACAACTTACTGAATTGGAGTGTATATTTGCAAATGATATATCCAATAAAGGATTAGTATCAAAAATATATAAAAGAACCAATATAACTCAACACCAAAAAAAACCAAATAATCCAAGTGAAAAATGGGCAGAAGACATGAACAGACATTCCTCCAAAGAAGACGTACAGATGGCCAACAGACACATGAAAAGTTGCTCAACATCATTCATCATCAGGGAAATACAAATCAAAACCATAATGATATCTGTTAGAATGGCTAAAATAAAAAAAATTCCAGGAAAAACAACTGTTGGTGAAGATGTGGGGAAAGGGGAACCCTTTTGCACTGTTGGTGGGAATGCAAGCTGGTACAGCCACTATGGAAGACAGTATGGAAAAAAAATAAATAACAGAACTGCCCTATGATCCAGAAATTGCACCAGTAGGTATTTACTCAAGGAATACAAAAACACTAATTTGAAAGGATATATGTACCCCTTTGTTTACTACAGCAATATTTATAATAGCCAAATTATGGAAGGAGCCTGAGTGTCCATCAGTAGATGGACGGATAACGAAGATGTGGTATGTATGTATGTATGTATGTATGTATGTATGTATGTATGTATGTATGTATGTATGTATGTGTGGTGGAATATTATTCAGGCATAAAAATAAATGAAATCTTGCTATTTACAACACTGTGGATGGCTCTAGAGAGTATAATGCTAAATGAAATAAGCCAGTCATAAACCACAAATATGGTTTCACTCATATATGGTATTTAAAAAACAAAACAAAGGAACAAAGGAAAAAAGAAGAGACAAACCAAAAAAACACATTCTTAACTACAGAGAACAGCAGATAGTTACTAGAGGGAGGTCAGTTGGGGGGGATGGGTGAAACAGGTGATGGGGATTCAGGAGTATACTTATTTTGATAAGCACAGAGTAATATACTGAATTGCTGAATCGCTATATTGTACACAGGAATATGGCACTGTATGATAACTACACTGGTATTAAAATTAACCAAATAATATAAAAATGTGACATGATACTGAGCAACTGAGGGAATGTAAGAAATGAAAAAAAAATTAGGACAATGAGGACTTCTACTTTCTGGCAGTGTGACCAACTAAATATCTCCTGCCACAAAACATTCAGATTCTGGATAAAATGCAACAAATACACTTTACAATATATTGCTGAGCACTGTATACACGTAATAAAATAGCACAAAATAGGTAAGGTGAAAAGCAACAAAACTACAAGGATAAATGGAGAATTCCATGATCTTAATGAGAAATTTCAATGCATATTTCTTAGTAAGTGAAAGGACATACAAAAAAATAATAAATAAATATGAGATGTGATTACAACACTACAATTAACACGTCTGATTTAAAGGGCACATATAGAACCCACACCCAACAATTAGGGAACAAGAGCTTTAAAGGACGTTGGACCAGTGGCGAGTCCACCCTGTCCTGATGGGGCAAAGTGACTGAGCAAAGACAGGGCCACCACAGGTGGTGTTCCACATCTCCCTTGTATGAATGATGCTGAGATTGACCCTTTGCTGCCTAAGAGGAAGTTGTTAGAGAACAGCAGAGGACTTTTCTCAAGTTTCTGTATCCCAAGAGGGAGAATGCCCAGACTGTGTTGAGTATCCATTCTGGGACAGAGTTGGAAGAAGAAGCATGGGCAACTGGTAACACTTACTTCCTTATTTACTCCCAAATTGCCTGGTTCCTAAAATTTTTGAGTGTCTGTTAATCAGACCCTATACTGGAAAGAATTAAAATATACTATGTTTAATTCTCCTAACTCAGGAGTCATGCTGCAACAGCCAGGATAAATTGATGGTCAGCACTTAAGAACTATTTATTATCCAGTTTAAGGGCAGGCAGAATAAAAGTGACACATGTACTTCTGCTGTGTTAAAATAATTTCCTCACAGGGCAAGTCATTTCCTTACAAGTCGCATCCTTTGTTTAATTCTTCTAGAATGTCAACACTGATTAATCCAATAATACTAGTTTGTGTGCATGCAATGTGCAGAGAATAAATCAGATGCTGAAAACTCAAATACCTGCAGGGGCTAGGCAGGTAAATTTGGAGGGGCAGAAGATAGCAGGAGTAGTTAGTAGCAGCTGCCATTCAACTCTAACAGACTGTTATTTGAAAATGGGGACACAGAATTGTCAGATATATCAATTTTTCGTAAGAGAGCTAGAATCTAGATTTTTATGTTAAAATCTCCAAATTTTAAATTTTGTCACTTTAATATAAATATTTAAAATACCATACAGGACAAAATAAGACACTTTGGGTCGGATCCAGCTTGGACCACTTTCAAGTTGTTGCAAACTAATAGACATAAAGAATTTAAACTTGGAAGGGACTTTAGTGGACTTCTAAGTCTATTATTTTCAAAAAGTGTGTGTGTGTGCGTGTGTATTTTGCCAAGTAAGATTTTCTTTAAATAAGAGATTACAAAGAAGCCCAATATATTAAATAAATAAAAGCGCAGCTGCTCTGGCTGAAAAGGAAGCCCTCCCTCTGAGATACCTCTCACTGCTCCCCTTCCCTGCCAGTGACCTCAAAGCACTTCCAGAGATCACAGTCTGAAAACCAGTCTGAAAACCAGTAACCTGATCCAGACCCTCAGATTATAAGTGAGAAAACAGAATCCAACTGCTTATTGAAGTTGTTGTTGAAATCCCCAAATCTAGCCTGAATTAGAATTTAAGTGCCCATATTCTTATCTAATGCTACTTTTACCAATTCTATAGGTACTGATAGTAAATTAGAATTTTGATTTATTCAGCACTTGCCATTAACTGGGCACTGTGCTTTTCCTACCCCAATTCTTTTTACAACAATCCTATGAGAGAGATGTTCTTATCTCTACCTTGCAGATGATGAAATAGCCTCTAAGAACAACTTTCATCAAGTGTCCTAAGTAGCAACCAGGATGTGAGCCTGGGCCCGTAAGACTCGAGAGTGCATCCTCTTCGAACTCTGACACTACACTACTACCCAGCTCTAACTGAAAACTACCCCTCACAAGATGGGCAAGAAGACCAATGAAGACGAAGGGTAAACAAAAGATACCAAAAGAGGACAGGTAACCTTCTATCTGAAACGAAAGTCTTCAGTTTGAAAAAAATAAATGTTCCCAGGACAAATAATCAAAGAGTACAAAACCTCGAACTACATTTATCACATTATAGATGGTGCAAGTACCTCCTGATGCAGGTAATTTTTTTAAACAAATCATTATGGAACAAATAAGAGCACTTCAAATAATGGGTAGTCGGCCTATTATTGCACTCATCCCAATCAACTGAAAACAGAGTAAGTGGAACGAGTGTATTTCCCTGATCCTTTGAACTAAAAAAAAACTCAATAGGAATCATTTACGGTTTTCCACAAAATGTCCTGGGCTTCTCAGAAACCAAACCCCCAGAGATGGAAAAACTACTAACTTGACTATGACATTTCTTTTTTTTTTTTTTAATTTTCTAATGTTTATTTATTTTTGAGAGACAGAGCATGAGCATAAGCAGCAAGAGAGCAGAGAGAGAGAGAGAGAGACACAGAATCCACAACAGGCTCCAGGCTCTGAACTCTCAGCACAGAACCTGACGTGGGGCTCAAAATCACAGACCATGAGATCATGACCTGAGCCAAAGTTGGACGCTTAACCAAGCCACCCAGGTGCCCCTTGACTATGACATTTCTTATGTCCATAATCTTATAATCAGAATTCCATCATATTATTAAACTGGTATTTATATACAGCAGGACAAGTGCTATTTAAATATGTGAACTGAGCAAAGATTTAAATTTCCTAGTCTGATCGGTCTACTCTTCCTTCCCCCCTTAGTGACACACCTCCTTCAAATCTCTCAGTAGGTAACTCAGGGCCTTCATGGTCTCACTCATGAATTTCTCTTTTTCATATTTCATTTTCAAAGGCTCAGAAACTCATCGAGTGACTAACCACAACATAAAATATCAATTCAATAATAACTATTGAATAGTAACTCAAATAGTCCAGTTGATTATAGTTTTAACATTCAGAGAAATAAAAGGTAGGCTCCTTTAAGGAAATGGTCCCTGGCAGAAATCCTGTGGTAGATACTATTAGTACTAACAGAGATGAGGAAGAAGAGGGCAATTAAGAAGGCAACTGATGCCTCCATTCTGAAATATAACCAGTCTAACTATGATAAATAGACAATAAGAACCAAAATATGCAAAGTAGTTTATATAATCCTTTGCCTGGTCTAATGCCAGCATCCTAATTCTGGTTCCAGCTTTGCCATTAACTACTAGTGCCACCTTCAGCAGATCATTTTCTGTGTTCAGTCTCAGACCATCCATCAGTAAGATGAGAGTGATGAACTGATGGATGATCTCTAAGGACATTTCATGACTCAAAAAGTTTACGAAGAAGGTAACAAAGTCTTGCGTAGCAGAGCTGGACATAAATTTCAAAACAACTGTAGGTACTACAATGACCTTTTCTCCTTGATCAGTAATACTGTCTTGCACTGAGCTCTCGGGTGAATGCTTATCATTTCCATCTGCGCAGCAGCCCTATTTTGGGGAGTCCCAAAGTAGGTGAGATGCTACAGAAACTGAAGAAGGGATGCAGGGGTGCAATCTTCTAATAAACACATAGGCACATAATCTAAACGTGGCCATTTGGATATTCCAGGTATTGTGATTCGTGGGGAGAGTGCTGTACAAATGAACTGATAGGTTATCTGAGGCAACTGCAGTGGGTTTAATAATGCCCACAGTGCCGAAATAAGTATCCAGGGGCAATGGCTCAGGAAGTGTCCAATGGCATTGGCATTGGTGACAGACTAAGATCATATGGCATGATCTTAGCTGTGTCCTGGTTCCCTTTGCTCCTCTCTATATTCTGAACTTGGTTCTCCAGTCTCCCCTGTGATTGAAGAAGCTATCTAATATCCATCCATTTTCTGCTTAAGTTAGTCAAAGCTGGTTTCTATTGTTTGCAACCAAAAAGACTGACTGGTACAGCAATTACGTAAGGAATGGGATGTAAGTGACCTCAGGGAAATGGGAGGAATTCTAGAACTGGTTTTCTGACCTAATTGGGGCCAAAAGCAGTGAACCATTCTACCAGCATTTGGAAATGGAAGTCTGGCAACCCAGGGTATACGGCAGAAAACCAGCTAGTTGCATTATCCTTGTAATCACTTAGATGCCCAGAATGTCTTAGAATGATATGCCCAGTAAAGGTAAGGCTGAGTGGCTACTGCCAGAGAGGCAGAAAATAGTATGAAAAGCATGAAATATTCAAGGATGGTGGGCTGAGGTGAGTGCCTCTAGTGCCCCTAGTGCCTCTAATGGCAGTGTTTAGCTTAGGAAAAGAAAAGAGTGACAAACTGACATCCCTAAATTCTTGGCTGGAGGTGTGGAGTGAAATGCAAGGATTAAAAAGACTTAAGGTTTAAGACGTTGAAAACCAAATGCACAGTCTGATCCTGCATGTTGCCAAATTACATTAGTTAACTTTGCTACCCTTTCACACAAGAAATCAAGAGTTATTGTGATCTGAAAGCCGTGGGAGTCCCCGATCTGAAGTGGGGATACAAGACAAGGTTCAGAGATTCACACGATGCTCTGAACCTGAAGACCTCAAAGCAGACCCTCATCCCCGGTCTGTCGAGGCAGATACTCCTCACCTGAAAGATTTACTTTGTAAGAGGAAAATAAATAGCTTCATACCACATCCCTACTGTTCTTCAATGTCTCAACCCATAAGCAGAGTTCTACCCTAGCATGCCCTGGGAGGGTCAAGTCAAAAGCAAATCTGGAAAACAGGAGCATACATTACTTGTAAGACATTGTTCACTTACATTGGTTTCTGAGTGTGCTGGATTAAGGAGGAAAAAACATAATTTCAGACAGTGCTAAGACACACTGATATGGCCGTATTCATTCTAGATTCAATGTGCTAGTTTCATAAACTAGGCTTCTGAAGGTCAGATGATAAATGGGCTTATGACAGAAGCTTAGTGGGAGCCCAAACTCAACCCATTGTAATTTCCCAAGTCCACGCATGTATACTTCAAATTGCTGTATTTAGCAATAGCACAATCACAAAACTGGCTTCTTGGATAAACATTATTATGGTAGAAGAGGCCAAATGAGAGGTCTCCCTCTACCATGAGAGAAAATCAAAAGCAGTAATGCAAGCCAGAGAGGGTTTCCAGAGACTAGTAACATCATCAAAAACATATTTAGGGATGTAATTCTTAGCACCTGTCCATTGTAACTTTCCAGTACAACTGAATATATTATTAATAGATTGTCTTAAACCTTAATCAAAGGGCTCAGATGCTTTTCCAGATGTGGTCTCTTGACTGCAGCAAATCAGTACCACCCTGGCACTTCATATGCAGGCCAATGCTAACCTGGCCAATGCTTTTTTCCTCCAAAAGCCATTTACTTTTATCTAGGAAGGACGACAACACATCTTTACCAACTTGCCTTAGAGCAGTGGTTCTCGAAGAGTGGTCCCTGAAAAAACAGCAGCAGCATCCCAAAGGCATTTGTTAGAAATGCAAATTCTCGGGGCACCTGGGTGGCTCAGTGGGTTAAGCGGCCGACTATGGCTCAGGTCATGATCTCACAGTTCATGGGCTCGAGCCCTGCATCAGGCTCTGCACTGACAGCTCAGAGCCTGGAGCTTGCTTTGGATTTTGTGTCTCCCTCTCTCTGCCCTTCCTCTGCTCATGCTCTGTCTCTGTCTCTCAAGGTTAAATAAATGTCAAAAAAAATTATAAAAAAAAAAAGAAATGCACATTCTCCATCCCACCAAGGACCTACAGTTTCAGGAAGGGGGTGGGAGCAGCAATCTGTGTTTTACCAAGCCCTTCAGATGATTCTCACGCACACCAAAGTTTTAGAAGCACCACCTTAGAATAACATCAGCTCTTCAGCTCTGTGCCTCAATTTCATAGAGACTCTAACCATATTGCTATTTCCTAGGACATCACACTGGCCCATCATATTCAGGACATAAAAGCTGGTAAGGCCATAGATATACATCCAATGAGGATTCCAATATTAGCCCTAAGTAAATAAAAGAACCTTCCACCTTGGTTTTGCTAATAGTTCCTGATAGAAACTGGACATGACTATGGGACATCTAGAGATAACATGCCTAGTTACCTCTTATACATTGGGTACTATCTAACTCACCTACTCATGACATCAGGTATACCCAACAGCATTCCATCTTCAGGTGGCCTGGGCAGAGCAGATATTAAAGACATGGGAAAGCAGCATGAACATACTGCTTACACTCTCACAATGCCTGCTTCTGCCATGCTACCATCTTTTCCTTGAAACACACCAGCTAGCTCCCCATGCTATGACATGGCAATGGAAGGAATCACAAGCCTGGAGTTGGTGGCATTCTAACCCAAAGAGAAAGTTTGGGTTAGCATTCTACTAGAGAGGGATCAAAAGAAGAAAAACATTTTTATTTTTAAAAAAATATATATAAGCAGGGGCGCCTGGGTGGCTCAGTCAGTTAAGTGACCGACTTTGGCTCAGGTCATGATCTCACGATTTGTGAGTTCGAGCCCCACGTCGGGCTCTGTGCTGACAGCTCAGAGCCCGGAGCCGCTTCCGATTCTGTGTCTCCTTCTCTCTTTCTGCCTCTCCCCCACTCATGCTCTGTCTCTCTCTGTCCAGAAAGCAACATTAAAAAAATTAAATATATATATATATATATATATATATATATATATATATATATATATATATATATATATAAATAAAAGCAGACTGCTCCTGTGGCAGTATCTTAGTTATGCCTTGACTCCCTTAGTACTAAAGACAGAGATACATAAACATTTGTCTCTTTGCTGGAACGTGAATCCCACATGGAAGCAAGCAAGCAAGCCACTTTACTACTAAATGAGACCAGGCACCATAAGGCATCTGATTCTCAGCTCAGGATCCGTGCTTTCTACCCACGGTAACTTACACAAGTAATTCTCAAGGAGTGATAAATGTCTTATTTATTCCCTATTTATTTATTTTTATTTTATGAGTATATTTATTCATTTAAAAATATTATTTATTCCTTTATTCCTTACTTGAAAAGGCATCAAAACAAAGCCAACTTCTAGTAATGGTAATGAAAATTGAGGCAAAGTGAAGAAATCTAAAAAATAACTAAAGAAAGTGATAGGCCTTGGCTAGACAACAGAGTCACTAAAGATCTACAGAGGTCCTTAAATTAAGTTTACATTTCATGGGGTGCCTGGGTGGTGCAGTCGGTTAAGCGTCTGACTTCAGCCAGGTCACGATCTCGCGGTCCTGGAGTTCGAGCCCCGCGTCAGGCTCTGGGCTGATGGCTCGGAGCCTGGAGCCTGTTTCCGATTCTGTGTCTCCCTCTCTCTCTGCCCCTCCCCCGTTCATGCTTTGTCTCTCTCTGTCCCAAAAATAAATAAAAAAACGTTGAAAAAAAAATTTTATAAAAAATTAAGTTTACATTTCAGAGAGTACTGTTAAAGTGGTTACAGAGATCTCAAGTAAATTCTTTGAGAATGTCAACGGACTACTATATAATAAAGTGATGCAAACTTTTTCAATTATTTTCATGAATGTGACCAATGCCAGGAAAGTGAGCTTCTTTAAAAAATACAAAGTGGAGCCTGGAATACAAGAATTAAAAGCAGGAATTTGCATTATTTCCATAATGGGAATACTTGCTATTTTCACGGCAGTTCTTAGCAAGCAGCAGTATAAATTTTAAATTATTTCTCCAAAAGAGTGTTTGTTTTGGAAATTAGACAAATATACATAGTAACTGATTGGCACTACAAAAGAATCTGTCCAATAAAGAGTCAATTTTTTAATTTAAAACTTGTAACTTGGAAAAACTCTAATTCCAGGGCAACTATGCATTCAGGTACACATTCAACAAATATTAATGAATGAATACATGACAAATACACAAACTAGAGTAATAAAGCTTCATTATCTACATGCCACATTCTCAAGGAAAGGAAATAACCACAACATAACAGTCTTCCCAGAGTCTGAAAGAACCATGTTCCTGTATGGATAGGCTCTCCCGAAGGCGTAACCAGTAATATCCTAGACTGTGGGATAGCAAGGAACGGCCCTGCAGGAACCTGGTGCCTATCAGCAGAGCCTCCCGGGAGAACTACTGTTCTCTGGTTACCTACAGGTCTAATCCTGATTCCGCAGACTTGGAAACAGTCATAACACTTTCTACTACTGCAACACGACATCACAAAGGAAGTTAAGCTTGGTTAAACTTGCGACTTCTACATTTAAAACACAATAGCAGCCACTATACACACACCTGACTTGCAACACTTTTCAATATCTATTTCATTTTGAATGACTCAACAACTCACTTTCAGAATCGTCACAGCTATTTTCAGAAAGTCTTCCCTGAAAACAAAAGTTAGTCACGCTAAACATTTTCTTTCCTTGTGTGTGGGGATAGAAGAGTAGAGAATAAAGAGGAAACGAAGGGGTCCACTAGACTCTAAAAGCAGGAAAGTGAAAATGTTTAAAAACCACTGCCCAACAGAAATAGTTTTTTTTTTTTCCTTAGAAGTCTGTTTATACAGGTTTTCTTCATCCCTTTATTTTTAATTGAATAGAGACATTTTAGGAGTGCATATTAACAGGTGGAAAGGAAAGAGGTTTTTTTGGCTCACTTCCCTTTAGACCTTTCAAAAGTGGAACGACCACATGGTGTTCCAAACACAATACATGACTTTGCTTTTGCTTAGAGCTCAATGAAGGCAATTCAAAAAGAAAAATACAATATTCCTGTTTCCATTTTCCCTAGATCAGTCTCAGCTCTTTCTGGATGAAATCAGTCTCTCAAGGGACATCAACCTCACAATTTGGGAAACAATGCTCTAGATATGAAACAAAAAGGAACACAATGGAAAATCAGCAGCCATTTGTTTTTCTACTTGGGAGAGTTAGGCTGTACAACATCCTTTTCATTACCAAGCCAAGTTACTATTCAGAATTGTAAATTAACTCTTTGCAATACAAATGACTTCAGCTTCAGATAACAAAATAAGGAAAAAAACCTTAAGTCCCTTATTTCAAGCAATCTCTGAAACAAAACCAAAGAACCAGAATATCCCAGTCAGTGGTCTGTGATAAATTTGGCCTAAGAAAAATTTATGCGGAAAGTAAATTACATATAGCTCAGGTAACATATTAACAAGAATGCATAATAATGTTTACTTAGTACATGCTCTGTGTTTATAATCCTTAAGAACACTTTCAAATACCTTAAACCAGGTTCAGCAAACTACAGGCTGTGGGCCAAAACCAATCCACTGCCTGTTTTTGTAAATAGTTTCACTGAAGCACATCCACATTCATCTGTTTACATATTGTTTATGGCTGCTTTTTTTTTTTTCCTGCAATTGCAGAGTTGAATAGCTGTGACAGAGTCTGTATGGTTTGCAAAGCCAAAAATATTTATTATTTTACAAGTTTGCACTCCTTGCTCTAAACCAATGGGTCTCAAATTTTAACATGCATAAGAAACACAGTTTCCTGGGCTCCCTCTTCACAGATCATGGTTCACTAGGTGAGATGGGGTCCATGAACTGCAATTCTAACAAGCTCACAAGCTGCTGGTCTATGAAGTGAACTTTGAGAACCACTGCTCTAAACCCATCTCATATAATCACAGATGAGCACTGATAGCAGATACTACAAATTCTATAAAAAAGGACAGTCCTCATACAAAATGAAAACTAAGAGAAGATAGATCATTTGACATAAGGAATTCTTGGTGGCTAAGAAGACACAACTGGTTGCCATAATCAGCTGATAATTCTTCAGCCCCTCATCCTAACATTAATTCATATGGAACACAGGAAATTCAACAGGGACCAGCCATAATCGAAGACAGTTGTGTTGGAGGTATAAAACCCAATCTATTCTTTAAAGAAGCTGTAAAATGCCTTTTTTTTTTTAGTAAAAGCTGAGCTATATGCAGTTATAATTTAGTATTTGACTGAATTGTAATAGTGTTTTTGTTTTGTTTACAGTACAATGTTTGAAAAAAATCTGTTACATACGATTTATAATACAGTGGACCAATCAAAAGATGAATTCTTGCACTCCATGCATATAAATATAAATGGTTAAAAATAAAATTCTTTAAATAAATCCTAAGAAACGTGTCATGCTAAAATGGAAAATATTAGAGGAAACAGAGGATGTCAACTGATACATTTTATCAGAACTAGGCTCAGGTAGAACCAAAGTGGGTGATATGAAACCACCTAAAAATATCAGAATTTCTTTCACCTGGACACTGCAGACGACAGAGGTGGAAGGTAAAAATTTGTAGGTAAAATTCTCTTTGTTGATTTTTTAGAGCAGGAAACACCACCTTTTTACTTACTCAGCTTTTACTGTGTATCTATCATGCTCTGAGGCACTGTACTAGGCATTAGGGGAAAAAAATGAATAAATACCATCCCTACTCTCAACACTTGCAATCTAGTGAGAACCACACATATAACTACAATACAGCGTAGTTAAGTATTTAAGAACCATTGTATATTAAGTACTATCAGAGCGTAGAAAGTAAGCAGATTACATATGCTTGGGAGAAAGATGAAAGAAGGCTTCACTGAGCACAAAGTTACTGCTTTAACTGAGACCTGCCGAAACTGAGCAGGTGAAGGATAGGTAGAGAGCCTGGGAAGCAACCAACACAATGTGTGCAAAGGTAGAGAAGTGAGAGGGAGTAATGTGGATGTGAGTTCTACAAACAGGTCAGTTTGGCTGATGGAGATCATGTAATATGAGAAGGGACAAGACAGGAAGCTGGACAGGAGAGCAGGGTCACATATGAACAGCCTTGCATACTACGCTAGAGTCAGGTCTTTATTCTTCCAGCTTTAAGGAAATGGTGAAGAATTTTAACCCCAAAGTGGACTATGGATATATGTTTTATTTTATGTTTAAGTTTATTTATTTATTTTGAGAGACAGAGAGCGAGCAGGTCAGAGGCAGAGAGAGAAGGAGACAGAGAGAATCCCAAACAGGCTCCACACGGTCAGCACAGAGCCCCAGGCAGGGCTCAAACTCACAAACTGTGAGATCACGACCAGAGCCAAAGTCCAACGTTCAACTTGACTGAGCCACCTGGATATGTTTTATAATAAAATCACTTTGACGACACCAGGGGGGAGAGACTGGTGAAAACGGAGACTCTGTATTCATGGCACAGATAGGGAGGAGAAAGGGAGGTAGGTCTGGTCTGAATAGCAGTTTAAGAAAAACACCAAAATTCCCAGTTTAATTTTTATAGAAATTAAGTTTGCGATGCAGCAGCAAAGACTAATAGTAATACATCACATTCTGAATGTTAGAGCATATTGTCTTTTTTTATCCAATAAGGTCAAAGGCTAAAAAAACATCTAAAGATGACATTACAGCTCAGAGCCTGGAGACTGCTTCCAATTCTGGGTCTCCCTCTCTCTCTGCCCCTCCCCGACTCATGCTCGCTCGTGCTCTCTCTCTCTCTTTCTGTCAAAAATAAATAAACATTAAAGATGACATTACGGGAGTGGCTGGGTGGCTCAGTCTGTTGAGCATCCAACTTCAGCTCAGGTTATGATCTCAGAGTTGGTGGGTTCGAGCCCCACGTTGGGCTCTGTGCTGACAGCTCCGAGCCTGGAGACTGCTTCAGATTCTGTGTCTCCCTCTCTCTCTGCCCTTCCCCTGCTCACACTCTGTCAATCTCTCAAAATGAAATAAACATTAAAAAAAAAAAAAGATGACATTATGGTCCAAGTTGACAGAGAAGACTGTCAGATTATAGGCTTAGACTTTGGACAAATCCTAACTTCTCTGAGCTTCAGTTTCTTCAACCTATATGATGCAGGGTTCAGGGGTTCTTAACCATAATTGGTTTCTTTTGTAATGTTACTCATTTTATTTACATATATTTCTTAATTTTTTGTGGGGGCACTTGGGTGGCTTAGTCAGTTGAGCGGCCAACGACTTTGGCTCAAGTCATGATCTTGTGGTTCCTGAGCTGGAGCCCAGCATTGGGCTCTGAGCTAACAGCTCAGAGCCTGGAGCTGATTGGGATTCTGTGTCTGTCTGTCTGTCCGTCTCTCTCTCTCTGCCCCTCCCCCGCTTATGCTCTCTCTCAAAAATAAATAAATATTTTAAAAATATTTAAGAACTTGGTAAGGCATGAGCTATAAAACATATCAGAGAAAACATGAATGAATTATATAATTACTCTTTGAACGTACTCCTACTACATTCTTTATTTTAATCAGATTAAACTATCAAAATGGTTCTGATTAATCAATGAGACGATCACTGCATCATCTGTTCAGTGTTCAAAAGGATATTCTGCGTTGGTTTGAAAAACCACTGAAAGATTACCATAAGGTAATTTGTAAATCCTTTTAAAGTACATCTACTTAGCTTTAAAAGCTCTGTTATTTTAGATCTGAATCTACAATGAGGTAGTCGAAACCCTATTCAACGAAACAACAATGGAAGACTTGAATGTGCAAAAACAAAACTAATCGATTTTATAGTGTCTATATTAAAACTGTAAGGGTTTCATTTCTTAGCAACACTCTAAAGGGATGTTCTTTCAGGAGACTTATCAACCTAACAGATCTGTATGGCAGGGCAGGTTCCTGTCTCTACAGGTAACTCTCTTCCCACACTTCCCTAGCAATCTGCATATCTCTAAACCAGGGGCAGGTAACTAAGGCACCTAAGGCAATCTTAAGTGTCACTTGCCTCTCCCCAGATTTGTGGTTTCTTTTAACTGGTATCTTACAAAGAATACTTAAGTGTTCTGCTGGAAAAAAAAAAAAAAAAAGTCACTTTTCAGCAAAACACTATCTACAGCCCCCAAATCTTCCAGCAACTGATTTACCACAGAAAAACTGTGCCAAGTGAACATTAACAACTACTTACGACAAGGTATGTATGTAGCTCAGGCACTTTTAGTCCAGGCAATATAGATTATATGTTCAATTAATTAGGAAAAACTCAGAATTCACATTTCTAGAGGAACTACCATAATTGACTCAGGAAAGCAAAATATTTGCCAGGTGCAAGGTACTTCAAAATCATAACTACATTTCATGTAAAAGAAACCCTATCTTAAGCAAATCCACTATCAAAGGCCACAAATCTACACAAAATTTAAGTTAGTAGGAGGAATTAATTTTCAAAAGGATGTATTCAAAATATGACTTGTGCACAATTTGAAGAAATCCCTTACGGTGTTTAAAAAAAAAAAAAAAAAAGTCAACATTTATAGTCTATTCCAGAGCAGAGCATAAACTATTTCTCTATAAATATATGAAGAAATACTCACCTCCATTTTCACAGCAGCTGTACTCTGGTCATAATGACCCATTAAATTAGGGAAAAATGTCATGTTGTAGGCCATTTTCATACATCTGGGAACAGTAATTGGTTCACAGGTGAAAAGACTGTGTCCTCGTGTGAAGGGTAGAAAAATACACGTCCACAAAAATGGAAACATTTCCATTTTCTTCAAATTCCTGGTTTTACCACATGGCTCGGATTAATCTTTCTTTTCATTCTCTGATTTCCATCCGAAAATAAAATGTTCAAATTCCTCTTTCGTTATTTTACCATTTTGAAGGAAGTTCTTTTCCTGAAAATGAGTTCTGGGTCAATTACTGTAAAAACAACCGAGGGAGTGTACCTGCAACAATTGTCATAAACTCAAATAGGGACGTTAAAGTGCAGAGTTAAGATTTTGACCCTGGATAACTAACACTGGAAAAATGACGGAAAATTCGGTCCTTTGGAGACACCTTCCACCTGCTTTGGCACAGAATATGTAATTTGTTGAGCAAGTCTCATCTCTAGGGAACTGATGATAGAACATTTACGCTGTCTAGAACACCCGGTAAAGGGGGGGGGGGGCAGAGGATGAGTGAGATGGAGGGGAAAAAAAGTCATTCTGGGGTTGGTAATAAGTTAAACGTATTAATAAAATCGTGAAATCTAAGGCCCCTATTGGATATCTTACTACGCACAGGAAAATTCTGTCCCAGGGTAATTTCTTAAGATCTGATGAATTCTTAAACTTCTTTAAGGACTCCAAAGAGCCAGTTTTTGTGGCGGTCTCTGGGGGAATATGCTTTTCTGTTTTTCAAAAGGCCAACGAGGGGGAGACGTCTAGGATTCCTCCCGGAGGAGCGAAATTCGTTCTCCCGGGCAGGGGCGAGCGAAAGGGAAAAGGAGCCAAGCTGGACCGGGAGGGCCACGGAGTGTCTGGGCCCTGAATCGCGAATAACCGCACGCCCAGCCCAACACCCCCGTCCGCCCCCTCCCCGGGTGCCCAGGCTTCCAGCGCCGGGCAGACTAACTCGCCCCACACCCCTGCACCTGCCCCAGGCCTAGAGCCGGGCAGCAGCGTCCCGGCCCCGCTCGGTAGCGCGGGGACCCGGCGGCGCCCTTCAGGAACCGGCCCCAACTCGTGCGGAAACTCTGGCCCGAGCGGCCTGTCCCGCCGCCGCCTGCCCCGCACCTGTGGCTCCCAGCCCGCCGCGCGCGCCCCCGAGGCCCGCCTCGCTCTCCCCGGGACCCACTCGGCCCCGGCCCCCCGTCCCGCCGGCCCGAGGAGCCTCAGCTCGGCCGGCGGTCGGAGGCAGCCCTCCCTCCAGTCCTCGTCCAGCCTACCGTCCGCGCACCGCGACCTGAGACGGCTCCGGGAAGCGTCCGGAACTCCAGCTGCCTCCGGAGCGGCACCGGGAGCGAGAGCTGAGCGATCCCGCGAGACTGCGCGGTCAGGTCGGGCGGGCAGGTCTGGGCTCGCGGTGGTGGTGGCGGCGGCGGCGGCGGCGGCGGCGGCGGACCTGGCCCTCCGCCCGACCCCGCCTGCCCTGCGGGCCCGGGAGGCGCCCCAGTGACCGGTGTCGGGCTGCGGGTCCCGCTGTGCGGCCGGCAAGTCCCCTCCACCTTGCCCCCTGTTCCGGTACCCGCAGCACACGACTATTCCTCGGGTCCAGAGGGGTTCAGCCTAGAAGGGTTTTTTGAAGCTCTTGGTGATCCCCTAAATAAAGCTTCCTTTACGAGAACCCACTGCATTAAGGGTTTCAGGACACAAGATTTCTCAAAGGGGGCTGATGTGCTCTGTAAAAGGCGAAAGATGTATACGATCTGAAGAGAAACCAGAGTATACTGATGTGCTCTGTAAGGTCAATTGTCCAAGGGACCTTAGCTGGAAAGTGGGTAACTTCCTGGATAACTGTCCTTAAAAAAAAAAAAATCTTTTCTTCATTCTGAGGTACAGGTGGCAATGGGATTTCAGCCTTGGCAGGTGCCACAGTTTTACTGACGCAAAACCGTAATGGAAAGTTGAACCACTTTAAAAGTCAACCTAGGGGCACCTGGGTGGCTCAGTCGGTTGAGCGGCCGATATCCGCTCAGGTCATGATCTCACGGTCTGTGAGTTCAAGCCCCGCGTGGGGCTCTGTGCTGACAGCTCAGAGCCTGGAGCCTGCTTCAGATTCTGTGTCTCCCTCTCTCTCTGCCCCTCCCCTGTTCATGCTCTGTCTCTCTCTGTCTCAAAAATAAATAAATGTTTAAAAAAAAAAAAAGTCAGCCTAGTTTTTAGTACCAACTATGCCACACTCTCATGTGCTTCACTTCTTCATCTCTCCTTTCTTCCGAAGACCTAACAAGCTGGGTTTTTGGTTTTTTGTTTGTTTGTTTATTTGTTTTTACCATCTCCATAGTTGTGTCTTTTCTAGAGTGGCATGTAGTTGGAATTGTACAATATGTAGCCTTTTCAAATTGGCCTCTTTCACTTAGTAAGATTCTTCAACTCTTCTCACGGCTTGATAGGTCATTTCTTACTAGTGCTGAGTAAATTTGCCATTGTCTGCACGTACCACGATTCACCTACTGGAAGGAGGTCTTGGTGGATTCCAAGTTTTGGCAATTGTGAATAAAGATGCTATAAACCCCAATTGTTTTTGTGTCAATGTTAAGTTTTTAACTCTTGTGGGAAAATACCAAGGAGCCCAACTGCTGAATCATAAGGTAAGAGTATGTTGAGTTTTATAAGAAACTGCCAAACTGTCTTCCAGAGTGTCTATTCCATCTTGCATCACCCCTAGCGAAGTTTGACAGTTCCTGTTGCTCCATAGCCTCCACAGCATTTGGTGTTGTCAGTGTTCCAGATCTTGGCCATTCTAATAGGATCAGAGTGGTATCTCATTGTTGTCTTGATCTGCACTTCCCTGATGACATATGATGTGAACATCTCTTCATGCACTTGTTTGTCGTCTGTGTATCTTCTTTGATGAGGTTTCTGTTCAGGTCTTTGTCCTGTTTTTTTTTAATTGAGTTGTCTGTTTTCTTATGGTTGGCTTTTAAGAGTCCTTTGTATATTTTGGATAACAATCCTTCATCAGATACATCTTCTGCAAATATTTTCTCCCAGTCTGTGGCTTATCTTCCAATTCTGTAGACACCGCCTTTTGCAGAGCAGAAGGTTTTGATTTTAATGAAGTCCAGCTTATCAATTATTTCTTTCATGGATCGTGCCTTTGGTGTACAGAAAAAGTCATCACCAAACCCAAGGGCTTCCAGATTTTCTCCTATGTTATCTTCTAGGAGCTTTATAGCTTTGTGTTTTACGTTTAGGTCTATATCCATTTGGCGTTAATTTTTGTGAAGATTTTGTGTAAGATTTGTGACCAGATTCATTGTTTCCCAGGTGGATGTCCAGTTGCCCCCGCACTGTTCATTGAAAAGGTGATCTTTGACTCTTAAAAACTGATGGGGCGCCTGGGTGGCGCAGTCGGTTAAGCATCCGACTTCAGCCAGGTCACAATCTCACCGTCCGTGAGTTCGAGCCCCGCGTCGGGCTCTGGGCTGATGGCTCAGAGCCTGGAGCCTGTTTCCGATTCTGTGTCTCCCTCTCTCTCTGCCCCTCCCCCGTTCATGCTCTGTCTCTCTCTGTTCCAAAAATAAATAAACGTTGAAAAAAAAAAAAACTGAGAACAAACTGAGGGTTGATGGGGGGTGGGAGGGAGGGGAGGGTGGGTGATGGGTATTGAAGAGGGCACCTTTTGGGATGAGCACTGGGTGTTGTATGGAAACCAATCTGACCATAAACTTCATATACTGAAAAAAAAAAAAGAAAGAAAAGGTGACCTTTGCGGGCACCTGGGTGGCTCAGCTGGTTAAGCATCCAACTTTTGGTTTTGGTTCAGGTCATGATCTCACAGTTCATAAGATTGAGCCCTGCATCAGGCTTCACGCTGACAGCTTGGAGCCTGCTTGTGATTGTCTCTCCCCATCTCTCTCTGCCCCCTCCCCTGCTCATGCTCTCTTTCTCTGTCTCTCAAAATAAATAAATAAAACATAAAAAAATAAAAGATGATCTTTGCTCTAGGTGTTGTCTTTGCTCCTTTGTCAAAAATGAGTTGCTATTTCTGGACTCTCTATTTCTGTTCGTAACGAACAAAGCTGGACCAGGAGGGTAACAGAATGTCTAGAGGAGAAAGGCTGTGGGCCCTGAATCACAAATAACTGTACCCTCCAACACACACACACACACACACACACACACACACACTCTATCCAGGCTTCCAGCACTGGGCAGGGTAACTCACCCCACACCCCAGCACCTGTCCTTGTGTTGAGCATGTCTATTGGTACCATTCTTCCAACAGCATTTGCTCACTTCATGTCTCTGTGTCATATTTCGGTAATTCTTGAACTCTTTCAAAGTTTTTCATTATTATTATAATATTTGTTACAGTGAAATGTGATCAGTGATTATGATTCACTGAAAGTTCAGACCATGGTTAGCATTTTTTAGCAGTATTTTTTAATCAGGGTATGTACATTGTTTCCTCAGACCATGCTATTGCACACTTACTAGACTACAGCATAGTATAAACGTGACTTTTATATGCACGAGGAAGCCAAAAAAATTGATTTGACTTGCATTAGTGCAACATATGCCTAATTGCAGTGGTCTGAAACCAAACCCATAATATCTCTGAGGTATGCTGGTATCTGCTTACATTACCAATCTGGTTTCGCATGCTATCTACTTATTCCTTTAGAGCCCTTAGCATATTAATCATACTTATTTTAAATTCCTAGTCTGACAATTCCATCATTTCTGTATATCTGAGTCTGGTTCTGGGGCTTGCTGTTTCTTCGGACTAAGTTTTTTTTTGCATTATAGTATGCCCTGTAACTTTTTGTGGAAAGCCAGACATGATGTACTAGAAAAAAGGAACTGCAGTAAATAAGGCTTTAGTGATGTGCTATAAGGTAGAGGTGAAGTGGGGAAGCATTGTATAGACCTATGATCACGTCTCAGTCTTTTAGGGGACCTGTGAACTTTACAATTGCTTATCAGATTATATATACTCCCCTCAGGTGGGACAACATTGCCAGAGGGGACTGAGTGTGGTTGGGTGTTTTTCTTCCCCCAGGTCAGTTAGGCTCTGATAAAATCCCAATAAGTTAGGTGTTGGCAAAATAATTTCTCAAGAGGTTAGATCCTATTAAGATGAACAGGATGTTCAGGCAAATTTCAATATGGTTTCTTTCCTCCTTCCCCTGCCAGACAGGAGGGGATTTTTCTCCAATAGTCATTGTCAGAACCTGGTAGAGCTTCAGGAAGTGAAACTGACAAGTGTGGGGTCCCCCAAAGACTGGGCCCCAGTGGCGCGTTTAACTCTCAGACTTGTCCACACTCAGTCTCCAACAATTCATCAATTATAGTTCGGGTTTTCCTATCCCCTACCTGTTACCCTGGAAAGGTACAAAAACCCTGGAAGGTTTTTGCTCACGGGTTTCTACTCTGGCAAGTTATTATTCTCTGTATCTGCCTGTCTTCTAATTTGGGGAGCAGCTGTTTGCTTTATGTCCTCAATTCTCGGACAGATCTAAGAAGAGTTGTTGATTTTCAGTTTTTCAGCTTTTTACTTGTTAGGATGGAGTGATGGTTTCTAAGTTATTTACATGCCAGATCAGAAACTCCCAATTCTTCATTTTCTGAAATTAGTATTGCTTTAAGAATTTGATCACTATTTCAGTTGCTACTGCTTTAGCAGAACAAAATTTCTCTGAAGTAAAATTAAATTCAAAAGTTCCAAGAGCTATGTGCCTGGGTGGCTCAGTCGGTTAAGCATCTGACTTCAACTTAGGTCATGATCTTGTGGTTCATGGGTTCGAGTCCCATGTCAGGCTCTCAGAGCCTGGAGCCTGCTTCGGATTCTGTGTTTCCCTCTTTCTCTCTGCCCCTCTCCTGCTTGTGCCCTGTCTCTCTCTCTCTCTGTCTCTCAAAAATAAATAAATGTTAAAAAGTTCCAAGAGCTACAGTAACTGAAGAAAGTTATGTAATTCAGCATTATTGTTAACAAAACACTGATTGTAAATACAATACAATACAATAAAATCTTGATTATAATAACAAAATTAAGTGATTCTGCTAAGATGAAAAGAAGAAAATAAATTTTATGGAGTAAATATATCATTTGTAAACTGTGTTAAGTTTTTATTTTATTGCTTACCTAACCATCTTTGGCCCATCACCAGGCTAAGCATAGGCACACAGTTAAATTTCTTCATTCTGGTAATTTGCCTATACTCATTAAAATATTAAAAAAAATTATTTTATGATAAAGATAGGGGGCAGAATATATTTTATTTAACAGTTTATTAGCTTGATTTATGGCTTTTAAGTATGTAGACATATAATAGGGTGTCCTCCTTGGTACTTTTGCCTGGAGCAGGCCAGGTAATGTGGGTAGACCTGCTCATGACCTTTGACCTGATGCCCTGGCCTTAGGAGCTAAGGGAGCAAACAGCAGGAGGAGGACCCCAGCTGGAGGAGTCTGGGTGAGCAGAGGCAGACAGAGAAGGCAACACAGGGAAAGAGGAACTTGGGCTCCAAAGGCTCCTTCCCTCCAGAAGTTGCCTCCTAAAGTCTTGTTTGCCCAACCCGGGAAAGCTCTGCCCACGGCTGCAATCCCACCAAGTGACATGTGTGAATCTGACCGCTTACTGACTTCATTTGGGGGGGGGTCTACGAACACCAAGTAGAGGAGAGCCTTTATTTAAAAACTTTCGCTTGGAGCGCACAGCACTCCCTGCTCCAACAGCTAATGGCCGCAGTGTTGGCAGCATCGCCATTAACCTTCTGCGGTGGTTGTATCCATTATGGTTGGCCAGAAATAATACACCTTCTAATTACCACCCCCAGTATTACCGGGAAATAAAACTTTCAGCAGTAACATGATGTTGCAGGAAAGAGCCGCATATTCGAATGACAGTTTGATGTATAAGATTGTGTCTTTGGAGCTCTGGCATTGTCATTTACAAATAAAAAGAGTCATAATGCTCAAGCAAAACAGCTTCACCTCCACTAATGCTTTGGGTTACACTCTGAGCCTGTGAGTTTACCGTTCGGTTGATTTCGGTGGCTTCCATCCGGTCATCTTTAATATTTAATATCTTACTTTTTTTCTAGCAAAGCAGCCGTATTAAGTCAAATATTAGAAATGCTTACTTTCCTCTAAAGCTTTTGGCATATAGGAAAGGGCCTCTGCCTCAAACTTAGTGATACAGATAATAACTAAATTCATTTCCTTTGATATGCAAAAACAACCTCACACCCAATTGTGCATCACGGGCCGCTAATGACTATATGTATTTGTTTAATTGCCTTAAAAACCAATGGGATAAGTGTGTGGTACAGGGTGACAGGTGAGGGAAGATACAGAATTAAATTTTAGAGAAAGGGGAATTAGAGAAATATTACTATTTTTGCAGTTCAATAGAAAACTTCCGTAGAGGAAGTGGGCTTTGAGGAACAACCTGACTGTAAACTTATGAAGAGATTTTGCGTTCCAAACACGGCACGTGGCTGGGGAGACAGTGGCAACAGGATCATTTAATACAATAGATGTGTGTTTTCGTTTGAAGGCAGAGGCAGAGATGTGCCATGAATCCAACGAAGCTTAAGCTTTAGGGACCTTTCTAAAGCTCTCATTCTGTACTTGAAATCTTATGTTCTTTTTGAAAAAAAAGAGTCCCTAAAATTGTGTAAGCTTCAAGAACCTCACAATCAGACTTTATTCCTCCTGAAAGGAAGAAAATAGTACAATGGAGACCAGGGACATGGAATGACTCAGGTAGAGTTTGAGACAGTTACTAGCAATTACAAGACTTGATGATTTCCACTAAGAAAGGGGGGGATGGTGAAAGGGGACGCTGCTGACTTATGTTCTTACCAATAATACATTTGTAGAACTAGTTAATTTTGGTTTGCATAACTTTAACAAAACTTAATACGTGTATGTATGTATGTGTGCATGCGTGTAGGTGTGTATTTAAGGGAAAATTGAACTCTGGGCAGTATGTGTGCAGGCAAGGTCCTTCTTGCAGACATCTTTAAGCCAAAGTAAGCCCTTCCACTCTTTGTCCCTCCATCCTTCTCCCACCTGGAGGCTCTTCCTGCCAAAGACAGAGGGGAAGTGGAAGTAGGGAGTTCCTGGGAAGAGGAAATGCTTCTCCCACATTGCTTGGCCTGGTCCTTTACCTTCTCCATCAACGATGAGGAGTTTCTTTCATTAGGGAGTTTTCTTCATTATCTTCTCCCCTGTGCTGGATTTTTTTTCTCCCTCTGCTGTATCTACAAAGCAGAATCTACATTTAAGATGGATTCAACCTCCAAATGAAGCTGCTAATGGACAACTAAAGCCACAGTTATAACATCGTACACCCCAAACTCATATAATGTTATATACTACTTTTACCTCAAAACAAACAAATTTGGGTCAATTTTGGTCTTTTTGTAAATATAATTTTTTTTTTACCTTTATTCGCATTTACGTTATGCAGAATTTACTCCCGGCCCAGAAGTTTTTGTTTCTTTTTCTTCTTCTTTTGTTGTCTTTTCCTTCTGTGCAACCTCCTCTTCTGGTTTAGGAATAATCTGTTCTTGTTCATTAAGGATCATCTCAGTGTGGCAGGGAGAGCTCGTGTGTGGGTTAATCTGACCATAAGCCCTGTAAGTTGTTGTTGTTTAAGTTTATTTATTTATTTTGAGAGAGAGACAGCACAAGTTGGGGGGGAGGCAGAGAGGGAGGGAGACAGAGCATCTCAAGCAGGATCTGCGCTGTCAGCGCAGAGCCCGACTTGAGGCTCGAACCCACAAAACCGTGAGATCATGACCTGAGCTGAAACCAAGAGGCGGAGACACCTAACTGACTGAGCCACGCAGGTGCCCGAGCCCTGGAAGTTCTATGCTGTATCTTGGGGGCTTTGTTCACCTGAATGTGCTTGATGACAGGAGAATCTACATCTAAACCCTTAAGTTCAATATTAGTCTCTGCATTTTTAAGCATGTGCAGTAAAAATTCAGCACTCTTTTTGGGCCACCGACCTTGTGTCCAGCCCTACTCTTTGGCCTGTGCACACCTACCAACTCTAACACTGTAGCAACAGAAAGGCACACATGGCTTCTGCAACGTGACATCTTTCAGACACTTGCTCGCTTTTCAGATATGCAGACGCTTGGTGGCCTGGGCAGTTTCACGTGTGTTCTTAAAGTGAACACAACGATTTGAACCTCTTGATTTGCGTGATTTTGTTGGGTTTTCTGGATCAAGTGAATAGCGAACCATTCTCAGAGATCACCTCAGGCTGCTTAGGGGAAGAGGAAGAGGCTGTAAACATAATTTTGGATGGTCACTTACATTTTAATTTCAAGACATATCTTTTACCTAAATGGCTCTACTTTTGCTCAAATTGAATGGATTATAACCTTAAGGATACTATTTATTAAAAAGAGAGGATGATTTACACAGGAACTTCGTGAATAGAACATTTTCATTTTAGTAAAAACTCCAGGTAAAATAAATCTTGCATTTTAATTTGATTAGCAAATCCCTTATACCCTAAATGACCCCATATGGGCGGTTGAACAACCAGAGACACCTGCGATTATAAAAGCAGTTCTCTGGGCTTATTATAGTTATAAGACAAATATGAAAGGTATAGAATGTTTTACTAAATAAATTTCAATTAGCTAAAAACAAAGACCCAATTGGCAGGTCTACACTTGAGTTGGGTGAAACCAACATACGGGGTAGAGGTGGGGGGTCAAGGATGGAGAGGAGAGATATAAAAGATAGATTTCCAAGGAGGTATCAGAAACTATTAGCATCAGGTCCATGTGACTGGTTGGGATAAGCAGTCTAAGGCAGAGACTGATGCACAAAGGGCGCTCTTATTGAGTATATAGTGCTCTTACAAAAACATATTAAAGGGAAAATTCACAAAAGTACGTACAACAGCAAAAGACAAAAATTAAATAAAAACACAACGGTAAAAACCACGATTTACCACCAGACACCTATTAGAAAGGCCAAAATCCACAATACTTGCTACCAAAGTTGGGTTCATAGACTGGACAAGGATAGAGATGACGCTGGACCCAAAAATCAAAGGCACAGGCAAGGCTTTATCAGGGCTACAGTTTAAGATGAAGGGAGACGACACAGCATTAACAAAGACTAGTTAGGCTGGCTTCCACCAACACTGGGGAGGCCCTGCCTATATAGCGAAAGTTGCCTCTCAGGCTCTTACTGAGGTCCAATAGGCTAATAAGAGGAAGGGAAAAAATGCTCATTCTGATTGGCTGGAAGGGCCTTGTCCTGATTGGCCAGTGTTGGCAGGGAATTCAGGCAGCTCATTGGTAGTTTTTGGATCCTGGGTCCTCTGTTTTGGGCCACATCCTGGATCTGCTCTGTAAGAGAAGGGGCTTAAAAATAACAGCCAACAGAAAGTGCCCCAGTTACATGTTTTTCACTTGGTGCTTGTTCCCATGGTCCCTGTCTCACACTGGCAACACCGAATTCTAGCAAGGACATGGAATAATGGGAACATTCATTCATTGCTGGTGGGAATGCAAAATAGTACAATGACTGTGGAAGGCAATGTGGCAATTTCTTACAAAACGAAACATACTCTTACAATATTACCATATGATCTAGTGATCATACTCCTTGGTATTTATTCAAATGAGTTGAAAACCTATGTCCATGAAGAAACTCGCTCACTGATGTTTATGGCAACTTTATATAATGGTCAAAACCTAGAAGCAACCAAGATATCCTTCGGTAGGTGTTACGGACTGAATGTTTATGCTCCCAAATTAGTATGTTGAAACCCCAACCACTCATATGTTGGTTTTAGGAGTTGGGGGTCTTTGAGAGGTAATTAGGTTTTGATGAGGTCATGAGGTTTGAGTCCTCATAATGGAAGTAGTATCCTTAGAAGGGGAAGAGACACCAGAGCTTTCTTTTTCCATCATGTGAGGACACAGCCAGAAAATGGGCATCTGCAAGCCAAGAAGGAGGCCCTCACAAAGTACAAAGAACCAGATCTGCTGACGGCTTAATTTTAGACTTCTCAGCCTCCAGCCTGTGAGCGATAAATGTTTTTTGCTTAAGGCCCCCAATCTATGGTATTTTGTTGTAGCACCACAAGCTGACCGAGACAGTAGGTGAATGGATAAATAAACTATGGTACATCTAGACAATGGAATATTTATTATTCAGCACTAAAAAGAAATGAGCTATCAAGCCATGAAAAGACATGAAGAAACCCGAAAAGCATTTTACTAACTAAAGAAGCCAGTGGGAAGAAGCTGAGTATTATAGTATGACTCTTACTATATGATACTTAGGAAAAGGCAAAACTGTGGAGACAATAAAAAAGATCAGTGGTTTCCAGGGATTGAAGGGAGAGGGGGATGAATAGGCAGAGCATAGAGGATGTTTAGAACAGTGAAACTGTTCTATAATTGTGGACACATGCCATTTTGCATCAGTCAAAACGCACAGAATATACAACTCCAAGAGTGAACCCTAACAACAAGTATCGACTCTGGGTGAAAATGATGTGCCAATGTAGATTCATCAGTTGGAACAAATGCACCACTCTGATGTGGGATGCTGATAATGAGGGAGGCTGTGTGCTTGTGAGGAACCTGGGGTATATGGGAGCTCTCTGTACCTCCCACTCAATTTTGCTGTGAACCTAAAACTGTTCTGAAATACAAAGTTCATTAAAAAAGAAAAAGAAAGGAGTCCATGAAAACTTCCCAGAACAAGACTGGCATCTTGGGTTTGAGAGCCTGGTGGCTAATTTCAAGAGATGGGAGAAGTTAGGGGTCCCTTTAAGGGCCTTAAAAAGCTACAGTATAGGGGCACCTGGGTGGCTCAGTCAATGAAGAGTCTGACTTTTGATTTTGGCTCTGGTCATGATCTCATGGTTCATGGAATTGAACCCCGTGTCAGCACAGAGCCTCTTGGAATTCTCTCTTTCTCTCTCTCTGTCTCTCTCTCTCTGGCCCTCCCCCACCCTCAAAATATATAAATAAATATTTTTTGAAAAGCTCCAAGCAAGAAGGAGATGAGATGACAGGAATGCTTTAAAATAATTAGACAAGCAGGGGCTCCTGGGTGGCTCAGTTGGTTAAGTGTCCGACTTCGGCTCAGGTCATGATCTCATGGTCTGTGAGTTCAAGCCCCGCGTCAGGCTCTGTGCTGACTGCTCAGAGTCTGGAGCCTGTTTCAGATTCTGTGTCTCCCTCTCTCTCTGACCCTCCCCCGTTCATGTTCTGTCTCTCTCTGTCTCAAAAATAAACATTAAAAAAGTTAAAAAAAAATAATTAGACAAGCGGGTGAATTAAAAAGAAGGTCTATAAGTAGATAGACAGGCATTTATACTACCCTGCTAGAGGCAGCAGTCAAATCCCTAGCAGTGAGATAGGGGGGAGGGGTGATAGGGGGTTCCCACTGTCTCACATCAAGTCAAGAATTACCTGTGTGTATCTGTGGAATGGGGGTGGGGAGAGTGTTGCACCAAGGCCTAAAAGGTGTCAGAAAAAAAAAAAAAAATACTGGTAGGGAAATGCGTGATACTGCCTGCTCTAAGGGAGAGATTAGATACAGTAAAGGAAATTTCTAGAAAAGTATATAGGTCTTGGTCCTGTTTCATCCAGTTTGGCACCTGGAATTCTCATTTAAGAGACCTTACAGCAGAGAGCTATATACTACCAAACTGCAGAAAATGTTGGAATGGATACATTCCTTGGCTTTTTTCCTGCTGAACTAGTTTAACTATGGTTGAAGTGTTGGCAGTCGGTTGCAGTCAACAAGAAAAAGAGTGAGTTGAGACATTTTGTAACTGACATGAGCTGCAGGGCAACTATATCAGGGAGAAAAAAAACTGGACACATCTTGGACATCAGGCATGATTATTAGACCTGCTTTTACCATTTTATTTAGCATTTGATTCCCTGCTGAAGCCTTTTGCATAAGCCCATCTTATATACTCTTCTAAACCGAATTTATGCACATTTCCATTTCTGGGCAGGATGGAAAGTCTCCTGCTGGAAAACTGATTCTGTTTGGGGAAAGGAGTGTTTTTTCTAATTGCTCCCATACTTTTGGTAATGAGCCCTTTTAACCGTTTCTCCTGATCACAGTTCTAAGCGTCAAGTGTAACAGTGAAATTCCTTAGGAACAGGAAGTAATAAAAAAAGACTGTGAGGTGGGAGAAACCTGGGAAGTGAATGAGGTATTAAGTGACATCCAGTGCTTTGTAAAGAGAGCTTGGTGAAAGGCCTTGGGGGAAAGCTTTTAACCACCAGGTTTCTTGAAGGTAAGTATAGTCTCCGCTCTACATTGGATAGCAAGCCCTTGTACTTTAGCTTTAGACTTCCTGGGTTGGAAACTTACTAACTCTGTATCCTGGATACACTTACTAACTCTGTATCCTGGATAAGTTTCTTCAGTTCTCTGTCATGGCTTCTATATCTGTCAAATCAGTTCAACAATAATAATATATTTCTCGTTGGTGGTTGTGAGACTTAACAATTAATTTACATAAGTCATTAAAACTATTTCCTGGCCAATAGTAAGATATCCAATTAACGTTGGCTACTAAATCTATTGACAAGAGTACCTGCAGGCCTCTGGAATACAGGCAGGTGATGGTGGCGTGACCTATTCTGATCAGGACATCAGGCATCCCCTATCTCTTCCCATCTCAGGAGCTGCTTTTGAGAACCACACAGCAGCCATTTACTACCGCCCGTGAATTTACAGGTTAGGTAGATGGGCCTTCTGTCTGGGCTCCACTAAGCTTCTTCATGCATCTGTGGTCAGCAAGGTGGTTATGCTTCCAGAGGTTGGCTGGCTATTGGCTGTACCACCTCTCTTTGGCACGTCGCCCTGAGTTCTCCAGGAGGCTTGCCTAGCTAGGGTTTGCTCGTAGGGTTCTCAGATTTCTAGGAGAGTGAAATTATGCAAGGCCTTTTGAGACCTAGACTCAGAACTGGCAGAATATTGCTTCTGTTGCATTCCCTATGGTAAAGCGAGTCACAAGGCGAGCCCAGATTCAAGGGGTGAGGAGGAATGCTACCTCTCTGTGGGAGGAGCTGCAACATCATCTTGCAATGGGGGAATGGGTAAAGGGAAGGGAGTAAGTGTAGCTACCTTTGCAAACTATCTTCTGCCTCACCCAATTTAATAATTTCCTCTACAGCTTTTCCAGCAGGTAGTCCTATAGATGGAACACCTTCAAAGATGGGCAGATCACTGTTTTACAACGCAGCTCTGTGTTGGAAAGTTCATTATCATGCCTCTATAAAGACACTGACTCTCACAGAATCTTTGAGTCATAGAATTGAAGATCATCCAGGCAATGAACATGTTGAAGCCAGATTCCTGTATGGGAAGCCACAGGAAGTCTGCAATTTCCACTGATCTGTCCCAATTCTACCTTTTGGAGCAAAACAAAGCATTATGTGTTTGTTACTAATTTGTTTTTAAGAGATTCTTACCAAGGCCTACTTGGGCATTACATAACAGGTTCATATTCCATTCCAGTCCCCATTCATTCATTTTTTTCTTTTCACTCATTTACGCATGCCATGCATTCGATATCTATTAAACAGATTCCATGGCCAGGCACTCATTTTAAAATAAGTAGGGGAATGACGTTTCAAATCACTGAGATTCACCTAGAAGGCTCATCTTACCACTTGCCAACAGTGTGACTTGGGAAAGCTATTTAATTTCTCTAATTCTCAGTTTCCTCATCTGAAAAATGGGTATATAATTATCCCTGCCTCACAGGATGGTTGTGGTAATTAAATTAAATAACAAATACAAAGTGCCTGGCCTTTAGTAGGCACTCAGTTAAAGGTAGCTCTCACTATTATTATTATTATTATTATTATTATTATTATTAATAAGGGATGATCCCTACCCTGGATGTTTCCTGGGATCTCACTGTCTCCTGGGGTCTCCAATTACTCTCCATGTGTTGGCAATGCTTCCTTCTTTAGAATAAGTTGCATTTTATATAGACAACATGGTTGTAGCATAGCAGTTTGAATAAATGGCCTTTGCAGTCAGACACATCTGGGTTTGAATCCTGGCTCAGCCATTTATGAGTCTGCGACTTAGACTCTCAAAGCTTTAGTTTATGAATCTGAAAAATAAGAATAATAATTCATAGATTTGGTCTGAGGATTGTGTGAGAGAATGCACATGAAACCCTCAGCACCACGCCTGACAGGAAGTCCCTCCACTGCCCACTCTCCACTAACAGAAGCTGTGAATTTTATTTGATGTATTTTCATGATGTGAACGTGGTGTTATGGAAAGAATCAGAAGAAAACTGGAGTTGAGTTAAGGGGGTGGATTCTGCATTCCCCAGGACAGCTGACAGCTCCGATAGCCCTTGATTCACTTCTTCCAGGTTCTTTTATTCCTTTTATCAGAAGCAGAATTATGGAGGAGTGTTAGGGTGACTGTAGAGAGCACAAGAAAGTGGAAATTCAAAGCCCTTCCAAGATTTCACCGTAATCCCATACGGTGAAAGCCTCTGCTTCCCAAGAATATGACAGGCCACCCGATTGTTGATAATCAACTATCATAGTCTGGAATGCCAAAGTTAGGGAGAAATTGCCCTCTTTTGTCCAGGCATTATGCCAGGAGTTTAATAAGGTGCTAAATCAAATACAGGGTGTCATAGCAGCTGAAATTGAGGGGACAGCAACTACATAGAGGCTATTCTGGAAAGCAGAAATAGCACTGTCGAACGCTACAGGTAAATGCTTAATAAGCTTTAGTGTTTTTCTTACATTTCCCTTTCTGTGTCCTCTAAAGTATAGGAAAACAACTGTTTGCCTTTTCTTCTGCATCTTCTCATGTGCTTTTTAGTGATTTTCTTTGAGTGACAGTCTCATATACATAACAAGTGTGGAAGTAACTTGAAATTGAAAGACAGCACTAACTGATGACCAGGGACTAGTTTCCTGTCATTGGCTTAACTGTTTGTTCAGAGTGAGAAAGGGAGATTGTAATGAATTATTTACTTCCATGTTCTAGTGCCTTAGAATTCTTTCTTTTTTTTAATGTTTATTTTTGAGAGAGAGAGAGAGAGAGAGAGAGAGAGAGAGAGAGAGAGCATGACCATGGGGAAGAGGAAAAGAGAGGGGACAGAAGATCCGAAGCAGGCTCCACGCGGATAGCAGAGAGCCTGATGCAGAGAGCCTGATGTGGGGCTCAAACTCATGAACCGTGAGATCACGACCTGAGCCAAAGTCGGATACTTAACCAACTTGAGCCACCCAAGTGCCCCATGGTGCCTTAGAATTCTTGGGAAAAAAAAATTTGATCCAAGTCTTAACAAATGATTCCCTTAAGGATAAGTCTCCCAGGCATGAGGACTGGATCTAATAGGAGAAAGAGAAATTTGCAGAACAACTGTGGGTCGTGTGATTTTTTTTCTTAATGTAAAGAGCTCCCACTAGTGTTAAAAGCATATCTTCAGGAAATGTTTAGAGCAATCCACGACTTTGGCCGGCTTACGGGAAAGGTCTGATGTGCCTGCGGTCAAGTCATCATGTGGTGCCCATAGCAACTTCTGCAGGCTAATAGCTGCGTGTAGGCTAATCTTGTTATTACTGGCTTAGGTTCCATTTAGGGCTCAACATTTCCTTTCGTGTTTACCTTTCCTCAGAAGGCTGCTTTGTAAGTTATCTAGGAAATGTACCATAATTAACAATGCAGCTGAGCAGTGAAAAGAAATATATTTCTTACCATCATGATAGAATGTTCCACTCCCAGGTGTGCCTGTTGCTGACTTGAACCGAGATGCTCCTTCAACAGCGCTGCGAGGACAGTCAGGTCTTGTGAAATTTCTGTCAATTTCAACTGGAATATGGTTCTCTAAGCAGCCAACAATATATAGGTATATCTATGTAATTTGTATAAAAAAAATAAGTATCCAGATGCTAGTCTGCTCTCTTAAACCATCAAAAGAGAAGAGATTGTGGCAGACAGTGCCAGTTTGGGCACAAAATCATAGATTTTGTAATAAATCAAGCCCCACAATGTATCAGAGTTCCTATATAACATTTACAAACACTTACAAATCTTTCTTGTCATTAAGAATATAATAAGGAAGGGGCACCTGGGTGGTTCGCTTGCTTAAGGGACTCTTGATTTCGGCTCAGGCTATGATCTCACAGTTCGTGAATTCAAGCTCCGTATCGGGCTTCGCATTGTCAGTGCGGAGCCTGCTTGGGATTCTATCTCTGCCCCTCCCCTGCTAGGGCTCTCTCTTTCAAAATAAATAAATAAACTTAAAAAAAAGTCTTTTTTTTTTTTTTTACACAAACAATATAATAAGGAAAAGTCAGTCAGACATAAACTTACCATGCACTGTGTTATGGGTAAAGCCTCACAGTATGTCATAGCAGTGTCAGAAAAATCACCCCTGGGAACAAAACTGTAATTAGCAAGAAAACTCCTATCACTGTGGCAGTGATTATTCTGGCACAATTGCACACTTCTATAGCGTATGATAATTAAGTCAGTTACCCATTATAGAATGGCTTTAATACTATGATCATTAAGTCAGTCAAGTAAAAAACAAAACAAACCAGTCCATACTATAAGAAGAACGGAAGGACTGAAATCACTAGACAAAGAGACAAAGAATAACACGGAAGAGAAAGAAACTGTTCTGCAAACACATCCGCGGAATTACAGCCATAAGAAGTGTTGGGAGACAGTTGGGACTGCCGTGACTCCATAGTCATCCTGCGTCTTGCCCCGCCCCCTCATGATAAAGTTTTGGAACTATTTTAGAGGATAATTATAATGAAAATGTATTGGGTACTTACCGTGAGTCAGACATTGTGCCGAATGGTTGCCTCACCTTGCTTGGTTCTTTGCCTGTTGCTCTGAGCTCCAAGCCAGCCCTTCCATGACCCCACTGTGCATCATCCAACGTCAGTATTGCTCCTTTCAATACGGGGACCACTAGCTACACATGGCACCTCAAATTAAGCTAATATTAAATAAAATTTAAATTTCAGGAGCCACGTTTCAAGCATTCAATAGTCCCCATGTGGCTGGTGGCTATCGTACTGGACAGCACAAATTAGAGGACATTTTCATCCCTGCAGGAAGTTCTGCTGGATGGCCCTGAATTCTAGGTCCAGAAAACTACATTTCTTTTCAGTGGATTCCCAGGGCCAACGGGAGGCTCCGAAGGGAGGTGGGAGAAGGGGAGACCCGTGCTGTGGGCCACAGAAGCTGCTGGATAGGGGACAGCAGCTGTGGAGCCCCATGGTGTGTCAGTGCTTCTGGTGACAGTAAGCCTCCGCGGTGACAGTGATGAATGCCTGATGGGCCTGGCAATAGCACTTTTTCTTTTCTTTTTCTCCTTCCCCTCCCCCCACCTCCAGCCTTGGGGTGGGAGCAGATGCCTGCAATTACCAATCTCTCAGTTATCTCACTGTCCCCTTTGGCTCCTTCACCCTTCCATCATTTTTCAACGATTCCTCCTATTAAATCCCCTATTTGAAATACCTAGAGTGTTTCTGAGTGGCCTCCGACTCTGAATCTAACTTCTTAACCATTAAGCTATGGTGGAAAGGAAACGAAGAATACTGGGATTTAACCAAAAGTAGAGTGATAATTGTCTACAGCCAAACCAGAGCGATTATTAACTAGAGTGAGAGCCTAAATAATCAAAATAATTTTGGGGGAAAAGAAAGATACAGCTCTTTTTTCTATGATAAGCATCATTACTTATATAACTCAAAAAACTTCAAAAAACATTTTCTGAAGCTATACATCTGTCCTTGAACTTCATTCCCATCCTAAATTTTTACCTACCAACCTGAAACCAGTTTTCTTGGAAATGTTAAAACAATTAACTAGGCTAATTCCTAATTGAGAAGTTATTAAGAGAGGCGCCTGGGTGGCTCAGTCAGTTGAGCGTCCAACTTTGGCTCTGGTCACCATCTCACAGTCTGTGAGTTCCAGCCCCGCATCGGGCTCTGTGCTGACAGCTCAGAGCCTGGAGCCTGCTTCGGATTCTGTGTCTCCCTCTCTCTCTGCCCCTCCCCCGCTCATGCTCTGTCTCTCTCTCTGTCAAAAATAAATACACATTTAAAAAAAAAAGAAGTTAGTAAGAAGGTGAGCCACTCTACAATGATGACTTACACCTGCCATACTTGATGTATTCAAAGTTAGTGCTATTCACTGATGGTTACAGATGTTGGGGATACAGAGGATGGGAAGATCCTAGAATGTGAACTCTCCTATTATTTGTTCAAGAGAATCTTTCCACAAAAGGAAGACAATGGATCATTGGCTGCCTACTGACCCACGCTCCTCTCACGGACTATTGATCAGGGACAAAATAAGAAGGATGAGATATGACCTTCAAAATGAAGGGATAAAGAGGTCAGGGGACACTTTGCCCAGCAAAACAGTAATAGGATTCGTGGTTTCAATCTCTATTGCTCACAGAAATAACCTGATTAGTAATGTACCCTGATTAGCTAAACTTTTAAAACATGTTTATTATTTTAAGAGAAAGGGGGGTGGGAGGGGAGGGGCAGAGAAGGAGACAGAGAATCCCACGTAGGTTCTGCATTGTCAGCACAGAGCCCGATACGGAGCTTGAGCTCATGAACCGTGAGATCATGACCTGAGCTGAAATCAAGAGTCAGATGTTTAACCAACGGAGCCACCCAGGCACCCTGCTAATTTTGAAATAATATGGAAAATGGTCAAAATAGAATACCAGAAGAAAAAAAAATCAGAAACAAAATTGTGTATCTCAAATTATTTCAATTACATGTACATATGTGCACATACATATCAAAAGAGATGTGGAGGAAAGATATCAAATGTTTATGATGTTTATTTCTGGGTTTGAGATTTTAAGTGATGTAGATTTCTTCTAGTAATATTAATTCTATTTTTCAACGTGCCCTGCATTACTTTTCAAATAAATCACTGTAAGTGATTTTTAAATGCTTATAAAAACTGATGAATACTTTGCTTATTTTTTTTTGCATTCCACTTTTACAGAATTTATTTTACACCTATTATATCAAACAGCATTTTTAAAGTTCATTCATTTATTTACCTATTATTGAGAGGGAGAGAGTACACATGCAGTGGGGAGGGGCAGAGCGAGAGGAGAGGCATCCTAAACAGGCTCCGCACTCTTAGCACCCAACGTGGGGCTCGAGCTCACAAACCATGAGATCATGACCTGAACCGAAATCAAGAGTCAGTCCCTCAACCGAATGAGATACCCAGAAGCCCCTAAGTCAAACAGCATTTTAAACACTGAGCACATAAACTCTCTAATATGAAAGACAAAAGTGTTTATCTTATTAGAAATAAGAAACACCATCACGTATAGTCTTCAAACATCACTGCACTCTTAACTTTCATAATTTGATAGGGCGTTCATGGGACAATCTGCAGATAACTAGTTTAACAGACAAATTAAAGAACTCCCGGAAGCAGACATGACCTAAATTGTTTATTACCTAAGACTTTTACAAACATTACTCACCCTAGCAATAACGGGGAGCTGGGGAGTGTTGCCTCTTCTCCAAGCTGCACAGGAGGACCAATAATGTGGTGGAACTTGGGGCCCCGTCCAAGGCCCATGGAAGGCTTTTGCATGGCTCTTGTAGCCTGCACGTGTCAGCCCTGGCATCCCCCTGTGCTCGTGGACTAGTTTGGTGATCCTCTGGGTGTCAGGATTTCTTCTGATGCTTTATGGAATGGGATCAAAGAAGATGACCTCAAAGAGTTTGTATGTAGAAACTTCACCCACCCAGTAAGAAGATTCCAGGGTTCTCAGCGCCCCACACGGGCATCCAACTCACTCCTCAGCAGCAGACTGAAGGCTTCCGGCAAACTTCAGCTGGTGGACACCGTGATGGACAGGCTTGCCCTTGGTTGCACCCTTAGGAATGGGGAGTTTACAGCCACCACCATGCACACAAATCCGATAGGTGACATAACCATGCTCTATCCCGGTTTGTGCTCTTTATCAGCTGGGCTGGGTGGGGGGAGGGGCTATGGAGTGCAGAGGGCTGGGGGAGGGCGCCCTGAGAAGAAGACACCCATGGACTGCTTCTTCCACCACAGCTCCTGGACATACTTGTAAGCACCCATCTTGGCTGACCTTCGAGCTGATGGCTGCCCTGGGACAGAAAGGCTGCCTTTCTTTCTTTTAAATTTATGCTATTAAAGTCCACAGTAGTGGTTCCCAAAGAGCTGTCCCTGCCGCAGCAGCAGCATCACCTGGCAACTTGTCAGAAATGCAAATCATCAGGCCTTGCCCAGGACCTCCAGAAGGAGAAACTCTGTAGTTTAAGAAGCCCTCCCTCCAGGTGATTGCGATGCACCCTGAAGTTTGAGGACCACTGGTGTAAAGCCGACGTTCATTACTCAAGCCTGTAAATCCTCCTAAGGTTCTGCAAGTGGGGGCCAAAACTTTCACCTGTGTAAAATGTGGGGTTGTGTTATTGTGGGATTAATGGATGGATTGAGGTGAGCCTGCTGGAGAGCAGGAAATTTCATGCTGTGTCTGAATTCACTGTAGGGCGAGTTACGCTGGGGTTTGATGATAAATATATTAGTCTGGGGAATGCAGACTGTCTATATTGAAATCCACGGTGCATTTCATTGAAGAAAGGCTACATTCATTTAAATTGAGCTCATTGTTCACGGAGACCACGTGACCTGTTTCACGGGGTTGGAGGAAGATTTTTTTTTTTTAATTCCTACCTCTACTTGCCTGATAGCTTCGCTTTCTCAAGTTTGATTTTCCTTCTGTAATTCTTTCTTCTCTCCTCCATCCCTGCAAAGATGGTCGATTTCAAAATTTTTGGGAAAAGACCGACACTTCCTGGATTGGGAAGGTCCCCTTCTCAGTTTCCCCCGTGGGGTCGTTGCTTATCCCATTGTGTCACACTTGGTTGTTCGTGGATCAGGCATCTCCCCCCTAAATGGAGGACCCTGACCGCTTGCAAGCAGGCACAGGTCCTTACATCTCCTTGCATCCCTAATTCTTACTACAGGCCCGGCAGACCCCAAGAGCTCAAAATCTAGTGGTGGAATGAATGAAAATTACAATTTCTGAAACATGTTCCTTTATTCAGCATCAACATGTTCTACATAGATGACTTTAATACACAAAATGCATGCCATTTAATTTTAATATTAATTTTAATTTTATTTATTTTTTTTTAATTTTTTTTTCAACGTTTATTTATTTTTGGGACAGAGACAGAGCATGAACGGGCGAGGGGCAGAGAGAGAGGGAGACACAGAATCGGAAACAGGCTCCAGGCTCCGAGCCATCAGCCCAGAGCCCGACGCGGGGCTCGAACTCACGGATCGCGAGATCGTGACCTGGCTGAAATCGGACGCTTAACCGACTGCTCCACCCAGGCGCCCCATTAATTTTAATTTTAATTACATGAGGGATACAGGTACTTAAAATACCATGTCCTGTGCTGTTTACTGTTTGCTTCACCTTAACCTCATCAAGTTTTCAGGAACTTCCAGCAGATGGCACCAATAAATATTGTCATAGGAGCCAATTGGAAATTGGTTGATATTTTTCGACGTGGACTTAAAAAAAAAAAAAAAAAAGCAAGATGAATAAAACTTACCTAGCTCAGATGATAAAAATACCTGGCATTTGTTTAGCATTTTTTCAGGTAACAAAATACTTTCATATCCCTGTCTCAGTTCTGTCTCAGATTCTGTCAATGGACTGAGAAAATTCTATTATGCATTTTAGAATTTCGTTGACATGTCCTTTAGTCACAGGTAGCAGGACAATGTATGACTCTTAGTGACCGTGTCATTAGTTTGTATTTGTGACGCATCATTCTTTCAAAGACCAAAACTTTCTGTAGAAAATTTTGGCACGATCCTACGCATGAGAACTGAACAATAGTAACTCAGACACTAATAATTTAGCGAGCTACTCTTCTGGTTCATTGAACAGTAATGATTCCTTTCATTTAGAAGGTGTACTATGGATGCAAAGCACTTGCATAGACACAGCATTCTTTGATGCTTGCAGGAGCCCTATAATGTGGGGGAAGACACTGGCTCTCCTCCTGTCCGTTCCCATTCCTCATGCCTCCTCTTGGGCCCTATGAGGAGCCCTTCCCAGCTTGACCAGCTCAGGCTTAATATGTCATAAATCTTAGCAAAATTCCAGTGACGCATGAATGGTGATTAATGTTGGTTTCACTTAGAAAATTACAAGGAAGTACTTAGGTTCAAAGTCATTTCTAAGCACACAGAATTATCTGAGACTAGGGTCTCAGACAGGAATATCTACCTTTCCTCTCCCCTCCCAGCTAGACACAGTCAAGTTTCCTCCTGACATCTTCTAGAAAGCACTAATACACTTTAAACAGTACAACGTGCTGTACTGTTCTATCTCTTATGAACATGCCCATTCTGAACAGTTTCTATAAATGGGATCATTCAATGTGTATATTTTGGGGCTAATATTGTCTTAGCACAGTATTTTTAAGATTCATTCATGTCTGTCAGGTCCGGTTGGTTTATTGTGTTGTTCAATTCTATTTCCTTATTGTTTTTCTGCCTGGTTGTTCAATTTTTTTTTTTTAACGTTTATTCATTTTGGAGAGACAGAGAGAGACAGAGTGTGAGATGGGGAGGGGCAGAAAGAGAGGGAGACACGGAATCCGAGGCAGTTTCCAGCTCTGAGCTGTCAGCACAGAGCCTGGTGCGGGGCTCGAACTCATGAACCGTGAGATCATAACCTGAACCGAAGTCAGACGCTTAACCAACTGAGCCACCCAGGTGCCCCTATTTATTTCTTTTGAATATTTATTTTTGAGAGAGAAAGACTGCATGGGGGAGGGGCAGAGAGAGAGAGAGAGAGAGAGAGAGAGAGAGACAGAGAGACAGAGGATCCAAAGCAGGCTTGGATAACACAGAGCCTGATGTGGGACACCCTGGAGCTCACGACCACAAGATCATGACCTCAGCTGACGTCGGACCCTTAACCAACTGAGCCACCCAGGGGCCCCTATTTTATACCGTTTAAAAAGCCCAATGGTTAAAAAGCTTCTATTGACATAAGAAGCCAAATGTTGAGAGGGTAAAAAAGAGGGCTGTGTCGATTCTTTTGCCTTGTAAGAATGGGACCTCGCTGAATAGTAACCAAGTTTACACAAAAGTGTCTGTTGCAAAATGTCTTTTGCAAGTCAGGAAAGGATTTTTACAATGAGTCAAAGATGGCAGTGTAAGGTGCCTGCAAAGGCACCGGAGAATCAGGCTGATGCAACGTGCTGTACTTCCAGGCTCTAACACACAGCATGGTGACCATAGTGGCCGGTACTGTACTATATGCTTGAAATTTGCTCAAAGAGTAGATCTTAAGTTCTTAAATGTTCTCATCACACGCACACACACACACACACACACACACACACACACGGTAATTACGTGAGGTGATGGAGGTGTTAACTAACCTTATTGAGGTAATCACTTTGCAATATACACGTGTATCAAATCACCAGGTTGCATGCCTTAAATTTACACAACTTTATGTACTGACTGTATCTCAAGAAGGCTGGAAAATAAAGCAGAAAAAAAAATGTACAGTACTTCCCTACGTTTGTCAATGTCACTGCTGCTGGACAGGCTACCAATGCATGTAGACCGACTCACCGAGACTTGGCAGCGTGCTGCTTCATCAGGGGAAATATTAATCTTTTTGTTTTAAGAGAGAGTGAGTGAGTGGGAGAGGGAGAATCTTAAGCAGGCTCCACACTCAGCGTGGAGCCTGACGTGGGGCTTGATCTCGTGACCTTGGGATCATGACCTGAGCCGAAATCAAGAGTGGGATGCTCAATTGACTGAGCGACCCAGGCACCCCGAAATATTAATGTTAATATCTAATGCTGAGTCCTTACACATACATAACCCAATTTCAAGAATTTAATGGCAAGTTTGAGTTCACATTAAGGACTGTCTACATTGAGATTTCATAATTTACTTTATCCCCCACCATGCTTGATTCAAGAGATTAGTGACCTTGTAGTTGAGAGTGTGTCTGTCATTTCTTTTTTCCTTTCTACCTTACATGATGAGTGAAGTTCTAAGGCTTAAATAAAAAATCAAAAGGAATGGCTATGAGGTTGACTTCCTGGGAGAGGTTTGAGGTTTTGGGGACCCCTTTCTTCTAGATTGTGCTTACCCCTCTTAGCAAGGCAGGACCTGGATTCAGGCGATTTTACTGTGCCCAGTTGGGTTCAGATTTGTAATCTTCTAGGGTAATATTCTGTACTGGGAGAGGCTGGTTAGACAACAGAAGGATCACCATGACCTTCAAGCCTGTTCACTGCCATCTGTTAGACAAACAGATTTTTGCTTTTGTTGTCTATGGGGTTAGAGTAGGCTTATTGTTCTGACTGAGAGGAGGGATGATGTCACTTCTTTGCTGACTGCAGTCATTGTTTGGGAATGTATTGATATGGTTTTCTATAGCTGGCTTTGTAAGTGTTTTGCTTGTAAATGGCCGAGGTGTGCAGATGCAGCTTTGTCTCGACAAGCTTTGGCACTCACGGGAAATCTCTGCGTTTCCTTCTTCCCGCGTCCCTGAAATGGACACCGATTCCTTTCCCCTTTCCTTTACCGCTTCTCAAACTGTGTTCCATGATTTATCAGTCAGGAGTCAGTCATAGATAACAGAACACTCTTCTGCTGGTTTTAGGAGAAAATGATTTAAAATAAAAACAATTATGGAGGGGGTGTGGGAGGCGGGATGGGCTAAATGGGTAAGGGGGCACTAAGGAATCCACTCCTGAAATCATTGTTGCGCTATATGCTAGCTAATTTGGATGTAAATTTAAAAAATAAAAATAAAAAAATAAAAAATTAAATTAAATTTAAAAAATTCGGTGCTTATAGAACTTCTAGAGGGGCTGGAGGGAGAGACAGGTTCTAGGCTAAGCCCCCAGCAATGAGCGCTAATGCAGCCCCAAGGAGCAGGCCTGGCGAGGGAATTGCTATAAAAGAAGAGAAGAGGGGCGCCTGGGTGGCGCAGTCGGTTAAGCGTCCGACTTCAGCCAGGTCACGATCTCGCGGTCCGTGAGTTCGAGCCCCGCGTCAGGCTCTGGGCTGATGGCTCGGAGCCTGGAGCCTGTTTCCGATTCTGTGTCTCCCTCTCTCTCTGCCCCTCCCCCGTTCATGCTCTGTCTCTCTCTGTCCCAAGAAAAATAAATAAAAGTTGAAAAAAAAAAAAAAAAAAGAGAAGAGAAACTGAAAGATCTTGGTCAAAGTTTGTGCCACAAGTGTGTCATTCATGAAATATTTGGATCCACATCACTGCTCTATTATGGGAAAAAACTGACCTGTCTCTTAGGCCCGTACAACATGGTCCACAGACCTGCAGGATCAAATCCCCCAGGAGCTTGTGAGCAAATGCACAATCTTGGGCTTCCACCCCCCACCCCTGCTGAATTAGAAGCTCTGAGGGTAGGGCTTTGGGATCGAAGGGCTTCGGTGACCGACCATCCTGGTTTGCCAGAACCCTTGAAGAGATTCCTGGGGCACAGCACTTCCGTTGCTAAAACCTGAAAAGCCCTGACAAGGACGGGCCCAGGCGGTCACTTCAGATGCAGCAAAAGTTTGGGAAATACATCTTGGGCCGTCTGTGTACGTGCTTGGTTTTGTTTTTAAGTTTATTTATTTATTTTGAGAGAGAGAGGAAGAGCAAGCAGGGGAGGGGCAGAGAGAGAGAGAGAGAGAGAGAGAGAGAGAGAGAGAGAATCCCAAGTAGGCTCTACCCTGTCAGCCCAGAGCCCAAGGCGGGGCTTGAACTCAGGGACCGTGAGATCATGACCTGAGCCGAAACCAAGAGTTGGACACTCCACCCACTGAGCCGCCCAGGTGACCCTGTGTAGGCGCTTGTCGGCGGGGAGTGGGGAGTGTGTGAGTCACAGATATGAGCTACAATGTTATTGAAGCAACGTGACAGTGAAATTCTGCTCACTCAAAATAACTTCAGTCGAAGTAGCAAAATGCTCATGTGTCACTACTTTTCATTTACCGCCGAAGAAGGAAGGTGGCAACGTTCTGAGCTGAATGACTTTTGAGAGCGAGAGATGACAAACTGAGGAAGCCTGTGCCACGGAGGCATTTTCACATGCCATACACTCAGTGGTACAAAAAAAAATTTTTTTTTTTCCAAGAGCTGAACTTAATTTGAATCTCGAGCCCCCACTCTGTCTGGTAGCGTAACTTAATCGCAGCCATTTTAGAGAAAATCCAGTCAAATCAGAGTTTTTTCCATTCAGATCCAGAATATTCTCAGTTCAGGATTTTCACCACCCTCTCCACCCCCTTCTGTGGGTTATGGCTAAATGTGGGGAGCTTTCACAGAGCCTCAGTGTTGGAGGATGGGGAGGCGTGTGTCCCAGCCGGCATCTCTGGAGATGTGCATCATCCCCGCTGGAAATTTCTAGGACATCTGGGTTCTCCATCTGGTCTCTGGTAGTAGTTCCAGGAAGGTCACCCTGCCTCCCTCTTATCTCAATCTCAAAGTATCTTCGCGCCTGCTGGCCTCTCCCAGCTACTTTTGAGCCCCTCATAATGGAGCCGAAGGGCTTCAGGGCAAACATTTAGATGTTCTCCCACGCTATCCGCTATCCGAGGGTCATAGGCGATCTAGAATAGTCCTCTCCGGCTCTACCTGCTTAGATGTGTCAGGCTGCCATTTCTATTATGGATAACTCAACACATAGGTCTGGGCAATTCCATGAGGCTTGTCACCTCCTGGGTTTTCACCTGGGAGCAAGGCACAGAACCTCTGCTTTTGTGTCCTCCAATCTGAGTTTTCTTTGGAAGGTTCAGTCATGAATCTCTGGGCATAGGACCCTGCTCAGGATCCTTCATTTTCTTCTCACCTCCTTTCTGTTCCTCCCCTCATCGCCCAGTCCAAAGGATGGCTATGTCATCCCAAGTGAGCAAACATACTCTTGCATAATCAAGGACTACGCTCAATTTGTATTTATGGTATCAACTTTACACCTCAAGTTCTTCAGGGTTGAGGCAGAAACTGCCATTTGTGACCCTATCTCCACTTCTCCTTCTACTTTAGTCACTTCAGAAACTTCAGTAACAGAGCACTGATTTTCTTTGTAGTGCGTACGCCCTACAAAAGATTACGTTTTCTGGGCTCCCTTGTCGCTAAGCATAGCCAGGTGACTAAATTCTGGTGAATGAAATACAAGCATGAGTGTTGTGCGGGATCTCTTAAGTGATCTGACTCAGTAGGAAGGAACACCCTTTGCCTTTCCTTAGTTCCTGTTGTCTCAGATGGGATACAATGGCTGGAGCTCTGGCAACCATATTGTACCAGGAAGTAATCTCAGGGCTGCAAACCAGTATTAGGGGGGAAACTGAAATACAGATGGAATCTGAGTATCTGATGACAGTGTCAGGTCTACACTACCAGACTTCTTTTACAAGAAAGAGAAATGAACTTCTATATTTAAACCTGTGCATTTTCTGTCTCACATAGTCTAACTTTAACAAAGTTGACAAAGGGGTTCCTGAAAACCCTTTTTTCTCAAGCCATTTTCTCTGTCATGTGTTTATAAGATCTATTGAAACCCAAAGGCTAAAACCGAACTCTTTTTTGTTTCTTTGAGCTTATGTTGCAGCAATCCTTTTCTGAAAACCATAAGAAGGGCCTATCTTCTTGCCGTCTGAAAGAATAGGAAGAAGCAAATATTAATATTTAAAAATATTATATCTTCACACATGAAATTTATCCAACCAGCCACCATGCCACAGATTAAAGCCTGGAGTTTAGAGCTTTAAAAAATCCAAGAGAAGCAGGCGCCTGAGTGGTTCAGTCGGTTAAGCGTCTGACTTCGGCTCAGATCATGATCTCGTGCTTCGTGAGTTCGAGCCCCACGTCGGGCTCTGTGCCGACAGCTCGGAGCCTGGAGCCTGCTTTGGATTCTGTGTCTCCCTCTCTCTCTGCCCCTCCCCCACTCACATTCTGTCTCTCTCTGTCTCAAGAATAAATAAACATTAAAAAAAAAAAGTTGTTTTTAAAAATCCGAGAGAAGCTATGAGGAGAAATGAAAAGTTGTCCGTAAATTTAATGATGTCTGAAAGCAGCTCCACAGGAGCTTGAAAATAGCGGCTGCATGTAACATACTCTGAACTCACTCTCCCAGCTGCTACTCAACACCTGAGCAGTCTGCCTTCAACAGTTGAGCCAACGTCTGTATCATATTTTTTTTTAATTTTTTTAAACTAACGTTTTTTATTTATTTTTGAGACAGAAAGAGACAGAGTGTGTGGGGGGGTGGGGGAAGGCAGAGAGAGAGGGAGACACAGAATACAAAGCAGGCTCCAGGCTCCGAGCTGACAGCCCAGAGCCCGATGCGGGGCTCAAACCCATGAACCATGAGATCACGACCTGAGCCGAAGTCGATGCTTAACCGACTGAGCCACCCAGGCGCCCCTGTATCGTATTTCTTTGTATCGCCTACTGAATTTCACAGGATGCCCTTAATCAACATTTGCTTGTTGATCTGGGGCTTGTCAGATGGCCCCTTTAATGAATGGTACAAGCAATCAGCCTCATGAATAACTTACCGTTCCTCTGGGTTGAGAGTTATAGCAAATTCTATTCCTTCTCAAAGAAGTAATGGTCTGCCCACCACGGTTGGCTAACTTAAGTTTCCTCAGCTATATATCACAGGGCGTGTCTGCCTTGTTGATCTTCTTTTTATGCGAGGCTGTGAAGGGAAGGTCAGCATGCCGCCCTAAAATGTACCGCTTTGGTACACTGACGATTTTAAACTAAAGTTCCTTGAGGAATGGCTGGTACAAGGACACCGACCCTCCTTTGACCCCTGACAACAGGAAATAAATGTCCCACTTGAGGCTATCCTCCCTATACCAGGAGGGTAGAGGCATCCTTATGGCCAGAGACAGGGAATTCAAGGCCAAGAGGGTTGTACGAACAAACCTGGTTACTTCTTCACTAACGTGCTACCCAAGCCCAAACCCCACTGGTTTGTCAATTCTGCACAAGTGTGTTGTTCCTTTGTCTAAAAGGTATAAAAGGGGCGCCTGGGTGGCTCGGTCGGTTAAGCGTCCGACTTCAGCTCAGGTCACGATCTCACGGTCCGTGAGTTCGAGCCCTGCGTCGGGCTCTGGGCTGATGGCTCAGAGCCTGGAGCCTGCTTCTGATTCTGTGTCCCTCTCTCTCTGCCCTTCCCCCGTTCATACTCTGTCTCTCTCTGTCTCAAAAATAAATAAACGTTAAAAAAAAATTAAAAAAAAAAATAAAAGGTATAAAAGCTGCCTGCTTTGGTTACTTTTTTGAGCCTCATATCTTTGAGGCTCCCCAATGTACAGAATTTAATGTGCTTTTCTCTCGTGAATCTCTCTTATGTCAACTTAATTATTAGGCCCTAGAAGGGAAGAAGGGAAAAGTTTTCCTCCCCTACAGTTGAGATTAATTCGGTTACCTACTTTGGTGGTATGGATGTCGAGTTAGCTTAGCAATCTAGAGCAGTAGAATGAGTTCCAAGAAAAGTTCAATTTATAGCAGAATACAGTCGAACAAAAGAAAAGGTATTTACGTTTCATTTCTAAGAATACATGTCCCCTTTGAAGATTTACCTCCCTCCTTTTATTAGCTACTCATAAGACATAATTTCAAGTTTTATAGTAGCCAATTAAATGACTTCACTTGCTTCTTTGATCAGGCGTCACAGGCATGACCACATTGACAAGGAGGCCACGGGACGTAGATTTTTTTCAAGACAGTCTTGATTTTTGCTTCCTTTGTTTATACTCCACCCCATTCCACGAAGAATGTAATGTCACTCACAAGAACATACGCAGTCATACCAATAAAACTCAAGCACAGAAATCAGGGCCAAGGAAAATCAAGAGCAGATCAAAGAACACATAAGTACGGAAAGCCCAGGAATCCGAGCCAGCAATTGTTTCCCGTTCGTCTCCGACCCACCGGAAAGCAAAGCGAAAGAGAAGACGCACTTAGTCACAGAATTCTCATCATTAGAGAAAAGGAAGCAGACAATTTCCTCAGGAGGGGCTTGTATTGTCCTGGCACCAAATTCTCCAAAGAAATGTATTGTTTGGGTCTTTACAGGGAGCCCTGGGTTATAGAGTGGACAAAATCCTCGAGGATATTCACAAAGGACCAAGCTGTTTGGGACTCCTTTCTTTCGCTTTAAACCAAAGCTAAGGAAATAACTCTTAACTGGAATTCGGTGAATGACCTCCCAGACTGGTGTGCCAGGCAACAAGGTTTTGAAGGAAGTTCGTAGGATTGTCACTGAAAAAAAAAAAAAGAAATGTGTCCCATACTCAAGTGAGTTTGGGAACCTCTGAGTTAACCAGTCAGTCAGGGTTCTTGGTGGCAGAGCTTTTCAGAAGCGGATGTGCGTTGTAGCTCAAATCAATCAATCGATCCATGGGGCGGTTTGTTACTTCACCACAGAAGTCTTCTTCTGAGGTTCACCTACGAATAGTCTCTGAATTCTGTGACACACAGTTTGGAAACAATGAGCCATGATCAACTGATGGAAATACAATGAGAGGACCGTGCAGCTGTTTTTGTGGTTCATAGCATGTGTGTGTTACTGGGCAGATTTGGGTACAAATCCGGTCGCTAACACCTACCAGCTGCATGACTTTGAAAAAGTTACCCAAACTCGCTGGGCTTTAGTTTCCTCATTCATAAAATGAAGTGCGTTAATTAGGAAGGCCCTGGCCCCAAGGAACAAAAAAATCTGTCAGAGTTACTTAAGGGTTTATTTTCCGGATCTAATAAATCCACAGATGCACCATTCAGGGCCTGTGAAACTGTTCGTGAATGTCGTCTGGTCCAGAGCCTTTCTGCTTTGCCATCCTTAGCATGGAGGCATCTGTCTTCGTGCTTGCTGTCCCATGGTTGCAAAATGGCTGCTGGAGCTTCATTCCTCACATCAAGTGTCAGTTATGAAAAAGAGGGATGTAAACTACTTCTGAGTAGCCAATCCAGTGTCAGCCATAGGGGTTAGTAAGAGAAACTTCCTCAAAGAAGTATTTTGAGAATTAAGTGAGATACTGAATGAGATCATGAAATGTGCTTACGTAGTGCCTAGTATTGGTTAGCGGTCAAAAAACATCAGTTATTTTCATATATTGTTATACTATATAAATATTAACATATATATACTATATACATATGCCATATAACATATATATAACATGTAATAATATAAATATTATTTTAATATAATTTTCATGGATAGCCTTCGGTTCAGCATGATACTAGTATTTAGAGTACCTCCAGGAGAATTGTGTGTTCTTCAATGACGAGTAAACGTCCCTTTTCTCAGTGGGGCTTCGCAGAAGCAAAAGATGAGACGTAACGCAATCCACTCCTATAAGGCTCTGGAGTACGGGCAGAGAGGAGATGCTCTAGAAAGCGGATAAGCAGGAGGAAAGCTGGCATCCTAGCAGGAACCTAGCAGGATTCTCTCTGAGGTCAGACCCATTCCATCTCTAAGTGGAGACCTGCAGGGGGTTCCCAGGCCAGACCCTGCTTGGGAAGCAATTTCAGTAACAGAGCTTAGCCGAGTACAATGAATTTCTGTATCACAGAATGTAGACAGGGTGATTGGGAGAAGTCTCAATTCTGTAAATATTCTGTCCCACTGTCAGACCATGGATAGAATGGCTAATTATAGATAGAAATAACATTTTGAAAGACTAACTACCAGATACGTACAGTGAATATTTACCATGAGTCCAATATTGTCTCATGGTCGTGGGGAGCTGAGTAACACTTTTATGAGTCACTTTGGGAAATACTGGGATAAATGTCATACATATTAGCAGAAATTCATGGCCAGTTAGAAGGAACAGAAGAAACGCATCACCAAAAAAACCCCAACCTTGGAACTAAGTATCATCTCAGGTAACGAAATCCTGGTGATAAGGAGGGCGAGGACACGGATGATAATGGTTGAGGCTTAATCAGCACCACACCAGGCACTGTTTTATGTGCTTTGCAGACCATAAATCCCAAATACGTAATTTTCCCCATATTTTTAGTATCGATAGCTCACTTGGAGTGCCTGCTTTGGGTCCAGCACCAGCACTGGTGAGATCCTCACAGATCTCTTATATAGATGTGCCCTACTATGATTCTAATTCCATAGATGAGACCCCCGAGGCTTAGCATGAAAGCTACGTGGCTAGTAACCGGGGAGCTGGGATTTGATAGACATCCGTCCCGCTGAGCTCAAGCGCTTAGACTGCACTCTATGACATAAAACATGTACTTGTATGTACACAGCTTTTATAAGAACACTTCACCTCTGTTCTCTTAAGAGAAAATATGAATTGGGGACTTCTTTGTTAGGAGTTGAGCATTGCTCTGCTGAGAGACAAAGTCTGGACTGAATGACCCAGATTCTCCCGTGGCCACGTGATTTTTTTTTGTTTTCATCGCAGCAACGGACACCCATATCCTCTCACAAGGAGAAGGGAGAGCAATGAACACTGAGTCATTCCCTGGGCCAGGTGACTCCCCGCTCTTTGGCGTTGAGAGGAAAAAGATCTGAGCCAGAATCACCAAATCGTTTGACCCTCTGCTCAGTCGACTTCCAACAGTTCCCACAAGGTTATTCAAAACCAGCTGGCCGGGCTGTGTTCCACATCACCCGATTTGTAACTGAATAAAGTTATCTTGTGCTACTGGGTGTTTTCAAGTATTGTTTTGCTCTTTAATGTTGGGAACTCCCCACCGATAGCCGCCACTGGAGAACAAGCAAATAGAGTTAAGTGGGGCAGAAAATCCAAGTAATTCTTGATATCTAAAAATACCTCAGAAAAAGTTTGTCAGGTGTTTAATTTAAAAAGATAAATTCTGTCATACGGTGCTGCAAGATTTCGTTGAAAAACAACAACAGAATATTCTGAGAGCTGTGATTTGTAACCCTTGTGTGATTATCCATCGCAGAGTGAAATCGGGTTGGACTCAGCCTCCCTTTATCTACCTGGATCCTTACCAGTGTGCTCTCTTCCATTCTCGACAGAAGGTCAATGGGATATGCCCCCTTTTCTGTAAATTATTATCACTTGAATCGGTTACAAATGATTACATATGAAAAGGAAGAAGGGCATACATATTTATAACATATTCCTTCGCGCGCCAGGTAACTTCATATATTATGCATGCTAGTTATCTCATTTAATCTTTAATGCAAGCCCATTAAGCTCTACTTCATCTTCCTTGAGAAAGGAGAAAATTGAGGCTTAAAATCACCAACTAATCCACATTAAGTCACACAACCAGTAAATGCAGACCCAGGGTTTGAGCCAAAGTCTGTCCAACTCCACAGCCTGTGTCCTTTCCCCTTCATGAACAGTTCTCAACCCGGGATACAGACCAGCGTCACCTGGGGAGCTTTTCCAGATAGACTCACGCACTGGAGCACCTGGGTGGCTCAGTCGGTTAAGCATCCTTGATTTCAGCTCAGATCATGATCTCTAGGGTTCGTGAGTTCGAGCCCCGCATTGGGCTCCGCACTGATGGTGCGGAGCCCGCTTGGGATGCTGTCTCTCTCTCTCTCTGTCTCTCTCAAAGTGAATAAATAAACAAAAAATATATATATACCAACACCTCGGTCCCACTCCCACTCGAATTATTACAGATCCAGATCTTATGTATGACTAGTGTGTGACACGCTCCTTAAGTATGACAAAAACTTACTTTGACATACCAAAAGAGCTTTACTTTCAAATTTATTTGCTGCTGTTAGAAATGTAATTAGCGTTGTTTTCTCCAACTTGAACCCAGGGGAGGAAAATGAGCCCAGAGTCTCAGGTTACTTCCTCCAGTTTGCCTCCGTGGTAAAAGATGAACCTGGCAGGAGAAAAAGAAAATTTTAGGCGTTTTGCGCAATTCCTGGAGCCCTATTGCTTCTGCTGACTGCTGCCCAGTATGGTCCAGCGAACCGATTCTGAAGCACCAGGGGCAAACACATCCCGAAACTGCCGCCAGCCAGACGTTGCTTCCCAGTGAAAAGTAGAAAGCGTCTTCAGCCCTGCGTTTCAACACCCATATTTCTGCAAGACTTCATAAAAGCTACGGAAGTGATGTCCCAGCTCGTACCTAGAACTTACCAAGACGGAAGCAAGAGCTAACAAGTTCTACCAACTTTCCATTCATAGGGTTGAAGGCTGGTTGCCAAAAATCCATCATGCCCCTCACGAGTCCTCGGTGGTAGGAAGACCTGACGTTTCTCATCTGTCATCTTTCTCTTTCAGGATCTTCCAAAGGTGTCAGAGCTCCGTCCGTAGCACGGAGACACCAGGCAAGGAGTGCTTAGAAGAGGAATTACTAGGCGGAAGAGGGAGGAGAAAAGACCGTCTGAAAGAGTAGAGAACAGTCTGGAAGCATCCTGGTTCCCTTGTCTGCAGGGCTTCCAACTTAGGCCTTCTAAACCAAAGGAGTAATTCCACCTGAACTCAGACGAGCCCGTCCTGCCTCAATTTTGCCCTCCTCGCAATGGCAGGCATACCTTTAATGGAATTTGAAGGCCTTTTCCGCAAAGACAGCAAAATATAAAGTCTGCTCTTTACCTCCTCGCTTTTGGACACAAATGTAAAAACATTTTCACATCGTATCATTTATTTCTATCTTATGGTAAAAACATCTGTTTTAGGGGGTTATTACGTTACATTTCCAGAAAGGTAACTTCATAATCTGTCCACTAAATGTCAAGAATGTTTAGCTTCTCTTTCTCTTCCTAAATTCTGTACAATCACAGCATGGTGCTCCTCTCAAGGGGACTCCATACAGCCTCATCCTGTGCTTTGAGTTTCCCTGCATTATCTTGTTCAAATCGTCCGGGGCAAGCTGAGGTTAGTGGATAAAAAAGTAGACCAGGAACAGGCCTTGACTTCTTTCTGAGGCCCCTTTTCAAAGGCAGGACTTCAGAGAGGCACTTTGTGTTCAGACCTCAAAAGGACCATTCTTTCTTGAGTTGTCACCTGAAATAGCTTACCTTTCTTGGTACAATAATTCCTCTAGGTCTAATTGTCTCCAGGCCAAATATCCCTCATTCCTCTGACGTCTAGGTCTTCCAGCCAAGGGGCAAATTCCCACAGCTCCGTGTCGCTAGTTCCAGTACCTAGGACAGACACCTGCACCACGGTTGGCCATTTGCAGGCCTTCGGGTAGCTGTCTGATCTTTGCCTAGAAAGTAATAGCACAGGCCAGCTGATATCAGAGTCCTGGGTTTAAAAACCGGCTTAAGAACTTCTAATTGTACAACCTTCCCCAAGTTGCACAACAAATCTTAAAATAAATTTCCTCATCTATAAAACGGAGATGCTAATAATATTCCACAATATTTCTGACAATGAGAGAATGTCTATATAGTGCATAGCACTTAGTAGGCATTTGGAAGTACTAATTCTTTGCTCCTTTTTCTAAGCTACTATGGCTGGGTTCATATATCTAAACGTTAGGATTTTACAAAGACTAAAATAGAATCTTTTAAGGAGTTTCATTATAGTCAGCAATAACATAATAGTCAGCAATAACAAAGTCTTTATACTTGTGTTTATTTATCATCTGATTTCTTATTATGTGTCTATCCTATTCTATTTTAGCTGTCTGATTAGGCTATGAGATCATGCAGAGTTGGATCTCTGTTTAAAATTCTCTCTATACCCACAGGACTTAAAAGCACTCAGTAAATGCTTGATAGATGACAAATGAATTCATGAGTTCCTCAGGAAGCATTTAGGCCATGGACTTTGCTAATGCCTACGTCCCACGAGTGCTTTCAAGCGAATAAACATTTGCTGAGCATATGGAATGCTCAACATAGTATCTCCTAAGGAGCCGAGACCCTTACAAGAAAGTGAAGTATCCTAATCACTTTATAGTCAAGCATAAGAACATCTATAACAAGGATAAAGCGGTGCCAGAAGCTAGAGAGAGCATGCTGGGGCATTCAGGGGAAAGCGTGATTACATTTGGCTAAGAGGATTAAGAAATCTTCATTGAAGAATGAGTTATCACTGGAAGTGAACCTCGGAAGGTGAGTAAGATTCCAACAGCAGTGGAGAGAAGATGCTCCAGGGGAAGTTTGAGCCAAAGGCAGAATGCGAGACGGGCGTTCAGAGGGCTGCAAGTAGCCTGGTTTGAAGCACAAAATATGTGCAAGTCGGTTAGAGCTGCAAAGACAAGGAAGGCTTTGAAAGCTAGCCAGACCAAAAAATTGTTTCCTTTTTTTTTTTTTTAATGTTTATCTATTTTTGAGAGGGGGGGCAGGGGAAGGGCAGAGAGAGAGGGAGACACAGAACCCAAAGCAGGCTCCAGGCTCATCTATTTTTGAGAGAGAGAGAGAGCAGGGGAAGGGCAGAGAGAGAGAGGGAGACACAGAACCCAAAGCAGGCTCCAGGCTCTGAGCTGTCAGCACAGAACCCAACGCGGGCCCGAACTCACAAACTGTCAGATCATGACCTGAGCCGAAGTCGGACCCCCAACCGACTGAGCCACCCAGGCGCCTCTGAAAATTGGTTCTTGAGTCAGGCAATGAGGGGTCCTGAAAATTTAGAGCAGAGAAGTTTTAGATTTATAGTAGTTTCCCCTTATCCCTGGGGGATATGTTCCCAAACCCCCAATGGATGCCTGACACCGTGGAAAGTACGAACCCTATATACACTAGGGTTTTTCCTATACATATGTACCTATGAGATGTTTAATTTATAAATTAGGTACAGTAAGAAATTAACAATGAGGAGAAAATAGAATAACTATAATAATATACTGTAATAAAAGTTATAGGAACGTGGTCTCCCTCTCAGAATACCTTACTGTACAACTCACCGTCCTCCTTGTGATGATGTGAGATGGTAAAATGCCCCCATGATGAGATGAATTCATGTGAATGACAAATGGCTCAGGCACTGTGACTTAGCGTTAGGCTCCTACTAACGTTCTGAGGGTTTGTCAAAAGGATTATCTGCTTCCAGACCGCAGCTGACTGTGGATAACTGAACTGGTGGAAAGTGAAACCACAGATAAGGGAAGACTACTGTAATTAAGGTTGGTTGAGTGTCTTCATTTTACAGATTAGGCAGGTGAGTTTCAGAGAGATTAAATGACTTGCCCAGATTGCCGAGTGGCAGGCAAGGAAATCTACAGAGGTCCCTTGACATTCCCACCACAGCGGAGCCATTGCTTCGGAAGATCTGCTGTGCAGCGGGGTAGGCTGGGCTGGAGGGAGGGGGACCGAAGCCAGGGAAGCCAGCCGAGAGGAAATGACTGCCGTTTCCTTTACGTTCCTGCAGTGAATCCCTGCCCCACACAGTGTGATCTCAAACATGAGACGGTCTCCTATGTTCCCAGAGAAGATGCAAAAAGGTTTTGCGAATCTGAACGTAGAAACTGACTAAAGATGGTAGACGGAGCCAGATTTTGTTTTTGTTTTTTTTTAATGTTTATTTATTTTTGAGACAGAGAGAGACAGAGCATGAATGGGGGAGGGTCAGAGAGAGAGGGAGACACAGAATCCGAAGCAGGCTCTGGGCTCTGAGCTGGCGGCACAGAGCCTGACGCGGGGCTCGAACTCACGGACAGACCATGAGATCATGACCTGAGCTGAAGTGGGATGCTCAGCTGACTGAGCCACCCAGGCACCCCCAGATTTTGAAGCAAATATTCAGTAAGCCAGTCTTATTGAGTCTGGACCTTGAGGGGAGTGAGTGCTATGATCAGATTTGCATTTTAGAAAGGGAATTTTGTCAGCAGTTGTGGAGTCTGGATTCAAGGGGTAAACTGGGAGGCAGAGAGGTAAGGAGAGGTCTGCAGAAATCCAAGAGGCGTGGTGGCTCGGGCGAGGTTGGTGGCTGGCAGGAACGGGTGGAAAAGACAGGCGGGAGAGACAGTTGCCAAGCGTTTGAGACACGGTTCCTTTACAGAGGGGGAGGGGAGAGTCAAAGGTGACTCCAGAGTTTCTGTTTTGAGCAGTTTGGTGGATAGGAGGGCCACTGACTCTGAGCTGCAAGGCACATTGATGAGGACACATTTACAAAGCTCGGAAGTGGCATTAGGAAGGGAAAGATAAAGGCAAAGGATAGGAGAGAAAGGACGTGACCAAAACATAAACAGAAGAGTCAGGAGTGACTGAGTTGGGGAAGAGGCTGAGCTCTGGGAAACTTTATTCGTCCCATGCCTTTCCCACCAGCTTACATTTCCAAATTGTCCGGAGGCTTAGTCGCGCGGTACCATTCAGAAAGAGTCTCTTTCCTGCTCTGATTATTCCAGGAGGAACAGGAAAACATGGTAATTACCACTCGTAATTTCCTCTCAGGAAAAGCTAAAACTCCTGCAAAGTGAGCGTAGTATTTCGTTGACATAGAACAAAAATGGAGCAGACTGGAAACAATCTTCCTTCGAAGACAAGCATAAACAAAGTCACTGACCACAACCACTTCTGTCTCAACTGCTGTTGCCAAAGGAGAAAATGGCCAGAAGATCATTGGTCTAGGAACAGGGTGATCAAGCTGTCCTGGGTTGCCTGGGACTTCCATGGTTTTTTCAGGGAGAGTCTCACATCCCAGAATCCTTCAGTATCACCCTATCCGGAAATTAGACTTAGATCCTAATCCCGATTCTATTACTGATTGGTTGTGAAAACCTGGAACACAGCTTTTCTGAGCAGAGTTTTCTCATCCGTAAAACGAGAGGAAGGGCTTCCCTTTTTACATTTTCCCTGAGGGGAGTTCATTCAGTCCCATGAATTTAAATATCAGGTGATATTGTGATTTATAATATGAACTATACATTTGGTTTCTGTACAAAGCTCCTAAAACCCTTGGAATTTAAGTGCTGCAAGCCCTAAAGGTGTCTTCTGTTATGTTCATGAGGTGACTTTTGGAAAGTCCTTAGGTAGCTTAAAAATGGGGGCTCAGGGCGCCTGGGTGGCGCAGTCGGTTAAGCGTCCGACTTCAGCCAGGTCACGATCTCGCGGTCCGGGAGTTCGAGCCCCGCGTCAGGCTCTGGGCTGATGGCTCGGAGCCTGGAGCCTGTTTCCGATTCTGTGTCTCCCTCTCTCTCTGCCCTTCCCCCGTTCATGCTCTGTCTCTCTCTGTCCCAAAAATAAATAAAACGTTGGAAAAAAAAATGGGGGCTGGTTGCCAGAGAAACCAACCACGTGATCAGAGGGTTGGAGTCACACCTCCACACCCCTCACCCCTACCTCTGGGAAGGGTGAGGAGCTGGAGATTGAGTTCCATCACCAATGGCCAATAATTTAACCAATCATGCCTATGTAATGAACCCTCCATAAGAACCCAAAGGACAGGTTTAGGGAGCTTCCAGGTTGGTGAAAATGTGGAGATTTGGGGAGACTGGCACACTTGAAGAGGCATGGGGGCTCTCTGCCCTTTCCCCATACCTTGGGGATCTTCCTGGATCTTCCTGGATCTTCCTGGTTGCTGTTCTTTTGTAATAAGCCAGTAATATAGTAAGATGTTTCCCTGAGTTCTGTGAGCTGTTCTAGCAAGTGAATGGAACCCAAGGACTGGGTCACGGGAACCTCTGGTCTACATAGCACAGGTGACAACCTGGACTCTTGATTAGCATCTGAAGTGGGGGTGGGGGCAGTCTTGTGGGACTGAAAATACCTGAATTCTTCAGGTGGATAGCATCAGAATTGGTTTGTGGGATGCCCAACTGGTGTCGAAGACTTGCGTGGTGGTATGAAAAAACCCCCCACATATTGGGTGAAATGACTCCAGATTTTGTGTATCTCCAGGTCTGACCATCCCCCCTCACCCTCAAGCCACACACTTGAATTTCCAACCTCCTACTCAGCACCTTCACCGTCCAGTAGCCCGAAGACACCCTCGAGGCTCAAACAGAACTCTTGAGTTTCTCCCCAAACCTGTTCTCCCCAGGTTTCTTCTGTAGCTTCTCTTAGTAAATGACACCACCAGCCAGCCAATTGCTTGAGCCAAAAACCTAGGAATCATCTTTGATTTCCTTACTTGTCCTCTGTCTCGATTCTAGGCCAAAAAGCAAGTTCTGTGAGCTCAACCTCTAAAATGTATCCCCAATACATCTACTTCTCCAAACAGTAGCCAGGGGACCTTATAAGAATAAAACCCCAGCTCCTTGCTACGGCCCAGGAGGCCCTCTGGATCCAGCCTCTGCTTTGCTGTCCCATCTCACCCCGCCCCTCACCCCTCTCTCCCTCGGGTCCAGCCACACTGGCTTTTCCCGATCCCCAGCTGCAGAGACTTCGCACTCCTTTGTCACTAGGCCCGGACTCCTGTCTGCCCGGACGGCAGTTTTGTGCAGCTGGCTCCTTCTAGTCACTCCGGTCTTGGCTCAAATGTCCCCCCTACACAGGCCTGCTCTGACCACCCACCCTGTGCCCAGGCCGATGCTGCCCAGGAGAGCATGAGCTGGGCCCGAGCCATGTGGACCCCTGCCCGGGAGGACAGCTTGGCGGGGAGAAGGGCTTCCATACAGTGAGATTGTATGGAGTGGATCACCCCCCTCCTCCAATCAGGACAGGGCGGGAACGATAGCATGGTCCCCAAGCCCAGGAGGTACAGCTGGAGAGACCCAGCAAGGGAGTCTGTGAGAACACAGAAAATCCCCAGAAAAACAAAGTAAAACAAAACAAAAACACCGAAGAAGCAAATAATAAGAGCTTTAAGTATTAGAAGAACTGGAGGGCCGGAAGCAAGCTTCTAACCGGGAAAGAAGAACTCTCGATTCCCTTCCCCTCATCCTTCGGCAAACTGCGGAATGCAGGGGAGAGGAGATGAGCAAATAAGGGACAGGAGCTGACCTGGACTTCTGCCCTGAGGCAGGTCTGCCGCTCCTCTCTGCAGGCACGAGGGAGGGATGATCTTTCCTGGGACTTGCCACTCTGATTCCTGAATTGAGACCACGTTTGGACTTTCCGCAACTGTAGGGCTTTCTGTTACCTAAGGATGCCCAGAAAAACCTTAGGGCTGCTGTCGGCGGCAGGGGAAAACCTTCCCTTTTAGGATACATGTTTAAGAGACAGTTAGAGGCAAAAATAAAGCCATATTGTGATCACATCCCGCGAGCAGTCCTACCTTCCACTGACAAGCAGCCCAGCTTGGAGCTAAGCCAGGGTCTGTCTGAATTCCAGGCCTTTGGAGTGTGTAAAATGTGATCAAGGCTACAGCAGCAAGTGATGGGCTACCCGAATCTCCTCCACTCTGTCTTCTTTGTCCAGAGGCTTTTCTGTGTCTCAAAAATTAGCCTCAAAGTGGGTGATGGGCAGAGAGGAGGGCACTTATTGGGATGAGCACTGGGTGTTGTATGGAAACCAATTTGACGATAAATTATATTTTAAAAAATAAATAAAGTTAAAAAAATTAGCCTCGATTTTACTCAGGAATTAGTAGGTGAATTGTCACTATTCTTTGTCTTTCAGGGATTTCAAATAAAGCTGTTTTAGAAGGATCTTTAAAAAAAATTATTTTCCTGTGTCCACATAGATGATATTTTGGAATATACGTAGTTACTTGGTTTTTCCCTGGTTTTGACAGCCAGCAAGAAACAGACGAGGAGAACCAAACGAGCCTACTCTCAGTCACTTGGTCACACACGCTGGAGCTGAGCGTTCTCCCTTCCCAGAGAAGGGCATTGCACGTTTGGCTCCTGGTTCCGGACAATGTATCGGTGCAAAACAAATCTGTGAAAATCCCAGCCCGCTGCCAGACAGCTCCTCACGAGGGACTCCTTTACGCCTAAAATCCTGCCTCCCTTGCTAGTTACCAATTTAACTAGAACTTGCCAATTTAACCATGCAAATGGAGCTTTAAAAGGAAACACCAAGGCTCCATAGCCTAAAAACCAAGGAGGCAAGTTTTCTTCTTCTGCATTATTGTGAGTCAGTGCTTCTGCCCAGAACGGAGCATGTGTTCCCTTGAAGATTTCCTGAGGGTGGCGGCTCTCGTCTTCCCAGGGTGCCCAAGGCATATTTTTGTATTGAATAACGTCGACCAACAAGGAATTCCCTGAAAATTTAAGTAAACGGGCACTTATCTGGGTAGTTAGAATTGCAGTTCAGGAGACCCAGCTTCGGGGAGAAATAGGACTCCTGTTCCGAGGAAGACAAAGAGGGGGCAGAGTTAGAAAGACAGAGGTCATGAGGGCAGATCTCCTTTTAGTCCCCTACGGAAACCAGGATTGAAACGAAGGAAAGTGGGATCGGTTGGGCTAATACGCAAATGAGGAAATGAAACTTGTCAGAGCACGTGGGTTCTTTTCAGAGCGAGGAATGTGAATGACTCAGGTGTCATGGTGAGGAGGGAGTTAGGTCCTGGCTGAGTGCTTGCAGCTGGCAAAAAGTTCACAGTTTCTCCGCTGAGGAGGTCCATACATTCCTCCTGCCCCTTGTGGCCTCGTGGCCCTACTTGAAAGGGACTCTCGCAGCTAGGCTCCATTTTGAAATCTCCTTTACAGTAAGAAGCGCTTATCTTGAAAGAAGGTGCTTTTGTGGTGAATTAGAAGATACACCTCCTTAAAAAATAAGGACCCAGCTCCCTAGTATATTTACCCTTGATCTGAGTTTAATTTTTAATTTTTTGTTATTAAAAACATTTTTTTAGTGTTTATTTTTGAAAGGGAGAGAGAGTGTGTGAGCAGGGGAGGGTCGGGGAGAGAGAGAGAGAGAGAGAGAGAGAGAGAGAGAGAGAGAGAGAATCCGAAGCAGGCTCCAGGCTCCAAGCTGTCAGCACAAAGCCCCACGTGGGGCTCCAATTCATGAGCCGTGAGATCATGGCCTGGGCCTAGGTTGGAAGCTGCCCAGGTGCCCCCTTGAGCCGAGTGTTATATGCCAGACCTTGCCCATGTCCTGGGAATTTCAGGGTTGTATCACAGTGCAACAGTAATTAACAACCTTGTGTTTATCTTCATATGCTGGACACCGGTGCTAAGTGCTTTACAGATAATTCTTACTAAATCCCCCTGCTCCCTTGGGATACTATTAGCGCCATGCTTTTTAAGTTTACTTATTTATTTTGAGAGAGAGAGCGCGCCCACGCAAGCAGGGGAGGGACAGAGAGAGAGAGGGAGACAGAGAATCCCAAGCAAGCTCCACACCATCAGTGCAGAGCCTGATCCGGGGCTTGAACTCTCAAACTATGAGATCATGACCTGAGCTGAGATCACGAGTCAGACACTTAATCGACCGCGCCATCCAGGCACCCCTGGAAACTCTTCCCATCCAGGTTGCACCCTAACCAATGAAACCAGAATCTCCAGGGCCGGGACCTGGGCATAAATAGTTTTTAAAGCTCTCCAGGTGACTCCAATGTGCAGCCTTACTGCAAGCCATCCGTGTTAAGCAACCCTAATAATTCGTTCCACCTGCTAATTTTTTTTTAACTAGAAAAAAATTCTATTCCATTTCGTTCCTTTCCATAAGCAGCGGTCGAGCAGCCACTGTGGCCCGGTGCTACTGTCTGCATGGCATGTCCTTTCTCCTGGAGGACCCCGCTATCTGAGGCCATAATTTTCCTATTCTGGAACAAAGCAGGAGTGCTTACTATGGTAGATCTATAACACTTAGGTTTGCAATACATTTTAGAAAGATCCCCCAAATGTATTAATATTACCTTGAAAGGAATTTTAACATTATAGCAGAATTCAGAAGGTGGCCATTGCCTTTGTTGCTGTTGAGAAAAAAAGGGAGAGAAAGCTAAAAGAAACAAAGGTGAAATTTCACAGATTTGCAGCTAGGGTGCTATCATCGATCCTGGCGTTAGCGCCAACAGCTTGGAAGCGCTGAGACACTGATGCTCTGAAAAGGGCTGTGAAGTCACTTGCCATCCATTGAGACGGGGAGGAAATTCACACTCACATTCATGGTGTGGTGGACGGGGCGCGGTTTCCACAGACAGGCAGGCATGGGTTCACGCCCCAGCTCCGCTGTCCGCTAGCTGTGGCAACCCGCCTTCACGTCTCTGCCCTTCACGGGGCTGCAAGGCTCACTGGCAGGATTGCTTCACTGATCAGAGAGAGTGCGAGGCACCCAGCGCCCTACCTGGCCCAGGGCTGTAATTATCATTATGTGACAGACGCCACGTTATCTACATTTGTGGTCTCACTTAATCCTCACAACGGACCCTCCCAAAGATGCTGTTATTCCCACTGAAGGGAAGTGAGCCCCTCACAGGCTCCACCGTGTGCTCCTGGGTACACAGTTGTAAAATGCCAGGGTAGGGGCTGTCTCCTGCACCGGAGGCCCGGGTTCTCTGTTTTGCCTGGCTGTCTGGCTGCCACCCCTTGATTCAGAGGCCATCCCATGGCTGGTTTATCTATTAGAACAGAAGGACATCGTCTGTGGATGTAAAATAAAAAGGCAAACAAAAATTTGGGGCTATCTCCCCGGCACACGGCAAACTGACGAAAAAGGTTATTCGGAGCAGAAGGGGCAAAGTTATGCATCCATTTTTTTTTTTTTTCTTTTAAAGTGGAGTTCTCGGGGCACCTCCGTGGCTCAGTGGGTCAAGCCTCTGACTTTGGCCCAGGTCACGATCTCACAGTCTGTGAGTTCCAGCACCGCGTTGGGATCTGTGCTGACAGCTCACAGAGCCTGGAGCCTGCTTTGGATTCTGTGTCTCCCTCTCTCTCTGCCCCACCCCTGCTTGTGCTCTGTCTCTGTCTCTCAAAAATTAATAAACGTTACCAAAAAAAAAAAATTTTTTTTTAAATAAAATGGAGTTCTACCTGGAAAAGTCCTGGCTAAGAAACTAAAACTGCCAAGCTCAGCCTGGCAGGAAGTGCCCAGACATAGCTCTCTGCTGGGTTAAAAAATCTGGGTGATGAGGCGCCTGGGTGGCTCTGTCGGTTGAGCAACTGACTTCGTCTCAGGTCATGATCTCACGGTTCATGGGTTCGAGCCCCACGTCGGGCTCTGTGCTGACAGCTCAGAGCCTGGAGCCTGTTTCAGATTCTGTGTCTCCCTCTCTCTCTGCCCCTTCCCTGCTTGTGCTTGGTTTCTCTCATCTCTCAAAAATAAATAAACGTTAAAAAAAAAAAAATCTGGGTGATCCATTGCCTGATCATGTCTGGGTCTTCTGACAGTTCCCTTTTCCTAGAGAATTAAGGATACATTCCTTCTGATATTGGTTTTTACGGTCTTCCATGGGGGATGGTTTGGGAGAACAATCTAAAGAAATTTTTTTTTTAGTTTATTTGCTTCTTTATTTTGAGAGAGACAGAGAGTGTGAGTAGAGGAGGGGCAGAGAGAGAGACAGAGAGAGAGACAGAGAGAGAAAGACAGAGAATCCCAAGCAGGCTCTGCCCTGTCAGCATGGAGCCCGATGTGGGGCTCAAACTCACGAAAGTATGAGATCATGACCTGAGCCGAAACCAAGAGTTGGACGCTTAACTGACTGAGCCACTCAGGCGCCTCACAATCTGAAGTGATTTAAGGAGACATAAATACGGCTGAAATAGTTTAGGAGCTCACTGCATGAGAAACTGGGAAAGAGAGGCCGGGTGGGGCAAACAGTAACAACATTTCTCTCACCCTGTCGTACCCTGTCTTACCAAGAACCGTGTTGAACAAACCAGAAACTTAAGAATCATCCTGATTTCTCTCCTCTTCATTTCCTACACCCATTCCATCAGTAAATCTTCATGTTTCCATTTCCAAGATAGAAACTTCTGTCCATCTTCACAATCACTCCCCTATTCCTTGCCACTAACGTCTCCCCACCGGGGCCACTGCAGGAATCTCTTAAGTGGTCTCCTGCTTGCATTCTGGCCTCCTTCCAGTCCATTCTCCTGTTAATGTTCTCGGGGCAGTCATCACCATCTTCAATTATTGCGATAATTTATTTCTCTTAGTTTGTCTCTGCTGTCTGTTTCCTTTACTAGCATGTCAGCTCCATCGGGCAGGGGCCAGGTCTGTCTTATCCCTCACCGTACCACAACTTCTGACATCTCGAAGCTTCTTGATAAATACATGGGAAGGAAACGAAAGTTGAGTGAATACCAACTTTAAACATGAAGTCACATTTGTAACTTGCCTCCTCAGAAAGTTCTCATGAGACTGGCTTCCCAGACTGGTGGGATGGGGAAAAGGACCTTCTGTATTTTGACGACTCCTGAAGGGAACATGAGAACACAGTCTGGCGCAGGGGTTGCAAACGCCAAAGGGCTCAGGCAGGTACCACCAACCTGGAGGCTGTAAGCTGTGTGTAAGCCACAATGAGTGGCGGGGGCCATGACCGTCTAGAGACCCCCAGAACTTATCAGCTCCAGCCAACTGTGTCTGAGTGGCAACAAGAGCCCAGGGGCGTCACATCTCCCGAGCTTTCAAAAGAAGATGGAAAGTTTCTGTATCAGCTAGAATTGGGTTCGGCTGGGAGTACTGACCTGAAAGAGTAGCCTAAGTGAGGTAGACGTGTATTTCTCTCTCACAAAAAAGAGGTCTGGGACGTGTAGTCCTGGACTCACGGAGGCTCAGTGGAATGAGGGACCTAAACTTCTAATTTACTGCCCCGCTCAGCATGGTTTCCGTTTCCAAGGTTCCCTCATGACCCAGTGGGCTGCTGTGGCTCCAGCCATTACTCCTCATTCCAGGGAGCAGGAAGGAAAAGGAGAAAAGAAAGAACCTGACCATTCTTTTATAAGATTCCCCGGGAGCTTCGTGGCCTGTTATTTCATTTCATTGGCCAGAACTAAATCATACAGCTACTCCTCGCTGCAAAGGAGGCCAGAAAGTATAATCTTTCTTCTGAGTGGACATGTGGCCAGCTAAGAAAGAAGGGGAGAATGGATATTGGAGTTCTCAACGACAAGTCTCCGCCAGAGCTGGCCTTTTCTGTGAAATCCTCGGGTTTTAACACCATGACAGACAAATGAAGCATGTCTGCCATTCGGTTCAGCGGAGAGGTTTTGTGAACCCCGGTGGTTTTGTGAACCCTGCTTAGGGGAGCAAATACGGATGTGATACATTTCTGTGGCAGGCTGGGCTAGTCGGTGAGTGGGGGTGGTGAGGGTCATAAACAGGTCTTGGACAGGGAATCCAGACAGGAGTGTGTTCAGGTGGCCTGGGGGGAGGGGGGGCACTGTGGAGGTGGCAGCGGGAAAGGGTGAGGAGATACGGTCCTTGGCCTGTGCTCCCAAGGAGTGCCTGGGGCCTGGGCAGATCAGGGAGGCCCTTGGCTGCCGTGACTTCTCTCACCTTGAGGTCTTAGCTCTTCTGATGGCTGCAATTCCAATCTCCTCTCGATGGTGAGGTCTCTCTTCTTTCTGACCTTCACTGAAAGTGCTCTCTCACACTAGGTCAGGGTCACCCTCTCTGGAGGGATAAGGAAGCCCGAGTTAGATCCGAATTCCCCAAGCCCTCTCCCGCCCTCTTCGGTCACTGCTGCTACCCTCTCAGACTGGGGCTTCACTTCCTCTCAGGCTCAGTGCTGATTCCCCTCAGAATAGCTCGGTCTCCCAGGCACGTCAGACCTTGTTGGCAGGAAAGACACCACCCCACATGTTGGAAAAACCACTGGGTTTGCAGGCAGACTTCCCTCCCTTGAATCCTTTCTGCATGGCTTACTAGTTAAGTGACTATAAATACTTTAAGAACTGTAAACTGGAGAATAGAGTTCTCCTTACCTACTTCATAAAGCTTTATGAAGGGTTCACAGAGATCATATATATATATATATATATATATATATATATATATATATATATGTATCTTCTTTGTATCAAAGAAGAAAAAATCTAAATAGCTCTAAATATAAATGGAAGGTTCCAGTAAAGACTCTCTGTATCGTCTATATGTTTGAAATTGATGACTTTTATTGACACAAACTTTGCAATAGAAAGTGTTATGTTAAGAGAATAGTGAGAATCAGTTCTTGTATCATACACACAGGAAAAAACTGCAGATGAATTTCCAGTAACACGGTTTAACTTCTGATCACTACCTTTTTGTGAAATCCAGATTGTGCCAGGGAGGCGCAGATCATATATGCCCCTCATTCCTTTCTCCCCCAGAAGCGAGACATTGTTTCTATATAAAACAGAGATACCCTCTCCAGTTAATGCATTCCACCGCAAGGTGCAACAGTTACATGAAGCACAAACGAGGCTGTAGACAGAAACTGGTGTAGTCCACAACCCACGGACAGGGGCATGCTGGGGAAGGAACACCCCACACAGAGACACGACACATGTGCCTAGGAGAACGAGCCCTTGAACTTGCAGGATTGTTGTCAACCTTTGGCAGTTGGGGGCTCCTGCTGAGTAACGCCAGTGGGGACATCGGAGCCACAGATGTTGCTTGTATTGTATTATTATTATTTAATTTTCAGAACATGAAGTTCTTTAAAAGCCCTTTCTCAAAGAATCAAAATGATAGAGGTTTGGGAAAACTGTAGCTTTGTGTATGGTAAAAAGGCTTGTGCAGTGATTAGAACACCCAGATCCGGTCTAGGAGAGAAAGCTACCCTGAATGTAAAAGTGAGAATTCACAACATACCCTACACTTTAGGGTCTAAGTTAGTCCCCTAGTTATGAAGTCCACTGTCAGATTCAGAATATACAAGGGTGACTGGCCAGACTCAAAATCTCTTAGCATCTGCAAGGTGCCTGATGCAGGGCTGGTATTAAATGTTTAATGAATAAATATACAGTCTACCAAAGGGAGGGAGGGAGGGAGAGAGGAAGGAGAGAAGGAGAAAAGGAAGGAAGGAAGGGAGGAAGGAAGGGAGGGAGGGAGGGAGGGAGGGAGGGAGGGAGGAAGGGAGGAAGGGAGGAAGGGAGGAAGGGAGGGAGGCCGTGCTTGTGTTTGAGGAATAACAGAATTGACAAGTAATGAGGCCAAGTTTCTAAATGTTAACCTACATGTCACTTCTCTGGACCGTATTACATAAACACACACCATCAGGCTGCCCATTTCTGCTAAACATGGAGTTTATTGGTATCATTTGGTACAACTTTAGTCCTACCTTTCCCAGTCCAGGCATGTTAACAATCGTTTAAAATTATGCTACATTACTTTGGAGGAAGATGCTTCCACCTAACACGTGTAAAGAAATGTTAGATAATTTTAATCTATCAAAATATTTTTTTTTACTGCCTCTGATTTCTAACACAGTGCACGTCGGTCAATGTGATGGCACATCAACTCGGCACTGCCTTTCTAAAGCGATTCCTTCCGGCGCCTGGGTGGCTCAGTCGGTTAAGCGTCCGACTTCAACTCAGGTCACGATCTCGCGGTCCGTGGGTTCGAGCCCCGCGTCGGGCTCTGGGCTGACAGCTCAGAGCCTGGAGCCTGCTTCCGGTTCTGTGTCTCCCTCTCTCTGCCCCTCCCCTGTTCATGCTCTCTGTCTCAAAAATAAATAAACGTTAAAAAAAAAATAAAGCGATTCCTTCACGGACAGCACACGACGTAGCCCTAGGCCTGGCGCTGTGTACGAGAGGCTATGTGCTGCCAGTATGTTCTGGATTATCTGCCTCTTGCGAGCAGTGTCTACGCTTTGATTAACAACTGCAAATGACCCAACTGGAGAGAACAGACACTCAAGAGCACAAGCGAAGACAACTGGGACGCTCTGAAATGCAATGTCTGGCTAAGCCCTGAGGGCCGTCCTGGTCGGATGTGTTGACCACGGTGACCACGATATTGCGGTACGTGGGCAGACACGGACACCTGTATGGGGGGGGGGGGGACACTGAAGGCAGATGAGAGACAGGTGTGACTGCATCACAGAGACCTCCCCAAACATGCTGTGAGCGCGGGCGGGGTTAGTTTGTGTGACACTGGATCTCTGAATCTGTCTCGGACTGAGCTCAGGAGACGGGTGTCACAGGGGTTTTCCCTGTTTCTCGGTCTCTCCTACACCTGGGTTTACAGGTGGGCGGAAGACGACTGTGAAGTGAACACGGTAGGCTTGCCGACGGTGGGCTTCCTTCCGAAAGACAGAACGAAGGAACAGGCCGACCCGCCAGAGCGCACACCGCCACGGCCAGCGGGGCTGAGAGCCCACGTGCGCGTCGTTCTCCCAGGAAACGCACTCCGTCCACTTTTCTCCGTGTCACAAACCCGCCCGTGGCTCTCGCTCACCACGGCCACGTCAGACCGCATCGCAGGGGCTGCAGACAGGCACCGTCACTGCAGCGTATCACCGTTTGCAAGCACTGTGCCAGTACAGCTCTGTGGTGAGGAGGGCGCCGAGAACGTCCCCGCAGCCCAGGCAGCCGCTCCCTGCCCGGTAAGACGGTCCCTCGGGGCACTCAGCAGCGCTCACGTCCAGCAGGGGCCACCCGCTTCTTCAAGGCTCCTTGATGGGCTCCAGTAGGTGGAGGGCACCAGAGCTGTCCATCGGCGCTGCCAGCCGAACGCTCCTGCTAGTTAACACAGTTCTTCGAGATTCTTCGACTTCTGTCTGCCTGTCGGATACTGTCTGTAACATTAATGGTGACTTCTTTTGCAGACATTCGCTTAGCGTCTCTTTTAGCCTGTTGGAAAGGTTAACATCATGAACTGAGTTAGTAGAACACATCCCGGTTTGCATTAATCTCCTGAGTTCGCTGCACACACGCGCGCACACACAGGCAAGAAGAACGACCCACAGGAGCACAGGCACATGTCCTCCTTTTCAAAGCTTTCTCTGTTGAAACTCTCATGTTGACCTAGCACAGAGCCTGGCATCAGGCATGCTCAGTAAAACACTGTTGAATGAATGCATTAATTAGCGAAGGTCCATCAAGGGGTAGTGTGAAAGGTTTCACAGCCGGCTTTAGTAAAGCAGTTAAGGAGTTGAGCTTTGGAGCCAGACAGGCTTGTAGTGAAAGACCGACTAGATAATTTCACTATGTGCGAGTTTTTTCTTTTTTAAATATTTCTTTTTCATCATAGAATCTTTCTTTTCTCTCTCTCTCTCTTTTTTTTTAAGTTTATTTATTTACGTTTAAGAGAGACAGCACAGGTGGGGAAGGGGCAGAGAGAGAGGGAGGGAGAGAGAATCCCAAGCAGGTTCCGCACTGTCGGCGTAGAGCCTGATGCGGGGCTCAAACCCACAGAGCCGTGAGATCATGACCTGAGCCGAAACCAAGAGTCAGATGCTTAACCAACTGAGCCCTCCTGGCGCCCCTGAGCAAGTTTTGTCTAACCTAACCCTCAGTTTTCTCACCTGTAAAATGGGGGATAACAACAGGACCTACCTCACAAGATTATTGTAAGGATTAAATAAGGTCACGAATTAAGGTTCTCAACATAATGCCTATTGCTAAATAAAACTGACACACACACAAAAAAGATTCAGTAAGTATAAGTAAAAAGGAAGATAAATTATTTGCTTCTAAGTGAAGATAAAATGATCAAAGTCCAGAATTCGTATTAAATACTAAAACATTGGGGCGCCTGGGTGGCTCAGTCAGTTAAGCGTCCGACTTCAGCCAGGTCACGATCTCGCGGTCCGTGAGTTCGAGCCCCACGTCGGGCTCTGGGCTGATGGCCCGGAGCCTGGAGCCTGTTTCCGATTCTGTGTCTCCCTCTCTCTCTGCCCCTCCCCTGTTCACGCTCTGTCTCTCTCTGTCCCAAAAATAAATAAATGTTGAAAAAAAAAATAAATACTAAAACATTGACTAAACTGTAGGCTCTTGTACCCTATGTGCCCCACCTCAAGAGTAAACTTTAAGTTAGTGGGGAGTGATTTTGTGTCCATTCCGCTCAACTGTATGCTTGCAGCGAGCGCGAGAGGGGTCCTGTTGAGTCGTCTCCGTAGTAGACAGAGATATGTGCTGCCCAATCCCAGTCCAGGAAGCCCTGCTGCCTAGCAGCTGGGAGTGCAGTCAGTGAATCACTTCCAGCCGTCCCCTTGGGGTGTCTCAGCTGCAGAAAGCCCCCTCACCCCGGGTCATGCCTTTGCCAGGGTGGCCCAATGCGGGGTATGAAGGCCTAGCCATTTTGGTACAAAGCAGGCCGGCTCTGAGCAGCCATTTAGCTCCAGAGCTCCCTGTGGGGCGGGCTCGGCTGCGGCTACTGCTAGGCCTGCCTCTGGCTCACCTTCTCCTCTGCCCACTCCTGCTTCCGGCCCTCCCCTCCGCAGGGGTTGACGGGGCACTTCCCAATGAGCATCCTGTATAATGACATCGCAGCATCTGCTTCCTGGAAAACACAGTCAGCCTCAGATCTGAGGAAGCATCTCCCAGGGCGTGAGAGTCTCCCCGCCGGGCGTGGATGCAGACGGATGCGTGTTTTTAATACTATATGGCCCCCGAATATAAGCCAACTACTTCAGCTGTAGGGCGTCCAAAGAAATGGTGGACTAGTGCACCACTGGAGAAAAATAAATTGGCCTGGTTAATTTACTAACAAATGATAGGTGGTTTGTACCATGTCACATACATCCTGCGTGGTAGCTGCTGGAGACGCCCCCTCCAGATTCTCTTTACGTGCCTGGTGCATCCATACCCCCAGATGCTGTGAGTTTTGTCTAACTGCCCACAGCAGCACCCAGTTTTTGAGAATCGTCTGATCAGATGACATCTCATCTGATCAGAGCCACCTTGCTCAGAAATGCCACAGAGGTCACACACTAATTCCTGGAGACAGCCCAAAGTCCATGTCTGATGGTTGGGGATATAAAAGGCTGGCCATGTTGCCTCAAGGGGATATAAATCTATGATGTCTTCATGCTCCAGAGTCCCCTGTGGGACCAGGCTCCCTGAGGGAGTCAGCAGAGCTCACATATTTGCTGAACTAGGTCCTCTGCTCCATCCTGCTTCCCTTATTACCATATGGGCTTCACCTGACAGTACTTTTTTTTTTTCTTGATGTTTATTTATTTTGAGAGAGGTGGGGGGGGGGGTAGACAGAGAGGGAGAGAGAATCCCAAGTAGGCTCTGTGCTGTCAGTGCAGAGCCTGACATGGGCTCAATCTCGTGAAACGTGAGATCATGACCTGAGCTGAAATCAAGAATTGGGACGCTTAACCGACCGAGCCACTCAGGCACCCTGAGAGTACTCTTTCAATCAATTGCTTGCACAAGAATCCTCATCGTAGGTTCTGCTTCTAGGGAACTTGACCTAAGAATACTTTATGGGTGATTTGAGAGGTATTTAAGGGATAGTATTGACCATATGCAATTTGAGTCTTACCCATTGATTTCACGAGCTAGGATTTTACTGTTTTCCTCTTCATGTTCCCAGTGCCTATTACCATCTGAGACAGAACAGGTTCTCAATTTAGGTTTGGCTGAATTAGTGGGTGAATGAATGAATGAACATACTGCATTTGTCAATGTCCCCTTGCTTTAACGACCCGAAGTCAATGCTTTTTAAGGATTCAGTCTTACAACTCAGCTCTTCCAAAGCCTGAACTGGCACCAGGGCTAGCACTGACTTTGATGGGTTTATTTCTTGCTAAAAGCAGAGAACCCATAAAGTCCCACCCCCAATTTGATTTCTCCTAAAGAAAAGTGTGGCAATCCTGAGGCTGATTCCATCTGATTTCCATTTGGGGTGCAATTGCACACAAGCTTTGAGGACTGGGGCATGGAATAGAGACACAGAGGCTGTATTTGAAAGGAGCCAAGGTGACGGCAGCATTCCTCTCAAACTGGTGGGCAGTCAGAGAGCTTTCCAGAACGGAAATGTAAACTTTCCAAAAGGTACAACTGCTTTCCTCTAGAGTTACTGGCAAGATTTCACAAAAGGTTATTAAAGATTATACCCAGAAAATGCTCTGCTCTGTATTTCAGTCTGCTTCTCTAAGCTTAAAAATATAAGCAAAAATTTAATAGTTGGATGATTCTTAATTTCCTAGCCTGGTTAAGTAGAGAGTCCAAGGCTACAAAATAGTCATTCCCAGAACAGCCACAGACTATGTATGACTTTTCAAATTGTTTTAATGTTTATTTATTATTGAGAAACAGAGACAGAGCACGAGCAGGGGAGGGGCAGCGAGAAGGGGAGACACAGAATCTGAAGCAGGCTCCAGCCTCTGAACTGTCAGCACAGAGCCCAATGCAGGGCTCGAACCCACAAACCACGAGATCATGACCTGAGCCGAAGTCAGACGCTTAACGGACTGAGCCACCCAGGTGCCCCTGTATGATTTTAATCTCAAGCACAATGGGGCAATTTCTTTTTTTTATTTTTGCAATTTCTTCTTCTTCTTCTTCTTCTTCTTCTTCTTCTTCTTCTTCTTTAAATGTTTATTTATTTTTGAGAGAGAGCAGGGGAGAGGCAGAGAGAGAGAAAGGGACAGAGGATCCAAAGCGGGATCTGCGATAACGGGCTCTGTGCTGATAGCAGCAAGCCCCGACACAGAGCTCGAACCCACAAACTGTGAGATCATGTCCCGAGCCCAAGTTGGCTGCTCAACCGACTGAGCCATCCAGGCGCCCCTGCTTTTTGCAACTTCTTAAATCTGTATATCCAGAGAAGCCTGCCCTAGCGGTGGTGTTCAGAGCACAAGCTTTGGGGCCAGACAGACCTGGACTTAGGGCAAGGCTTTGTCACCAGTTAGTTGTCACAAGACATGTTCCTTTAACCTCTGAGTCTCAGTTCCCTTACCTGAAAAATGGGGAGATAATGCCTGATTCTCTGTGAGGCTTTTTGAGAGAATTAAGCATGTCACTTAGCATTAATAGGGTGACCAACTTCCCCTGGTTGGCCCCAAATTGACCGAAAGTCCTACATTCTGGGAGCCTGCTCAGGCCACTGCAAACCAGAACAGTCACCCCAGTTATAGCTAACATTAATTCTATTTGCAAAACGGTGACGTCGAACATACTAAATTTAAATGGAAAGCCTTCTTATTCTACCTAAACTATGGCTCTTGCTACTCCTGTGTCCAAACAACAAGGACAATACCTCTGCAAGGTTATACATTTGGATAAAAGGCACTGGAGTTCTCTACTCCAATGACGGATACAGGTTCGAAGCCACAAACAAGTCCCTTTCAAACAATTACGCTGTATTGGTAATTAAACATTAGAACAACAGTGCATTCTCTTGGAAGCATTTTATGAAATAGAAGCTTTCAAGTCTGAGGCATCAGCAGAAAGGCGTCCACCCCTTTTTACAGCAGCACAGACATTCAGGAGGTCGGTCGTTGCTGTAATCTAGTTACAAGTTGGAAATCTCAGATTTCAAGCCTGAAGGAGAGGGAGAAAGAAGATGAGAAAGAGGGCTACAATGCCAGATTATTTTCTCTAGAAGCCCTGAGGAGTTACTTTGCCCTTCTACAGGAGAAGAGCTATGTGGATACGTGGGACAATTGTCCCATTTTGGTCCTCAGAACCTCTTGACATTTTAGGGGCGCTGGGTGGCTCAGTCGGTTAAGCATCAGACTTCGGCTCAGGTCATGACCTCGTGGTTCGTTGGTTCGAGCCCCGTGTCAGCCTCTGTGCTGACAGCTCGGAGCCTGGAGCCTGCTTCGGATTCTGTGTCTCCCTTTCTCTCTGTCCCTACCTACTCGCACTCTGCCTCTGTCTCTCTCAAAAATAAACAAGCATTTAAAAAAGAACCTCTGACATTTTGTATTATAGATATTTTTCTCTCTGATGTGGTTCTCAGCCAGCCAAACCTTTTTATTTAACATCCCACTCCCTTTACTTAACTAAAGGAAAAGAAAACATGTCCCAGTTGCAATTACTGACTTAAAAAAAAAAAATCTGGTTCCCAACTCAGTGATGAGAGAAACCTATTTGGCACCTTTTTCTTTTGTGGCTGTCTGCTAATGCAATCCTTCCTCCACTTCTAAAATTCTTTTTTTGTGAGTTTCATCACCACTGACTCTTGTTAATGGGCCACCTCTTGATTCTCACTCAGTTTTACAGCTTTTCTGTTCTTCCCTCTGCCTCATTTCAATTTCTGCAGGTGTAGAACTCTGTGAATCATGGATTTGAGTCCTCTTGGTACTGCCTCTCTAATTAAAAGTAATTTATTGGCGGCCATTTCTCAAGGGTAACCAGATTGACTGTGATAACTTCCTGGCAGCCTCAAACCCAGATGGACTGTTTCTCCAGGGGTTTAGAAGACAACGACATCTGCGTGGTTGTTGCGGGAGGCCTGGACTCAGGGGTGCGGCTGAGTCTGCTCAGCCCTTTCTTCTCACTTTCCCCCCAAATGGGAATACAGGTGTTCTCAACTTTCCTTTGACTCCACAAATATATCTATACCCCGCAGGATACTGCACAAACCTTTCCGCATTTCCTCACACACAATGAAGAAAAAAGCAAGGCTTACCAAGATTATGATTTTTCAGACACCAATTTTCCAGTATAACTGTATTTTTTATTTATAAAAGCCATCCATAATTATGGTCAAAGAAATTCAAAGAGTAGAGAAGGGTACAATGAAAAGTAACATCGCTCCCACCCTCCGGCCATGTTTGTGCTTTCACCAGGGGTAACCACAGCTAAGGATTTCTTGTGGAAACTTTCAGGGCTTTTCGAAGCATATAGGAGCTGAGGGCCTTCCTATTCTCTCTCCCAGGGTTCTTTACTTCCCTCCTGGCCTTTAACCGCAGCTTGGATTACATATTTGCTTGTTTACTTATGTGTTTTCTATATCTTCATCAGATTATAAACTTCAAGAAGGTAGGGACCCAATCTGTTGTGTTCACCGTGGTATCCCCAGAATATAATTTAGTGCCTGTCACATAATAGACACCCAACAAATAACTTGATGAACACGCGTATGAAAAGAAATCTTCCGAAAGAAAGAGACAAAATGTCCTGGGAACAGCACTTGTTTGTACTGCCCTGCCCTAGAACTTTCCTACAGTGTTTGCATTATGCTTACAATTGATTACTTCTTGCACCATGCCTGAGAGACAGCCAGAAATGGTACTGTGCTTCCTTTCCTGATGAGGCAGCAGAAGTCACTTAAGCCAACGTGATCTGCCCAAGGCCAATGTCAATATAGGGGGTGGGTTGAACTGAAGATGATAGTCCTGGGTCCCGCATCCAGCCTCCTACACCTCTGCTAAAAATTACTCTGGATTCTCCACCATTTTGTTTTTGGTAATGGGAATGAAGAACATGGGATTTGGAGGCAGACAGACCTGGGTTTGAGGTCCAACACAGACAAATGACTCTTCCCCGTGCCATGCTGGCCAAGTACCTAACCTTTCTGAGCCTGTTTTCCCTAGAGGGAAATGCTGCCGCTTCCCCCTGGGTGAGGGGTAAGATGATGCCATATGCGGTGTGTGTGGACCACTGCAGACACTCTGAAAATATCAGCTCCCTCTTCTCCTTCCCAAAAGATACAAGACCAAGGCTTGTCAGCTACAACTCAAGACCTTTTTCTTCTTTTCAGTGAAGCTCCATTAAAGGGAGACAGACAATAACATCTAGCTGTTCCCAAATTCTGGGATTTCATTTGCTGCTTCATGGCATTAATTTGAGGTCATCAGTACACTTTTTTTTTTTAACAGTTTATTTATTTATTTTTTGAGAGAGAGCGCATGCATGCAAGCAGGGGAGGGGCAGAGAGAGAGTGAGAGAGAGGATCCCAAGCAGGCTCCACACTGTCAGCACAGAGCCCAACGTGGGGCTCAAACTCACAAACTGTGAGATCATGACCTGAGCTGAAATCGAAAGTCAGACACTTAACCACCTGAGCCACCCAGGCGCCCCCATCAGGAAACCTTTGAGCTCAGCAACTCCACCGAGGGCCAGGACGCTAGCCTCCAAAGGCAGGGGTCAGATCCCCCCTCAGGCAAAACTCTTCAGAACTCTCCAGACCTGCAGCAAATCCTGTGCAGACCACAGCCCCACACAAGGTACTCACTTAGGCTACTCATCGTAGGGGATTGTATCTAACAGGTAGCGAGTGCCAAAAGGGGTGTCGCTCTTCAACTTGATCCTCAGGTAGATCAAACACTAGGAAAGTAGCAGAACCTGCTTGAGAAAAAGCACAGGATCCCACAGAACAGCCATCAATCACAGGACGGTGGCGCCGGAGGGCGGCTGGGTGGGAGTGGGGCTGTGGGAAACCTTGCTGATTCTCGTGAAGTACTAGGCCAGTCTCATCCCATCAACAGGTACTCAGGAAGCACATACTAGGTGCATAACCCTGAAGTAGGCTCAGGGGGGCAAAGAATTAGGCGGTCTCTGCCCTGAGAGTCTTCTAATCGAATTGGTTCTTCTGCAGACCCTTAGGTGAACAGTTAGTCTTGTAATTCTTCATCTATGGAAGGTAGTAGCCAGTATATGGATGCATATATAGAGGTAGTGGAAGTCACTACACACACACACACACGGACACAGACACACACAAGCAGGGGCATGCACACCTACACATACACACACACACACCCTCAATATCCCTATACTGCTAAATTATCTCCTTTACCCGGGCTTCAACTAGAATGTGCATCACAGTGCCCCTCTCACAGCTCTCCCTCCCTGGTTTCCCTCAATGTTTCTCTTGTCCCCTCCTTCCTCTTGATGACACGTTTTTGTTTTCCTAAGAGAAACTCCTGTTTGCTTTCCAAACTCTTCTCCTGTATTTCATATTGCCGCCATGCAGGAGGAATTCTGGGCTTGTCCCACCCTCCTTTCTGGGTCAGGCTTCCCTCTCTGGCCACAGCCATTTCTGCGAGGCTTCACCCATCGTCCCTGGACTGGACCGAGCCTTGCCAACAGTCAGTCACTGGGTGTAGGGGCAGGGGGAGCAGAAAGAGAGGGCTCGAGGAGGGAGCTCCTCAGCTGAGAATCAGTCCGGACGCCGGCGAAGTTCTTCAGCACAGTCTGGCCACTTTGCCAAGAACAATAAAGCAACTCAAAACGACGCAGCTTCTGAAGACTCGAAGGCTCATTGGGAGGCCAGCCACACACCCAAGCTTCATCTGCTCAGAGCTGTACCCACATACACATTTCTACCTTAGCTAAATACTTGAGGAGATAGTTCTGGGGGAGCAAAAGAAGAATCCTAAGCCTGAGGAAATGGCAGATCCGAGAGCAAAGGTTTGGAGGCAGCTCAGAGTTCCCGAACAATTAATTAGCAGGAGAGAACAGCAGCTAAGAACTTCCTCTGATGTTCTTATTGAGCTCAGGGAAGGAGCTGGGGGAAGGAGACCCAGGCGATGGTTACTAAGATGCTGAGATGTCACAAAGGTCCCAAGGGACTGGAGGAAGTCAAGGTGCAATAGAGAAAGAGAAAGAGCTCTCTACGGAGACTGTTCTCATTTGCAAAAGACCATTTTTGTCACATTCTTTTTTGCAAGTTAGCACCTGTTAACACCAGGCACAAGACAGGGATCGGAAGGAATGGAAATATGAAAGCTATGGCTTTGTTGATGGGACAGAAGTGGAGAGCAGCCCGGAACATGAGATGCCGTTGCTCACGGCCATTAGCACCACTAGCTGTCCCCATCACCCTTCGGAAAGCAATCTGAACCGTGGGGTGGCATCTGTGTTAAACAGAGGGGTTGCTATCCCCTCCTAGTGGCCTTCTATTTGCTTGAAATAAACAGCACTATTTCAAATCGATAAAGCCTTTGTTCGTTTATTCTGTATTGTCTGACTCCCCAGCCTCAGCCCATTAGAACTGGCAACTGCTTCAGAGCAAAGGGCTCCTTCCACTCCCGGACCCTTGGCATCAGAACACCACCTGGCACACAGATGGCACTCAGTGGAAGAACACTATATGAATGAATCAAAAGAATGCTTTTAGGAACTGAGGAGGACATTTTCCAGGCCTAGCAAGGATTGCTTTTAACACTCAAACTTGTTTTGTAAATCTGAATGGGGATACTGCGGTAAGCAGGTGCATAGAGATGCACGCTTCATGAACAGGTTCTTCTGGAGAAAGAAAGCTTTTAAAAAGCGCCAAAAAACCATTAGCCAGGTGGCCTGATGATATACAGGGGAATGCTGTGAAATGATAATAGGTCATCCCTGTGGCAGCCGGGAGCGTAGAGGAAGAGGGAAGAGGCGAGTGGATACTGCCTGAGCAAGATACTGAAAATGCAGGAAGTTCAGCCCGGAGTAAGACCAGCTAGAAGAGGTAGTATGTCGAAGGCCGTGGAGGGTTTAGGAAGAAACAATGATCATTGAGCAGATTCACAGCTGAGAGCTGTGTTGGTATGAGATAGCCCTGCGGACAGAAACTTCAACCAGAGGTAAACTTGTAAACTCACATTGCAGATAGAAAACCTTTGCCCCGGCTTTTGAGGAACTCAAGATGTCCGGTGGCTGGTGAGATCTCAGGACACAGAGACCACTGATGCACTTCCGCAACTGTCCGAACACTCAGAACTGAAGCTGTCTGCTCCCTGATCTCACTTGGGAAGTAGTTACAACATAGCCATTGCTCATTGAATTGTGACAACAATCCCCCGCGGATGGATTAGCCATGGGTGCCACCTGTCCCCGGAGCTGTGCTGGTCAGGTGTGTGTATAGGTCCTCATTCCCTCCACACCCAGGGTGGGCTCCACGGTGTGTGTGTGTGTGTGTGTGTGTGTGTGTGTGTGTGTGTGTGTGTGTGTGGTGTGGGAACTGTTTCCCTTGGCTATCTCAGAGTCTCCGTTCTCATCTGTAAACTGGAGACAGTGTCAAGATTTTAGAGTCATTGTGAGGATTAAGTGAAATAGTATAACAAAGTGCTTAGTATCCTATGCCTGCCTGCAAGGTTGCTATCACAGGCCTAAGGAAGACTAAGCACAACGTAACGGCTTTAAATTCTTATGTTCCGTAACCGGAATTCACCGCTGCTGGTTAGCATGCAAAATGGTATGACCACTTTGGAAAACTATTTGTCAGTATCCATAAAAGTCGAATATATCCCCATCCTATGAGCCAGCAATTCTACTCCTAGGTATATACTGAAAAGAAAGGAATGTCCACCCAAAGGCATGCACGAGAATGTTAGTAGCTGTATTGTTCACAATAGGGCCAAACCGGAAACAACTCTGATGTCCTTCAAGCACAGTGGTTACATTCATAGAATGGAATAGACATAACAGTGAAAATGAGGAAATCTTTGCAACTCACAATACCACAGATGACACTCACTAGCATAGTGTTGAACAAAAGAAGCCAGACCCAAAAGAGCAGGGACCGTATGATTCCATTTATAAAAGTCTAAAAAATAAACAAAACTGGTCTATAATGCTAGATGTCAGAAGAATGGTTAGGTTGCAGGGGTGAACAGTGATTGGCACATCCCAGTCACCATGGTGACGAGTGCAAGGGAGATTTCTGGGGTAGCGATAATGTTCTATGTTTTCATATGGATGATGGTACACGGGTGTGGCATCTTATAAAAGTTCATTGCGCTTATGACTGACTTGGGCGTTTTTCTGATGTATGTGACACGTGGTAGATAGCATTATTTTCCTTAATCCTTTGCTGTCTCTCCCCTAGGGACAGTGTATACTTCCTTGCCCTATTGATGTTGGGCTTGTCCATGTGACCTGTTTGGGCCAAGAGGAGATTAGGTGGCGTGATATGAGCAGAGACAGGAAAAGTGTTCCAGAAGTTTGGTTTTGCCCTCTCGGTTTCCTCCCATAGTCATGAGAAGATATAGCTCAGAGAGCTGCTGCATATATGGCCTGATTCCCAAAATTATACATACATGGAACAGATTAAGCTATACCCGGAGCCTGGAGCCTGAAGTGAGGCCTAGCCATTCAAGTTGCATGCAAGAGGAAAAAAATTATCGTCTGAAGCTCCTGGACACTGATATGCTGTGGTGTGCAGCATTACTGTGGCAATAGCTGACTGACACCTTATTCTTCAATAAAAAGGTCCTTTGCCATCTCTATGCTCCATCTTTATACTAGTCACCTGTTTTAATTTAAAGTCCCTGGCACCCACCTCCAGCACGTATATGAACTATTTATGTCCTAAGTCAAATGAGCTGTTTCCTTTTCTGTAAACTGGGGATGATGCTTACTTTCCGGTGCTCTTGGGAGGATTTAATGCACCAGCAGACCTAAAAGCACCTTGCAAACTGCAGAGCACAATTTTAAAGTGACGAATTCTGGGGCCAGGAACCAAGCGTGTGGATCACGCCACACACCAGGCAAAGCTGCTTCCCGCCTGCCGCGACCGTCTGGACTCAAAGGGCGAGGGCACATGCGTTGGGAGGAAGCTAGGGAACCAAAGTCAGGGCCAGCACCAGAGCAGTCACCGAGCTTCTGTGGGGCCTCCCCTTGGGGGAGGCACTGGTTATTAGGTCTCTGGCAGACCAGCTCACAGGGCGCCTGGGTTGCTCGGTTGGTTAAGCATCTGACTCTGGCTTTCAGCTCAGGTCATGATCTCACTGTTCGTGAGATCCAAGCCCCACGTGGGACTCTGTGCTGACAGTGTGGAGCCTGCTTGGGATCCTGTGTGTGTCTCTCTCTCTCTCTCTCTGCCCCTCCCACACTTGAGTGCGCTCTCTTGCTCTCTCTCAAAATAAATAAACTTAAAACAAATTGCTGTTAGAAGGCCAGCTCATGCACAGGCCAAGCAGGCAAAACGGGAACACAGGAAGGCCAGCCTCAAGTCTACCTCCCCCACCCGTGTCTTCCTACAGTGTCCGAAGAGCCACCATTGGTGTTTCATTCCACCGGGCTGCAGCGCTGTGTGCCGAGCCATCCCCTGCTAAGCCTTGCTGCCTTCCTTACGGCACTTCTCAGTTTACAAAGGGCGGGGCCCGCTGTCCTCTTGTTTTGGAATTATTTCTGTTGTGTGGATAAGGAACCCGAGACTCGGAGAGATTAAGTGGTTCCTGCCAGGCCACTTAGTTAATGAGCATCAGAGCTGAATTTGCAACAGGTTTTCTAACCAAGGGTTAAAGAGGTAACTCACTCGTGTGAGCAAGAATTCTATCATCAGAGGACAGGCTGCAGCCTCAGAAAACAGGTGGCACCAGTCTGAGGGCTAGGACCAGTACGTTTTGACAGGGGAGGTGGAGGGGGGAGGGGGGATTGGGTGTGGAAAATCAGCATCCGGTGAGCAGTGGACTCTGAGGAGGGTGGGGCATGGGGAAGAGGAGGGGGTGAGGGAGGAAGGGAGTAAGAGGAGAAGCCCCCCCCCCCAACTCCCTCCACCCCGCTCCCCCACCCCGGAGGCTGCCGTGGGCCTTTTAAGGGCATTCTTTCCCCTGGGAGGAGCTAGTGCCAGCAGGGGGAGCACGTCCCAACAAGAGCTCTGGAGGCAAGGGAAGAATCCAAAGGATGCCAGCTGGCTCAGGGATGCCATAGTCAGACACTAATAGTCTGCGGGTAATGCCGCCACCACATTCTGCAGTGACAGACCCCCTTGGGGACGCTCCCGCTGCCTGCCTGGTGAAAGGGTGTGCGGTAAAATGTCTGGCTCGCCTCCTACCACACCGGTTTTCTCTCTCCTTCCCTGTCTACCCTGAGCCCTGCCAACTGCCTGGCCTAAGACTGGTTACAGGAACCAGTACAGCCCCCAGTGTCAACGCGGTGAGAGCTGTGGTGAAGAGGAGATCCCGAGCAAAGCTGTATTTAAACACACGTTTTTTTCTTTTTTTTTTCACGTTTTTTTTTTTAATTTATTTTTGGGACAGAGAGAGACAGAGCATGAACAGGGGAGGGGCAGAGAGAGAGGGAGACAAAGAATCGGAAACAGGCTCCAGGCTCTGAGCCATCAGCCCAGAGCCCGACGCGGGGCTCGAACTCACCGACCGCGAGATCGTGACCTGGCTGAAGTCGGACGCTTAACCGACTGCGCCACCCAGGCGCCCCAAACACACGTTTTTTTCTTGAGAGTGCAGCTAGCAAGGGCCCATTTCCCCTGATTCAAAAAAAGCACAGCAACCCTCAAGGCAGGGAGTGGGGTGGAGTGGGTCCTGCTATTTTCTTTGCAACAATATTCACACGGGGGGCATGGAGAATTTCCACTAGCAAGGCGAGCCGTCACGGCTCCTTCCCTGGGTACCATCTCAGTGTGGCCCAGGCCTGAAGCAAGCTTCTCCCCTTTCTCCGGTCCCAAGTGGGTTCTGTGGCTGTCACCTACCTCCGTGGTCCGCAGGCCATTCTGTTTCTGGGTCAGAGGGCCTGAGGTGAGGCTCTGGGGATTCGGGCACTGGGTCCCACAGCTCATCCTCTTCTCTGGGTTGGATATTCCACCTGGGGCTGTCGATCGGGGCACGCCGTTGGAGGACAGTCCATCTTCCAGCACACCTTGGGGAGAGAAGCAGAGGATGACCCGTGACAGCTGCTGTAAACAGGCCCCAAGAGCGTGGGGGGAGAAAAGCCGAAAAGGAGAAAATAAGTCCTCAGAATCCCACCATGCAGAGCTACCCTTTTCTGAAAGAATATGTGTGTGTGTGTTAGCAAAAACGAGACTTTAAAATAATGTTGTAACCTGAAACGTTTACTTAACAATCCATCAATCACATTCTTCCATGCAATTAAGTATTCCGCCATCGTAGTTTTCACACACTTAGTCTGCCATCGTGTGGATGTGTTTTCATGTATGTATGTATGTATGCACTTATTTAAGAAAGCTCTATGCCCAACATGGGGCTTGAACTCATGACCCCAAGATCAAGAGTCCGGACGATCAACCAACTGAGCCAGCCAGGTGCCCCTGTATCACCATTTATTCAATCCCCTCTAGTTTGGTTATTTGTTTTCACAATAAATGTTACTGTGGTTGAAATTCCTTGGGGTTAAAGCTTTATTCTTAATTATTTCCTTAGTATAAATCCTACAAGTGGAATTACTGGTTATACAGAGTTTTGTTTTTTTTTTTTTAACTTTAATTCCATCTCAAGACGTTGGACTGAGCATGTGTTCCTTCCGTGACAAATGCCAAGAAATGATAGAGTGAGGTTTAAATAAATAGCCTCATTGAGAAGCAAGAGGGCTACATCGAGGAATTCATGGATGGAGAGTATCTGATTGAAAAGAGAAAAGGTGGTCCAGGAAGCACGAGGGAGAGATACCAGGTGGGAGACAAGAGGCCAGGAGAGGCTCTGTAACAGCCACAGAAAGGCCATCGGCAACCAGCCGAGGCCAGTCAGCGATGACGGAGCAGGCCGTGAGGTGGGATATTGGGATATAATAAGAAATACATATGTGGTCTTTTTCCCCAGTTCCTGGCATCGAGCTCCCAAAACCCTGGTAATCTCCTGCGTGCCAGGGGTGATAGGAGGATCTTTTGTCACAACATTGGGTCTTTGCCCCAGTTCATGACACGGAGCTCCTAGATCCCTTGGAATTCTGTGAGTGACAGGAGGTAGGAGCACCATCTGTTCTAATGAAGCAACTCTTGGAGGTCCCCTTGACAGCTTCAGGATAGGGGCTGCTTGCCAGAAAGATCCAATCTTGACTAGGCGCTCGGAACTCCAAATTGAAACAGCCTACCAAACATTTGGCAAGACAAATACAAAGAAAAACCAACCCAGACAGAGCTGAGTGAAACTTCAAACACCATTATTAACGAGAAAAGCTTCAGAAGAGGGGGAAAAAAAATGAAAAAAACGAAACAAGAATGAGATTAACATTACGCTTTTTTTTTTTTTTGGAAGTTTATTTATTTATTTTGGGAGGGGAGGGGCGGAGAAAGAGGGAGAGAAAGCCTGTTAGTGTGGGGCCTGGTGTGGGGCTCGAACCCACAAACCGCGAGATTACGACCCAAGTAGAAATCAAAAGTTGGATGCTTAGCCAACTGAGCCACCCAGGCGCCCCAACATTAGACTTACTATCAACTACCAGTGGATGTAAGAAAATATAACCGGTGTCTTCAAGATTTCAAAGGATTTGCACATGTTAAAGTCTTTTGTGATGCATTGCCAGATTTACCTCTATGAATTTTTCTCTAATTACCCTACTGCCCTCTGCCAACAGTATATGAAATGGCAATATTACTCAAACCCTCACAAAACACTGAATATTTTCATTCTTTTTTTTTTTCTCATCTTTGCCAACTTAAGAGGCAAAATAAAGTATCTCATTGCTTGGATCCACACTTCTTGATTTAGTAGAGATACCATATTTATTTGTGTGCCTATTGGCTAATTGTGTGTGTGTGTGTGTGTGTGTGTGTGTGTGTGTGTGTGTGTGTTTTAATTGTCAAGTCATTTGCCTATCTTTCTTTTGGGGTGTTAGCCTGGGTTCGCTTTTAATCACACTTAAGGAAAACAGAAAAAAAATCCTTTCCTAGATTGTTGAGAAATTATTTGCCAAGAAGCACACGTCAGAAGCACAGTTTATTTGGTACACAATGAGAGGGAGGGCTGGTTGACTAGGCAGAGCTGATGAGGCCACAGTCCCATCAAACCTGAGGAAGCAGTGATCCAAAGAACACATACGTACATCCACAGGTCACCCACTTGCTCTACCAAAACCTAAGAGGCCCTCAGCTGTGGCCATGGGATAGAAATCAGAATTCGAAACACTGAAAGTCACAATAGAAAATGGTTGCTAGAGTTTCCTGACTGGCAGGCTGTAGAACGAGGGGGCCCTGTGGATGTGTTCCAGATGTGCCGAGAAATGGATTCTTGCCCCAAATCCTTGTGGCCCCTTCCTCCATCAGCTGGCAGCCTATTCCCCTTCTCTTTCCATACCCCCTTCCATCCTATACCAAAAGGGCCTCAGACGCATGCGTATGGACACCCCAGCACACGTATTCAATCTCCATCTCTACTGCTCTCTGTGAACAGCTGCCCCTTGGCCCAGGGGAGTGAATGAATCAGGAGAAGAGGCCCATGAAAACCTGGAAGCAGGCTCGGTGTGATTTGGGCTGGTAATCCCAGAGTCTCAGCACCCATAGAATAATCTAGAACAGAGCTTCTTCGTGTGATCCAGGGACCAAACTGTTGTTACTGGTCTGCTGTGCCTTAAGTATATAAACTGAATGCAAGCATTTAGAAATTTCTGTTGCTGGGAACATCTGACGGTGAACTCGTGTGACTGAACTTCTCTGACTTAATGGCGGATGGACCAGTTCTAGGGCTGTCAGATTCACACGGTGAGTCCCAAGTGGTGTGAGCTATGTATTAGTCATGCACAGTGAGACCACACATTTGTTTGCATTGGACTGGGCGGGGGGGGGGGGGGGGGGAGCAACGGATGCTGAAGAAGGGCTGCGGGCTTTGGAAGGTGTGTCCCCTTGGCCCCTGGATAACTTACCCTGTTATTTAGGAAAGAGTGGGGCCAAGTGGGATGGGGCAGAAAAGGGAACACAAGACCAAGGCAGAGACCCCATCTATCTAAGTCTAGGGTGGAACTGCCTTCAGCTCTTGAGGCTCCTGAGTGGGACTCAAGGCTAGCCAGTACTACCTTGACTGTTTACGACAGTGGGATATACAAATGTTACCATTTTTGGGGGGCCTGGGTGGCTCAGTCAAGCATCCGACTTCGACCCAGGTCATGATCTCATGGTCTGTGGGCTCGAGCCCAGCATCGGGCTCTGTGCTGATAGCTCAGAGCCTGAAGCCTGCTTCGGATTCTGTGTCTCCCTCTTTCTGCCATACCCCTGCTCATGTTCTGTCTCTGTCTCTGTCTCTCTCTGTTTCTCTCTCTCAAAAATAAGCAAACTTAAAAAAATTTTTTTAGGGGCGCCTGGGTGGCGCAGTCGGTTAAGCGTCCGACTTCAGCCAGGTCACGATCTCGCGGTCTGTGAGTTCGAGCCCCGCGTCGGGCTCTGGGCTGATGGCTCAGAGCCTGGAGCCTGTTTCTGATTCTGTGTCTCCCTCTCTCTCTGCCCTTCCCCCGTTCATGCTCTGTCTCTCTCTGTCCCAAAAATAAATAAACGTTAAAAAAAATTAAAAAAAAAATTTTTTTTAAATGTTACCATTTTCTATGTTGTTCATGACCTGGTATCTGGGTTGAGGGTACATAAGAGCATCCATTGAATGCAGTATGGTGCTTCCAGCCTGTGTGGGGATGGCCACCCTCTTATCTAACACCTTCAGGACATGTTCCTGACCCCATACTCCTGGTCAGGCCCCTGTGGGACTTAGAGGCCCTGGAACATGGCTCCCTTCCTTCTCCCCCTGACAATGCAACCCAGTTGCTAACCCAGGAGGAGGAGGTTAAGGCAGAAAAAGGAGGCTGAGGGCACCAGGGGCCAAGAGCAGGTGGTGGAGAACACATCCCAGGGAGGCAGATAGGCGACAGGAAGTGGACCCAAGCATGAGTCAGAGCTCCCAGCCCCTGGCACGAGCTCCACTGTTCTATAGGATTTCACTTACAAACCACAGAATAAAAGATAAAGTTATTACAAATTTCCAGAACGCTGAAGAGCATTAAATCCTAAGCACAGAATCCCTTCTGAGCTCTGCAGACCCTGAAGCCGGTCCTGCCAATACTTAAAGATCAAGGCAGAGCTGCTGTGGCTGAGATACAAACGGCCACTCCTTCCCTCTCAGCAGCTCCCCCACTCCCTGGGCATCTCAGCAGAGGCTCGAAAACCATTCATTTGGTCCAGTGTTTGCAGTTTTTATTGATGGCTGATCAAAAATTAGAACTCCGGTTTCTTAATCCCCAATCCAAGGACTTCCTCATTGATTAAATAGGAATAACAATTCCTACTTCATAGGCTGTTGTAAGGATGAAATAAGATAACATATACAAAGGTTCCCACATGTTTGGCACATACATTGTACTTATTATTATTCATGGTCCAACCCCAGCTGTCTTGTCTCCTCCTGGTGCCCCTCTCCGTTAGCCACATTAATTACATACTTGATTATGAGCCATGCAATTGGCACCTGTTAAGCGCTAAAGGACTGGCCCACTGAGCCTGGTAACTAAGCAGAGAAGCTCTGATGACAAGTAGAAAAACAGGGCGAGGCTTTAGGACTGCATTGCTAATAGTGAGCGGGGATCATCTGCCTGGTGTGGTCAAGATGTCACCGCAGGAATATGGGGCCATTCACTGTTACTTTTGCCTGCAATAAACCGGGTGATTTTGCTGCATGAATTTAATTTAACGTGTATTTTCTAGTTCCAAAAACAACAGAATCAATGTTGGAAAATTTGTAAACTACAGAAAAGCACAAAGGAAGAGTGATTTTTACCCCATCACCCAGAGCTATATCCCCTGTTAACAAGGTGAAACATATCCTTCTGGCAGATGCTATGGGTGCCCACCCAGGTCCACCCACCCGGTCCCTGCATCCATCCCCTAGCTGTGGTGGATGTTGGTGGCTAACGGCTCATGGCTGCCCTCTTCTCCTAAGGCTTGTCCTTGACCGAAGGACCAAGCCCCCTTGACCAAGCCCCCTTACCAGGAGAGGCCTGGCCAGTCATATCAGGTAAATTCCACGGCCAATAATCAACTAAAAGTGTTCGTCAGTGTGTGTGTGGGTACAACGGTCCAGCCCCCTTGCCTCTGAGCTGGACAATTTCTGTCCCTTTGCTCCAAAGCAACCCATTGGATCAGGCTGAGACTCGACTAATCCTGAAACCACATCTCTGCCCAGCTCCTTCCCCTGGCCCATCCTTCTTCTCTTGTTCTCTCCCTCACACGGTTCTCCTTCAAGCAGTGTCTCCAGGAGTCACTTGCATAAAATTCCCATCTCAGGCTCTGCTTCTAGAGAACCTAGGACAGTGGACATGCCCTGCATGCTGGATACATTCCTTCTGCCCTTCCACCCTCACTCTCCCCTCCTCCCCTCCCTGTTCCATGTCCCAGGACACGGTCCTGAATGAACCACATCAACGGGCTCCCTGGCTTCTAGTCCACTGGCTTCTAGTGGGGTTTGCCAATGGGCACCGCTAGCTACTGAGCGGAGGGGGTCTGCAGCAACACACTGAGGTCGGGTGTTTGTTCCCCTAGATGCCCTATGTAGGGTAGCCATGGGTGCACTGTGTCCTTTATTACACTCCTCCACCAGGAAAAGGTACAGAACCAAAAAAAGCCAGAGAGACTGTGCCAGCAGGAGGTTCTTGATGACTTCAGGGAAGGCTAAGAGTGGTGGGAACAGAGGACAGATGGCAAGTTGTTGAGTAGGAAGTTACAGATGCTGCCTCAGTCGGGGTTCTCAGCTACAAGCAACAGAAATGGACTCCAGTGAATTAAAGTAGGAAAGTGCTTCATGTAAATGATCTGAGAGGCTCTCAGACTTTCCGGGAGGGTTGGAGGTTGAGGCCCAGAGGCTATCTATCCAGGCACAACGTCCCACATCTCTCCATGGAGCTTGTCCTACCGAGCCCTATACCCTGGAAACTGGCCTCAGCATTGCTGCCGCACTTATACTAAAAAAAAAATTACTGTTGTTTTTCTGAAATTCAAGTTTAATTGGGTGTCCTGAATTTTATCTGGCAACCCTACTGGGTGCCAAGTGGCCCAAGCAGGGGGACACTGTTGTGAAAGCTGCTACTGTAGTAGACCCTGAGCTGCCCTACTCCATGCCAGCCCTCTCAAGCCTGAAAGATGGGAGAGTGACTCTTATTTTACGGCAAAGGAAACTGAAGCTTAACACAGGTTCTGTATATTTCCAAAGCTTGTGATCTGAGCAAGTATTCACATATCCTTCAAAGAAAACCCCCCAAGTAAGCAATTCTCAAATTTTACTGAGCATGAGACCCACCCGAGGAGTCTGTTAAAATGCAGATCCCTACGTCTAACCTCTAGAAGTTCTGATTCAGTAGGGACCCAGGCATATGCATTTTAACAAGTTCCCTCCACTCTGCCCATTGCCAGTGATGCTGAGACCTGGAGTTCTAAGACTGCACTTTTAGCCTCCTGACGTGGAGATTGATGCTCATGCCAGTCTTGAGGGTTACAAGCAAAATGCCCATCTATATTTCCCCTGTGAGCTCTACAGTAGTCAATTGAGGGACATCTGTGTGCCCCTAGGGTATGTCTTTTTTTTTCACATCCTTCACAAAATTTTCATTCCATCCAGAAGACAAGCCAAATCACCAATTTTGCCAAAAGATGGGAAACAGCTGTGTCCAAAGCTTGCTGACAAATTCCAACCAATGACTTCCCGCCAGTTTCATGCTATTTGAGAAGTGAATCTGGGAGGGAGGCGGCACATAGAAATTAAAATGATAGCTGGAAGCCATGCGGAGAACAGGACCAGGGGCAACTCCTCTTTAACCCAAGTACCTGGCTTTCTTTGGTGAAGGTGATCACAGGGTCCAAAGTCATTGGAATCACCTGCGAGTCATCTTCTCTCGATGACTAAAAACCAAAGCAAGACACTCCTAGTCTATTTGGGAAGAATCTCCTAAAGTCACATCAGATGAAATTCTGGCTCATCAAACACCGCCTGGGCTCAGGCCGTGAACGCATGGCTGATGATAATTTTGTCTGAACTGAGGTATGTATTAAATAAACCGCAACTATCCAGCCACTCAGAATTTGTCTCCTTATTCTTCGAAATGAACCAAAATGGAGAGGTGTTTGTCATTTCTTCAATCTGATGAGTAATTTTTGGGTACACGCTGCGTGTAAGACATTGACATGTGGCTTTTTGTAAGGCTAATACAAGGAAATCCTTTAAAATGATGGGCGACTGTTACATTTATTGTCAACTGATTTTGAACAAGGCTGTCAAGACTATTTAATGGGGAAACAGTTTTATCAACTAGTGTGTGGTGACATCTGGATATCTACATTTGAAAGAACGAAATTGGACACCTACCTCACACCATGTACAAAAGTTATCCCAAAATGAATAAAAAATCTAAATGTAATTGCCAAAACTATAAAACTCTTAAAAGAAAACATAGGCATAAATCTTCATGACTTTGGATTAAGCAACGGTCTCTTAAAAATGATCCCAGAAGCACAAGCAACAATAACAAAAAAAAAAAAAAAAAGATAAATTGGACGTCATAAAATTTAAAACATCTGTGCTTCAATGAAAGCACATCATAAAGAAAGTGAAAAGACAGTTCACAAAACTGGAGGAAAGTTTTGCGAATTTATATCCGATAAGGGACAAATAACCAAATAAAAACACATGTAAAGGATGTGAATAGATATTTCTCCAAAAAAGATATGCAAATGGCCAATAAGCACGTGAAAAGATGTTCAACATCGCCAGCTATCAGGGAAATACAAATCAAAACCATGAGCTACCCCCTCATACCCACTGGAATGGCTATCACAGAAAAAGGCAGATAAAAAGAAGAAAAGAAAAAGAGAAAGGCAGATAATAACAAGTGTTGGCGAAGATGTGGAGAATTTGGAACCTTTAAACACTGCTGGTAAAAGAGTGCAGCCACTTTAGAAATCAGTCTGGTAGCTCCTCCAAAGGCCAGACATATGATCCAGAAATTCCACTCCTAGGTATATACCCAAGAGAAATGAGAACCCACATTTACACAAAGACTTGTAGAAGAGTATTCAAAGCAGCATTATTCATAGTAGCCCCAAGGTAGAAACACCCCAAATATCCAACAACGACAGATGGAAGAATAAAATATGGTATAGACACACAATGGAATATTATTTGGCAATAAACAAAAGAAAATACTAGTAAATGCTACAACACTGATAAACCTTGAAAACATTATGCTAAGTGAAAGAAGCCAGTCATAGGTCACACAGTGTCCTACTCCATTTATATGAATGTCCACAAATAGGTAAATCTCTAGGGAAAAATAGATGAGTGCTTGCCTGGGGCTGGGGTTGTTGGGGGGAAATGAGGAGTGACTATTAACAGACAAAGGGCTTCTTTTTCAGGTGATGAAAATGTTCTAAAATTGTGCACAACTCTGAGAATAGACTCAAAACCATTTAACTGTACGTTTTAAATAGGTCAGTTGTATAATATGTGCATTTTAGCTCGATAAAGCTGTAACTTGAGAAACTGTGAGCAGCACATTTGGGGACATTATATTGACTAAAGAAAATAAAGAAGCACATTTGGATATGAGCAGCAGTGGCCAGGGAGAGCCTGATGGTAAACTTGCAGTCTACAGGGATAACGGCAGTACTAGCCTAACAGTGGCCAAAGGCCACGGGTCCTGACTAGGAGGGTGTCGGACGGCTCCTGTTCCCTGAGATGGGCTGCCAGCCTGTCACATCTGCCCTTGGCCATGGGGATTGATGGTGGAAACGGCTTTCCCCAGTCCCAGCAGCATGCAAGAAGGACGCCTGCTGAGAGCATCAGCTGGAACTGAAAGGCTCCTGAGAAGAAGCAAGGGGAGCCCGTCTGTCCTTGGTGAATTCAGGCCTGAATTCTGTCCCCAAAGAGACGCCCAAGGACGACAAACAAGCTAATGCACTAGGAGGCAGCCAAAAGGAAAGCTCAAAATCTCACTTTCCTTCTCTGCTGGTACTGTCAGAATCCGTCAGTCTAACCTTCCCTTCTCTCCCTTTGATCCCCTCCTCCATCCACTTCTTCCTCATCATAGATCACTTGTTTGTTTCTTTATCCTGTGACTTTGAATAAGCCAGTCATTTGAAAAACATTTGTTCCGTGCCTACTAAGTGCCAGGCACTCTGCCGGAGGCCGGGGTTACACCGGAGGTTAACAGCGTAGTAGGACTGCCGTCTCTCAGCTCCATCTTCCCTCCACCCACCTTCCCTCTCTTCCTGCCTCTGTCAGTCTGTACCAAGTCCTCCAGTTCCTCGCCAGAGAGGATAACGGGAGATGGATGGTAAAGGCTGAATTTCCACTGGAAGGGGGAGAAGGGAAGACGAGAATCTGAACTGGTGTTGACAAAATTATCCGTGGCAGATGGAGGGCAAGACAAGCAAACATTTAGAAGACCATGCATCATATCCATCCACGTGTCTAACTTCCTCTTCCTCTCCCATGCAGCCCAGTCCGGATGCCACCTTCTTAGTCAGGCTGAAACTGCCTGTCCAGGGAACTGTTTACCTGAGCAACCCCAGCCAACCTGAAAAGTGGTGCCCTTGCCATGGAGCACTCTCCTAGGGTGACCAACTGATGGCGGGAAAGAAAGTCCTAGGAGTAGGGTGGAGTCCCAGGAGGCCCCTCCGGTGTCTGGTGCAATCCTTGGCCAAGGCCCTGCCCATCATGGCCCCGTTTCTGTTTGAATGGGAGGCTTACTTTGATCTTTTATTTCTACCCCACTTCCTTATGTGTGCAGGCAAAGCACCTTGCTTGTGGCCTGGCTGCTTTCCACAGTCAGCAGATCTAATCAGTCAGACACTTGAAAACACCCCAGGGTTGCACCCTCACATCGCTCTCAAGGTGCCTGGCCCCACGCTAGAATTCATGGCCTGCCCTTTAGACCCTTTTACGTAGTGAAATGTTTCATTAGAGAAACAGTCTTCCAGTGAAATTTTCCTCCCTGTTTTCTTTTACTCCTTGGTTCATTCACCTTTGGGATGGTTAGCCCTTTAAGGAAGTGTCAGCTTACTTTCTGGTTGTTGTTTTTTTTTAACTGCTTAACACTTTCTGGTTTAGTACAACCAGTTTCTTTAGCAGGCTCTCTTCCAGGCTGGTGGTAGCTGGCACTAAACTGTCCCATTAGGTAGACTTTAGAAATGAGGTGATATATCCTTAACAGATATAAGAAGTATATCTGGGTCAATCAGACTTAGGGGATTTAGCTCAATTGCATTATTTTAATTCTTGAAATTTTAAAGTCTTCCAAAGCAATCAATCAATCCTCTAGCATCTATGAGTGCCTACACTGTGTAGCACAGGGCTGTAATTAGCGGATATAAAACACTTGCCCTATCTGAATTCTTTATGCTTCTATAATTTAATTGGAAACTTAGCAGTTTATTTAAAAATTACTGAGAGGGGCGCCTGGGGGGCTCAGTTGGTTAAGCATCCAACTTCACCCAAGGCCATGATCTCACAGTCTGTGAGTTCGAGCCCCGTGTCGGCCTCTGTGCCGACAGCTCAGAGCCTGGAGCCTGCTTCAGAGTCTGTGTCTCCCTCTCTCGCTGCCCCTTCCCCCCTCACGCTCTGTCTCTCTCTGTCTCTGAAAAATGAATAAACCTTTAAAAAAAATTGTTTTTTTAAATTACTAAGAAGTAGAGCCGTGCAAAATTTAAAAAACAAAATATCATTTCTTACCTATCGGAATGTCAAAAGTCTGATAATATTCGATGTTTAAAGGGTGTGGTTTAATGGGTTCCCTCGTATGTTGCTGGCAGGAGTGCAAATAAAGCTATTTTGGAGGACAATGAGCAGAGTCTATTCAAGTCTAAAATGTGCACACCATTATGACTCCACAATTTTACTCCTCAGTGTCTACTGTAGGAAACCTCTTACCACTGCATGAAGAGGCCTGTTGAAGACATTCTTCATACTGGAACAGTGAAAACTGTAACCGACGTAGCCATTCATCAGATGGGTAATTACTAAATAAACTGTGTTTTACCTATACGACACAATTCCATACAGTTTAAAAGTATGAAGACTTACACAGATAAAAATCCAATATATAACCACTGGAATAAAGCAAACAGAGGGTAAATATGTAAAAATGACAGCTTTTATATAGGGAAAAACTATGTTATATAAGTTATATTTTTTGCACAGGAGTGAGCACGGGCTGGTGCTCAACGGGAGCCTAGAAATGCGAGTCTCATTTCATTTCTTCTATTATCTTCGTGTCAACAACACCCAGTCTTTCCTTTTAAACACTGCCCAAGAATCCTCTCCTCCGTGAGGACTGACCGTGCCTGATTTCAGGCATGTGAGTAATCCCCAAATGATATGTCAGTATCACTTCTGAAATAAGTGATATATTTATTCAAATACAGAGCTACGTCATATTCTGCCTTTTCTCATTCATAATGGCATTGGACCCACCTAGAGTATTTATTTAGCTATTTATTTCTTAGTTATTAGATTACATGTCATCATCAAATATGCTATCAAAAATAGTCATCAAATATATCGGCACTCAAGAACAAGAATGGCACACAAGCATGAACCCATCGCTATGGGCCCATTCTACAAAGAAAGCTCAGCTATTTTGAAATCAAAGGATGCGATGTCTGACTCTCTGTAGGGCAGTCCGACAACTCACCGGGGCATCCTAACAGTGAGTGTGGATGGAACTAATTATACCGGTTGGCTAGAACCTGGGGATTACTCACATGCCTGAAATCAGGCCCGGTCAGTCCTCACGGAGGAGAGGATTCTTGGGCAGTGTTGAAAAGGAAAGACAGGGTGTTGCTGACACGAAGATAATAGAAGAAACGAAATGAGACTCGCATTTCTAGGCTCCCGTGGAGCACCAGCCCGTGCTCAGAGCGGAGGAAATAAAGACAGGAAGACTCCTGAAATGACTGGTTGCTAAGAGCGAGGCACTGGAATTTGGCTCCCAACTCTACTTCACTGTCACGCCAACTGTGTAAGTCAGGGTCATGATCCCTTATTTTTTCAGAAGAGGGCACTGAGGCTCATGGAGGTGAAGTAATCTGCCTGAGGTCCTGCAGCGGGGGTCTGAGCCAGGCTGTCACCCCAGGTCTGTCAGACTCTAAAACCTTTACTTTCAATGCATTTGGGTTTACTCACATAATTAAAAAAAAAAAAAAGAAAACTACAATGAATCATGTTCTCCCTCTTCAGGGCTGGGCATTAAGGAGGTTGAGGAGGAGAAGTATGATATCATCAAAACAAATGAAAGACCTTCTGTTTGTTGTTTTAAAGATAATCCACAGCTCAGAGGTCTTACTCCTCGGGGAGCAGCCGGGCTTGAGAATACTGAGAATCCAACGAACTTGCCGGCAGAATCGAGTGGGTCCCACGGAAGTACAAATGGTGGGAAGGTGAGCGTATTTCATGAAACTACCTGGGTGCATTTTCTACCCCTCAGAACCCTGAAATTGTTGTTCTGCCAGGTGCTCAGCCCTCTGGGTCACCTCCTCCTCCAATGCTCAGAAGCCACTGCTGGGGGCTCGTTCTCTGCATTCAACACCTCCCACTTCAAGGGCGCCACCTGTTGGCCTTGGGCAACCTCCACTCCAGGCAGGGTCACGACTACCTGCCCAAAAAACCAGAGCGCTGCAGACATTCAATGATCCGATCAAGGGGATGAGAGAGGCTGTGAGACAGAGAAGGGACAGTGGCCTGTGGATTCCACAGGGTTTAGATGGAGAAGGAACAGGAAGCAGAGGAGTGGTGTCAGGAACAGAAGGGGAAAGAGAGAGATTTGGAGAGGAGCCGGTGCCTGGTGTGTAAAAAACAAAAATGTCTACGAGTTAGAAGATTTCAAAGAGGTTTTGCCGTACATCAAAAGTAAACTCTTCTCTGGGCGCCTGGGTGTCTCAGTGGGTGAAGCATCTGACATCGGCTCAGGTCTTGGTCTCACGGTCTGTGAGTTCAAGCCCCGCGTCGGGCTCTCTGCTGTCAGCACAGAGCCTCCTTCAGATCCTCTGCCCCCCTCTCCTTCTGCCCCTCTCCTGTGTGTGCTCTCTCTCTCTCTCTCTCAAAAATAAATAAACATTAAAAAATAAATAAACCCTTTCCAAAATCGTGCCATTTGTGACAACATGGATCAAATTGGAGGGCATTATGCTAAATGAAATACACCAGAGAAAGAAAAGGAAAGAAAAGAAAAAGCTGGATCCATAGAGACTAGAAAAGTGGCTGCCAAAAGGAAGGAAGGAAGGAAGGAAGGAAGGAAGGAAGGAAGGAAGGAAAGTAGGAAGGAAGGAAGGAAGGAAGGAAGGAAGGAAGGAAGGAAGGAAGAAAAGAAAAGAAAAGAAAAGAAAAGAAAAGAAAAGAAAAGAAAAGAAAAGAAAAGAAAAGAAAAGAAAAGAAAGAAGGAAGGAAGGAAGGAAGGAAGGAAGGAAGGAAGGAAGGAAGGAAGAAAGAAAGAAAGAAAGAAAGAAAGAAAGAAAGAAAGAAAGAAAGAAAGAAAAGAAAGAAAGAAAAGAAGGAGAGAAAAGAGGTCGCCAGGGCCTGTGGAGTGGGAGAAATAGGATGTGGTTGGTAAAGGACACAGACTTTCAGCTGTAAGGTAAGGTCTGAGGATCTAATGTATAATGTGGTGACTGTAGTTAACAACACTGTGTTGTATAATTAATTGCAATTAGCTAAGACAGCAGAATCTAAGAGTCCTGTCTCTCGCACACAGACAAAAGGTAAATCTTTGAGCTCATGGATGTTCATTAATTCAACGGCAGGAATCCTTTCACAGGGTATGTCAGATCACATTGAACAGTTTAAATATCCTACAATTCTGTCAACTGAATATCTTAACAATTCAATAAAGCTGAAAAAACAAACCCTTTCCCTTGTGATACTTTTTTTTGTGAGACACAAGATTTGAACTTTTTTTTTCTTCATCTACATCTCTACATCCCTGAACCTGACTCCCTTTTGACACTGAACCTCTTGGGGCCCTGAGAATCTGTGAGTTGAATGACTTATTCGTGTTCATTTAACACGTACCCCTGGTGGCTGCTGGCTGGATGTCCAGGAGTGTGCTACAGTGAGGGCAGGCACTGCCTTTGGAGCCAGGCAGGCCTGGGTTCAAATCTCAGCTGTGCCCCTTGCAAGATGTGGGACCTTGGCTGAAGTGACAAAATCATAACATTTACCATTTGTTTGTGGCTACTAAGCAGCAAACTCTCTACTCTGGTCACTCCCACTTCGCAGACTGGGATATTGCCTTAGAGAGAGGCCAACTAACTTGCTCAAAGAGGAACGAGTAGCCACTGGTGGAGCCAGGACTCAAATACTCAGATCTACAGGACGCTAAAGACACCATGTTCCCATCTGCTGCCTCTGTCACTGCCCCACTACTTAGCATCACTAAGCCTCACTTTCCTTGGGTATAGAATGAGAATTCTGACACCTGCATCAAAGAGTGGTGAGCAAAGAACGGAGTAGGTGAGCCTGGCATTGGGTCAGGTTGATTTTACAACTTACCACCCCCAGGCACAGTGAAGTGCAGAGGCTGATTTCAGATCCTTCCTGGAGGGTGAGGCCGGGCACGGGGTGGGTGAAAGAAAATGGAGGAAAGGCATAGGGACAAGAGAACATCATCAAAGATCAACTTGTCACATTAACAATATTGTCCCAGATCTCGTCGAAACGTAGCAACCCCTAATGGGTCCAAGACCCGGAGCTCAGGGGTCCCCCTCCGAAGCCAGTCAAGAGGACAGAAGTGGCACTAAAGTGGAAGTCTTGTGTTGCAGAGCAGACTGCTGTCACCTCGGGCTCTGTTCACTGCATACTGTCGGAGGGCTCCTATGTGACACATGTGACAGAGATAAAAGATAAAGCATACTATTCGCAAGCCCTCACTGTGCCTCACCTTCGCAGAAGGATAGATATTTGGGCTGAACAGAAATGGACAGAGCCAGGTGGAAAACAGACCATAGGGGAGCGGTCTGGGCAGCCATACATATTTCCTGTACCTTTTCCACATGCCAGGCCCTGTTCTAGGGCTGGGAATGCAGCAGTGAAGGAGAAAGACTTTTGTCTTTGTCCTTCGAGTGATATTTGGGATGTGGGGAAGAGAGATGTCCAAGGGGTACTGCTAGTGGCAAAGTATAAAACAGGCCAAAGAGAGGCAGAGGCCAAATCACGAGTGGCTCTGTGCACCTCGTTAAGGAGTTCGGATGGTGTCCAATGGCAATGGCTTTGAACGATGTGTGGGCAATGGCAACCTAGGAACAGTGTGGGTGGTCTGTGTGAAGGGCTCAAGCCTAGAGGCAGGGAGTACGGTGAGAAGAGCCTTGCCTTTGGGGGCCTGCCTCTTTCTAGAGCTTCCCTTGGCCATCTGAATGCATTTTGGGGGGATGATTATCTTCCCAGCTGGACTCACCAAACTGGAAACCACTCTCAGAAGGCTGTGACTGGTAATAATGCCAGTTCAGAAAGATGGCTTTTGCCAAAATACACATCTGACAAGCGCAATGGAGTATTTGGAAAGAAAGAGAGAAAAAAGAGAAAAACAATAGTAAATTAATTAGGATAATCATCTGTAACCACAATCTTGATAAAAAGGTTTTCTGTAACAATTTCTAAAGGACACAGCCAGAAGGAACAGGATTAAGTGGGACAACTTATTTACTATGTAGCTCACTGTATTAATGTTTAAGATGTCAGTAATATCCAAAATCTCTTCTGTAGCAGCCACATAAGACAGAGATGTTGCGGGTTTTCTATAGGAAGCATACATTTAAAAACCCCAAATTGGGGGGGGGGGGGGGCTGGGTGGCTCAGTCGGTTGAGCATCTGGCCTTGGCACAGGTCATGATCTCACGGTCTGTGAGTTTGAGCCCCGCGTCGGGCTCTGTGCTGACAGCTCAGGGCCTGGAGCCTGCTTCGGATTCTGTGTCTCCCTCTCTCTCTGCCCCTCCCCTGCTCATGCTCTGTCTCTCTCTGTCTCAAAAATCAATAAAAACATTAAAAAAAAATTTTTTTTTTTTAATAAAAACCCTTAATGGGCCAATCTGATCTTGTATTTCTGAAATGCAATTACTGGCTCTTAAATCCCTGGTTCCTGTCTCTGCAATTCTCCCTGGATAAAAGCAGGTTTGAGGTTACTTTTTTCTCCTAAGAAGTCAAGTTCAAGCTCCCCACCTTTGACAAGTTCCTGCAAGGTTCTAGGAGTCGGTGCAGTTGGCTTTGCTTTAAATCCTATTACCATTCTTGGTATTTACAGAAGGAGGCGGTTTTTCCAACGAAAATGTTTGGACCACATCATGTACAGAGTCAGTCACCTGTTTGTGTGAGCTGATGCCACCCTAAATGCACAGATTCTATTCTGAAACAGTTTTGCTTAGTTTAGCATCCTAGAGCCAGGGGATGTGAGGCCTGAGAAAAATCAAAATGCCTTCCAGGATTTTCCTCTAAGGCAGTTTTCTTTCAGTGTAAAACAATAGCAAAACTGATTTTTCTTCAGCTTTCCCAGTCAAAACATCTGAATCAGACTTCAGGGGTGTACAAGAAGGTAGCTGGCCCTGTGGCAAAGTTCATGAATCCAGGGCGCCTGGGTGGCTCAGTCGGTTAAGTGTCCACTCTTGGTTTCAGCTCAGGTCATGATCTCACAGTCTGTGAGTTCGAGCCCGGCACTGGGCTCCACGCTGTCAGTACGGAGCCTGCTTGGGATTCTCTCTCTCTCTCTCTCTCTGACCCTCCCCGGCTTGTGCTCTCACTTTCTCTCCCTCTCTCAAAATAAATTAATTAATTAAAAAAAAAAAAAAGTTCATGAATCCAAGGTTCACATAGGGACACCACGGATGCAGTACTGGGACTGGCTTACTCAGGCTCCAGACCACTGGCTCATGGCTTTGTAGCTTCTGTTCAGAGAAGCCAGTACATGGTGGTTCGTGCGTCACTGAGAAGATGGCCACTTACCCACGAATCCTGTTCCCCACTCTCTGTTCTAATGCATTCGTCTCTCAGAGACCAGATCCTTCTTCACTAGCGTGGCCCACATTGGATACCCAGCTCTCTGCTCCCTTCAGTTCACCTCAACCAGTATTTGCTGAACCCCGACACACGCCAGACATTTCACTAGGCTCTGGTGACAGAGGCCTAAGTTACGGTCTTCACCCTGCAGGCACTCACATCTGGTAAGAGTCAGAAACAGAGATCAACGCAGTCCTTACAAACCGATTTATCCTTGTGGTAATCCAGTCTCAGAATGGCATTATGCTGAAGAAAACAATGTTCAACACCGATAAGTTATTGGAAAGTAATCTGTTTTACTTACTACTTGCTCTTCTTAGAGATGAGCTAAGGGAGTTCCACTCACAATTCACTACAACAATTTCTAATATCCCTAGATAAATACCAAATGCGCAATCTGGAACACGAAATTATGGGCATAATGGAAATAAGGTAAAAACTTAAAAGACGTGGAAGATGATGGATTAAAGAGGATGAGACTGGAAGAAGAAAATTGGTGAGGACTACCACACTCTCTGGAGGCAAGAGGTGATGAGGGCCTCAACTTGAACGATGGGGTGGGGGTAGGGAGAACAGGGTGTGTTCAAGAGACAGGGAGAAGAGAGGAATCGATTCAGGCAGAGATGCGGACAGTCCTGCAGACCCAGCTGTGGTCTCATTTTTCCACTTGGAAGTCCCTCCAGTCACTTTAGACTCAATATGTCCAAACTGAACGTATCACCTTCGATCTCGCGTCCCTTCGTGACTCTCTCATCTAGGTCGGTCATGCCACCAATTTTCTAGCCTCTGGCTTTAAAAACACGTAAGTTATTTCCTTTCTCTTCCCCATCCCTACAGTCAAGTCTAGCACTAAGCCCTGTCATCTCTTCCTTTGACACACCTTCCCATAGCTCCTTGCTCTCCACTTACGTTCCCACTGGAGAGGTCCAGCGCACCGCTAGCTTATTACAGTAACGTATGGATGGCCTCCTTGATCCCAGTGTCTCTCCACTGTCTGGCACATCCATGTCATGGCAGGAAGATGAATCTTCCCAAAGCATGGCCGTCTTCCTCACTGCATCAGATCCAGACAACCTCTGCCCAGCACTCAAGAGATTCACCGAATGGGCTCACTGTAATGATCTGGGCTTCGTTCTAATCACATACCTTATCCTCCAGGCAGATGGTGTCCTTTGTGCCCCATAAGTGCCAGGCTCAAACCCACCTTGTGTTACTGCTCAGGATGACCTCCTACCCACAATGTTCTTCCTCCTTCCTTTACCTTTCCAACCTGGTGAGGGGCAACACTGATCAGTGTTGGCTCTACGACCTAGTCATCTGCAGTCAACATCACACAATGTAGCACTAAATGATTCCTTGCTTGTCCCAAGTGCCCCGGTTTTCTCTCCCCAGCAAGGCTATTCGTTTATTCAGAAACAAAATCTATTACTCTGCCTAGCTACTTCTACTAACCTGGGAAGGAGAAAGACCTCCAGGGAGGTTGGCATTTTGGTTTCTGCTCTCATTTACATTATATTATTCTCAAATGGAGTGTGAGAAATATAACAGTAATTTTTGATCAATTCTTATAATTTGCTCTCTAATTCATTTTTAATTATTACATGATATACTTACTTTTAAACATTTATTCATTTTTGAGAGAGAAAGAGAGAGAGAGACAGCGTGTGGGGGGGAGGGGCAGAGAGAAAGAGGGAGACGCAGAATCTGAAGCAGGCTCCAGGCTCTGAGCTGTCAGCACAGAGCCTGACGAAGGGCTCCAACCCACCAACCGTGAGATCCTGACCTGAGCCGAAGTCAAACGCTTATTAACCGACTGAGCCATCCAGGTGCCCCGATTAAATGGTATATTTAAAGTGAAACGATAATGCACGTTCAAGTTTTACAACCTCTTGGTAAACATGAACATCACCATCTCTACAAACTGTAGTGAATATATTCCTTTTCTTTTTCATCAGAGATTTTAATGTTACTAAAAACGGACAAAAGGCAGTTTCTGTTTATGGAGACCCCACCATATGTCAGGCACTGAATTAGGTGCCTCACTCTACTCTCCTGAGTTGGGTACAAAGAGTTTTTTTTTTCTTAAAAGTTGGTTTTTATTTAAAAATTATGCTTAAAAATAGTACTTGGATTTGAAGTTGAAGAAATGCACTTTGAAGTCTAATGGAAATTAAAAGTACTTAATTGCCACATTTTTGACTTTGCAAAGAAAATAATGAAACATTGTTTTAGAAAGTTGCCTATTGAAATAAAGCTGTGAGATTTCACAAGCAGTTTTAGGGAAAATCTAAAACATGAATAAATCAAGAAATAGAGAAATATAAATACTCATCACAGTTGAATGTATCTTGGCATAGTCTCAAGAAAAAATCAAAGTGTTTATAAATTTCATGTACTGAAGGTTGAAGAAGGGAAAAATACACCAAATTATGGGGCTTTAAAAACCATAACTGGAGGAACATACAGGTAACATAAGGTTCCTTTAGAGCTCCCTACACCTTGCTAGCCCCAGCTCCCTCTGCCGCGCATTCCAATTTGCTTAAACATAACATTATCAATCCTTTCTCATTTTAAGAGGCTCTGTTCTTTCTTAAAGAGTCTTTTCCTGGGGCACCTGGGTGGCTTAGTCAGTGAAGCGGTTAAGCATTAAACTTCGGCTCAGGTCGTGATCTCGCAGTTTGTGAGTTCAAGCCCCAAGTCAGGCTCTGTGCCTGGACAGCTCTGAGCCTGGAGCCTCCCTTGAATTCTGTGTCTCCCTCTCTCTCTGCCCCTCCCTTGCTTGTGCTCTCTCTTTCTGCCTCAAAAATAAATAAAATATTAAAAAAAAGAGAGAGAGAGAGAGAGAGAGTCTTTTCCTGATCTCTCTAATAACCAATCCCACAGCTCGTTTGATAGACCCTAAGATGCTAAACCCCATGTAGTGGGCTTGCTCCACACCATTGGGTATCTTTTTTTCAGTAACTCCATCTTCCCACTTTCAGACCTGGTGGTCTGGGTTGAAGCATGTGACCAACAGCAAAACCAATCACCACACTGTATTCTCAGGGGTCTGGTGATTGTTTGGGGACATCGCATGACCCCAGTCACTAACTCTCAAGACCTTTGCAGGCGTTCTTGTAGAGAGTCTGTCTCTTTCCCAGTGGACTTGGGTCTAGACGCTGTGTGGTGGGTCTGTGGCAGTGGTCTGACCGCTGCAAGGAGAGGCCCTTTCCAAGAATGGAGCCCACACAGCAGAAGGGGTTTGAGAGAAGGAGAGGGAGACATGGGGTTCCAGGCACCAGGTGAGCCTTGAACCCAGCCTCACCCCAAACCAATACGGTCCCTTGTTTTTGTTTAGGGTTTTGTTTTGGTGGATGTTGATTTATTACTTGCCAGCAAAAGTCCTAACTGACACAGAGAGTAAACCACAAGCTATCCCTCAGCCATGCACGTGCAAGTTCTGCAGCACCTGGGCATCAACTCGCAAAAAATCCTCTCCTTTGAGCTTAAGCTGGAATCCGCACTGGAGTTCTGTCACAGCAGGACCAACTGGTGGGAACTTGCAGCATATTTGCATTAGGGCCCAAGGAGCCTCCGGAAAATAACTTGCCCTAAGGCAAGAGGAGCCAGGCCCAGCAGGCCTTCCCCTGTAGAAAGGGCCAAGCTTCAAGGTTGGAAGGGAGGAACAATGTTAAAGAGAATCAATGCTTGTCTCTGGGACTGTCTGCTGGCCACAACCCACCCCAGGGAGAGAATGTGGGCCATGAGCAAAAATTCAGAAAGCTGCTTTTCAAAAAAATTATCTAAGACACAGGGTACAAGCAACGCTACTTGGGGCACCTTCTGGAATTATAGCATAACACAAAATGGGAAGCAAAGTTTTCTTTTCTTCTTTATAACTACTTATTCTGAATATCCCGACCCTAGAACAGGGTTTCTCAACTCAGCACTACGGATTTGGGAGGGACGGATCATTCTTTGCCATAGGGGACTGTCCTGAGCATTGGGGGGTGTTTGGCAGAGCCCGTGATCTCGACCCACTAGATGCCAATAGCACCTGCCCCCCAGTTGTGATAACCCAAAATGTCTCCCCACCTTGCCAAATGTCCCGTAGGGAGCAAAGCTGCCCCGTTGAGAGGGACTGCTTTAGCATATTAGTGGTTGTGGCACTAAGAGGGGACTTTAGTGCCCACTGGAAGTGGCAGTGATGTCCAGCCACAAAGATAAATGCGCCTCAAAGATATGCCAGTGCCCTGGGTGTGGGGAAGGGGAGGGAGGAGGGACAGTGAGGAAGGAGGCAGTCTCCAAAGCAGAAAGTCAAAAAACAAAAAAGCAAAGAGAGAACCCCCTGGTAGCTGGCTGGTCTTATTTGTGACATCTAGTAGGTGCCCTTCCATAAAGGGAAGCAGGAAGGGACTCTGGGACATTCGCTCAGTGGACAGAGATCATGGGTACTGTTATTTGGTGGGCCCTGGGGTGGGGGTGGGGAATCACAGATGAATGAGTCTTGGCCCCTGGGCTGAGGGAGCTTGACTTCTTCTCCAATCTCATTGAACAAACATTTAAATTGTGTGCAAATATAGAACTGGGCGTGTGGGCTACAGTGAAGACAAATGCAGTAAAGAAAAGAGGTCTCATACAAAAAAAAAGAAAAAAAAAAGGCAGGAAAAAAAAAAGAAATGGAAAATGGGCCCCATTCTGCAGGCATGTACTAAATGGGTAAGGAGGTGAATTAGTGAATCCAAGGTTCCCATGGAGTCCACTGCCCCAGTGCTTTGTATTTCAAGTTCAAAGCCCTTAGCACATTTGTGACTATTTTATTAATGACTTTGGTTAATGTTTGTCTCCAGTGTAACAGGATAAGCCCTGTGACGGTAAGGACTGTGTCTGACTTTCTTCTCCATTGCATTGCTCTTAGCACTAGCACTTAGAAGATACTCTGAAACAGCGTGTATCTTAAATTCCAAATAACACATTTTTGTTTCTGAAGTTATGGTATATTTAAAAATTGATGTGCATATTTAGTCTTAGTGCTTTTCCCTCTTTAAAAGCCGTTATTGAAATGATCTCACAACCAACAGAGTTCTTAGAATTGCGGAAGGGTGTTTTCTAGCTAACTAAACAATGCAGGCATGGAGTGATGCTTAAACTACCCCTGGTCTCCTCTCCTCCCCTTAGAGATGAGGGATGGGTTTCCATTCTAGTTGTAGTGAACAAGAAAACTCATGGATTGAAATGCCCCGTCATTCAGCCATTTCTAAGAAAGATACTGCCATAGATGTATTTGGGAAGGCAAAAGAAACAAACACAAATTCAAGGCAGGTGCACCTAAAAGAGACCTCTCAGTGAGCACATATGAAACCTATGGAATTGCAGCACCTAAGCACTCCCTGGAGGTAAGACATCTTCCATACAAATGCAGCTGACCCTTCCAGAACAGAACCCCAGCAGGGATAGGGTGTACACCTGGCCCTTGATGGAGGCTGTGCTGGTCTGTCCTCCCAAGCCACCTAGGAGACTACAATGCAGGCCAGCTGGGTGGGAAGAGGTTGGCATAAAGTGTAATGCTTTAGGGGAAAAGACAGTCTTCGATAAATGGTTTTGGTAAAGCTGGAAATTCACATGCTAAAGAATGACACTGGACCCCTGTCTACCACCACTCACACACATTAACTCGAAATGGATCGAGGACTTCAGTGTAAGACCTGAAACCATGAACTCCTGCGAGAAAACATAAGGGAGAAGCTCCTTGCCGTGAATCTTGGCAATGGATTTTTAGACTTGTCACCCAAAGCACAAGCAATAAAAGCAAAAACAAGTAACTGAGACTACATCATGCTAAAAGGCTTCTGCACAGCAAAGGAAGACATCAACACAATGAAAAGGCATACTATGGAAAATGAGAAAAAATACTTGCTAATCATGTATCTGATAAGGGGCTAATATCCGAAGTATATAAGGAACTCCTACAATTCAATAGCAGTAAAAAAAAATTTTTTTTAAATAGGCAAAGGACCTAAATAGACATTTTCCCAAAGAAGACATACAGATGGCCGACAGGTACGGGAAAGGATGTTCAACATCACTCATTATCAGGGAAATGCAAATCAAAACCACAAAGAGATATCACTTCACACCTTTTGGAATGGCTATCATCAGAAAGGTAAGAGATAACAAGTATTGGCAATGATGTAGAAAAAAGGGAACCCTGGGGCCCTCTCGGTGGGAATGTAAATTGGTGCAGCCACTACAGAGAATGGTATGGAGGTTCCTCAAACAATCAGGGGCGCCTGGGTGGCTCAGTCATTAAGCAACCGATTTTGGCTCAGGTCATGATCTCAGGGCTCTTGAGTTTGAGCCAGAGTCGGGCTCTGTGTTGATAGCACGGAGCCTGGGGCCTGCTTCAAATTCCCGGTCTCTGTCTCTCTCTGCCTCTCCCCTGCTCACTCGCTCTCTCTCCCAAAGATACACATTAAAAAAAAATTTTTTTTTAATTAAAACCAGAGCTACCATATGATCCAGCAATTCCACTTCTGCGTAGGTATTTGAAGGAATGGAAATCACGATCTTGAAGAGTTATCTGCACCCCTTGTTCATTATAGCATTATTTACAATAGCCAGACACAGAAACAACCTAAGTGTCCATCGATGGATGAATGGATAAAGAAGATATGGTACATATACACACAATGGAATAGTAGCCACGAAAAGAAAGAAATCTTACCATTTTCAATAACATGGATGAATCCTGAGAGCATTATGTTAAATAAGTTACATAAAGACAAATACTGTATGATCTCACCTATATGTGGAATCTAAAAAAAAAAAAAAAAAAAAAAAAAAAAAGGAACTCACAGAACCAGGGGGGGTGGGGGTGAATGTGGTCAAACTTCCAGTATAAGATGAGTAAGTTCTGAGGACCTAAGGTACAGCTTGGTGACTACACATCACGATAGATACTATCTTGCACACTTGAAATTTACTAAAAGAGTAGACCATAAATGTTCTCAACACAAAGAGGATAACTATATGAGGTGCTGGAGGTGTGAACTAATCTTACTGTGGTAATCATTCTGCAATAGATATGTATGTTAAACATAATGTTTTACACCTTAAACTTACACAGTGGTGTATGAATTCTATCTCAATAAAGCTGGGGAAAAAAATAAATTATGGTGTTTTATTAGTAACACTGAGGTCAAACCCTTAGGTTCAAAAGTGCCTTTCAGACACACTGTTAATCTTTTTCATAAATGCATTAGAACGCATCAATATACTTACTGTACTTAATATACTAGTATAATGGATTATGTCTCCTCAAAATCCGAATGTTTTAGAACTAATCCCCAGGATCTCAGAATGTGACCTGATGTGGAGACCGTTGCAGATGAAAGCAGTTAACTCGGTGAAGACGAGATCATTAGGGTGAACCCTATTTCAGGACAACTGGTGTCCTTTATTAAAAAAGGGTCTGGACCCAGACGCACGCACATAGGGAGAAACGATATGAAGGCAGAGATTGGGGTGATGCTGCTGCAAACTAAAAAGCCCTAAAGGTTGTCAGCAAACCACCAGAGCTAGGAGAGAGGCATGGAACAGGCTCTCCCTCACAGCCCATGGAAGGAATCAACCCTGTCGATACCATGATCTCGGACATCCAGCCTCCAGAACTGGGAGGGAACAAATTCCTGTTGCTTTAAGCTCCCCACTCTGTGGCACTTCATTAGAGCAGCCCCAGAAACTAATGCACTTAGTAGCCAAAGGCAACAGACTAGCAGGAATCAGCAGTGGTGGCGGTGACTGAATCCTTTCTTGGTCCGTCCCTCCGATCCCCCCAGATCACACACTGAGGCGTCTCTGGCCACGGCCTATTGGCATCATATCCCTCTGAGGCCTGGAGCACAGCCCCATGTGTTGCTCTCCAACACCAGTGTCTTTTTATTATTTTTTTAAATGTTTATTTTTAAGAGAGACAGACAGACAGAGCATGGGGGGGGGGGGGGGGGGCAGAGAGAGCGTGACCCAGAATCGGAAGCAGGCTCCAGGCTCTGAGCTGTCAGCACAGAGCCCGATGCGGGGCTCGAACTCACAAAGTGTGAGATCACGACCTGAGCCAAAGTCAGAAGCTCAATGGACTGAGCCACCCAGGCTCCCCAAGCATCAGTGTCTTTTATTCTAGGGAGGGAGGAAGCCAACATCAGAGTAGGAAAGTATGGATAAGCGTTAGACTGTGATAAGTGAGGTATGTGTGTGAAAACTTTAGGGTAACCACAAGAAGAGAAAGAGAATGTGAAATTTCCAAACTAGATCTGGGAGAAAACGTCAGAAATGAGGAAAAAAACAGAAAAAAAAGGGAAAGCAGTAGAAAAGCTGGGAGGAGAAAGCTCAGAGAATTCCATCCTTGCATCTCTCAGCAGAAGCGCAGAGATGCAGGGCCCCCTGAGTGCGGGGAGCGGAGGCCCGCAGGCACAGGCACTGAGGCCTCACCGTGGTTAAGGAGAAGGAACGAGAGAAGAGGCCAGCAGAGACAGAGTTACGTGATTGACTTGCAGTCACCAGGGCCGGCGAGGTTTAAAATCCTGGTTTTGTGGGAGAGCTGATCAGCTAGAACAGTAAATCAGGCCCACGGCTGGGCGGTGAGTACAGAATCCGAGAACAGATACAGAGGTTTTGAGACTGTTCCACCCGGGCTTGGGCATGGTGAAGCCAAGGACAGAAAAACAGTTCTACTCCCTGACACCTGTGACCTCCCTTTACAGAGGACTGGATGAGACGCGGAGACATTCTTGTAACTCAGATCTTGCCCTGATCGTACTCCACAGGTACCCCTGCATCAGGCAAGTTACAAACCCGCTGAGTAAACGACCGCTCTCTGGGCTTTAGTCCAGATGGGTCTCCTGAGCCTGCACCCTGATGGCCCTCAGTTTCTGTCGGATGAGTCACTGCATCTGGTTGCTGTCCTCACCTATTTTAAGTTGATTCTCCTTGGCTTCAAGTGCAGAAGGTGACTTCTTACTGTTTTTGTCCATCTGCCTCACACACACACACACACACACACACACACACACACACACACACACGCATGTGTTCACATACGTTTGGAAGCCTCTGGGCCTACTGGGGGGAGGGGGGGGCGGGGAGCCGAGGGTAACAGAAGGCAGCATGGATTGGAGTACATACAGACAGAATTCCACAGTAGCCAGCCATGGACTTTGGATAAGTCACTAAACCTCTCTGAGCCAGCATTTTCTCACTTATAAATGAGGGACTGAATGTTGGGAGATTAAATGAGAATCTATAAAGCACCCAGGTTACTGTCTGACACGTAGTAGGCACTTGATAAATGGTGACCTCTTCCTCCACAGGTCTGTTTGACCACAGCTCTGACTAGGGACATGGCATGATATGCAGAATAATGCCCCGACTGCTGCAATCCCCTCTTCCCACTCTGCACCAAAGTCTACTCTTAATCCCCAGAACCCGTGAATATATTAGGTTACTTGGCAAAGGGGAATTAAGATTGCATGTGGAATTAAGGTTGGTAATCCAATTAAGGGAGTTATTTTAAACTGACCCCTGGGTGGCTCAGTCAGGTAAGCGTCCGCCTTCAGCTCAGGTCGTGATCTCATAGCTCATGAGTTCGAGCCCTGCATCGGGTCTGTGCTGACAGCTCAGATCCTGGAGTCTGCTTCGGATTCTGTGTCTCCCTCTCTCTCTCTGCCCCTCCCCTACTCGTTCTCTGTCTCTCTCTCAAAAAAATAAATAAATAAATAAACGTTAAAAAAATTTTAATAAATAAAATTTAAAAAATTAAATAGACTATCCTCAATTATCCAGGTGGGTCCAGGGTAATCCCAAGAGTCCCTAAGAGTGGAAGAGGAAGGCAGAAGAGTGAGAAGTAAAGGGCAATGTGGCTATGAAAGAGAGACACAGAGAGGTGCAATGTCACAGGCTTTGAGGATGGAGGAAAAGGCCATAAACCAAGAAATGTGGACAGCCTCTGGAAGTTGGGCAGGACAAGAAATTAATTCTCCCCAGAGCATCCAGGGAGGAGCATAGCCCTGCCCACACCTTAGCCCAGGGAGGAGTCAGGCTTCTCAACTATGCAACTGGAAGAGAATAAAGGGTGTTGTTTAGTCCGCTACATTTGTGGTGAGTTACTGTTACCACAGTAACAGGAAACTAATACACCCGGCATCATGGGAGTTTTCCCGACCTGCTTTGCAAACCTCGGTATTCCAATGACAACCATGACTTCTGTGCCTGGGACCATTCTGGGTGATTAGATGCCTCCATAGTTGGGCAATATGGAGTCGGGGTAGTGAGGCTGTATGGTTGCTCATCCCAACCTCTGTGTTGGAAAAGAACAGCTAGCAATTCTGTGGCAGCCATACTGAAGCCTACATCTCCACCACATGCCTGGTGACCCGTGGGCCAGGGCAGCTCTCGCCAGGTATGATCACCTGGTCCTTGTATCACTGTCCACTGCCTCCTCCCCAGATTCACATTTCAGTCCAACTAGAGAACACTGATTTTCTGATGGCAAGTGTGTGCTCTTAGAAGCCCAGGAGGCCCACATCATGATCACCAGCTGAGCCTCTGTATTCCTCTTTACACCACAGAATGAGGTAGAGGACGAGAAAAGCCCCACGCGCAAAACAGTGGCTGAAGCAGGCACAGGCACTTTGCCTAGTTCGCCTCAAAGGGGAGTATAAACCATCAGACATTCTAGCATTTCGTGGATCTAAACAATAGCATATCGGGGAGGGAGCCGACTGGAGCCTCACAAGATACCCTCGGAAAATGTGCTTGGAGTGTGGATGTTGCACGACTGCAGATAAAGGAATGGGGAGTTTGAACGTTAACTAATTCTGTGGCAAGCCAGGGATAGGATATGAGATCGCAAAGGATGCAGAAGAGGATGAAGGGACAAAAGGCTCTGGGCAAAGCAAAAAGAAAACTTCATGTTTCACTTCCAGCTAAGTGCTTCAGCCCAAAGCTTTGTGCGGGGGGATCAGGAGTCGGCCCCAGAATGACACTGCAAAATCCAGCCAGTGTATAAAGTACAGTTACATGTATTCACATCTAGCAAACAACGTTTATTTTACAAGCAGGTTTGGTTCTCAGCTTCCTTGGTTGCAAAGTCCCAGGTCAGAGGAATGCAACTTCCAACCTGACACCGCAGCGGGGACCTGTGACAGTGGGCAGCAGCACAGAGCCATGTCTGAACAGGTTCCTCCTGGCCTGGCGGGCCAAGCCACACGGCAGTGGGACAAAGCAAGAGATAAACGTGACCTCTCCCATTCCTAAAAGCACCATTCCTAAAGGGTCTGAATTTGGGCTCCTTCAGCTACTCTGTGGGACCATTTGGCAACTTGCTTATTCTTGCTAACCCTTAGTTTTCTCATCTATAAAATGAGTATATGATAGCACCTCCCTCATTGTATGGCTGTGAGAATCCAATGAAATAATGCATGCAGCATGCCTGGCCCACAGAAAGTGCCAGAAATGTTAGTATTTGTACCAACAACCAGCAACCGAATCCTCATGTACTCTGTTAAGGCTATGAGGTCCAAGTCCACTGTAACTGTGACTCCTAGGTCCTGGGAAATCGATACACACGAAGACAGATACCATTTAGCTACGGCGTATGGGGAATTTTATTAGTTAGCAGCACAGAGGTATCACAAACCACTCACACCACTCCCCAGTCACGGCCTGACCTGCCCAGGGAAATTTTGCAAGGATTAATGCTCAAAAATTACAACCTCCCCCCAGCCATTTCCTGCCTCTTCCACCCCCACAGCATCACCATCCCACCTCCGTAAGACAAGGGGAGTGGCAGGGAGGGACCCTGACAGGACAGCCTAAACTCCCCGCCTTCTGGCCCAAGGAGAGGAAAATCAACCCTTTTCTTCCCTTTTCCCCTATCATGCTTTGTTTTGGGGGGTTTGCTGTGACTGACGTTTAGCAGGGTTTTCTAATCTAATTATCCAGAAAGGAAAAGAAAGTAGAAAGGTCATCATGTAGATATTTGGTCAGCCAGAGCCTTAAAGAAGGTGGATTGATAAAATCTGGGGACCGGAAGAATCTCGGTCTCAGTTGGTTTTCAGGCCTACCTTTATCTTCCTATAATCACTGCAGTTACTGGCAGCATATTTGCCTCCTTTCTGGAAAGGGTTTTCCCCCAGGAAGGCTCGCTGCACTCCAGAGAACTCCCGGGCAGCACCCCACCCGGCGCCTCTCCTGCCCCCTGATTTTGTCTGGCCCCCCTCCCGAAATCCCACAGGTACCTATTTTCCAGTTCACCTCTCCCTGACCCTGCAGCAAATCACGAGGAAGGAGGCAAAGGTTCGAAGGCGGTAGCCTCCTTCCTTCAACCGCTACAGTGTGAGAGCTTGAGGCCTGGACTCCCGCTTCGCCAGGTCTTTGTTCCGAGGTCAGCATCCGAGTCCCAGTTCCAGAGGCTGCTTCCACCTGTGGTCACCGCGTGAGCCCCGCCGGGTGCAGCCGGCATGGAAGCCCCAGACGCAGGGTGGGCAGAGGCGAATCCATCATGGCCAGTAACTGCCCGCCACGGGCACCACCATACTCTAAACGCCGTGTGGTTTGACGCCGTTTTCCTTCTTCCTTGACTCCATCTGCCTTCCGTCTCCGTCTGGAGATTGCACCCCTCCCACCAGCCCGCCCCGTCCCATCTTTGACCTTATGTCCTGGCTGTAAATCTGCTCCTTCCCCCCCTTGTTCTTCACAGCTCCTACTTCTGCACCCCCTCTCTTAGCATTCTTCCCCAGGCTCCCAGTCACCCCAGAACCCAGCCCAGGACTGCCCTGTGGGCAGGACACTCTCAGGCCTCACATTCCCCCCCGGGGCCGGGAGTGACAGCTTTGGGCTCCTGCGGTGGATACAACCATCCCTCCTTGATCAGGATCTGGGAATTCTAGTTCTCATTAGACTTCCCTAAGCCCTGACGCCCTAAGGCCATCATGACGCTCTACCGGTCCCCGTTGGGGCTCTCAATACCATTTCCAACTCTCACAGTAATGATTTGCCCACAGCCCCCCGTCCCCAGTAAGACCACCAGCACCTTGCGCCCAAGACCCAGTGTTAGTCATCCTCCAAGCACCGAGCCTAGTACAGCAGCTGGCACATAACCGCTCACAAAGCTTTAGTGACTCTGTAACTGCCTCAAATCCATTTTGGAACAAGAGAGGGTTTCACTGAACACGCTCTGCCACGAGGGAAGAGTTATTTGCCTTTCGGGAAGCCATCTCCACTCACATCCCTTAGCTGTAAAATGAGGAGGTTGGACCAAGCCTAGGGAATCTCTAAGGCTCCTGTTGTGCTAAATGTCTGTGACTCCCGACACAGCGCGTTGTGTTTCTGTCCAGCACAGCGACCCCGTAACTGGTGGTTTTATTTGCGAACATTTATCCAAAACTTGGGAATGATGCCAAAAGATGACTCATGGCATGCCAGGAGCACTTCCTAACGAGCTCACCCAAGGTCTTCTGGCTCTGTGGGCCCTAAGAGCCTGGCATGGTGGTTCACAACCAGGATGGCATCACCCCCAGGAGACATCTGGACACATTTTGGTCACTGACTGGGAAGCAGCTACTGGCATCTAGTGGATGCCACTAAACATCCTACAATGCGTGGGACAGCCTCCCACGACACAGAATTTTCCAGACCCAAAATGTAACAGTGCTGAGGTGGACAAACCCTGCTCTAGAGTGTGCAACTTTGTTTGCACATTTGATCGTGACCCAAGTGTGCCGCAATTCCATGAACTGATAGTGTGTGATGAGTTTCTTTTCTACCCGCTAGAGATGATAAACCCAAAGACCCTGGCCTGTCTTTTTTGCCCCATAAAATATTACAAGTTTTGCACTTAATTCAGCCATCTTATCTCAGCTTTCCTTCTTCCCGTAGTCTATTTAAAAAACAAACCAAGGGGCACCTGGGTGGCTCGGTCAGTTAAGCATCCGACTTCAGCTCAGGTCACGATCTCGCGGTCCGTGAGTTCAAGCCCCACATCGGGCTCTGTGCTGACAGCTCAGAGCCTGGAGCCTGTTTCAGACTCTGTGTCTCCCTATCTCTGACCCTCCCCTGTTCATACTCTGTCTCTCTCTGTCTCAAAAATAAAATAAACATTAAAAAAAAAAAATTAAAAAACAAACCAAGACACAGTTTCTCATATTCTCTTTTTTCCGAGCTATTTATTTTGTTTTTATTTATTTTATTTTATTTTTTTTTTAATTTTTTTTTCAACGTTTATTTATTTTTGAGACAGAGAGAGACAGAGCATGAACGGGGGAGGGGCAGAGGGAGAGGGAGACACAGAATCGGAAACAGGCTCCAGGCTCTGAGCCATCAGCCCAGAGCCTGATGCGGGGCTCGAACTCACGGGCCGCAAGCTCATGACCTGGCTGAAGTCGGACGCTTAACCGACTGCGCCACCCAGGCGCCCCTTGTTTTGTTTTTAAATTAACCTTTTGTTTGAGATTAGTTGTAAGAAATAACTCACAGAGATCTGTATGCCCTCTACCAGTTTCCCCCAGAACTACTGTACAAGACGACGTCCAGGACGTTGACATTATACAATCCACCCATCTTCTCAGATTTCCCAAACTTTACTTGGACTCCTTTGTGTATTTGTATTTAGTCCTATACTATTTCATCACTTCAAGATACAGAACAGTTCCATCAGGGTGCCCCGGGTGACTCTGTCGGTTAAGCAATCGACTTGTCGATTTTGTCTCAGGTCTTGATCGCACGGTTCGTGAGTTCGGGCCCCGTGTCTGGCTCAGCGCTGACAGCATGGGGCTCGCTTGGGATTCTACCTCTCTCTCTGCCCCTCCCTTGTTTGCTCGTGCTCCCTCTCTCCCTCTCAAAATAAATAAATAAACTTAAAAAAATAATAAAATAAATTTAAAAAGAACAGTTCCATCGCTACAAGCACTACAAGAAGCTCCCATCTTGCCTTTTTGATAACCACACCCTCACCCTCCCTTTGGACCTGGCTTTATCATCCTGCTGTGACCCTCATTAATGAGTTAAATAGATGGGGATACCTGCTCACTAGCTGTATCAGAATTAAGTTTTTAAGGGGCGCCTGAGTGGCGCAGTCGGTTAAGCGTCCGACTTCAGCCAGGTCATGATCTCGCGGTCCGGGAGTTCGAGCCCCGCGTCAGGCTCTGGGCTGATGGCTCAGAGCCTGGAGCCTGCTTCGATTCTGTGTCTCCCTCTCTCTCTGCCCCTCCCCCGCTCATGCTCTGTCTCTGTCCCAAAAATAAATAAACGTTGAAAAAAAAAAAAGAATTAAGTTTTTAACATTTTGAGAAACATGCCTTGATATATTTCTTCACCATTAATGAAATTACCCTATTAAGTAGCAGCTCCAGGCTGAGCTCTGAAGACAAGCACAGACCAGATGGTTCCTAATTTCTTCACCAGAGACGATATTAATGAAAACCATCACTCTTTGTGTGAGGAACACAGAGTGACCTTGAGAGAGCTACTTAACTTCTCTGTGATTCAGCTCCATCTTCTGTAAAATGGGGACAATAATGGCTCCTATTTGAAGGAGTTCGTGGAGAATTCAACTAGTTAACACATACAAAGCGCTTAGGACAGTGTGCGGCACATAGCATATTCTCGATACACTTTAGTTACTGTATGTGCTCTCACCGAATGCCCACAACAACCCTATGAGGTAGATACTCTTATATCTCAGTACAACAGATAAGAAAACCAGGGCTCAGAAAGTTCAAGTCACTTCCCCAAGGTCTCAACCTAGTCAGAGGCAGAGCTAGGATTAGAACACTGGGCTCTAGGATTCTAAGTGTCATGTTGCCCTATGCACTTCATGAGAATCTGGTGCAACTCTACTCAGAGCAAAAAAATAGAAACTCATGTTCTAGGGGAACACAGGCCACTGAGAAGGTGGGAAACATTGCATGGGATGGGTGGCTACAAAGAGAAACTGAACTTCTCAGATCCAAATGCCTCTACCATTTCATTTCTAGAGTTTGGGAAATATCCCTTTGAACAAAAACTCCAACGGCAAAACCCAAAGGAAAGCCTTCCTAACATGAGTGAAAGGATATCTTCCTAAACTTTCTTCCCATAGGAAGCTGGAAACACATGGGGAGAAAACACCAGCAATCAATAGCTCAAACTCACTTAGCAAGTCTAGCAAAGGGAAGGTAGCACAGTGGAAGGGCAGGAGGGGGCCCCAGAATCTCTGTCCTCCAGAAGCAAAAGTCTTTGACTCATAGTTCTTTCTTGGTAATATTGATTTGCTCTGAGGCATAATGAAAAACTTCCTGGATCGTGTCTTAGGCAAGACAAAACCCCAGCCAATCAACAGCCTAGGAGTCAAAAGCCCACAGTCAGAGAAGTCTGGGGACGCATGAACCGGAAGCCGAGCCTGAACCAGCCTCAGCAGGGCCTCCCATCTCCCTCCAGTTCTGCGGAGCTAGGACGGGACAGGGTAGGGGGTTCCAAATATCAGGTACCGGAGGGACGTTCTCCAGCGTGTGGTAGTGAGATGATATAACGTAGTGGGTATGTGTGTGAGCCAGGACTGTGCACATCCTCTCTCAGCAAGAGTGGGATGCTCCCTCACCTTCAGCAAGCAAGGCCTTCCTCCCCGACACACTCATAACCTGCTTCTCTGCCTTATTTTTCCCCTATGGCACTCATTTCTGACAGACTATGTGCTTTCTGCCTTTTTTAAAAGTTGCATCATGCCTTACTTAGAACTTAAGCATGAGGGAGAAATGTTTATTTTTGTCACCACCATATTCTTCAGTGCCTAGAACAGTGCCTGGCATATAACAGATGCCCAATAAGTACTCGTTGAATTAATTTAGTAATGTTTTCTCGTGTGTGTGTGTGTGTGTGTGTGTGTGTGTGTGTGTGAGAGAGAGAGAGAGAGAGAGGGAGATTCTTTCCAATAAAATGGTAATAATAATAAATGACAGGCACTTTCCATGCCCTGATGGCAAAATAAAAAATTAGCTACTCTATCTTAGCATGTATACACGCACATCTTTTTTTAAAGTTAATTTTTTTTTTTTTTTACTTTACTGGCCCATGAATTCTAAAAGTCTGAGACTCTTTATTTTTTTGTTTTTACTTATTTTGAGAGAGAGAGAGTGTGTAAGCCGGGGAGGGGCAGAGAGGGAGGGAGAGAGAGAATCCCAAGGCAGGCTCCATGCTGCCAGGGTAGAGCCCAACATGGGGCTCGATCTCAAGAACCGTGAGATCATAACCTGAGCAGAAATCAAGAGTTGGATGCTTAACTGACTGAGCCACTCAGGTGCCCCTAAAAGTCTGAGACTCGTATGGCCTCAGGGCAGGGCTCTGGAGGAAGGAAGGCTTGGTTTGAATTGGCTCCACCAGCTGCATGATCTTGGGCAAATTCCTTTCTATCTTTAAGCCTCCATTTCATCGCCTACAAAACGGGACTAGTAGTGGAGAGGATGATATACATAAAGCAGAGACTAGTAAGAGTAAGTTTAGTTCAATGAATAAATGACGCTCAGCACTGTGGTCAGCTGAAGCAGGCCTTCTTGGAAGCCCTGGGGGGGGGGGGGGTTGCATTCTGTGCTCCAGGTATGCAGATTGGCCCCTGGGACGACGCCAGACAAAGGCCACCCAAAGGCAGTTTCTTGGCATTTAAAGGAGCTAATCTTAACTTAGTATTCAGTCCCTTTGCTATAAATATGAATGAAAAAATCCAAAGGCTTTAAGGTACCATTTCCAAGTTGCTGGAATCTATTTGCATGGGGTGGGGACTTCTGCGACCTTTATAAATTAATAGATTAATACATGAATTCCTTTCCTCAGTATCACAAGGAAACAGAGGAATCGGGTCAGGAACCACTGCCACAAGGATATTTTTTAAGAAGTGATGACAAAACAATCCTGAAACTAGACCAGAAGTAAGCAAGAAAACAGGAATTATTTCACAGCAATTTGATTTGCACACATTTTTCATTGTTTATGTTTTGCTTCCATTCAAGCATAACCTTGCCTTTTGTTGGCGTTCATGTTATTGGAGAATTAGGTTAATAAAAGAAAATGAGTAAACCATGGGTTGTGGGAACAGAGGGAAGGTGGAGGCAGAGGTGAGAAAGAACCACTTAGGCTTGAAAAAGAGCTGAGTCAAAGCAGAGAGAGAGAGAGAGAGAGAGAGAGAGAGAGAGGTCTCTGGGTTTTCCAGTGTTCAGGGGAGGGAGGGCACGGTGAATGATTGAAGGGGGTGAAGCAGTTCTGCCACACTGATGGCCTCTGTCCCGGCGTTATGCTGAGTAGGTATCAACCAGCAGAATTCTAGGCAATAGGGATGGGGGGAAAGCCTCCTTCAGCTGTGCTTCCCATATTTTCTAAATGATTCAGAAAAGTGTGGGGGACTGTGTTCACGCTGCTAGCGGCCGTCTGATGTTAAGCCTTTGCCTTAGCCATAGAATCCTGGTTTTAGCTTGAGTGTTGTCCATTAGCTAAAAGTCATCTCCCATCTTCCCTTGCAGCTGGGGGTGGTCATGTGACTACATTCTGGCCAGTGAGATGCAAGTGATATTGGATGCTACCAGAAAGTTTGGTGGTTTTTTGTAAGTGTTTAATTCCAGTGAGTTGGGATACAGTGGTATATTCATTTCAGGAATACAATATAGTGATTCAACACCAGGAAGTTTCCTTAAAGGCAGGAGGCAGGTCATTCTCTTCCTCTATCCTGGAATGTAATCTCACACCTGACCGTAAGTTCAAAGCCCCACCCCCCACCCCCACCCCGGAGCAGAGGAGACCAGTAAGCTCAGCGGGGGGTAGAAGGCTGAGTCCCTGACAACTTTTGGAGCCACCCTCCCATCTCTGGAGGGAAAATGACATCTATCTTATTTTAAACCACAGCTTTTGAGGTTTCTTCTTCACAGCTAAACCCCACCCTAACGGACACAGAAAACAACACAGGGTTGTCGACTTTTTGTCACATAAAGCTTCACAAAAAATCAAACTACTCTATACTATCACACTAAGAAAGCAATATCAGAAGAAAGAATTGCCTTTTAGGTTGAACCAGTTTGTTTTCATCTACTCAGGAGCCACTGAGCACTTCCAACGTGGCAGGCACGGTACCAGGGCTGAGGAGATAGCAGTAAACACATACAGAAGCCATGGGCCCTGCCCTTGTGGGACTAACACGGCAGTGACTCTGTGAAGATCTCCATACCTTGGCTCTGTTTCTCATTTTATGGCAAGCCAGTGGTCATTTGGCTGGAGTGCTGGCCCACATGCCATGTTTGGGGACCAATGCTTAGGTAGAGTTAGGGACACGGTCTGCAAACTCAAATACATTAAGCATTGTCTCCAGGTTGAATAAATGCTATGTCTCACATGTTAACTGCCACTTTCCAAATACATACAGACTCAAAGAAGAAAATTTGCTTAAAAACACTACTGAACCCAGAACAGCTTTTTGCCAAATTTTTGGGTCCGTTTTCCTCAAACGTCAGACACTGAAAGTTTGGGACATTCTACTGAATACTGACATTTTTGAGATTTCAAAATAATCCTCGCACTCCAAATGGTGAAAAGTGTGCTGGGACGAACACAGTTTATGATAAAAGTGACCTAATATTTTTCCGATTAGAAGCATCTCAGTCTCTCTCAACCAGTTGGCCATGATTTCATAGAGATGGGATGCCAAGAACCTAATCCAACAATGTTCTTTTCCTGGGTGGGGCTTTTCTGAAGCCTCAAGGGGTCTAGCCATGGTTGAAAGACCAAGCCACCAAGAATGGGCCGTCTTTCCTCAAGAACCTAAAAACAGAACTACGACCCAGCAATTGCACTATTAGGTATTTACCCAAAGGATACAAAAATACAGATTTGAAGGGGTACGTGTACCCCAATGTTTAGAGCAGCACTATCAACAATAGCCGAACTATGGAAGGAGCCCAAATGTCCATCGACTGATAAATGGATAAAGGAGCTGTGGTGTATATATACAATGGAATATTACTCAGCCATCAGAAAAATGAAGTCTTGCCATTTGCAATGACATAGATGGAGCTAGAATGTACTGTGCTAAGCAGAATAAGTCAATCAGAGAAAGACAAATACCATATGATTTCACTCATATGTGGAATTTACAAAACAAAACAGATGAACATGTGGGGGGGGGGCAGAGCAGAGAGGGAAACAAACCACAAGGGACTTTAAAAAGAATTTTGAAATTTAAGAAATCAATGTTTATTTATTTTAGAGAGAGACAGAGCACCAGTGGGGGAGGGGCAGAGAAAGAGGGAGACACAGAATCTGAAGCAGGCTCCAGGCTCTGAGCTGTCAGCACAGAGCCCAACACGGGGCTGGAACTCATGAAGTGCAAGATCATGACCTGAGCCAAAGTCGGACACTTAACCCACTGAGCCACCCAGGCGCCCCTACAAGAGATTCTTAATGACAGAGGACAAACTATGGGTTGACAGAGGGAGGTGGGGGAGAGAGGATGGGCTAGGTGGGTGATGGGCATTAAGGAGGGCACTGGTGATGAGCACTGGGTGTTGTACGTAAGGGATGAATCACTGATTCTGCCCCTGAAACCAATATTGCACTGTATGTCAACTAGCTAAAATTTAAATTAAAAAGAGAGAGAGAGAGAGAGAAATAAAAAGAGTGAGCTGTCTTTTTAACTCACAGAAGAGCTAGGCCTTCATCTCCAACACTGTTATCAATGCCCATGCATTTGGTAACCAGAAGTGTCAGGATTGAAGTGTTCCGTGTGAGTAGTAAAGGAGACACAAAAGGTAGACTGAACCGAGTCTTTCTAACAGAGAAGTCCAGCGGGGGGATAAGGCTGGAGGACTAGATTAGGATCCAGCCCCCTTTACAGAGTCTAATTAGCCAGCGGCTTCTGGACTTTCAATCCTGTGAAAGCCGCGCTGTGTCCTCACAGAGTATTCTTCATTCTCTGGATTGCTTGTGGATCAAGCGTTCTCTACAAGGACAGTCCATGCTCCTCTTCACAGCCTGTTCCTTCTTTCTGTGTTAGGTTTTTAAAAGAAATTTCTCAAGGGTCTCCTGGTCCCTTTGAGAACTGCAGGACCGCGGGGGCAAGGGCCATAAGTCTGCGTTCCTCAGGTCACTTTCCTCACTTCTGGCACAACTATTACCAGTTACTTTAGATTCAGATTCAACTTTGTCAAGGTTTAAGTTGAATAATATTCTTCCTGATATCTTGTTAATGTTTGGGGACATGGACTCGTTGAAATCCCACTTGATTTATGCTGGTTGGAAATATACAGGTCGGAAATCTCTGGTAGGTGGTTCTGATGTAAATTGCATAAAAATTTTCCTTTACCAAGTGCCTTCTACACGCCGGATGCTTTCCTACATTTTGGCCAGTGTGCCTAAAAGTGTGGGGATCAGCAAACTTCTGAGAGGAGCTGAGGATATATTCTTGTGCTTCCATTTGAGTGCTAATTGTGGAAAAAATTAGAATGCCGATATTTAACATCATCCAGATGGATGTGGTAGAATTCCATGATTCTGGTGTGCCCATTGGTATTGTTTTTAAGGCTGTCTTGGCACCCACTCCTGTAACAGTCTTGGGGTGTGAAGAAAATATATAAATGAGACCTCTGTACTACATACGTAAAAGGGAAATGACATCATAGATGAAGACTTCTGAGTCACTTAAATAGAGAAGAGAGTGGGAGAGTTGAATAATCATGCAGCAGGAGGAAACACAGGGTGCTGGGCTGGACGTGATGGCATCCATTGTAAGCAGATGTGGGCCACAGTTCCCCTCCCTAGAGGTGCCAACTTGCAGTGAGGGTAGCAGCTGATGGAAACTGGCATCACTTTTAAAAGGGAAAATAATTGCAATAATGATAATGACTCAACTGATGGTCTGCTGTGCTCCCAAATGAAAAGCATCACATGGACAGAAGTGAAATAGAAAATAAGCAAACATATCTTTCTACCACTAAAAATCAACAGCATAATTCATTTTCTACAAAAATATCTGCTAAATTAATGCTGTTATTTAGAATGCTACTGAGGGGCGCCTGGGTGGCGCAGTCGGTTAAGCGTCCGACTTCAGCCAGGTCACGATCTCGCGGTCGGTGAGTTCGAGCCCCGCGTCGGGCTCTGGGCTGATGGCTCAGAGCCTGGAGCTTGTTTCCGATTCTGTGTCTCCCTCTCTCTGACCCTCCCCCGTTCATGCTCTGTCTCTCTCTGTCCCAAAAATAGATAAACGTTGAAAAAAAAAAATTTTTTTTAAGTAAAAAAAAAAAAAAAGAATGCTACTGTAGGAGTGCCTGGGTGGCTCAGTCGGTTGAGCATCCGACTTCAGCTCAGGTCATGATCTCACCATTCGTGAGTTCGAGCCCCACATTGGGCTCTGTGCTGACAGCTCAGAGCCTGGAGCCTGCTTCCGATTCTAGGTCTCGCTGTCTCTCTGCCCCACCCCTGCTTGTGCTGTCTCTCTCTTTCAAAAATGAATAAACACACACACACAAAAATTAGAATGTTACTGTCTTTCCAGTTTGTAGGTCTTGCTTTTATAAATTGTTTTTTGTTTTACCACTGTGAGTGGTAAGGAGTAGCTTTACCTAATTCAATATGTACATTTTTAAGTAGATTATAATTTTTAAAAATCTGTTTAGATTATCTCTGGGGTCAATTAATCTTTACACCTGGGGAGTTGGCATTATTATCCCCATTTTATAGGGAAACTGGAGCTCAGGTGATGTAGAAATTTGCCTCAGGAACAAGAAGGAAGCCGGGGGGGCGCCTGGATGGTGCAGTCAGTGGAGCGTCCTACTCCTGATTTCAGCTCAGGTCATGATCCCAGGGTCGTGAGACAGAGCCCCGAGTTGGGCTCCACACGAAGCGTGGAGCCTGCCTAAGATTCTCTCTCTCCCTCTGCCCCTCTCCCCAGCTCACACACATGCTCTCTCTAAAATTAATTAACTAATTTAAAATTTAAAATTCATTATTTTCAAAGTATTAAAGAAGAAGAACAAGCAGCAGCAGCAAGCCAGAACAGAATCCGGATACCTCATCTTCAACGCCTTCCACTGACTTCCTAAAGCAAAAGACAGACCCTGGGTCATTTTGTCAAAAAATAATTCACCCAAAGCCAATTCACTGAAAGACCAATTTGCCAAAAGCTAACTGATCAGATACTCTTTTCACTGGGAAAAAGAAAAGCCAAACGATCAATACCCCAAGCACCATCAGACAACAATTTTATAATGTTAAGTTTATTTATTTATTTTGAGAGAGAGAGAGAGAGAGAGAGAGAGCTGGGGAGAGAGGCAGAGAGAGACAAGGAGAGAGAGAATCCCAAGTAGGCTCCATGCTTAGTGTGGAGCTCAACATGGGGCTCAAAGCCATGAACTCCTGTGAGATCATGACCTGAGCTGAAACCAAGAGTCGGATGCTGGGGCGCCTGGGTGGCTCAGTCGGTTGGGCATCCGACTTCGGCTCAGGTCATGATCTCACAGTCTGTGAGTTCAAGCCCCGCATCAGGCTCTGGGCTGACGGCTCAGAGCCTCAAGCCTGTTTCTGATTCTGTGTCTCCCTCTCTCTCTGACCCTCCCCTGCTCATGCTCTGTTTCTTTCTGTCTCAAAAATAAATAAATGTTAAAAAAAAAAATTAAAAAAAAAAAAGAGTCAGATGCTTAACAACTGAGCCACCCAGATGCCCCTGTCGGGCAACAATTTTAAATGCAGTCTAGTAAAGTTTTCTGGAACTATATATGGTCCTACACAGAAGGAGAGCAGACCAGGGCAAGGGCAGGAGTTGGACTGGATACAGGATCAGAGCAGAAATTCAAAGAGGGAGTGCAGACAGCAAAAATGATTTAAGGAAAAGCCTAGTTATTGGTACTTAAAATAATCCTGCACTAACCAGTCCAAGACAAAGCAGCTGTAGCAAAGTCGAGGTGGGACCACAATGGGGTGAAAGCCCTCAGGTATTCAGTGGATTTCCTAACTGGCAAATTGATTTGTGGAGAATTGGCCTTTGGACTGGTAGTCAATTCCTCTCTCGTGTGAACTCTCGATTTGGGATGGGAAGCCTCTCTTGCCCGGATCTCCTGAGTTCAGCCAGATCCTCACTTGGACCTGGGAGGTAAACAGAGGTGGGGGACACTCAAAATTTCCGGTGAGATCTTTCCTCCTCTCTCCTTGGTGCTGCTCTCTGCTCTCCACGGGTCCCTGTGGTTGCCCAGCATTCACTAAGGCGTCCTTCAAAACGAGAGCTCCCACTGTTGGTGGGAATGAAAGCTGTACGAGCACTGTGGAAAACAGTGTGGAAGTTCCTTAAAAACTGAACTCCCCTATGATCCACTTGGCACACTGCTGGGTATTTACCCACAAAACACAAAAACACTAGTTCAAAGGAATACATGCACTCCTATTATTTGCAACAGCCAAATCATGGAAGCGGCCCAAGTGTCCATCTATTGATGAATAGATAAAGAAGATATGGTATACATATACATTAGAATATAATTCAGCCATAAAAAAAATGAAACGTTGCCATTTGTAATGAATATGTGGATGGACCTAGAGAGTATGATGTTTAAGTGAGTAAGTCCATAAGAGAAAGGCAAATACCATATGACTTCACTCATATGTGGAATTCAAGAAACAAAACAAACAGACAAAGAAAAAAAGAGACAAACCAAAAACCAGACTCTCAACTGGAGAGAACAAACTGATGGTTACTGGGGGGGGGGGGGGGGGGGGGGGGGATGGGTTAAACAGTGGTGGGGATTAAGGAATGCACTTCTGAGGAGCACCCTCAGTGTTGTCTCGAAGTGCTGAACCACCATATTGTACCCCTGAAACTAACATAATACTATACGTTAACTGTATTGGAATTAAAATTTACAAAAATAAAATGAGTGCTCCCAATACAACTGAAAAATCCCAGTCGGTGATGGCCCCAGCCCACGTAAAGGACTTCGTCATGGTGGCATTGTTAGCTGACGTCAGTAATAGCAGGTCCTTAAAAAAAATCCACGTGGGGGGATCTAGAATCTAGATTACATGAAAGAGTTGGGGTCCTAACTTAAGATTCCGGGGTCCCCAGTAACCTCAGGGGGGGAAGAGGCAGCAGGAGGTAAAGGAGAAAATTCTATTGGGTTCCTTGTTGCAGGAAGATCCAGTGCTTGGATCAAGATGAATGGAGATATAGTCGGACCCTTTTTCTTTTTTCTGACTGGCTTTCCTAAACTTTAGCTGGCTCTGTTTGGCTTGATGGTTTTCCAAAGAAATCAGGTAGGCATTTATAAAGCTAGCCATGAGGCACCTGGGTGGCTCAGTCAGTTAAGTGGCCGACCTCGGCTCAGGTCATGATCTCACGCTGTGTGATTTCGAGCCCCACGTCGGGCTCTGTGCTGACAGCTCAGAGCCTGGAGCCTGTTTTGGATTCTGTGTCTCCCTCTCTCTGACCCTCCCCTGTTCATGCTCTGTCTCTCTCTGTCTCAAAAATAAATAAACGTTAAAAAAAAAAAATTTAAAGCTAGCCAAAAAAAACCATACATACAGATATGTGCTACACTGTGACAATTTTTATAGTGTTCAAGAAAAGTTAAGACATATACTTGTAAAAACTGTTTACGTATTTTTGAGAGACGGAGCACGAGCAGGGAAAGGGCAGAGAAAGAGGGGGACAGAGGATCTGAAGTGGGCTCTGTGCAGACAGCAGCACACAGCAACAAGCCCAACGTGGGGCTCGAACTCATGAACCTTGAGATCATGACCTGACCCAAAGTCGGATGGATGCTCGACCAACTGAGCCACTCGGGAGCCCTGAGACATCTACTTGATGAAACTACCAGATAAATGATACAGAGAACAAATTCCTACTTCAGGGAAAATCACCTTCCATTTCCAAAGGCACATTCAATTTCTAGGAAAACGGAACATTTCTCCAAGCACCTTCCATTTCTAAGAACACCAAATTGCATGATTTAATACCCAACCGTATTAGTTTCATAGGGCTGCCATAACAAAATACCACAAACTGGGTGGCTTAACACAACAGGAATTTATTCCCTCACAGTTCTGGGGGCTGGAAGTCTGAAATCAAAATGCTGGCAGCATTGCTTCCTTCTGGGGACCCTGAGAGAAAATCTGTCCCATGCCTCTCTCCTAGCTTGGGTGGCTGGCAGTCCTTGGCGTTTCTTGGCTCACAGATGCATCCCTCCATTCTCTGCCTCTGTCTTCACATAATGTTCTCCTCTCTGTGTCTGTGTCCAAAGCTCCTTCTCTTATAAGGACATCAGTCACTGGATTAATCCAGTATAACCTTATCTGAACTTGATAACACTTGCGAAGAACCTATATCCAAATAAGGCGGCATTCACAGGCACTGGAAATTAGGACTTGAACGTATCTTTCTGGGGGACAAATTCTCCCCAGTACTACATGTGATACAAAACCATAAGGAACCACCACATCCATTTTCTGTACTATTACTGAGGTTTTTGGTTTATTGTTTGTTTTAAACAAAATGCCACCAAAACAGGTTCATTGAATTCCAATTTTTAATTTTTTTTTAAATATGTTTTTTTTTAATTTTTTTTTAATGTTTATTTTTGAGACAGAGAGAGACAGAGCATGAACAGGGGAGGGTCAGAGAGAGGGAGACACAGAATCCGAAACAGGCTCCAGGCTCTGAGCTGTCAGCACAGAGCACGATGCGGGGCTTGAACTCACTGACCGCGAGATCATGACCTGAGCCGAAGTCAGACACTTAACCGACTGAGCCACCCAGGCGCCCCTGAATTCCAATTTTTAAATGAAGAATTTTATCACTGCAACTGCATTTAACGCTGTCCCACTCCCAAATCCCAAGAAAACAAATGTAAGGGATCTTTTAAAGGTAAAAACCCACAAGGAAAAAGAGAAGGGGAAGAAGATATACTACAACATTTTCTCAACAGCAACACTGGAACTTAGAAGACACGGATGGAGTAATGCCTTCAGACCTCTAAGGAATGTGATTTTCCATACTAGACTTTTACATCTAGCCAAGTTGTCAACTAAGGAGAGAAAGCAGGGGCGCCTGGGTGGCTCAATAGGTTAAGCGTCCAACTTCGGCTCAGGTCATGATCTTGTGGTTCTCAAGTTTGAGCCCCACGTCAGGCTCTGTGCTAACAGCTCAGAGTCTGGAGCCTGCTTCAGATTTTGGGTCTCCTCTCTCTGCCCTTCCCCCCCCCCAACCTCTCTCAAAAATAAACATAAATTTTTTTTTTTAATTTTAAAGAAAAGAAAGAAAGCAGAAAAGAAAAGAAAATTTTTTAAATGCACGGTCTCAAAAATGTTACCTCCTACACAGAAAGCTACTTGAGCGTGTTCTTGGCCAAGTAAAAGAACCAACCAAGAAAGAGGAAGACACAGGATCCAGGAAATACAGTATCAACCCAACATAAGAGAGAGGTCAAGAGGATCCTCAGGTTAATGGTGAAGATAGATTCCCAGCCAAGGGCTGTGCAGCGAGCCAAGAAAGCAAGCAGCCCAGCCTAAAGCAGGTCAGAAAGTTAGTTCCAAGGGCAATTTCTTCAAAAACAAAAAAAATCTGATAGAATTCCTAATGTGCTTAACATGTTGAAAGTAAATCAGCACAACCAGAGGATAGTTAATGTGAATTCGTGATGAGTTCAAATTAAAAAAAATTTTTCAGTGCAAAAATAAAGTATTGTGTGAAAGGAGGAGTAATCACAGTATATCATATGCGTCAGCCGTGAACCGTGTTCACAAAGTCATAATAATACGAACATTGGCCATCCGTCTAACCAAATGATGTTACAACTCTATTGGGAGCGGTGGGGGGATGGGGGTGAAAGAGTGATATCTTCACCTTCCCTTGTGGGTAATCAGTAGACCAGGTCTTAAACTGAAACATCAACAAAGAAAAACACTTGCCTATTATTTAGAGACATAGAAGTAAAAACCAAGAGAATTGGCCCAAAGAACTGGAAGTGGTTACCTTGAGGGAACTGAAAACTGGGAAGCACAGCAGGGGACTTGTTGATTTTCGTAGCAAGCCTTGTAGAAACTATTTGACTCTAAAGTCTGTGCATGTACAACTGGAAAATATGTAACATTAAAAAATATATGATTGGATCAAGTTACTTTCCTGCTCAAAACCCTTCCAAGGTTTCTCGCTGCTGTTAGGACGACGTCCAAGATCCTTCCTAGGACCTATGGGGTCCTAATGTGATCCAGCCGCACCTGTTCTCCACTCCCCAGCCCTCTTCCTGCCTCCTCTCGTGTACCAGTGGCTCAATCACACTGGCTGGAGAGTGCCAAGCTTTTCCAGCCCCAAGGTTTTACACATACTCTTCCTTTTGCTAAAAATGTCGCCCACACCAACTCCAACCTTCAGTGTTTAACGCAAACATCAATACCTCAGAGCAGTCTCGGGTGATCCTTGGATTAGGTTACATTTCCCAGTTTCATCTTGTCATAATACCTGTCTTCTCTTCAGTAGTGCTTACAACAGTTGTAATTAATTGTGTGAATCGGGTCGTCTATCTCTTCTACCTGCCTTGTCCAATATGGTAGCCACTGGCTACATTTGAGCTATGTACATTTATTTATTTTTATTTTTTTTAAGGGAAGAGCATTTTCTTTACCTTTTTAAAAATTTATTTATTTATTTTTGAGAGAAAGAAAGCACAAGTGGAGGAGGGAGAATGAGAAGGGAGGGAGAGAGCGAGAGAGAGGGAGAAGGGAGAATGAGGAGGAGGGAGAATGAGAGAGAGAGGAGAGAGTGAGACTCTCAAGTAGGCTCCGCACTGGCAGTGTGGATCCTGATGCAGTGCTCGAACTCGCAAACCGTGAGATTATCACCTGAGCTGAAGTCAGACACTTAACCAACTGAGCCACCCAGGCACCCCTGAGCTATGCAGATTTAAATTAGCACGAAAAGCACTCTCAACAATAGCCAAATTATGGAAAGAGCCTAAATGTCCATCAACTGATGAATGGATAAGGAAATTGTGGTTTATATACACAATGGAATACTGCATGGCAATGAGAAAGAATGAGATATGGCCCTTTGTAGCAATGTGGATGGAACTGGAGAGTGTGATGCTATGTGAAATAAGTCATACAGAGAAAGACAGATACCATAAGTTTTCACTCTTATGTGGATCCTGAGAAACTTAACAGGAACCCATGGGGGAGGGGAAGGAAAAGAAAAAAAAAGGGAGGTTAGAGTGGGAGAGAGCCAAAGAATAAGAGACTCTTAAAAACTGAGAATAAACTGAGGGCTGATGGGGGGTGGGAGGGGGGGAGGGTAGATGATGGGCATCGAAGAGGGCATCTTTTGGGATGAGCACTGGGTGTTGTATGGAAACCAATTTGACAACAAATTTCATATATTTAAAAAAAATAATAAATTAGCGCGAAAAATAAATAAATAAATAAATAAATAATAAATTGGCATGAAAGACTATGAGAAATTCAGCTGCACTAGCCTCATTTCAAGCGATCCGTAGCTGCAGCTAGGGTATTGGACAGTGCAGATGCAGAACATTCCATTATCACAGAAAGTTCTATTGGACAGTACTGCTCTAGACTGTAAACGCCACCCAGGGCTCTTCATGGATCTATCCTGAGTGCCTAGGACTTTGGAAGTGCTCCCTAAGTAACTGTCGAATAAATAAAGCCATTCATTAATACAGAATAAAAAGTAAAGTCATTTCTCTAACGGGAAAGATACAGATATTTGATCTATCTTAGTCTCCAACTCTTCAATAACATCTATTTCTGTACAATCCCAACAGCAAAACCTGTACCAAAGAAAATTAAAACCTAGGTAACTAAATAAGTACTCTGGGCACCATTTGAGGCAGAAGAGTGGAGGTAAGTGACTCATGAAGGCAAAAAGATTACACTTCAAAAGGATTACCACTCCTAGAATTATGTTCTCGGTGAGTTTTATGAACTAATCATTAGAATTAACTGTTAAGACATGTATTTTCAGAGTTCATTTAGATTTAAGGCATCCTAACGTGCCTTGTGACTGTGGCAAGCTAAATCACTTGGGGCATCATGGAGTATAAATCCAGTTTAGATGCTGTATTTAGCATTACACACAAAGAGAGAGATTAAGTGGGTATGATTTCCCTTTAAGAGGATTATTACCAGGCTTTCAAAAAGGCACAAGCATCTCATTAATGGTTAATGTGTTCATTGGTTCGAACAAATTCAACAGCTCAGGGATATTCAAATATATTTATTTAAGCACTCTGGAGTTTTTTTTTTTTTTTTTTTTTTAAATAAAACCAGGTATTTCTAGATAACAGTAAATCACTCTCTGCTTCTCCCCAACATGCCGGCTGTAGGAGAGTCTCCTTACCAGCATTCCTGCCCATTCCAAAAAATGTATCCACCCCTTCCCATGCACACATCTCCATTTCAAGCCCTGATCCAAGAAGGTCCCTGGCAACATAGAAAGTATTCCTGAGGCCTGCAAAAAGTAGTCTGGGAAAGCAGGGCTCTCTCCTGCTCGCTTTTCAATGATGAATATTTTGCTTCTGCAACTCCTTTTTTATGTGCCTCCCTTCCCTCTTGTTCTCACACTCTCTGGAACAAAAACAACCAAAGGGTAGCCCTGCAGCATTTCAGGAGCAGAGAGTGGCAGGAACAAGTGCTTCTGTGCTTACAGAAGCAAGTGGATTCTAAGAATCAAGCATGACACAAAGGCAGAAGTTTAAATTCAGGGTCCCTAAAAAACCTTGCGTGCAGATGACCTTTCCCCAAGACAGATCTGTGTCCTGTACCCATAATGTGTGGTCGTTTCAGGGAAATCAAACAACAGAGGCCCTACTTGGACGACAGCTGGGCCTAAAACATCTAGAAGGAGCTGCACTTGTATAGCCTAGAGGGGGGAAGTACACTGGAAAGAGCACAGGGAGACAGAGTCACAGCCATAACGAATGATGGCAAGCATGCATGGAGCACGTACTGGGAGCTGAGTCCTCGATGTACATTACACCATTCAATCTGCCCACAACACTCTAGGGGTCTGTTCTATTGTGAGACAACCATGTCATAAAGAAAGTGCTGTGTGGGGGCGCCTGGGTGGCCCAATCAGTTAAGCATCCGACTTCAGCTCAGGTCACGATCTCTGCGGTTCGTGGGTTCGAGCCCCACGCTGGGCTCTGTGCTGACAGCTTGGAGCCTGGAGCCTGCTTCGGATTCGGTGTCTGCCTCTCTGTCTTTGCTCCTTCCCTCTCCTGCTCTGTCTCTGTCTCTCAAAAATAAATAAGCGTTAAAAAATTTATTAAAAAAATAAATAAAGTGCTGTGTGGCCTCATCTGCAAGGGGTGGGTGGTATGACCGACCTCACAGGGTTGCTGTAAGTATTCAGTGAGTTTTGTTATGTGTTATAACAGTGTCTGGCCCAAAGTAAGTAAAATATGTAACTACTTATTATATAAAAACAAGTAGATCCCCAATTTGCAGATCACAGGTAAGAAAATACATTCTAGTCCACATCCCGCTGACAAGCTGGGGTTGTCAGGAAGGCCCTAGGCTCCCAGGTCTTGACTCTCTCATAAAAATTTCAGCATTTGTTTGGACCCATTTCAGCTATAAACTTTTGCTGCTAAACACAATTTCTTTGCAACTTTTCCTTCACTTTATTCCCCTCGTGCTCATGATTTCGGGTCTTAGGTGGAGAGAGGGTAGTTTAGAAAGGTCCAAGGAGGGGCGCCTGGGTGGCTCAGTCAGTTGAACGTCCGACTTCGGCTCAGGTCATGATCTCACCAGTGTGGGTTCGAGCCCTGCGTCTGGCTCTGTGCTGACAGCTCAGAGCTGGAGCCTGCTTCGGATTCTGTGTCTCCCTCTCTCTGCTCCTCCCCTGCTTGTACTCTGTCTGTCTGTCTGTCTCTCTCTCTCTCTCAAAAATAAATAAACATTACAAAATTTATTTTTAAAAAGTACAAGGGCATTTTGGTTGTCCTGGTGACAAGGGAGCCATGCTGCCATTTGGTGGCAGGGTCAAGGGATCCTAAATGTCCAGCAATGCATGCAGCAGTCCCACCCCAAACGCCAACGGGAAAAACACAACCAGCCACAGAATGTTGGTGGAAATCATGACATAACTCACAGAAAAGCAAAAGGAAGGTTTTCTGTCAAAGCAACGGAGCCACATGGCTACACAGCCACACGGCCACACGATAACGTGGCCGCCCCGCCACGTGGCCACGTGAACTATGGCCAGACAGCTGTGTTTCTATCCATTCGTGCAGCTGAACAGCCACACAACTATGCAGCCGTGCAGCAAAGCAACGGTGTGGCCATCGGAGCATGTAGTTGCGTAGCTGTGCAACCACCCGGCTTTACGTCCACGGAGCCAGGCCTGAGATCTCACGGTTTTACAGCCAAGCAACAGCCCATCATCATCTTCAAATGCAAGACAGAAGAACAAAGTAGGTGTGTGCCTATCTTGTCAATCTCAGAAAACATTAATGGAGCTCTTATTTCATGCAAGGCTTCATAGGGGACAGATGATGGGCAAGATTTTTTGCTCCCAGGAAGCCCTCATGCCTATGGAAGGGTGGGCCTGTGCGCATGCACACAAGGCAGTGGAAATAACGATAAAAAGGACAAAGAAGATAGAATGGGGATATGGGGAAACAGATTAATTCTACCTGGGGAGAACCTATGGAGGTTTTACAGAAGGGGTGGTCTTTGGGTTGGACTTGTACAATGAGCAAGTGTGAGGCAAAATGTTCCCTCTGGAGAACCTCTAAGACTAACAACAGAACAGAAAGGAAAGGGCAGGCCTAGGAAACGTTAAGGACTCAAGAGCATGGAACTGGGAGGGACAGAAGGCTCAGGCCAGATGGCCAAGGGCCTAGAAGGCCATGCTGAAAATTTCATCATGTGTTCAGGAAGAAACAGGGGTCATAAAACATTTTTGGGCAGGACAGTGGCAGGATCACATCTGTGGTCAGGCAGGAGTGTGAGGAATAACCAGCGAGAGGAAAGGTCAGAGCTAAATAAGAGGTTTCGAGTTCCAGCAAGGGCACCTAATCCTAGCTCTGCTTTCCACCACCACTGGAATGAAGCCCAAACTCCTGCCCATCATCCACGGGCCCCACATATTCCATCCCTTACATAGATCCTCTCCTACCACACCCTCCCTCTCAGTTCCCTCCAATCACTTTGGCTTCATTCTGTGCCTCAATCACGTCAAACTCATTGCAGCCTCAGGGCCTTCGCACTGTTGGTGGCTCTTCCTGAAGCACTGCGGCTCCTAATGGTCACAAGGCCACCCCTGCTTCTCACTTACAGTTTAGCCCAGATACCACTTCTCATAGAGGCCTTCCTTAACCACTCAATCTGCTAATTCCTCCACCCTTTTTACTCTCTATTTAATTATCTTGGTTTGTGTCCATAGGACTTACCAAAATCTAAAATTACCTAGCTTATTTACTTCTCTGCCCATCACCATTACCCCAACCTGAACGTAAGCTCCAAGAGCAGAGTCTTGGCTGTCTTCTTTACTGCTACAGTATTTAATTTTTTTTTATGTTTATTTATTTTTGAGAGAGAGACAGGGTAAGAGAAGCAGAGAGGCAGAGAGAGGGAGACACAGAATCCGAAGCAGGCTCCACGCGCTGAGCTGTCAGCATGGGGCCTGACGTGGGGTTCAAACTCATGAACCATGAGATCGTGACCTGAGCCGAAGTCAGATGCTTAACCAACTGAGCCACCCTGGCACCCCGTACTGCGACAATATTTAAAACAGTGTCCACCCTCCACTGCAATGCTGAAGAATATTTGAAGAAAGAAAGGAAGGGAAGGAGATTCTCTATCTGAGGAATGCATAAAATTAAACTGAGCTTGGGGTTTGGGGGGAGAAAGCAGGAGTGATGAGAGAGGAGGGGATGCCTGCCTAGCCATCAAGATGTTCCACACCCAGAAATGTCAACAGGAGACAACAGAAGGTGAGTATTACTGAGGGCTTGAACTAGGGTAGCATTCCTGGGGCCAGAAAGATGGAAATGATTCACCACAAGAAGACACATTTCAGAGACAGTCTATGGGATTTGATGCCACGTCAGATGTGAGAGACAGAGAGAGAGGGCGAGAGAGTTGGGGGTGAACGTGAAATAACTCTGAAGTCTTGCGCCTGGCCAGGTGGAGGAGGCCCGTGGTGAACTCAGAAGAGAATACACAGTAGCAGGGGCAGATGTGTGGCAGAAGAGGTCCATCAGGCCTGGGGCAAGTTGAAGTTGATGTCCCTGGCTGACTGTAGCCAGATGTCTTAGGAGCGGCTGGAAATGAGGATCTGAAGTCAGGAGAGAGAATCATGGAGCCACCACCAGGGGAAAACTGAAGTCAGAGGAGTGGATGAGACCATGCTGCCTGAAGGTGTGAAGAGTCATGACCCCACGTGAGGTGAGGGGGAACCAGAAAGGAGGGGGCCAAGAAAGGAGGAAGGGGCAGAGAAGACATAATCAGAGGCAGAAGAGAAAGTCACCAGTGGTGGCGGGTGGTAAAACTGAGGGGAAAAGCCAATTTCCAAACTGAGGGGGAGGGTGTGGGCAGAGGAGATGAGCCAGATCAACGGTGCTGAAAGCTGCCGAGAGCTCGCAGGGAGAACCGACTGCGTTTGTAAGACAGTTCCTTGCGGTAAGAGCTTCCGCAGATTTGCAGGCACAGAAATCTGTAATGCAGTCTCCTGCGTGTGCAGGCGTCCACCTGGACCCATCTGCATGGCCCCTGGGAGACTTGGGGAAAGGGGATCTGATGCAAACATGCTGACCCTTGTGAGCCGTGCTGTGCCTCTGTTTCTGACCCAGGAATCTCGTGTCTCACTTGCTTCCAGGAAACTGTCACAGGCTGACCGGTCATGTAAAATCTCAGACCCTTTACAGTTCTTAAAACTGCCATGCTTTTTCGAGAACCTTGCCATCCTTTCATCTACTTCCCTCCTTTTTAATCTAGGCAGGCTTGTGAATCAGTCATGATCAAAAGAATGAAGAAGTGATACTGTGCAATTCCAAGGCTAGGTCATAAGAGGCAATGCAGCTTCTGCTGTTTAGCTGGGACTGTGCTGGAGCTCAGAGCAGTTATGTAAACAGTCCAGCTGCCCTGAGGCCACCATGCTGTGAGGAAGCCCAAACCAGCCCATGCAGAAAGACCATATGGAGAAGCTCTGGGACTGTACTAGGAGAGAGAGATGCCCAGTCAGTCCCCAGTTGCTCCATCTGATGGCAAAAACCCCACAGTTTTATTTACCAAATAACATTAGGGACTTTTTTGCTTTTCAAAATATCTTGGTCATCTTCATTTAAAATTTTTTTAAGTTTATTTATTTTTGAGAGAGGGAGAGAGTGAGCAGGGAGGGGCAGAGAGACAGGGAGACACAATCTGAAGCAGGCTCCAGGCGCTGTGCTGTCAGCACAGAGCCCGACGTGGGGCTTGAACTCACGAACTGCGAAATCATGACCTGAACCGAAGTTGGATGCTCAACTGACTGAGCCACCAGGCACCCCTCAGTCATCTTCAAAGAACCAAGATTTGCAACTACTAAATATGATCAAAAGAACAGGCCTAGAGATACGAACAGATTGTATACAGGAGGAAAAAGGCAACATGGCCATAATCAGGTAAAAAGCAACCTCATTCATACAGATACACAGCAAAACTGAGCTACAATATCTTACCTATTAAAGCGACAGAGCCCCCTAAGCTTGACAATATACTGTGTTGGCAAGGGTGTGGAAAAGCTGGGACTCTCATACATTGATGGTGAAAATGCAAAATGTACAAGGCCTGAGGAGGGAAATTTGGCAATATCGAGCAAAATTCCACTTGCATTCAGTCTTTGCCCTAGCCATCCCACTTTTAAGAATCCACCCAAAGAGGACACTGGCAAAATGAAAACACACATGGATAGGACTATTTGTAGAGCAAAAGCCTAGAAACAATCCCAATGGCCATCAATAGGAGACTGGTTTAATAAACTGTGGCGTATCCACACAATTGAACACTACCCAATTGTAGTTATAAAAAAGAATGAGGAATTTATCTATGTACTGCTTTGAAGTGATCTCTGGAATATGTTAAAAGGCCAAGGTACAGAACGAAGGGTACCGTATGCTACTCCCCACCCTTAAAAGGGAGAGTATGTGAATATATGTGTGTATATACTTTTTTTTTTAAATGAGAAGATAAACCAAAAAATAAAATGAGTATCTACAGGAAGACAAAGGGAACAGAGTAAAGAGGGCAGAGATGAAAGTTAGCTTAGGCTTCTTAATTGTAACTTGTTGTATAGATTTGTTATTGGAACCATATAAATTCTCTACCTAAATATAACATAAAATTTAACTGAAATGAAAAAAAGCAACTCTACTGCAAAAGCAAAATAAAACAAATAAACATACCCTATGCAGCGAGGTGATGGCTTAACCACACAGAAGAAATTATTTCAAGTGACTTTAAAATATAGCAATCTAACTGTACCTCCCGTTGGGATATATTTTAAGGACAAAAAACTCCCACAAAAATATTACAATATTTTCAGTAACCACATTGTTAGATGCATTATAAGACAAAGTAAATAAGGACTTATAATGTTGTTAGAAACTAAAATTTTCAGCATCTAAATAAAAATTAAGGGACAATACTACAATTAAAAATTTTGAATTAATAATATAAATATAAATATACTGTCTCTCTCTCTCTTTTTTTTTTTTTTTAGAGACAGAGAGAGAGAGAGAGAGAGCATGTGGGCACAGAGGTGGGTGGCTGAGGGGCAGAGGGAGAGGGAGAGAATCCCAAGCAGGCTCCACACCCAGCACAGTCAGTGCCCAGCATGGGGCTTAATCTCATGACCCCGAGATGAAGACCTGAGCCTAAATCGACAATTGTACACCTAGCCAACTGAGCTACCCACGTGCCTCTGTACTGTCTCTTTAAAAAAGATGGGGCGCCTGGGTGGCGCAGTCGGTTAAGCGTCCGACTTCAGCCAGGTCACGATCTCGCGGTCCGTGAGTTCGAGCCCCGCGTCAGGCTCTGGGCTGATGGCTCAGAGCCTGGAGCCTGTTTCCAATTCTGTGTCTCCCTCTCTCTCTGCCCCTCCCCCGTTCATGCTCTGTCTCTCTCTGTCCCAAAAATAAATAAACATTGAAAAAAAAATTAAAAAAAAAAAAAGAAAGCAACTCCTAGCTCCGGGGTGCCTGGGTGGCTCAGGTTAAGCATCCAACTCTTTGATCTCAAGGTCATGAGTTCAAGACCCACACTGGGCTCTGTGCTGGGCGTGAAACTACTAAAACAAACAAACAAACAAAGAAAAACCACCTCCTAATTATGGCTACAAAAAAAGTTTATAAACAACCAACCCGGTAGCAATGAGCATCCCAGGTACCCAGGCTGGAGTCTCGAAATATCCTATTTTAATGAAAGAAACCAGGGCTTCAGAAAAATGGCTAATCGTAAGTCTAGCATAGGAAAACTACAAGCTAAGCCTAGGAAAAGGAGTCATGCTACAGAGCAAGGACCATTCAAGACTAGTGCAGAAGTCAGGAACCAAACTGAGGGGCTCCCACTACTCAAAGATAGGACAATTTGAGCACACACACAAAATAATAGCAAATATTATGAAGTAAAACTCATCACGTATGCTAAAACCCATAAATCCATAATGATATTTTTTTAAATACTCATTGATTACCTTTGAAGAAACTAGGGAACACCCTGAAAACCAATCATTGAAGAGAAAGAAACAGGCACTTACACCACCTTTTCAGGGAAACCGAATGGGCAATAAGGAAAAGTTCTCCTTTATTACAAGGATTCCAGCTAATAAATGTTGAAGAAATGTTCGAATATTACCGTTTGTGTGATTCCTAGTAAAATAACAGATGTAGGGAATGATTATCAGCAACAGGAAGCTGATGAAATACTTTATAATAGATGGATCAGGTTGGCACAGCTAGTCTTGACTTCACAGCAATGAGAGTTTACCAGATGCTGTGCCGTTCCTGATGCATTACAGCGGGAAGAGTACACCATCACTTAGGAGGCATTCTTGTCCCCCCCAAAATTGGCCCTGAACCCCATCAAGCCTGCAGTTTTTTTTTATTTTTTTTAACGTTTATTCATTTTTTGATAGAGACAGAGCATGAGCAGGGGAGGGGCAGAGAGAGAGGGAGACACAGAATCCGAAGCAGGCTCCAGGCTCCGAACTGACAGCACAGAGCCGGACGCGGGGCTCAAACTCACGGACCGTGAGATCATGACCTGAGCCTAAGTCGGACGCCCAACCGACTGAGCCACCCAGGCGCCCCAAGCCTGCAGTTCAAATTACTATTTTACAGGGAATATGGGGATACATTTTAACACCACAGGCGTGCAATCAGCAAAATCCAAAAGAAAAAGGGGGGGGACTCTACAGAACAAAAAAATAGGTTTCCTCAACAAATAAAAACTGAAAGGGGGAAGGAGGAAATGGGAAACCTATAAATTGATGGAAATTTAAGAAAAAGATGAGTGAAATAGAATGGGTGGGCATTTTTTGTACCCTGATTCAAACAAACCAGTTGTAGAAAAAAAAAAAAACACTTACGAGACCATTGGCAAAATTTGAATATGAATGAATCCTGGTTAAATTAGAGAATTAAGGAATTTTCATTAATTTTTAGGTGTGATAATGGTATTGTGGTTATAAGGTCGAAGCCTATAAAATTGCCGATATTCCACCATTTTGACTTAAAGAAATGACCATTTCCTATGGTCCAAACTTACATATCTTTTTTAAAAGAGTCCTTATATTTTGGAGATCCATATGAAAGTCTTTATGAACGAAGTGACATGACTTCTGGAATCTGCTTCACACTAATCCAGCTGGTGAAGGGGCATGGAAGTACAGAGGAAACAAATCTGCCATGCACCAAGAATTGTTGAAGCTGGGTAATGGGTACATGGGAGCTCGTTATACCATTCTCTCAAGTATATATATGTTTGAAATATGTGTGTGCCATGTTAAGGTCTCAAGCTTTTGTATATGTTTGAATATTGTGTTTAAAAAATGCCTGAGGCTACAACGAAGCGATTCCAGAATTGTCCTGAGCAATTGCAAGCCTCTGGTGTCACTGGGGACACCAATGACTGGGGAGAACAATGCTCAGTTGAAGATATAATTGCAGGCATGTGTGTGTCTGTGTGCTATGTATGTGCGTGTGTGTGCGCGCGAGACTGCACGTATCTTTAAATCGCCTTCTTATTTAAATTTTTATTACATTTCCCACTGATTTTTTGCTTGTGGCTGTGGGATTCGGGGGTTCCAACAATAGTCGGTGTTTGAATTTTGAATTCCTGTGCAAAAGAAAAAAATAAAACTAACCGGGTTGGACCCACTCTCCCTGGGTCTCTTTGTTAACATTTTTGGCAGCTTCTATTTAAATGATCCTTTTTCTCTAAGTTCACTGGATGTTTTCTGCAGCCTTATGTAATGTCTAAAAGCCCGTGTCTCTACAAGGGAGCACCTGATTCAGAAAAACCACCCATTCATCAGCTGCCCAGACTCACAACCAACCAGACGTGTGGCGACTTTTTAAACACTCCCAGCTCCTGCGTCACAGCCTGTGAGGGAAAAGGAGAGTACAGGAAGGTAAAGCTCAGAGAGACCCCAGGGAGATGATTATTCCTCACACCTCCTGGAAGCAGCACTACTCTCTTAGAAGAATTGCCAGCTGGGAAAGGCATCCCTGGAGGTGGCGTCTCACGACACTGAACCAACAGTGACCTGTGCTGAAGGGATGGAAGAGTCCCAGTTCCTGGAAGCCCAAGGCAGGGGCAACTCCCCAGAGAATGGGCACCTTACTCCCCCAGGATACTGTCTGCTTCCCAGACCCCACTCAACTCAAGAGCATGATTTGCATAATAAAATATCTAGTATCTTAATGATCTAATGTTACCGGAGATAATTTAACAACCTTCAAAAACTACCTTCAAGGTAAGAGGAGCCTGCGTGGCTCAGTGAGCTAAGTGTCCAACTCTTGGTTTCGGCTCAGGTCACGATCTCACAATTTGTGAGTGCAAGCCCCGCTTCGGGCTCTGTGCGGGCAGACAGCACAGAGCCTGCTTGGGATTCTCTCTCTCCTCTCTCTCTCTGCCCCTCCCCCCACTCACGCCCTTTCTCTCAAAAATAAAATACTTAAAACATTGCCTTCAAGGTAAGAAGTGCACTTAGTCCCATTTATCTGCTCATTCCACCGACATTGTTTAAGGGCTCGGTATGTGCCAAGCTAGTTAGAGGTGCATTTGAGGGCTGGAACTAGTTACTGCAAGCCCAGTCCTTTTCTCTCTTCCATGCTGCCTTGAGGGTTAAAGACACTGGCTCTTGAAACTGGCTGAGCCTCGGAATCACCTAGGACAGGAATGGGCATTGCCACAGAGCCACGGTCATTCATTTCTGTGTTGCCCGTGGCCGCTTTGGTGCTAAAACCAGCAAAGCCGAATAGCTGCAACAAAGATCACGTGGCCCACAAAGCCTAAAGTGTTTACCACTCGGCCCTTTACAGCTAAGGTTTGCCAACCCGTGATCTAGGACGCGCTTCTCTGAGAGGTCCATGGGCCAGCAGCATCAGCATCACTTGGGCCCCTGTTAGAAATGCAGAGTCTTAGGCCCTACGTTGACCAAGGGAATTTCACTCTGCCCTGAGAACTTGTCAAACCGGCTGGCTTTCAGCAGAAGTCTCAGGGTGGGGCCTTTTGTTTATGTTCCCCAAGTAAATGTGATGTGTAGCCACCAGGGAAGCCAACTGAGAAATAAGGAGTGTGGTCCCTCCCAGGATCTCCCTGCAGGATTGACACCAGATCCTCAAGCGGCCGGCCGGGAGAGGCGACCACTGAAGGCTCACAGCTGAGCGCCTCTGGAGGAATTGCCCTCTGTGGAAGGAAGTGGCCCCACCCAAGGTCACTTCCCCTTGCTGGGGGCAGACTGCAGCTGATACTTGGCTGGTATAGGGTGACAGCGCCTCTCCTTACAATATCTCCAGAGCCCCCAGCAATTCAAGTTTGCCCTTAGCCCAGTCCCGCCTCCCTCACCCCTCACAGGTGTTCCTCCCTAAAGCTCTCCCCAGTAAAAGTCCATCTCAGTCTATTTCCCGACAGTCTGTAAGAGTACGCGGTATGACATCAGACAAGGGTCATAGCCATAAATAAGAAGATGCAAAACAGACTAAGTGCACTGCGTGTGCACTAGAAGGGAACACGACTGAGGCAGGCACACAGGGGCTGTGGGGCTTTCGGGGGGGGGGGGGGCAACAGGATAAGGTGCTGCAGGCAAAAGGCAGCCCTGAGTTGTGATAAGTGTAGAGGACCTGCAAACAGCTGGTGGAAGACCAGGCTGGAGAGAAAGCCTTAAATGCCAGGCTAAGACATTTGCAGTCTCATTTGGCAAAGAAAAATCACGAAAGGCTCTGAGCAGGAGAATAACCCCATAATGATCCCAGTTATGCTTCAGGAATATTCACCCAGCAATGATGTGAAAGATACTGGAGTGGCAGTGACTGGGGCTCAGGGGACAGGTCAGAAGGCTGTGGCAAATGTCCAGCTGAAAGGCAATGAGGACCAGAGCTAGTGATCAGTTAGGGGGTTGGCCCAGAGGAAGAGCGCGGGGCTCAGAATGAGACAGAGCTGGGTTCCAAACCTCACCCGGCCACTTACAGTCTTCAAGCCCCTGGGCAAGTCCCCTCGCCAATCTGACTTCTCCCACTGTAAAATAGGGGTAAGAGAATTGGGTAATAAATATGCAGTGCCTGGCACATGCTGGGCACGCACTTAATGGGAGCCATGCTCATGAGGCAGTGGCTGTGTTCATTTGTGTTTGCACACACATCACTTATCACCACAGCCAAGCAAATCTGAGCCTGGCTGCTCCGAAGACTGTCCCTGAAAAGCAATCCTTGCATGTAGTCATTTAATGAGGCGTTGGTTTCGTGCTTCAACTTGAATCTCCCCCTTATGAAGGGCGTGCGGGCAATTGCCGCTTTCACTGTAGCCTGTGCCCTGTTGTTATGACAACCAATTTCCCAAACAGCCCTGCTGTTTTTTCAAATCCTTTCAGTTTCCTCATGCCCTAAAGTCCACAAGCCCTGGAGACAATAGTGGGGTGGGTTTTCTAGATTTCTGCAGGATTTACCGCCAAGTCTTTATATTAGCCAACCGGCCGTCTGTTGCTTCTCTAACAGAAGCCCCCAGACTGAGCATCAGTGTGACCCTGCACAGCGAGCCTCCGCAAACGCTCCCGCTGATTGGAAATTGGTGCCACAAAACATCAGCTGGCACATCAGTTTCCGGCTGGCATTAACTTTGCTGGAAAATGAAGCAGAAAACAAAGGAAAGCCCAATGCACATCTCAGGAGTTTGATGTTAAAAGACTATTCTGGAAACTTTAAGTTTAAGTTCTTGTATTAGCTCTAGAATTAGTTATTAGCACATGTGATTTTCTCAGCAAGTATCAACCTTTGTGAACTCACCTGGCACATGGTAAAACATGCTAAAAACACCATTTAGTTGTAGTAGCAGTATGGCAAAATCTTAATACCAGTATTATAATGCTTTGGTTTCTAGCTGACCTCCCCCTCCTCACTTCCCTTTACCCCTTTCCCCTTCCTTTCTTTCCTCCTCCCCTTTCTCCTTCTAATCTTCTCTCCTCTCTCACATAGCCTTAGAATGAAAGGCATAGTTGCCCTGCAGGCAGCCTACCCAACATCCATTCCCCCCCTTTTTTTCTTTGCCAAAAGGATCATGATATATCTTTAGGGTGTACGTGCCCAACTGAAAGTCCCGATCTCCTTACAGCCAGGGACAGCCAAGTCTTACAGCCAGGGACAGCCAAGTAATAACACAGTTCCGGCCAATGAGACTCAAGCAAAACTTACTGGGTTCTGGGAAAGTTGTCATTTTTCAGATAAAAAGAAGTAGACTCAGGTAGAGCATGCCTTTCTGGTTTTCCCCCTTCTTCCTATCTAAAGTAAGATGCTACAACCCCTGGCAACGATGAGAAAGAAATCCACACACACCGCAGATGGCAAAGCAGTAAACTTACAGAGCCCAGGTCCTTGATGGCATTCCTGAGCAGTGCAGCTGCCCACGACTTCTGTGAAGGGCAAAAAATAAAGCCTCTCCTTGCTAAACTGGATTCTATTTGCGCCACCACATGCAATTCCTTACTGACACAAAAGATGAGGAGGGCTCCCTTCAACAAATATTCATTAAGTGCCCACTCCGTGCTGGGCAGGGCGCTAAGTACTTGGGCTACAGCAGTGAATGTGATCTGCAGTCCCTTTACCTCCTGGAGTGACGGAGTAAAGAAGAAACAGACCGTAAATGAACAAGACAATGGCAGGCTTGGTGATCAAAAGAAACAAATAATCAGATGTAACTGAGGAAGGCTGGTGTCTCTGAGGAGGTGACATCTGAACTGAGAGCTGAAGGGTGAGGTGGAGTCAACGGGGGGGGGGGGGGGGGGGGGGAGGGGGGGGGCACATTGCAGCAAGCGCCCCAGGAAAGCGGTGAGGGTGTTCAAAGAACAAAGAGGAAGCCAGCATGGCTGGAACACGGTGAGACACACAGAGAGAGAGAGAGAGAGGGAGAGAGGGAGAGAGAGAGCAGGGTAGGCAAAGCTGGAGAAGCTGTTTGGGACGGGGGCATGGAAGCTGAGGAAAGGAGTGGGGTTTTATTCTACACATGACAGATTGGGAAGCTACCAGAGCGGCCACTCACAAGTGAGTGACAAGACCTGATACATGTTTTTGGAAGATCGTTCTCCCTCTAACATGAATAATGACTTGCCCAGGGCGAGAACAGAAGCAGGCTATTGCTGAGGTGCAAGTAAAACAGGATAGTGGCCTGGACTCAGGGACGGCCGATGGACCACACAGGAGACCTTCACCCTGCAGAACAGGATGGCCTGTGATGGCCTCACCTACAGTGACAAGGAACAACCTCGTCAGTGCACTTTAGAATCCAAACAGGCAGAGATGAGGACAGGGGGCTAAAGACGGTTTTAAAATACTGAGGTGCCCGGAGGGACATACAGCAGGTGATTCGAGGGAAAGGCGGGAGAGTTCGCAGCAAGTCTTTGATTTTTTTTTTCTTTTAGTGTTCAGAGGGAAAGAACAGGATTGTGTCAGGAGCTATCACACGGGGACTGTCACAGCATGTTAATAAGGAATTAACAGAATTGCAAACAAGTGGCAAGAACACTGAGGCTCTAGAGAATGAATGGCCCTTGGGTGCGATCACCAGTACCCATGACTTGCTCCAGCGATGCCAGGCAGCTCAGAAACAGGCATGTAAGGAGCACAGGGGAAGAGCAAACCCCAGGTTTGAAACTGGCATGGCGAGCCCAGGGCAATACCGAAGAGGTGGGAGAACCTGGGTACGAGAATGGCAGCACTGAAAGACTTCACACTTCACGTTTGTGAACATATTCATTCAACAATGATTCCCACCCTAACGTGGAAACTGCAATCTGGACAAGCTAAGAAACTTGCTCAAGGTCACAAAGCTGGTAAATATCTGCTGTCAAAGTAGAATTCCTTAACCAGTGAACTATAACCTTCAAGCAAAATAAGAAGGAAGATGATGATAGAGAAGAGAGCCCAGAAAGGTCCAGGGACTGGAGGTCATGATGGGTGTCAGAAGTGGGCTCACTGAAGAGGAGGAAGCATGTGCAATGGTCAATGGACAGCAGATCAGGCTGGGTAGTCCCGTGGGTGAGAATGGGTCACAGGCTGGAGCAGTGGCATAGAGGAGAAGGCCAACAGGCTCTGGGTTGGACTTTGGGGCTGAAGGGCATCTGGCTACCAGCTACCCACTCCATCTTGCCCAACTGCCCACTGAAATGCCTATGAAGACAGAAAAAGACCAAGACTTACAATCACCCAAAATTAAGACTAACAGACAACCTAATCCCAGAATCTTGGAGAAATTGGTACTATTTGTAAACAAGATGGAGCTAAATTAAAAAAAAAAAAAAATCTAAGGGGGGGCGCATGGGTGGCTCAGTTGGTTAAGCATTTGACTCATGATCTCACAGTTCATGAGTTCAAGCTCCACATCGAGCTCTGTGTTGATAGCTCAGAGCCTGGGGCCTGCTTCCGATTCTGTGTCTCCCTTTCTCTCTGCTCCTCCTCCACGTGTGCTCTGTCTCTCTCACTCTCAAAAGCAAATCATAAAACATTAAAAAAAAATAAAACTCTGCCCGAGCCAATTGTGGGGGATGGCAGAGGGATGTAGGAAAATGGCAAACAGTGGAGTCACAGAATGCATTTGCCTCGTATGTAATTTACCTGAATTCAACTGTATTTGCTTAGTATTAAAAGAAAAAAAGGGAGAAAAATCCCCTCACTTACCCATGGCCTTCCCCACCCTCACCTCTTCCTCCATTCAAACTAGACTTTGGCTGCCACTACCTCCAAATATTTTCCTGAACACAAAGAAAAACAAAACAACTTTTTTTTTTCTTGGCCTCTGAGCTTTCAAGAAATTTGAGGAATTGTTCCTATACTCCCAAACTTTAAACATGGTCCGCACAGAAGATCAAAGATGCCCTGCAAAACCCAGATACAGGACCTGAGGGTGAAACGCAGATGCTGACGGAGGCGCTATTTCCTTGTGTGCTTCTCTGTACTTCCTAAAGTTTCTTAAGGAATATCCATTGCATTTGAAAGCTGAAAACATGTATATTATTCTGCCCAAAGACCGTTCATCTTTAAGGAGCCCATCAGATGACTGATGCTTTTCCGAGCCCTCTCTGCAGCCCTGCTCAGGGAGCTCAGCCCAGGGAGGGGGCAATGGAGCCCTCCTCAAGGACTTGTGTCCTCAGCCTTGTAAATGCTGGCAGGAGGCTGGCACTCCAAGAAGTTTTTCGAAACAGCTCAAGGCAGAGGGGGTGGAGGAGGACACTAAATCCATGCTGAGCAGCTATGGCATAACAGACATGGCCCTGGATTTAAAAACTGGACCCCTGAATTCCGATGTGGGCTTTCCTACTTCCTGGTGGGTGACCTTGCTCAACCTCACTGCACCCCCAGGTTCCTCATCTGGTAAATGGGGATGACAATGGTTTAGGAGGTTATTTTAGAGAGTTACGTAAACTAACGTCCCAAAGAAGAAAGAAAAATTCTCACGTGTGTTAGATGCTCAGGAATTATTTGAATTTAAATGACCAGGTAATTGACCCAATCAACCAACTGACCAATCGCCGAAGGGAGAGTGAAGTAGTGACAATAGAAAACCCTCTCTCTCCTTATTTCCAAGTGTTCACAATGGTAGAGCTCACCAATACATTTATGTTAGTTTTCTAGGGCTGCTGTAAGAAAGTACCACAAACTTGTGGCTTAAGCAGCAGGAATTTGCTGTCTCACAAGTCTGAGACTAGAAATCTGAGATCAGGAAGCTTCCTTCTCCTTCTGGGAGGGAGAATCTGTTCCACGCCTCTCTCCTAGCTCCTGGTGGCTTGCTGGCAATTTTGGGTGTTCCTTGGTTTATAGAAGCATCACCCTAACCTCTGCCTTTATCTTCACATGGTATTCTCCCTGTGTGTCAGTGTGTCCAAATTTCCCTTTGTATAAGGATATCAATCACACTGGATTAGGGACCATATTAACGACCTCATTTTTAATTTTTTTTAATGTTTATTTACTTTTGAAGGAGAGGGAGACAGAGCGTGAACAGGGGAGGAGCAGAAAGAAAGGGAGACACAGAACCCAAAGTGGGCTCCAGGCTCTGAGCTGCCAGCACAGAGCCCAATGCGAGGCTCGAACTCACAAACCATGAGATCATGACCTGAGCCAAAGTTGGATGCTTAACCAACTGAGCCACCCAGGCTCCCCTAATGACCTCACTTTAACCTCTGTAAAGACCTTATCTCCATATAAGGTCACATTTGATATACCGGGGGTTCAGACTTCAGCATAGAAATTTGGGGGACAGATAGTTGAGCCCGTAACAGAGAGATGGAGGTGGTTGGGGGGCAAAGAGGGAGGAGAGCATGTAAGGAGGTGAATGTTGGTGGCAGCTAAGCTGGAAGGGACTAGATCATAATGTAGGCTGGGGACACACCCATCTAGTCTCCTCTCCAGACGGAAGCCAAGGAGGTGTTCGGACTAGCCAGAGAATCTCGGTAGGAGTCCCTGCAGGGATAGGATTTTGCAGTAGAAGTCAGTGGTCTTCTGAGAGTGGTAGAAGCTGATATAGAAAGGCTCCTGGGATGCAAGTCCAGGTACCGTCAGCCACGAACAGGCTCAGACATCCAACAGCACTAAAGGACAGAACGGCCTCATCAGCAGGAAGGTGTTGCAGGTACATAGATCCCAAGGCAAAGGCAGGACCACTAGTGGTCTAAGCCTGAGGAGTCGACTGCTGAGTTACAGGATAAGCCAGGAAAAGACTCCTTGCCAGGTGAGAGGGGACTATCTTCCTCCAAGTGGGGCCCACGTCTAGAACCTTAAATTCATCTCGGGTTAGAGTCAGAATTGACTGTCTAGTATCTAACACAGACACAGTTCAGTAACTGATTTCTAAGACAAAATCATCTAAGATCAGACTCAGGAAAGAGGATGGAAGACAAAACTTCATTTGCTTAGCTGGATCATTCATCCAACTATTCATTTTATTCACTGTTAGAGCCAGGCATGCAACCACCAATCACGCAGTGCCCAACCTGGCAGAGCTCACAGGCTGACTGGAGCGACAGAGGCATGAGTAAGCTCCAGCAATGCAGTGTGGCTGGTGCCATCACGGGGCTGGACAAGGTCCCTGGAGAGCCTGTGGCAGGATGTATATAACTCTGCCCAAGAGACAGGGCACGTGAGACTTCCTAAACTTTATGAACCGCCTGCGTTTGCTCCCACCTGTTTTCGTAGCGATTGTTGCAAAACAACCCTTGTAACAAAAAGGCTGGTGTTTGGCAAAGGGGGCAGAAAAGGGTGGGCATATTTTCCTACTATACAACTCATCAGGTAGATGAGAACCCAAGAAGGATGAGCGGATGGAACTTCTGAGGAATGAAAACATCATCCGTGGGTACTACCGGAAGAAAGAAATGAACACATAGTCATTTTAGGAGATTTAGTCATTAAAGAGAGATCACTTGAGGCCCTACTATAGCCAGGCACGGTGTTAGGCACAGGGATCCAGGGGTCAGCAAAAAGACCCCTTACCTAACTAGTAAAGCTCGTCATGCTTGAGGGGGCAGACATTTATCAATAAATTATTCAAAAATATAACCACAAGTGGGGCGTCTAAATGGCTCAGTCGATAAGTATCCGACTTCAGCTCAGGTCATGATCTCGTGGTTCCTGGGTTCGAGCCCCGCATTGTGGCTCAGACCCTGGAACCTGCTTCGGATTCTGTGTCTCCCTCTCTCTCTCTGTCCCTCCCTGCTTGCACTCTGTCTCTTTCTCTTAAAAATAAATGAACATTAAAAAAAATTTTTTAATTAATAATATAACCACAGGTGTAACAGGTAGACAGAGGGAGCTGGGGGGCAAGGAGGAGCCGTAGCCATCAGAAAGCCCCAGATGGGCTCTCCACTGGTACTGCTCTGGACAGAGGAAGCAGGGTAAGCTCCCTTCACCTCCCTGGTGGTGAAGTCCTGCAGGGACAGTCCTGCTTCGTCTGCCACACACACTCCCTTAGGGCTCTGTCCACACACTGTATACCCCCCACCACACACCCAGATCGAACTACTCAGCCCCCTGTACTCCTCCAGCATCTTTCCCCCATGCTATTCCAGTATGGACCATGCTGCCCTGAAGTGTGTGAACTCTGTGTCTGTCTCCACTATATTATTTCTTATGGTTCAAGGAACAAATCTTTTTTTTTTTTTTTCAACGTTTTTTATTTTATTTTTGGGACAGAGAGAGACAGAGCATGAACGGGGGAGGGGCAGAGAGAGAGGGAGACACAGAATCGGAAACAGGCTCCAGGCTCTGAGCCGTCAGCCCAGAGCCTGACGCGGGGCTCGAACTCACGGACCGCGAGATCGTGACCTGGCTGAAGTCGGACGCTTAACCGACTGCGCCACCCAGGCGCCCCAAGGAACAAATCTTAATCAACTTTGTGCCTAATGTATATTGAACGAATGAGAGAGCAAATAAATGTCTTTTATCTTTCGTCTGTCAACACAGGGAAACAAAGACCTAAGATACTGTCTTCTTTTTAAAATTTATTTGAAGGGGCGCCTGGGTGGCGCAGTCGGTTGAGCGTCCGACTTCAGCCAGGTCACGATCTCGCGGTCTGGGAGTTCGAGCCCCGTGTCAGGCTCTGGGCTGATGGCTCAGAGCCTGGAGCCTGTTTCCGATTCTGTGTCTCCCTCTCTCTCTGCCCCTCCCCTGTTCATGCTCTGTCTCTCTCTGTCCCAAAAATAAATAAACGTTGAAAAAAAAAATTTTTTTTAATTTATTTGAGAGAGGGGTGCCTGGGTGGCTCAGTCGGTTGGGAGTCTGACTTCGGCTCAGGTTATGATCTCACAGTTGGTGAGTTTGAGCCCCACGTCAGGCTCTGTGCTGACAACTCAGAGCCTGGAGCCTGCTTTGGATTCTGTGTCTCCCTCTCTCTCTCTGTCCCTTTCCCACTTGTGTTCTGTCTCTCTCACTCTCAAAAATAAATAATAAAACATTAAAAAATTTAAAAAAGTTATTTGAGAGAGAGAGAGAAAAGCGGGCGGGGGGGAGGGGGAGCGTGCACAAGCGGGGGGGGGGGGGGGAGGGGGGAGGGGCAGAGGGAGAAAGAAACAGAATCTTAAGAAGACTCCACTGTCAGAACAGAGCCCCATGTGGGCCTCGATCCCACAACCCTAAGATCATGACCTAAGCCGAAATCAAGAGTCACTCAACTGACTGAGCCACCCCGTGCCCCTAGAATATTGTCTTAATGGCACTATCAAGATGAATCAAGGTCACCACATTTAAGCATTAAACTGAAACTAACGAGATATACTTTAATAGGAATAAATTTAAAAATCCCAACTTTGGGTTCCTGAAATCAATAATATGAATGCAGGATTTATGGGAGAAATAAACCATTCATTCAGCAAGCATTTACTGAGTGCCACCTATGTTCCAGTCGTTGTTCCAGGTGTTGGTGATGGATATATAGCACAGACATCTCTGATGCCACAGGACTTAAATTTAACTAGAAAGAAAGCCCTAAGGGTTTTAACTCATCACACGTTTAACGTCAGTCATCAAGGTAATAGGCAACAACAGCCGCAGGAAAACAAATCCTAACCTGATTTTACCTGCATCAGGAGAGGTTCAGTGTCCACATGTTGCCCCACGCCGCTCAGCTAACACCACAAGCTTGGAGCTAACAACGGGTCTCTTATATCAGGAGGGACTTTGACAAGCCAGACAACGTCTTTGGAGGTATGTGGTCAGGTCCCCACAAGTCTGAGAAATGACTGACAGATATGCATGTGTTCAGGGGCCGCAGAATCAGTGGCCACAGGAGATGCAACAGGTTTCTACAAATATTGCGAGTTGCCTGTACAAGACTTGGTTACAAGGGCCTGGAGCTCACCAGGTAGAACTTACAAGGCAGCAGGAAGAGTTTCTTGCAAGGGGAACTGCTCCACAAAAGTATGGGGAGGCCTCCTTGCCCAGGGAAGACATACCCCATCCTCAAGGACGCTGCAGAAGAAAACCGTGCTGAGACCAGACTAGAATAGCCAGAGATCACACTAGACTTTGAGTCCCATCAACTGGAAAAGCAACGAGTCTGCAGTGAATCTCCCATTAATCAAGAAAGCGGTATTTAGGAGCACGGGCTGTGGATGCAGCAGAGCTGGATCCCAGTACTGGACCGGGAAAGGTCATTCACACACTCTATGCCACTTGCCTTTGCTAGTAAAAGAAACAGGGTCACAGTTCCTACCTCTTCTCGGCCATTAGGATTAAGTGATTTACATTAAGTGCTGCTGAGTACAGCACCTGGCCCTTGGTGAGTCATCAATATACATTAGCGGATGGTAGCATTAAGTGCTCTTCACTTTATTTTACGTATATCAATTTACTTAGGTAAACCGTTTTGCTGTGAGTCCCTAATTTTGTAATCCTCCATTTACTTGCATTTACTAAAGTAATTATTATAGTAATTTAAATTATTATAGTATTATAGTAATTTACAACTGGAAAGTAGAAGGGCTTTTGAGACATTTGAAATGTTTTACTCCCTAGAGAAACCAGGAAAATACCTAACAGTACAAAAAGGGGCAATTAAGGGACTTATGATCAGATGGAGGTAAATCCAGGACGTTACGTATGGAATGGCTGAGCAGGCTGGGGCAAGGCAACCTCAGAGACTCCCTTTCTGACAGACCCTCTCAGACAACAGAAGTAAAAATCAATCCAGCAAACTGATTTTATGAAGACTAAATCATGTCAGATAAATTTAATTTCCTCCTGTGACAGACAGACAGGCTTCTGCGACACAGGGAAGCAACGGGTATCAGATACTGTGGTTTTGGCTAAGTCTTCGATTCCAGGCTACTTAATAGCAGAATCTAAAAACCTAATTGAATTTGCTGGCTGTTGGAGATGATCTCCAAAAATAGGAACCAGAGGCTCCGGATCCACTTTTTGCGTAATGAGGAGGCAAGAAACTTTCCTTCGCAGGACTGGCAGAAAAACACCCCCCCACCCCACTTCCTGCAGTAAGATGCAGAATCGATCCAACAAATATTTATTGAACACTATCATGTGATATGCCCTCAGTCTGGATTAGACTAAGAGAAACTGAAGTGAGATGTACAAGCAGACATGCTTAAATGGGACTTTTCAGTAGACATGGGTGTAGAGTTGGGGGGGGAGGGGTGCTACGGAAGAAATGGGATCTTTGAACTGGGCTGGGTGTTTCCATGGAATAGGGTGCTGTTTTAAAGAGCAGCTGTGGGATGACAAAGACACTTTGAAGAATCTAGGTTAAATGGATCCAAGTGGGCAAACTTCAGTAGCAAGGGCCGAAAGAAGAGAGAAGGCGGAGGGAGGGAATCTAGAAAGAGCTGATAGGAATGCAGGGTACCTTTAGACAAAGTACCTATTCATTCAGAAAACCTGCGTGATATCCCAACCTGAGGTCACACATGTGCTCCACAGTGTGCTAGCACGAAGGTGTAAAGATGAATTAATCCACTCCCCACCTGCATGGCTCCTGAGGTTGGGGTGGCCAGAAGAAAGGTGGCTTCAACTTGACGCTAAAGGAGAGTGACCAGAGGCACAGAAAGAAAAGACTCTTGAGGACTAAGGGATAAATAATTGCTGTGAAGTGGTTGAGAGAATGTCCAAACTGGGGCAATTTAACTGAATCCTAACTGCCATGAATAGGTAGCCAGCCTCCAGAGACCCTTTTCAGCTCCGGAATGCTAGTAATGAAGACATTTTTCTGATTTTACAATCTGGACTGTCTTAGATCCAGTCTTCCCTTTTGTCCCCCATCAGACAAAGATTGATGGAAACAGGAAACGGTACCCTCTGGCTTCCTATCACAATACAGTCGCCGTGGGGCATTAAGGTGCCCTCCAGAAGCCTAGGACTGAATTCACGGGTGGAACACCGGCAGGGGGTGGGTGAGGCAGGGGGAGCAGAGAGGATGAAAAGAATAAAGGGTCCTGGCTAATCTCCCAGGGTGGCTGAAACTTAGGAGATTTGTAGCTTCCTTGGATGACCCACTCTGACTACAGATGCCCAGTTTCCAGTCTGAAAAATTCACAGGAAACAAGCCACTTTTCTAAAGGCCCTAGGGAATGCCAATGCACTGCAAAGGAAGCCTTGATTTCATCTTGATCTTCAGAAATGTCCTTTTCCCCTGAAGCTGATGGAAATTTCTAGTGAATTGAAGTGATCCTTCCCATTTAAGAGTCTTGCCAATTTTAGGGTCCTGTCCTGGAATGATGAAGGTCTTCAGGACCACCATCCGGCAAGGCTGTCTGACATTCGGCAAGGCATCATAAATAAACTTGTTTGTCCTAGGTCCCACCTGTTGCAGGGACCTGATCTCATGAGGCACAATGGGATATGAGTCAGGATGGCAGACTAATAAAGGAATAAGCACTGGAAATGAATATTTAGCCATCCCATAATAACCATCTCATACCCATATGCATGCACACACATGCACCACATACTCCCAGTCACCAAGGCAACCATTCCCTGAAACTGTACTTTGTTCTTTTTCACACTAGATCTTTGAAAACCATTCTTCCTTGGAGTGCAACTCTGGCCTTTGACTCTGCTGAGAAGTACCACTCCTCCTTGGGAAATGCTATTAAATCCAACATTTACCAGGTCCCTCTGAAAGTTTATGTCTTATCCTCATTCTGACCCTGAATTTAGCCAACACATCATTTGGAAACTTGCTGAAAGCACCAGCAACACAAAGTAACCATTATGATTGCTACAATGAGTCAGAAACATTAGAGACAAATACTGCCCTTAAGTCTTGTACCCACAGTTCTTACCTTTTAAAGAAGGGAATCACTGGGGTGCCTGGGTGGCTCAGTTGGTTAAGTGTCTGACTTCAGCTCAGGTCATGATCTCATAGTTCATGAGTTCAAGCCCCCCCCCCCCCACGCCCCCCCCCCCATCGGGCTCTCTGCTCTTGGATCCTGCTTCAGATCCTCTGTCCTCTCCCCTCTCTGCCCTTCCCCCCACCTCTCTCAAAAATAAATAAACATTAAAAAGTAAAATTAAAAAAAAAAAAAGGGAATCATGAAGTTCATGTGAAAAATGAGACAGTTCTGGTCCTAAAAGATGGAGAGACTGATTCTTAAGATTAAAGTGGCAGCTCTTATGTAGGAAACAGGAGTTTAGTATTATTGAATTTTTAAGAGCATTTCACATTTTTTCCTCCTTACAATAGATATTATGCTTCAAATTAACCTCATTTTCTATCTTAGAGTTCATTATTCAAAAATGCCAACAACCTAAAGGAGTCAGTAAATAGTTAAAACATTTTTATGCCACTAATGATCTGGCTTTTGACAACATTCATTTAATAAGTAGTGAGGTTTTCTTCCTTTTACACCAACACATTGATGACTAAAGGTTCGGTCTCTGGCAAGAGTCAATGTTCATCTCTACTCTACAATTATTAGTGTCTGCTTTAAAAAAAAAAAAAAAAAAAAAAAAGATCTGATCTGCGACTGGACCAGAAACTTCTTTGCAGATCCTTCTATTAGATTTCTGCCGGAGGGGAAATGGTAAGCGTATTTAATTTATAGTTCTAATCCACATAAAGCACCGAGGCACCTTGGGGTAGGGAGGGAAGTCCTCGCTCTGGAACAGCTGCTTGAGAAGTCAGCTTAAGTGCATAACTAGTGATGGGGCGAGGGGAGGAGGGGGGGTGGTTCTGAGATTCTGGTTTTCGAAGCCCTGCGGGAGCGAAGGGGAAGCGACGAGGAAGACTCCACCCAGGCAATCTGGGTCAGGCGCCTCGTCTATAAATTACGGCAGAGAGGGGCAGGCTGCCCGCGGTGGCAGACGCGGCCCGAGAGGGTCCACGGGGAGCGGGGCTGGAGGGCGCGCCGCGCGCGGGTGGGCTGACGCTCAGATGTGCGTGCCGGGTGGGTGTCCTCCCAGCCCCACGCTTCGGTCCCCGCACTGAGTGTGCGCGGGCGGAGGCAGAGCGCGGGGTTCCCCGTGGCCCCGGGGACTGGGCTCAGCCTCTCCAAGGGGCTCGCGCTGCCCCCCTCCCCCCGCTCCCTGGGCCTGGGTCCGTGGGTCTATCAGCACGCAGGTCCTGTCGGTCTGTCCTCCTCACCACCACCTCCCAGCCCCCCGCCTGCCGCACAGAAATCTCTGGCTGGCTGCCCGCCCGTCCCCCCTCCCCCGGCGCCCCGCATCCCTCCCGCTTCCCTGTCGGCCCCGGCCTCCCGGCGCCTGGGGCCGGCGCGCTCCGGCTCGCTCACCCGCGTGCAGGCCGCCCGCCTCGGGGCCGCTGTCGGTGGCGGCGGCGCTGGGCGGCGCGTCCGAGTCGGTGTAGGTGAGCCAGGTGGACTCGGTCTCCCGGGTCCAGCTCTCGTAGTAGCGCGGCTCGATGGCATCGGCCCGGCTCCCGCCACAGCCCATCCTCCCGCGCTGCGGGCGCGCCCGGCGGCCGCTCGGCTCGCGGCTCCGGCGGTGGCTCAGCCCCGGCGGCGCAGCCCGGGCCGGCGAGGAGGCGGCGGCGGCGGCGACATCGCGTCCCCGGGCTCGCCCGCGCCCGCCCGCGCCGCAGCCAGGCGCCCGGCCCCCGCGGCGCCCGCCGCCCCCCGCGCCGCGCCCTCTCCCCGTGCGCCCCTCCTCTCGGTCTCCAAGGCCCTCCCCTCCCCCGCTCCCCTCCCCTCGCCCTGGTCCTCCAGTCCCTCCCTCGGAGGGCCGGGGCCGGCCGGGGTCTCAGGAGCCGCGGCCAGAGTAATGGAGGAGGGCGGGGGTCTCAGGAGGGCTTCGGCCCGGCCGGCTGGCGTTATAGCTCTCAGGGTCCTGCGCATCCATCTATGCACACACTCCTCTGTTCATCCATTCATCTATTCATGCATTTATCCGTTCACCCTGCTTTCCCTCCCACCCTCCCTCCTTTCTTTCCCTCTTTTCCCCCCTCCCTTCCTTCCTCCCTCCCTCCCTCCCTCCCTTCCTTCCTTCCATCCATCCATCCATCCATCCATCCATCCTGGGGAGAACTGAAGCACTTGGAAGGGATCCCAAGCGGTCTGTCCGCTTGTTTCAAAAGCAGCAGAGCTGAGGGCAACCCGCTCCCCAAAATGGGGAGAAAGTACTGCAACTAAAAATTAGTGGCTAAGGAACAGTCAGAGGCCTTGCCTGGTTGTTACCTTGTTTGGGGAGTAGCGAGTGGGGCCTATGATTTCTGAGAGAGTTGGGCTAGGCTTATCGCTAACACCTTCCCAGTTCTGCGACTTTGAACTTTGTTTTCAAGAAAGCAAAAGAGGGCCAGGAACCTCAGAGCATGAGGGAAACCCTCTCTGGTTGGGGCTGGGAGGCATGCCTGGCTTCCCTCCAAGCCCACCTGCAGCCCTGCCATCCCTTTGTCCATCGCCCAGCTGTCAGCCCTTCCTTCATTTCCCATTGTACTCTCGACTCCTTGTTGCAAACTAGAGCTCAGACTTGGGTGGGCCAATGAATTTACCTGTCCCCAAAAAGTCAGAACACCTGGTAAAAAGTCAGAACACCAGGTGTCAGAACACCTGCCCTTAAAGGAGAGGGCTAGGATAGGGGAAGAACTGGAAGAATAAACCCTCAGTGACCCAGCTCTGCCAGAATAGAACATGATGTTGAATGAGTATTGTATTCATTAATTCAACATATATTTATTAAATACCTATTATGGCAAAACACTGCTGGTACATATAATAAATCGTGTCTATTACCCATTGTATATAGACAGTAGTGTATACAGCTTAATGCATCTTATAAAGTATATAGAATATAGGCATGTTATTCATCATATCCTACATAACGTATAGAATGTAGACTCCATTGTCTATAATATGTAGCATCCAGTAGATAAGACGAAGTCTAGGGCATTACCTTCCAATAGTCAGTGTCCATCAACTGAATGAATGAATGAAATGAATCAAATGAATGAATGAAAAGAGACAATATGGGGATATGGTTACGAGCACAGATTTAGAGCCCAACTCTCTGACTTTGGAGCTTGGCTCTGCCATTTACCAACCATGACCTTGGGCAAGTTTCCTAACCTCTCTGTGCCTCGATTTCCTCATCTGTGAATGGGGATAATAAATTGTGTAAGTATGCATGAAATGCCTGGAAAAGTGCCTGGCACACGGAAAGCATTCACTCAGTGTTAGCTATCCTGCACATTTGGGGCCAGAAGCGGAAATGGCATCTCCGTCCCTTAAGGAGGAAATCTCTGAAATGATGTGTTTTCACATGAGATAATGTCTCTGAATTTCTTAGCACACAGCAGAAGTTTGGTAAGTGGTATTTTTTCTTTTCCCTCCTTCCCTTTTCCTTCCTTTATGATGTTAGTAGCAACCTTCCTACAAAGTGCTTATTACTCTCTGACATAATTGTCGACACAGCAACATTCTATTTTTTTCATGGAATCTCTTCTGCTACTATATAACACCACAAATTCAAAGAATTCTTGAACCTAGAAAAAGTTAGAGATCAGCTGATCCAGTCCTTTGATTTTACCAACTGGAAATCATGGCCAGAGAGGTTTGTGGTATCACCCAAAGTCACAAAGTAAAGTGTTATCTCTGAGAGAGCTAAAGTTTCGATCAGTGCTTGGGGTCTCTGACTGCTGTCTCTGTGCTCTTTTAACATAGGGCTTGAACTCACGACCCTGAGATCAAGACCCTAAGATCAAGATCTGAACTGAGATCAAGAGTCAGATGCTTAACCAACCGAGCCACCCGGGCACCCTGTCTCTGTGCTCTTTTAATTATAACTCTTTAGTTGGTACTAAATTTTCTCCCCAAACTTTAGGAATAAATCTAATAAATTAAATGTAAATATGTAACATGTAATAAATTATCTTAAACCATCTGTTCAGGATCTATAACTCAACTGGCATGAATTGGTCATTTTTTTTTTCCATCAAGTTTAAAAGCAACAACAAAAAATAATTATTTTAAAGGAGGGAGGGTTGCAACAGGGAATTGAAAGCCTTAGTCAAAGCCATCCAGAGCAATGAAGTAGATTATGCCTTTAAAAACTATTGCTGAGGGGCGCCTGGGTGGCGCAGTCGGTTAAGCGTCCGACTTCAGCCAGGTCACGATCTCGCGGTCTGGGAGTTCGAGCCCCACGTCGGGCTCTGGGCTGATGGCTCGGAGCCTGGAGCCTGTTTCCGATTCTGTGTCTCCCTCTCTCTCTGCCCCTCCCCCGTTCATGCTCTGTCTCTCTCTGTCCCAAAAATAAATAAATGTTGAAAAAAATTAAAAAAAAAATAAATAAAAACTATTGCTGAAAAAAAAATAATAATAAATAAAAATTATTGCTGAGTGGTATTTGTAACGCGATGGGATTCTCAGAATACAGTATGTGTGGCTTTAAGAGCCCTTGTGGTGGGTATCACCCTTGGCTTGTTTCTATGGAAACTGGAGCAGAGGGCTTTAGGGACCAAAGCCCTTCTACCTACAGATCTTATTTATCTGGCCAAGCATGACAGGGCTCTGCCCAAGTGTAGTGAGCTGAAGAAAGGAGACCTTGAGTGAGACAGTCACAGTCTAGGACAGAACAGAAGCTGTGCAGGACCCTAAGCCTTCAGGATCAGTCATCTGAAAGAAGAATACAGACGGATTCACTGCTTTATACGTTTTGAATTTGCCAAGTGAAAAAGTCATACAAATGAACGAAAGAAGCAATAATTCTGGCCAACAGGATGCAGATTCCAGGTAAATCTCTTTAGTCCTGAATGCCAAACTTCAGCAAGGATCCCCTGAGTCCAGACTCAGCGAGCAAACCAGAGCTGTAGGCTCCCCCATGCCCTCCATCTGGAAGATTCTAAAGTAGTTTCCACTGAGCATCCCTCCGGTTCCCCGATCTTGACTAGCCGACACATCCTCATTGACCTACAAATTCTAATTTTGTTGTAAAGGAAAAGAGCTCAAAGTTAGCACCCCAAAGCACAAAATCTAATTCCATTCTTCACAGATGGGGGGGAAAAAGTCAGCAGGTGTCATTGAACATGGGCCCACTCACTCACCTCTCACCTTTGAAGAATGCATCCCGGGGGAGATCTGTGGCCCTGGTGTTGAGGTGATACACAGATGCCGGGTAAACATGACAACTAGAGTGAAAACAAGAAAGAGAAACTGAAATATTACAACAGCAAGAAGATAAATGAGTTTTTGACTTGGATTAAGAGGTTAGAGAGAGTGAAAGAGAAAATTTTGCACATGTGGAAAAAAGAAAATAATTAATTGCATATGTTACCACAAAACATTTATATAGAAGTGTGAAACTAAACGTTGTAAATTCTCCCCCATTAATATTTAAACCAAAGAATTCTCAGGAGAAGACAGCTCAGCTCCTCGGAGTTAATGCTAAAGAGATTCAGCAAATGCTTTCAATGCCTTCAGCATTCATCTCCGAGCCTGGAGGAATGTCCTGTGGGACTTTGTTACACCCCAGATGAAAACCCGGGACAAAGCAGTTGCTGGTATTTCCAAGTTTCTGATTTCATTAGACTTCCTTTCTGTGTAGCCCTAGCTCATTGATAAGATGTAATGAATAACCGATTTGTTCTCTCACCAGGGAATATGAGCCACATTCTCCAGAAAATGGCCTGGAGAGGAAAGTCTGGTGATGATGAGGTGGCGGCTGTGTGATTTTTTAAAATGGCAGAACTTCAGATTGTAGACTGTAAGAGCTTGAAGAAAAGGGGACTGAATTAGAGGCGAGAAGAGATCCACAGAGGCATACTCCCACAGGACTAATTCCAAAGAGAATTCCAAAAACCCAGAGAAGGTTTTGGTAAAACATCCACATAGTACTACATATTCTTTTCCTTTTTCCTTTGAGAGAGAGAGAGAAGAGAGAGAGAGAGAGGCAGAGACAGAAACAGAGCATGAGAGGGGGAGGAGCAGAGAAAGAGGGAGACACAGAATCCGAAGCAGGCTCCAGGCTCTGAGCTGCCAGCACAGAGCCTGATGCGGGGCTCAAACCCACCAACTGTAAGATCCTGACCTGAGCCGAAGTCAGACGCCTAATCTACTGAGCCACCCAGGCGCCCCAGCACTGTGTGTTCTTAAGGCCGTTTAGAGCCCTCCATGTCCTTTAACGTCACACTGGATGAATTAATAATGTTTCTGTAATTCCTCTTCACCTGAAACAAAGAAAGGCTGAGACATTTGCCAAAGGTTGGTCTAAATGTCAGGAAGAGGAAGATTGGAGCCTAGCTCTTAGTCCCTACACACTGAGTCTTACCTCTCTCTACAGCAGAGGAAGGGCAGAGTTTGGAGAACGAGCATTTTCTATGGGTTTGCACGGTGCCATCTACAGTGTTTACTAAGACCAATGGTCCCAAATCCGAGCATCAGCTCTCCCTGATCGAAACTTCACCTTGAACCCAGGAAGATTTTGACAGCATGTGAATCTGAAAAGTAGTTTGAGAATCAGCAGGCACCTGTCAGAATATAATCGGACGAAAAGAGGACTCAACTAGATGGAATAGATTGTGCCCGATGCTGCTGGCAGAGGATGGCTACTTCACAAGGCCAGGAGTCCAGGAGTGCAGGGTTCGGGTTTTTAGGGCAAAGCTCACGGACAAGAACAGAATGTTCTCCTCACCCCTGACTGTGGGCTGGAGCAGGGGGGCAAATTGTTTCTTGGGGCTCTTGACTGTTCTCAGCAATGTTCACGTAGCTCAGAGTAGCCCAGATAATTGAGATTCTTTCTCTGAAAGAAAAGAAGGCATGTACAGACAATTTTTTGTTTGCTGTTTGCTTAACGGCAACAGTTAACCTGGACCTCCAATCATTAAAGAAACGTGGGGTATCTTACTCAATTCCCTTTACCAAAGGTGCATTGCCTACTTAGAGTCAATAAAAAATTTTTTTTAATGTTTATTTATTTTTGAAGGAGAGAGAGACAGGGTGTGAGTGGAGGAGGGTCAGAGAGAGAGGGAGACACAGAATCCGAAGCAGCCTCCGGGCTCCGAGCTGTCAGCACAGAGCCCGATGCGGGGCTCAAACTCACAAACCGGGAGATCATGACCTGAGCCCAAGTCGGACGCTCAACTGACTGAGCCACCCAGGTGCTCCAGTCAGAGTCAATAAAAATGAGTCCCAGGCAAGTGAAAAATTACAAATTAATTTTCATGCGTATTCTATTGTTCCTTAGGGTGGGGCAGGCTGTTAACTGTACTCATGTATAAAGTTAGACCCCAGCACAGCAAAGCTCTGGGAAACAGATGGTGACTTTTATTCATCCTTTCCCAGAGGAGAGCGAAAAGGACCACAGTCAGTTACACTGTCGATGCCACTTTGTCGCTGTTGTGACTGATGCCTTCATCAGATGAGGTGTAGATATAAGAGAGGGGTGAGACGCAGGGTAGTCAGGCCATCTCCCAATCCTGTCCCCGTAAAATTAACGTGAAAAGGAGGTTTGGTTTACCTTCTGCTTAGTCTTCAGTCAGCAGAAAAGTAATTGCCTTATCCTAACTGAAAAACGTGACTTCCTGATTATAGTAAAGAGAGGAAAGGGAAAAAAAGAGCAGGACAGACACAGGCCTTTCATTGGTAAGAACCGGGTGAAAATGTTGCCTCCTGAGAGAGCCGGCAGCTCAGAAGCTGGTGGAAACGGAGCTGAGGCAGCCCGTGGGGCATTTTGAAGACAGAAGTTGTCCGTATGCATGAAGCTCCCAATACACCACCCATTCGAGGGGATTGATCTGACTCTGCCTGAATTCGAGGGTCATGAAATCAAGGATTTAGAATGTTCGTCGCATTCCCCGCCCCCTCCAAAAAAAACCTGTGTTCAAATTCAGACTCCGATGCTTACTCATTGTGAGACCAGAGGCACTGTTGGAAGTAAACACAGTACCTGCTTCACAGGGTTGTCAAGAAGAGGGGACAGTGCATGGAAGGTTCTGAACACAAGTCTTAACAATAGAGGCTAGTGTTCAACAGAGGCTAGCTATTGTTTCAAGCTTTAAAAATGTTTATTCTTGGGGCACCTGGGTGGCTCAGTGGATTGAGCGTCCAACTGCGGCTCATGTCACGATCTCAAGGTTCACGAGTTCGAGTCCCGGCCTCTGTCAACACAGAGCCCACTTCAGATCCTCTGCCCCCCACCACACCCCCGAAACCGATCCTCTCCTACTCATGCTCTCTCAAAAATAAAAATAAACATTTACAAAATAAAAAAATAGAAATGATTTATTCTTGTTATTGTTATTCCTTGACTGACTGGGACAGCCGGGACTTCTTTCTATCCTGCTTTTTTTTTTTTTTTAATTTTTTTCAACGTTTATTTATTTTTGAGAGACAGAGGGAGAGAGCACAAGCAAGGGAAAAGCAGAGAAAGAAAGAGACACAGAATCGGAAGCAGGCTCCAGGCTCCAAGCTGTCCGCACAGAGCCCAACACGGGGCTCGAACTCACAAACTGTGAGATCATGACCTGAGCCGAAGTTGGACACTCATCTGACTGAGCCACCTAGGCGACCCATCTTTCTATCCTGCTTTTGACATTGCTGGGCTGACTTCACATGTTCTCCTACCATATCCTTAAAGCCCTGGAATCCTCAGAGCAAGGCAGAGTGAGAACAAGCTATGTTAACCCCAATGGGGCTTCAAAATTGTGGAGGTCCCTCTCCCTTTGGGTCTCCACCTCTGGCCAGAGAGACTGAGCTCACAGGCAGGACGAGCTTTCTGCAAAGGTGCAGCTGAGTTTTGTACCCAGAGGCAACCATGGAAACCACTGGGGACTCTGGAGGGTGGCCATCCCTGCAAGATGCCCTTTCTGATAAACAGGGGATCAGATGGACCTTCGGTGCACACAGACAGGCCTCCCAGACTGGAACAGGTCCACTCGGGGGCCGGGGGGGGGGGGGGGGGGGATGCGGGGGAGGCAGCGGTCCTCCACCCAGCTCCTATGACTAATTGTAGCTAACTTTATGGAGCTCTTTTATGCCCCAGCCTCTGTATAATAAGCACTTTGCATATGGATTAGCTCATTTAGTCCTCAGCAGCATGAGGAGGTAGGTGCTATTAAAAGCCCCATTTTCGGGGCGCCTGGGTGGCGCAGTCGGTTAAGCGTCGGACTTCAGCCAGGTCACGATCTCACGGTCCGGGAGTTCGAGCCCCGTGTCGGGCTCTGGGCTGATGGCTCAGAGCCTGGAGCCTGTTTCCGATTCTGTGTCTCCCTCTCTCTCTGCCCCTCCCCCGTTCATGCTCTGTCTCTCTCTGTCCAAAAAATAAATAAACGTTGAAAAAAAAAATTAAAAAAAAAAAAAAAGCCCCATTTTCATAATGAGACACTAAGACTTACAGAGGTTAAGCGACTCGTCCGACGTCAACCATGACACCAAAGCCAAGATTTCAATGCAGGTTCACGTGACAACAAAGTGCACACATTGGTCACGTTGCCCGTCTTCCGTTTGAGAGCTGTTCACATGGGGCCGGGCAAGCATCTAGGGAGGGGTCTTCTCTGAGGGCAACCCCATTGTGGAAAAGCTACACTGTGTTCCTACTATTCACAAGGGGAAAAGGGAAGATTAAGGGCCTGGAGAAATGTTCCAGGTCCACGCCGTGTGTATGCTGTCAGTAATCCTATTCGGAATTGAGAAAAATAGAACAGTTACTGGAAATAGGGTGAAAAATTACTCCATCCACACTTTAGAACTCCCTCATAAACAGTCATGTGACCAAATCCAGGAACAAGCCATGAATATAAGAACAATGATTTGATTTTTATGTTTATTATCTACATTGCATAGGGTGTTACCCCGGCAGCGCTGGGAGGGAATGAGCTAGTAAAAATTATGTGTGGGCCGTGGAATGTTTTGATTATCCGCATTGTTGATTTTACCTCCTGACAGATTCTTTCATTAGGTTGAATTAACTGATGCGCCTTTCAAGTTCTCAGCTAACAGCAAGCAACGCACTGAGGAATCTCAGGGAACTGCTGCCACCACAGGCCAGAGAGCAGGCAGTTTCATTCTTATCAAAGCATCTCAGATAAGAATAGCATTAGGACTGTGGGGGGAAGAAAAGAGGACAAACCCCACCTTACTGGATAAGCCCTATACAGAAAGAACAGTGAATCTCTTTTGGGTCCTCAAAAATGTATGGGGACATTTTAGGGGGACAAGGTGTGGGGGGTGATGAGAGAACGAAAGAAAAGTCAGTGGTCATGGTGAGGAACGAGTTAAGGCTAAATATCTAAACCTCTCTGGTCACAGCTCCGGGGAGCTCTACTTGCCTCGGACACTGAGAAACCTCCTGGGAAGAAGATTTGGGGAAATCAAGCTTGCTCAAAAAGCAAGGTCTGAGTGGTCAGAAAGAAAGAAGGTTCTTAGTGCAGCCTCCTGGCGGTTATTCAGTTCACCGCCTGCCCTGCTGATGCCCCTGGTCCTCCAAACCCTCCCCCTCTATGAACCTGTTGGACCCAAAGCCTGTAGAAAGGAGGAGGCTGTAAGCAAAACTAGCAAATACTCCCACTCAGAGCTGTTTGTGGTGCTTGCCAGAGGTTGGGGTGGAGAGTAGGCGAAACGAGTGAAGATGGTCAAAAGGTATAACTTGCAGTTAGAATATAAATAAGTCCTGGGGGTGTCAGGGACAGCATGGTGACTACAGGTAACGACACTGTATTGCATATTTGGACATTGCTAAGGGAGTAGATGGATGTGAAGTGGACTTATTGTGGTGAGCATTTCACGATGCGTACAATTACAGAATCGCTGTGCCGTCCATCTGAAGCTGATGTGATATTACGGGTCAGTTATACCTCAATAAATAAGATTAAAAAATTTTTAAAGCTGCCTGATATTAGGGCATAGATGTCACCCCTTTGGCACTCCCCTCAGCAATGAAACACATAGAAAAATAAGAGAGATATGTGCTCTGGTATGTCTATCAGGAGACTGCAGCACCTAGAAGAGGCGTGGAGACCCCCAGGGAGATAACAAGGGCGCCCAGTAGAAAAGCCAGACATCTGGTGGAGACATGGTAACAAGTGGGACTTTGTTATAAGAGCAACACAAAGTCCTTTTCTCAGAAGAGACACTAATGTGCTTTTTGGGTTTTTTTTTTTTTTTTAAAGAGCACTTGTGTAGAGAACTGACGTTAGGGAGCCAAGAGAAAAAGTAGGGAGACCAGTTTTGAGCCTGTTGCAATGATCAAGACAAGAGATAGATGACAGCAGCTTACAGACAAAGGAAGGTGGCAGGGAGGATGAGGAAAAACGGATAGACTGGAGGCACATTACGGAGGCAGAGTCAGGAAGGCTGGCTGATGTTTTGGGTGTCAAGGGTAAGGAAGAGGGAGAAAACAAGAATGACTCTGATTTCTGCTTGCTTAGCAGGGTGGGTAAGGAAGACTTGCTGAGAAATTAATTTAGAGGAAAAAAAATCAGGAGTTCTGTTTTAGACACTTGGAAGTTAAGCATGTCTGGGAGTTAAGAGAAGACAGAACATCAAAGGAAGGTCAGTGCTGCAGCCACGAACAAAAGTGTGGGATTCCGCAAGGAGAGAGAAGCGAGTGCAGAGGGAGAGGGGAAGGGGTGGCCTGGGATCCACCCTGAAGAAACCACTCTTCAGAGGACAGGTAAAGGAAAATGAACTTGAGAAGAGGACGGAGAAGGGGAAATCAGAGAAGTGGGAGGTGGCATCCCAGAAGCCAAGAGAAGAGGACCAGCCAAGAGAGCAGTCAGTTTTGACAAAAGCTGCTGAGAAGTTGTGCAGGTCAAGGATGAAGAACATTGCGTTGGGTTTCGGAACATGGAGTCACTGGTGACCTTGGTGAGAGAGATGTCAGTGGAGGTGGAGCCAGAGTGGGTGGGTTAATGAGCAAGTGAACATGCTCATTCAACTTTACTGCCTCTTGAAACGCCACCAAAACAACAATAATGTGATCGTCTTTACCATAAACCCAAAAGGATGGTGAGAAGGGACGAACACACAACAACCACAATGTTTTGCAAGCTAAAAATCACACAGATGAGCTGTAACTGATTAAGCAGACTGAAGGAAGCCAGATCCTGAGTCAGTAGTGAGGAAGCCTCAAACTAACACAATTTACATTTTCAAAGTCTCAGGGAATGGTGGCACCAGGAAACTTTAAAAGTAGAGGTAAGGTCAGAGGACTGGGAATTGGCATTTGAGCAATGGAAACTGGTTGAAAGCAGTCTGAAAAGTAATCATACTTGCAACCACCGCCCCCCCACCCCCAACCACGTCCTGATGGTCTTTTTTACTGCTCTCCCCAGGCCTGACAGAAGACAGGTTCATTCTCTGGAAAGATATGCTCATGAGTCTCCAGACTGGGGTACCAAGCAGGAAGATTAAGAGACTGTATGCTTTTGTGTGCTGAGACTCCTCAAGACTCCTCCCCTCCTCACCTTCCAGAACTCAGACAGGGAAGATTCTCTTGGGAAACTGCCCAGTCCAGAGGCAAGATACCTGCATCAGGGTTACCCAAGGAAATAGCCAGGGCAGACTGCCCTCCTCTGAAGCTCACAGTTGACAAGCTCCATTCATGTTAACAAAGCTTCAAATCAGCTTTTTTGCCCCCACTACCAAGCATAAGCAGGCAGCTATTAAAAGATATCTGAAGAAAGCCACTTGGAGAAAATAAAGACTATACAAGAGGAAGAAAACTTCCAGAAAATGATATATTTAGTATCCTCACAGCTTTTAGAAGAGATAGTGCAACCAGGAAAGAAGAACAGATTGAAAGTAAAAATAGGACCCTCAGAGAACAAACAACAACCTAAAGACCTTGGAAATTAAATTTATGATGGCAGAAATGAAAGCCTCAGTAGAAGGGCTACAAAAATAAAACTTAGGCAAAAAAAAAAAAAAAACACACACAAAAAAAAACAAAAACAAAAACAAAAAAACAATAAAATGGAGTATAGGAAAAAAAAATATGGAAATTAGAGGATCTGTCTAGGAGTTCCAGTACCCAAATAATAGGAGTGTCAGAAAGAGATATGAAAACACAGAGGGGAGGAAATCGTCAATGAAAAAATTTAAGAAAATTTTCTAGAGTTGAACTGTCAAAATGGATGAAGGGAAACCTGTCCCCAAGCACATCATTATAAAATTTCAGAACACTAGGGACAAAGAGGGGAGACTGCAGGCTTCCCTAGAGAAAATAGATGACATTCAGAGGATTAAGAATCAGAATGTGTTGGGGCACCTGGGTGGCTCAGTCAGTTGAACGCCTGGCTCTTGATTTTGAATCAGGTCACAGTCTCACAGCTCATGGGATCAAGCCCTGCATCGGGCTCTACACTAACAGTATGGAGCCTGCTTGGGATTCTCCCTCTCTCTCTGCCTCTCCCTCACTTGTGGTTGCTCTCTCTCTCAAAATAAATACATAGACATAAAAAAAAAAAAAAAGAATGTCTTTGGACTCTTCAATCATAACACTGGAGGCTAGATCACAAGGCAATGTTGCTTTCAAAATTCTGAAGGAGTTATTTTCAACCTAGATTCTTTTTATACCTAGCCCAACTATCTATTAAGTAAAAGCTTAGAATACAGACAGTTTCACTTGCAAGGTCCCCCCCAATTAACCACCCATCCACTTTTCTCAAGAAGTGACTGAAAGATGTGTCCCACAAAAATAGGAAAGGAGAAGAGTTTGGACTTGGGATCGAAGAAAAAGATGAAGAGAATCCCAGGCTGATAGTGAAGGAACCTCCTAACAGACAGTGCCACCTACAACAGCTCAGGAAGACAGACTGGAGACGATCTACATGAGGAAGGTGGTCAGAAGGCTGTGGAAGAGATTTCCTCAAGAGGATAAACAAATTTGATAGCTGAATCTAAACATTTTGAGAGGAGAGTTAAATAGTGACAGCCTTTAGTGGAACTGGTGGTGAGTACATGGAAAACTAAGTAAATGAAAAAAGGCATTCCCAGGAAAATTAAAGGGTGTATAAAAAAGAAAAAGTCATCTAGATTTGTGACATGCCTCAGATCTCAATATCATAATAAAATAAACACTGATTTTTTAACGAAGCAAAACTATAACGTCACCATGCCCTCACCCTGATGTAAGTGTATATGTGAGTGCTGCAGGGAAGAGGAAGGAATGATGGAAAAAATGAGAGTCAAATCTTCACTCTCTCTAAGGGAAGTAGACAAAAGTGCCTAAAATTGCGGGATCAAGAAGTAGCATGATACTAGCATTTTATTTAAAAAACAGAGAGTTAAATGCCAAAAAAAATCAGCAGGGCCCCTGGGTGGCTCCGCTGGTTAAGTGTCTGACTCCGATTTCAGCTCACGTCATGATCTCACGGTTCATGGGACTGAGCCCTGCATCGGACTCCACAAGAACAGCATGGCGTCTGCTTGGGATTCTCTCCGTCTCTGCCCCTCCCTCAGTTGTGCTTGCTCTCTCTCCATCTCTCTCTCTCAAAATAAATAAATAAACTTAAAAAAGAAACAAAGAAAGAAAGAAAGAAAGAAAGAAAGAAAGAAAGAAAGAAAGAAAGAAAGAAAGAAAAAGAAAATCAGCAAAAGGAGTTATAAGTAGCTGTCTTTGATGTGGGAAGCCGACCAGGGGACTATTTTTCATCACAAGCCTTATGGAACTGCTTGATTCTTTAAAAAAAGTGTGTGGATCATCCCACCAAAAACAGAAACCAAAGAGAAATGAAGGTAAACAGAAAGTGCAGAAGTGATGGTGGCATGTGTAGACAAGTGTTTTGAGGTATTTGGTTCTAAAGGGGAATAGAAAAGTGAGGTAGCTTGGGTCAAGGGTGGGTTTTTTAAAGATGGGACAGGGAGCACATTTGGCACGAGACTTGTCTACCAAGAGAGAGACTGGTGGTGCAGCAGAGGGAGGATTCCAGAAGGAGTGAAGTCCCTGGGGAGATCAGAGGGATGGGATCCAAAGCCCACAGGGTGGGGACAGGTGTTGATATGGGAGGAACACCTCCTTCCCTGGAATAAGAGGGAACAAAAAGATAGACGCAGACACAAATAACATTGCAGAATTTGTTGCGACCCTGCCTCTTGCCTTGTCAGGCCTCAACAAGATACCCAGAGTGGAACCCAATGCAAGACACTGGCAGTTATCCGAGGAGTAACACACACAGCATCTCCAGGCGTGTTCCTGGTTCTTTCAACCCTCCCACGGTGTGGGATGCCAAACTGCCTCTGCTCGATGAGTAATTCTCCCACAATGGATGTATTAACCTTTCATCTCATAGGAATAAGCACGTCTACCTTTGAAAATAAAGATGTCCACTGGTAAGGTGCTGGATTCAATTTTCCGGGGCGGGAGGTGGGGGGGCTAGGGAAACCCTCCTGCTGCAAAACGACTACATCCCAGATAAAAGCATACTTACTGATGCAACACTGGGCTTGTAGGAAATCGGGGAAATTGCTGAGGGACCCCTTCCCCGCAAAAAAAAAGGAGCAAACCATAAGTGGAACTTAGAGCTGCAAGCAGGGATCAGGCAGGGAAGAACAGAACTGTCCTCAGAGCAAATGGTGGCAGCCGAGGCGCAATGCAGATACCCTTGAGCCAGCAGCCTGGAGGGGGAGCCGAACCTTGGACTCTTCCATTAGGCCACAACTGTGGAAGAGGTCTGAGTGGTTCCAAGTTAGCAGCGCTCGGCAGAAACAGAAGCAAATCCTTCCAGAAGAGAGCACCCCCGCCCCCGCCCTGTTTAAACCTGGAAGATTCCCACAGATGAAGATCTAACAAACGTGAGTGCGCGCGCACACACACACACACACACACACACACACACACACACACGCAGAGATTGGCAGGCCAAGGAGGGGCAACAATGAGCATGAGTGACAGTCAGCAGGCACATCTTCATGAAAAGACAGGAAAAGGAGATTAAAACAAACAACAACAACAACAAAAACAACAAAACCCTGTCTTGCTTACCCACATTTGGCCTTCGGAACGCATACCACAATCGGCTGAGTTCTTACTGCAATGCACATTCCTGGGCCCCATTCCAGGCTCACGGAGCCGGGCCTCTGGCACTTGAGCCTGGGAATCTGCATTAACCCTCACTCCCCACAGAAAGAAAACCAGACAAGCGGACCTGGCTTTCCTTTCCACAATCACATTCCTACAGCTTTTATTGTTCACTCATTCATCAAGAAATGATCACAGCAGGCCCATCCATTCAAAAACCTAAAGGGAAACTTAAGAAAATAGCTAAACAAAAGAGCACCCCCTAGTGCCAGCACAGGGACCAAGTTGGCCTGGATGCTGTTTCTCTCCTGTTAGAAGCCGCAGGGACCTCGTCTATCCAGCCCCTGAGCCCTTGGAGCCGTCACTGTGCTGGAATCCTGGTCACATGTCCATGACTGTAGTGCATACAATACTGTGATTGAAGACGATGGGAATTGGGGACCATAATAACCACCAATGTCATAGCTTAACGTAGACTGTGTTCACCAGGGATTTAGAAGTGCTTAGAAGATCCACGGTGGGCTGTCAGGAGACTACAGGAGGGACTGGGAGAACTCACTGCAAAGGAAGATAGGCATAGGCTGGGTCCAAATAATGCGCTCATTTCAAATAGAGGACTAATTTTGAGTACAACAGAAGCTGATTCTAATTTACTTGGCCCAACCCCCAAGGCCCTTATCCTGGGGAAAGTATTGGACAAAAACGAACCAACAAAAAGGACAAAAAATGCAAACAAAACATAACACTGCCTTGAAATCGTGTATCTTAAGGAGCAGGGGACAAGCTAAGGGGAAATGTTAAGTGCCTTGTGAGGAAATTGGCAATGACAACAATAGCCAATTCAAAGTTGAATGGCTACTGTGGGCCAAGAAGGGTCGAGTATTATGACAGTCCTATCAGGCAGGCATTACTGTTATTTACAGATAAGAAAGCCGAGTTCAGACAGGTTGAGCCACTCGTTCGCTAATGCACGGCAACATATCGTGGAGCCAAAGTTGAACTCAGGACTGCTCAACCTCACAAGCCACGGTTCTAAGCTTTTTTTTTCTGATCTGACTGTTTAAGCAGGTGATTCAATTTCAGTGTTCTCGATTTAGAAAAGTCACTGCAGGATATTCAGTGAAAATTCCTTCCCTCACCACCGCCACCCGGCTCCGTTCCTCACGGACAGCTAGTGCCGTTAGATTATGTGTGATATTCCAGAGATATTTTAGTCTTTGATCTGCTGCACAAGTGACAGCAGATTACACACACTGTTCTGAACCTCACACTTTTTTGCAGAGGAAAATGTCCTGTGGAGCAAGCACCCCGTATCAGTACCTAACGGGCCTCCTTGTGCTATTTTCCAACTGTAGGATCTCACTGTGGTGTGGATGCCAAGGTCTTGTTTACCAGCCCCTGGTCAGTAGACTTAACGGGTGTTTCCATTTTCCAAATAGAGTAGCTGATGCACTTTCCTCTGAGCAAACTCCACTCCCTCTGGAGGGACCTTGAGATCCTCCCATGGCAATCAGGCTCCTCTAAGCTGAGAGACACGGCAATACTTCGGGTTGCCCTAACCAGTGGGAGTTTACAGGGAAGGCTGGAAAGAAGGGGAACTGAACACAGCTAGAGAACAGCAGGAGGCAGAACAGCTTCTCCCAGGCACCGGGCACCTCTGCCCCCGGCAGGGGTGAGGTGTGCCATCAGCTACCCTCACTCTGCTCCCAAGCCTCCCCCTCCTATCTTGTGCCCCGGAGTCCAAACTTCGGCACAGGAGAGGGGCAGGGTCTCCGGCACGTGGATGCCTGGGGAGGCTTGGGGAGCTGTTGGCCCGTCGAATACCCTGGGAGCACAGTCCACCCCTAGTCCCACCAGGTGTAGAAAAGGTAGTGGGGTCAAGTGGGTGAAAATGGGAGAGCCGGTGCATAAAGGGCCATGTCCCCAGAAAAGGCTTGGAGTTCCTTGCTCAGAGCAAAACAGACTCTCTGCCGGTACCTCTGGCCCAGCGATTTCAGAACCGCCGGGGAGGAATTTAAGTGAGCTGAACTCCAGCCAAGCAAGTGAGGCCGGAGTCAGAGGCTCTCTTAACGTTACCTGGTTTTTAGAACCAGGCTGTTTCAGTCTGGGGGGACAAATGATCCCAGGCAACCACTGGTGAGGCTTTCTAGCTTAAAAAACAAGCTCACGTACCTTAGTTCACCACAGTCTCCTGAAGCGCCTATTATCAGTAGCGTTCCCATTTTATGGATGAGGAAAACCGAGGCTCGAGAGGTTGTATGAGTTACCTGGGATCACACAGCCAGTCGGCAATGGAGCTGAGACTCAAATCCAGGCCCTGTGACTCCACTTGGTGCTTCCTTGTGATTCCTCACGTTGCTACAGTAGCCCCTCGCTTATGAGTGGGGCCCGCGCTGCAAGACCCCCAATGCCACCTGAAACCACGGAGAGTGCCGACCGCTACATACACCGCGTTGTTTCCTAGACAGACATACCTATGTGACCTGTAAATGAAGCACAGTAAGAGATTAACAACAATAGTAAAATAGAGCAATTATAACAATACGCTGTAATAGGGGCGTCTGGGTGGCTCAGTCGGTTAAGCGGCCGACTTCGGCTCAGGTCATGATCTCGCGGTCCGTGAGTTCGAGCCCCGCGTCGGGCTCTGTGCTAACTGCTCAGAGCCTGGAGCCTGTTTCAGATTCTGTGTCTCCCTCTCTCTGACCCTCCCCTGTTCATGCTCTGTCTCTCTCTGTCTCAAAAATAAATAAACGTTAAAAAAAATTAAAAAAAGAAAACAATACGCTGTAATAAAAGTCACGGTATTCCTCCCTCTCAGAATATCTTACTGTACGTTCGCTTCTTGTGGTGACGGGAGATGATAAAACGCGCACGTGACGAGATGAAGGCACGGGAACGACATAACCGTTGTGATGCCGCTTTAGGCTACCATTGACCTTGTGTTGATGCGTGAGGAGGGTGGTCTGTAGCTGGACACGGTGGGCTGCGGGAACTGAAACCACGGATAAGGGGGGCTCCTGTACTTGAGTTTCTGCCATTCCCCAATGGCGGTGCTCCCAGCTCTCTCTGGGAGGCCCCCCGCTCGCCTCCCTCTCTGTGCTCGGGCGGGTTGTTCTCATTCACTGCCTTGCCTTAGTCTCATTCCGAAAGGTCGATGGCCCCCGGTTTCTCTGCCCAGCCCAGGCCTTCCTCCCGAGTTCCATGCTCATCTATCTACTATCCTACCGGACGCCCCCACGTAGCCGCCCAAGTCACCTCAAGGTCTTTCTCCCTAAACCGCGTCCCCTCTTCCTCTGTGCTTTCTCAGTAGCAGTAGCTTCCCTTGCTCAAGCACACCATGTGCCATTGTACGTTGGCAAGACAGGGGTACCGTCATCCCATTTTACAGATGAAGAAGCCAAGGCACAGAGATGCTAACTTACTGGCACAGGGCCATGGCTCTAAGTCGTTGACAGCCGGGATTCAAACTGAGCTCTGTGGCGCATTGCTCCCACATTAGGCTGTCCGGGAACTGCAGGCCACAGTTGTCCACCCTGTTGAACGAATGAACCAGAAGTCGTGGGGCGCCCTCTTACTCGTGCTTCCCTCTCCCCCGCCCCGCCCCCGCCCCACAGCTGCTCCAGAGCCAAATCAGTCCATTCTGCCTCCTGAGGGTCTCTGAGGTCGTGCCTTCTCTCCATTCCCATCACCACTCACTCAGTTCAGCCCCTAAATGACGGCTTCCCCCGATACTGAAAAAGCCTCCTAACTAGCTTCTCTGTCTCCGGCATCAGCCCCCACTTCAGATCCTCTCTCTCTGGGAATGAGCCTTCTAAAATATACCCGAGCGGGGAGGGGGGCTGGGGGGCTCAGTCAGGTAAGCGTCCGACGCTTGGTTCCGGCTCAGGTCATGATCTCACGGTTCGGCTATACGCCGAGTGTGGAGCCTGCTTGGGATTCTCTCTCTCCCTCTCTCTGCCCTTCCCTCGTGCTCTCTCTCTCTCTCTCTCTCTCTCTCCCCCTCTCACTCTAAATAAATAAATAAATAAATAAATAAATAAATAAATAAATAAATAAAATCAAAGTAAAAATGAAATATACCTGATCATCACATGCCACTGGTTAAGAGTCTCCGAAGGCTTCCTACTACCTGGAGGATGAAATCTCAAGTCCCCGAGACTGCCACTGCCTGTCCCTCCGTGCCACCTCTTGCTGGGTCTCTGCAACAGCCCGTAGCGTAATGAATAAAAAATAGGCTCCGCTCTTGGAGGTTTCCACGAATGGAGCCAATATGTATCCTCTGTCCATGGCACATGCTGCTAAGCCAGGTTGTCTCTACTGCAGTCCAGTGACACAGAATAAAGCCTGGGTGAGAGGCGTTCAGATGCGACACAGAGAAAGACTGAATTGTGCACGAACTACTGACAAGTGTCCAGTAATCTAACATGCTGTCGTTTACCCACTCGGTCACATTCATATCGTCTTCGGCACAATGTAGTTTGGTTTTACAACCGGGTCACCAATTACACCCAGGATGGCAGGATGTGTTACTGAATGATTTATCGCTCCACACCTCATAGAGAAGTGCACTTTATACATTTTCCAAAACTATTCAACGCAGAGAGCATAATTTGTGCTCAGCAGAAGAAGGATCTGGCTGTTTGATGCTCATTAGCATATTAAAGCCCCAGAGAAATCCAGCAATGCAGAAAGTAGAGAGATGTTGTTCACAGTTTTCTCTCTGCACATCTATCTAGTAACATCTTCTAGAAATGTTTCCTGTCCACAGATGTTTGGGGAAGCACTGTAATCCAGGGCAGAGTCTCTAAAGCCTTCTGGAATTTCACCTACTCTGAAGGCGGGATGTAATTGCAGATGGCCACTCTGCCTTGAACAGCTTGGGTGGATTCCCACCGGTGTTTCAAGATTCAGTTCAGGTACCACTTTTTCCCAGAAGCCATCGCTCTCTCTCGTTTCCACACACATACACACACACGTTTGTGACATGTAAATTGTATATAATCCCATAACACCCCTCTCTCACATTTTCTATTGTTTTAAATTATTTTATTTTGAGAGAGAAAGAGACAGCACGAGTGGGAGAGGGGCAGAGAAAGAGAGAGAGAGAATCCCAAGCAGGCTCCACACTGTCAGCACAGAGCCCGATGCGGGGCTCAAACTCGTGAAACCGTGAGATCAAGACCTGAGCCGAAACCGAGAGTCAGACGTTTAACCGACTGAGCCACCCAGGTGCCCCTTCTATTGGTTTTTCCGGAAAATCCAGCTCGGACTGACTACAGCTGAAATAGAATTACGGGCTCTGGCACTGGAAGCTTGCTGCTAGAGCAGCTCCTGCCTTACTCCCTCCCAGGTTCAAGTTCAGCTGGAGGGCAGCACCTGCCTCTTCAGCAGGCCCATCCCATTGGCCACATGTCTGATCACTGCAGGAATGTGGCCTAGACCATGGGGGCCACCTCGGAAGTTGGGAGGAGAAAAGCTCTCAGGTACCCCCCCCCCAGTCCCCCGCCCTGCCCCGATCACGTAGGGCCCGCTGCTGGGGCCTTATCTCCCTCTACCCAGGCCTCCCAGGGTCAGTGTATGGCCGATTCTCTGGACCCAGCGCGACACAGGCCAACTTTTCCTTCCTCATCTCACTGTTGCTGCTGGTTTTCTAACTAAGTGTTTGAATGCTGTGAAAGTGAATTAAGTCCTGCCCTGCGACGCATGCTGGTGGTAGTAAAAACACCGTCTGTTCCAGGAGAACACCCAGCCAGGAGGGCTGATCCCACGTATGAAGACTTGCAGGCACTGTGGGGACATTTTCCTCACCCTGCTAGGTCATTTTCCCCACTGATTTTGCCACTAGCATTTGAACAAGTTTGGTTTTAAGGGGACGTCTTCAATTTGTAGGATTTGAACAACAAATCCTGCTGGGCAGAGCTAGTCAGAAGTGAGGAGGGAGAGCTGGCCAAGAGTGATTTCGTGGAGCCCCCTGAACACACTTCACTGGCTCCATACCCACCTTCCAAGGACCAAATTCAAACTCTGTAAGTGACCTGCAAGCCAGGCTCATCCCTCAGCACAACCTGACTTGAGCTTGACCTTCCAGCACCTCAGAACCGCACATGGCCCCCACATCCACCATTCCATGCCCTTGCTCATGCTCTTCCCTCTACCTGATGCCTTCCACCTCCTGTTGGCCCAGTTAACCGCTGTCTTTTAAGCCTCGGCTGTCACCTCCTCCAGGAAGACTTCCCTGATCTTTCTGCCTATCGAGAAGTAAGCATTGTACGCATTGTAATCATTGTAAGCTTCCAGTAATACGTTGTAAGCATTTCTATTCCTCTGAGATGAGGGTAGGAGGTACCAATGCCTCGCATTTAATGTACAGCCTGGTATGTTGTGGATATTCAACACAATTTTTTAATGACAATGAATACATTCATACAGGAATGAATCTTGGTCCCTGGCATTCCAGCCCCTGAACCCTTTCCCTTCTGGGTATCTGTCCCACATTTTCACTGTTTTATTTCTTTCCTTCCTTTCTTCCCTTCCTTCTTCTCTCCCCTCTCCCTTCCTCCCTTCTTTCACTTTCCCTCCCTTACCCCCAGCTGCCATTAAAATCTTCCAACAAGAAAGCTTCCAATAAACTCAGCCTAAACATAAATGACTAAGAGAACATATTACGTCTCCACCCACCACTGCCACCACCAGTGGGGATTTTTTAAAACCCCACGCACGGTCTTAAAGCTAAAGGAATAAAACTGTGACACTGGGGTTTAGGCATTGGCTGGAAGGGATCATCTCGGGTCTGTGAGGCCCCACTGGCCCCTCCTCTGCTAACACTCATCTTCTCTGCAACTGGGTGACAGAGCAACGTGTGTGCGAGGTCAGAGGAGATGCTGCTACCCAGCAGAAAATTCGTGAGTAAAGGGAATGTGCAGTTCTTAGTGGTTGGGCGTTTGGACCCTAGAACAGACTGTCATCCACTGTTGTGTGACCTTGGTCACTCAACTTCTCTGAGGGTGAGTAAAAAATGCTCATCTCATAGGGACAGTCAAGATTAAATGAGGTAATCCCTGCAAAGCACCTAGCACAGTACTTGACTCAGTCAGTACTTGCCAAATGTTAAATATCCTGTCATTGTGACAGGACAAAGCGCCCCAAAAGTTAGGGGCTTAAAACAACAATAATTTATTATTTCCTCGCAGATCTGGGGATTCTCCCTTAGGGTCCCTCATGTACTAACAGTCAGATGGTGAGGGGGCTAGAACTGCCCCGAAGGTTCTCCCATATGTCTGGCACCTGGGGCCGAGAAGACACAAATAACTGATGGTTGAATGGCTCCCCAACCGTCACACTCTGTCTCTATAGCATGAGATATATACATGTTTGCTCTATGGACTCTCCAGAATGGTGGCTTCAAGTAGCCAGACTTCTCACATGGAGGCTCAGGGCTCTAGGGAAAGTGGACAGAGACACAGACACAGACACAGAGACCTGACCTTTCCTGACCTAGCATCAGAAGTCTCAAGGCATCACTTCCTCCATACTTTTTTGGTCAAGGCAGTCACACAAGCCCATCCAGGTTCAAGGGGAGGGAGCACAGTCCTCACCTTTTGATAGGGGGGTGGCAAGGTTCTAAAAGAATATGTGGTGTGGGAAAGATTGTTATGACCATTTTTGGAAAAAACAGTCTGACACAGTATTATCACAGTTACCGTATATTGAGCACGTGCTGTGTGTTTTGTGACTTCCATATACTATCTAGAAAGATTTTAAAAAAAAATTTTTTTAACGCTTATTTATTTTTAAGAAAGAGAGACAGAGCATGAGCAGTGGAGGGGCAGAGAGAGAGGGAGACACAGATTCCAAAGCAGGCTCCAGGCTCGGAGCTGTCAGCACAGAGCCCAGCATGCGGCTTGAACTCATGAATCATGAGATCATGACCCAAGCAGAAGTCAGACGCTCAACTGACTGAACCACCAGGCACCCTCTTGAAAGATTTTTTTTTTAAGTTTATTTATTTATTTTGAGAGAGAGAGAGAGTGTGTGAGCAGGTGAGGGACAGAGAGGGAGGGAGAGAGAGGGAATCCGAAGCAGGGTCCACACTGCTAACGTAGAGCCCAATGTGGGGCTCAAACTCATGAACTGTGAGATCATGACATGAGCCTAAGAAATCAAAAGTCGGACGCTTAACTGACTGAGCCAGTCAGAAGCCCCTCTAGAAATATTTTAAAGCACTGGATTGGTTGAATAAATTGTAGATTTAGGAGCTGAGCCTGAAAATAGACATGATATGGGGGATCTGCAAGAATCACAGAACATAAAATCCTTTTCCGCAGAAAGGGGACATGGGGATAGTTGCTCATTATCAAATGTACAACAGTTACACACAACTCACAGCTCAAATTGCATTCAATTACTCAAAACAAAGCTTACCAAATTTTGTTTAAACTGACTGCTGGAGAAAATTAAACTAATTTATCTGCACCCGCTAAAAATGATTTGTTCTATTTCTAACACATAATGTCTTTGAGGCTCTGGCAGCCTTGCTTTGTCATAGTAACCAATGCTAGAATGCATTAGCCTGATTGTGCTCCAGCCTTCTCACGGGCCTAAATGGGAAGGTGTCGAAGCAGGAAGGGACGCACGAGCACCCTCATGTTGCCTCACGCATGGGCAGAGGAGATGTCTGTGCCTGTGTGCATGGAAATGACTGGTGAGCCCCTGGGACTATGATTTCCTCCACTTCTGACATCCCCTAAAGGGCTTCTTTTTTTTATTTTTTTACGTTTTTTGAGAGAGAGAGAGAGAGAGCGAGCATGAGAGTGGGGGCGGGGAGGAGAAAGCGAGAGACCGAATCCCAAGCGGGCTCCACGCTGTCAGCTCCCACGAGCCATGAGTCTGACATTTAACCTCCTGAGCCACCCAGGCACCCCCACCAAAGACCTTAAGAAGCATATTTATATAAACCAAGGAAGCAGGTTATCTGGGAGGGAAACACTTCAACTAGCTAGTATACTAGGGGATTGGGTCATCTTCTCAACACCCGTGACCAGGTCCTGCTACCTATCGGAATGCAACCCCAAGGGTGTGGACGATCGAGAGGAAAGAATGGAAGGCTGGCAGGGTGGTGTGCAGCCTGGGGTATTGCATAGTGGCAGGGAGCATCTGGGAGTCAGAGCCCCGAAAGGAGGTGTCCCGGATCCAAGAACAAACCTCATCATTCACAGCCAACCCTACACATGGAAATCAGTCCCAAAGGGACGTGTATCAACCAACTGGGCGTCAATGAGGAAAACAGAAACTACATGAGTTGCTCTAACAGAAAACTCAAAACGAGTACAAATAATGTATAAATAAATGATAGAGATGGATTTAAAAAATAAAGTCTGATACTTGAAGGAGAAAGTCTGATACGTATTCCAAATAGGTCCTCTCCCCAGGCCAGTACTTGCAGGACTTGGGCTCAGATGGGTCGGCTGACTCCGAGTGGAGTCAGAGAATAGGGGCACAGGGTGAAGGGATGTCACTTCAACTCCAGACCTAGAAAATGCCAACTGAATAGTCTCTGTGGATAAGGAAGAAAATGGAGCTTGCCGTATGCCAAGACAGCATGCTATTCCATCCCCTTCCGCTAGTACTTTCTTGACCTTTCTGGGAGGTCCTAATGGACTGTCCACCTCTTTCTATACAGCAGCCTCTCTCTATAGAGATGGCCACATGACCCAAGCCGGCCAATCAGAGCTTCCCGTCTCTTAGCCAAAGAGGTCGATTCACGGGAGGATGTGACCTGGGTTGTCTCTGGGGCTTATGGCTATGCGGACACGGCTGACACGAGTGCACTTTCTACTGTGGTTGCTGAGCATGAGAGATGGAGGGGGCCGGGAGACATTGTGCCCGTCATACGGGGGAGAGTCTGTTGAATGAAGTGAAGCATCACTAGCAGAGCTGGGAGAGAGAAGCAGCCCTACACCAGCTATGTGTGATGCCAGATCCACCCCTGGACTGCCCAGCTATATGAACCAAGGCATTCTCCTTCGGCTGAGCTTGTCGGAGTTGGGTTTCTGTCACTCCCCACCAAAGAAGTCTTGACTGACACCAGCAGTAAAACATCGTCAGATTCCAGCATAGAATTTGCGGTACTCAAGATACATCAGATTCTTTATAAACTATACGGCTGTTGTAACGCTATTTTTTAAATTTTTTTTTCAACATTTATTTATTTTTGGGACAGAGAGAGACAGAGCGTGAACAGGGGAGGGGCAGAGAGAGAGGGAGACACAGAATCGGAAACAGGCTCCAGGCTCTGAGCCATCAGCCCAGAGCCCGACGCGGGGCTCGAACTCACGGACCGCAAGATCGTGACCTGGCTGAAGTCGGACGCTTAACCGACTGCGCCACCCAGGTGCCCCTGTAACGCTATTTTGTGGTTTAATGCATTCCTACCCATTTCAAGATTCCTAAAAACCTATCTCACTTAATTGTAATCTTATCCAGTCATCTCACAAACATCATGCAAAGTACAGTTGACGGAACAGTCATCTCTTCTTCTTTCAATGCAAAAAGAAATCCTTAACGGAAATCTATGTTTTTATTGCTAATTTGAGATTCAACCTAAATAAAGTTAATGACATGCCCTTTATGTAGATAGCCCCTTAGCTACAATAAGGAGAGTGGCCTCTGTTTTATTTCCAGGAGAGGAGGTTCCAAGGTTAACATTTATCTAACTACAACTTCTGTTAAAAGAGTAGGAGGGAATATGGTACAAACAGAAAAAGATCTCGATTCTTCCTGACCACTGCTTCTTTAAGCAACTGCTGACCAGTTGTTCCTCCCTGTCCCTGGATGAATTCTAAGCAAAGTCGCACAGCTTTTCCAGTCATTCTGTTGATTAGTGAATAGGCTCCTTCTTCAGCTATTGCAAAGTCCAGTTCAGTCTACTATCAAAGCTATAATCCCACAACCAATTAAAGTTCAGGACCGACTCAGGCTAAGAGACTCAAAACAGGGGCGCGTGCGTGGCTCATTTGGTTGAGCGTCGGCCTTCGGCTCAGGTCGTGATCTCGCGGTTTGTGAGTTCGAGCCCCGCATCGGGCTCTGTGCTGGAGCCCGGAGCCCGCTTTGCATTCTGTGTCTCCCTCTCTCTCTCTCTCCCCTCTCCCTGCTAGCGCTCTGCCTCTCTCTCGCTCTTTTGAAAATAAATAGACATTAAAAAAACTAATAAAGGTACCTTAGCGCCAGCTCCCTTCCATGGGGTCCTCATGCAGCTATGAGAAGCTCCCCCCCTCTGAGCTCTCTCCTCGTCCTGCCACCATGGGCCACTCCATCCAGGCTCTGCATTCATGGTTTGAATTGTGGCCCAGTGTCGGTCCCTTTGTCCCTCCAACTCCAGAGGGCACCTGACTGGTTTCTGTGGGCGCTCTCAAGCCTCAGAGTCTCACCAGGCTCACTGTGGGGAAGGGGCTGGGGACCGTCACAGGCAAAGGGGCAGAAGCGGCACCTCACAGTGCAACGGCTCCCGCCCTAGAGAGCTGCTCTCCGCCATCTCACGCTGCACCCCGAGCCTCTTCTTCTGGGGTCTCCGGGGCTGTGACAAGCTGATTTCATAATGGCTCAGAGAGTCCTGCACACATAAGCATTATTTCTCTTTCCCTTTGGGGGGGTCTCTGCTGACACTCTGAGACAACAGAAGGTGCGTCTAACACCCTGGTGCATGTGATTCACAAGATTTTTTTTTTTTTAAGTTTTATTCATTTAAGTAATCTCTACACCCAATGTAGGGCTCGAACTCACAAGCCCGAGATCAGGAGTCAAGTGCTCTTCTGACTGAGTCAGCCAGGTACCCCCACAAGATGGCTTTTTTTTTTTTTAATTTTTAAAAAAAATCTTTTTTTCGTTTATTTATTTTTGGGACAGAGAGAAACAGAGCATGAACGGGGGAGGGGCAGAGAGAGAGGGAGACACAGAATCGGAAACAGGCTCCAGGCTCTGAGCCATCAGCCCAGAGCCTGACGCGGGGCTCGAACTCACGGACGGCGAGATCGTGACCTGGCTGAAGTCGGACGCTTAACCGACTGCGCCACCCAGGCGCCCCTGGCTTTTTTTTTTTAATTGTTTATTTTTGAAAGAGAAAGAGCACGAGCTGGGGAGGGCAGTGAGAGAGAGCGAGACAGAGAATCTGAGGTGCGCTCTGCGCGGACAGCAGCCCGTCCGACACGGGGCTCCAACTCCCAAACCGTGAGATCATGACCACATCCGAAGTCGGACGCTCAACCACTGGACCACCCGGGTGCCCCAAGATACAGGTTTCGAACACAGTTTCCTCTGTTCCCTGCCGGCACCCCGAGAGACGCACAGGCCAGGCCTGGTCACGCTCGTCCTCCATGTCACCAGGAAAGTGGAAATGGAAGCTCCGGAGCTCCAGGCAGACAGAGGAGGGGGACCCGGTGCCCTCACTTCATCTCTTGGTTGACTCTTGAATGCTCTTTCCGTGGCGAAAGGCCAGCACGGGGCTGGGAGGCTCCCCCATGGAAGTCCCCCCACCCCCCACAGCCTGCTGGTCACAGCCGCCCACAGCCCAGCCGGAGGGATCGTGGAGGCCCTCTCCTCACACATCACCTCCAGCTACGTGGGACTCACCACCCTTCTTCACACACACGGGCTCTTTCTCCCGCCAGCTTGCTGGGGCTTCCAGAACAAGGTAGCACCCGCTGGGGGCTCCAGCCACTGGGACGTGTTCTCCCACAGTTCCGGAGGCCAGGAGTCTGGGTGTCCCGTGGCTTGCACACACATCACTCCCATCCCTGCTTCATCTCTTTCTTCTCCCAAGCTTTCCTAAGGTGGATGGACGTCTCTGATGGATTTGCAAAAGCCTTTTTAACAATCTCCCTAGGATCCCATTCTGGCATCTGCTGGCTCATGATGTCTACGTTAAAACACCAAGTTACAACTGAGGCCCCTCTTCTCCCCCACCCCCACCCCGACCCTTGAGGGTGGGAAGACCAGTCAGAGAAGGACAATGTCGCCGCCCTCACCTGGCATGGCTCACGTCACAAAGAGAGAGCGGGTTCCCCCCCCCCACCTTTGGTGAACGGGGACCAGATCTGGGTGACTTCCCTGCACCCTACACTGTCCTGTTCCGAGGAAGGATTTGATTTCACCGATACAAAACCTGCCACGTGTTTCTTCTCCCAAATGAGTCAGTGGGGAGGAGCTGAAATGGCAGTTGTTTAAGAAAAGGAGTGTAATATTTAAAGAGAGTTTTCTGCTTCCCCCTCGCTTGGGGAAAGGAGCCCTTAATATTCCCATCAACCGTGACACGTGTGAATCACACCCCTTTCGTTCTTACAGAAGCGGCATGATTCATCGCGAACCCTGCCCGCCAGCTGTGGGTTGCGTGTTATTCTTCTGACAGGGCAGACGTTCCCCGAGGAAGAGCTCTGGGGACCCGCCACTCCCAGCTGCGTGTTATTGTCAGCCAGCCTCTGTTCGCGTCCTTTCAGAGACCGGAGATGGGCCAGGGTAACCTCGACGCCAGCTCTGAGCTTGTGACACTTCCCAGAGCCTGCGGACGGGCTGTGCTCCCAGCGCCGTGCAAACCAGGCCGCCGCGGCCGAGAAAGTGAGCCACAGTTTGTGTGTCTTCTGTTAATTTCAGATTTTGTGCATAAAGAAACATTTATTATGTTTTAGATTTTTAAAATTAAAAACATTTTTCATTAATTATTTATTTATTGAGAGAGAGAGAGAGAGAGAGAGAGAGAGTCAGAGACAAAGAATCCCAAGCAGGCTCCTCCCTGTCAGTGCAGAGCTCAACTCGGGGCTTGAACCCACGAACCATCAGATCATGACCTGAGCAGAAATCAAGAGTCGGACGCTTAACCAACTGAGACACCAGGCGCCCCTATTATTATTTCAATAAACCTTCCTGAAAATTTACATACAGCTGACTGCACCCATTTCATATATATATAGAGAGAGAGAGAGAGAGAGTTTTGACAAATGGATAGATCTGTGCAACCTCCACCCCAATCAAGATAAAGAACATTTCCGCCGTCCCAAAAAGTTCCCCGCGCCCATTTAACATCAACCTCCCCCTCTCCCACCTTAGGCAAGCACTGAGCTGCTTTCTGTCACAACGGATTCGTTTTGCTTATTATAGAACATTATGTAAGTGGAATCACACAGTATGTGTGATTTCTCTTGTTCCGTCTGGTTTCTTTAGCCCAGTGTCATGTTTTTGAAATTCGCTGATGTGACTGCCTGTATCCGTAGGCTATTTCAGTGGCTGAGTGGTATTCCGCAGTATGGATACATCACAGCTAGTTTACCCATTCCCCTGTTGAGACGCGTTCGGTTGTTTCCAGGTTTTGGCTACCATGAACAAAACTGCTATGAACACTACTGTACAAGTCTTTCTCTTGCACATATGTCTAGAAGGAGAGCAAGCTGCATTGTTAAGAATTCGTCAAAGGTGATGGTGCAGATCGTGACCAGGAACTGGGGAGAAATGTGAATACTGCAGGTGATTAGATAAGAAAATTATAAATAGAATTTAAGAACTTCAAAGAAAAATAAAGAGCCCTCCTCTAAAAAAAAAAAAAAAAGAAAATTGTAAGATTCTAATACAGTGAAAACCAAATGGTGTGGGTTCCCGTGGGATGGGTAAGACAGCAGCAGATATGGAATGTCCTGGAGTTGAGGGATTTAACAGTTCCCTTGTAAAACATTCCCTGACCTTTCTCCAGTCTCAGACTAGCCCCACACCTTCCGGAACCACCACAAAATGAAAGTAGATATATCTGATCCTTACTTCACAGAGCTCTAAGGTCATCTCTTGGCAAATGTTTGGGTCCTTTAGGAGAACGTTAGCTATAAAAGGCCAAGGCGATGTATGCTGTACTTATAAATATGGACTGAGTGCGGGAGGCCAGACACAGAACAGGCATAAGGTATGTAACCCAGAAATTCTCTCCAAAAGGTAGTACAGAATAAGATCAGTTTTATTACTGAATAAGCATTAAGCCAGAATGTGATGTGCAGCACAATGTGCTGCGAATTGCAGAGAAAGAACAAAGTCTCACTCTTTTATAGAGCCAGGCAGACACGACCCGTTCCATACGTGTTCTGAAGACAAACCATCACTAGTCCTCAAGTACGGGGAAGTGATGGCACCATTGGTCACACGTAGTTCATTCTAACTCTACCTGGTAGTTGAGGACCTTGTGTGCTAACTGGCTTTATCCAGAGGAGAAACCACCTTCTGACTTCATGATAGGAGGTTATCTTGAGGCTCAGAGGGAGGTGCTCACTGAAGTTAGGCTCCTACGCTCCCGCCTAAGACAGAGCACTGTCTCCCTTGATGTTCACATTTCAAAGACATGGGGCCTAGGTCCCCGACAGAGACACTCCTGGGCCACAGTGTTGGCAAAATGCCAATCTAGTCTTCAAAACAATTTGTGTATCTTTCGGGGCACCTGGGTGGCTCAGTCGGTGAAGCATCTGACTCTTGGTTTCGGCTCAGGTCATGATCTTGTGACTCACAAGTTCGAGCCTCGCATTGGGCTCTGTGCTGACAGCTCAGAGCCTGGAGCCTGCTTTGGATTCTGTGTCTCCCTCTCTCTCTGGCCCTCCCCCACTTGCGCTCTGTCTCTATTAAAAATAAATATTAAAAAAAATTTTTTTCTTAAATGATATGTGCATCTTTCAAAGACGGGAGAAGGCACTTATAATGGCAAGTTTCCTAAAATCAATGCTTGGAAAAAAAAAAGAGAGAGAGAGAGAGAAGGCAAATCTCTTCCTTTACTTTCAGCAGGAGGAATCGAATCTGCTTTTAGTTTGTTTTTGTTCTGACAGTACACACTGGATATTCCTTAAAATGATGCACACAAAATAAATCCGTTTTGGCCCAGCGCCCAACCTGGGGCCTCCAGCTTTGGAGTGAGTAAGGTTGAGGGATATGGAGCAAGGGGCTTTGATGCAGGACGCTATTCTGGAGTCTTCCCTCGGACCCTTCCCATCTCATGGCCGCTAAGAAACCATCCTCCTCTCCTCCCACTGCCAGCTTGAGGACCTTGACTCTTATTTGGTCCTTGCAATCCTCCAGAGGCCCCAGTAAAGTCCCCGATTGACCCCTCACCTCTGGAGGCACCTAGGGTCAAGGACACCTCGAGGCAGGGGCCGTGGCTGGGCACTGTTTGGGCTCAGTGAACCAACGTCTACGGGGAACACAGAGAAGCTTGTTAGATCCAAACCCAGCATGACCTGTGCCCCCTTTCCTGAGCCAACGTCCCTTTTGTTCTGTCTACAGAGACGTGTGACGCTGCCGATCCAATCACCGCAGTCTCTTTCTAAGACGTTACCAGTTTCTAAATGTTTTGAACTGAGACTGGGTGGCTTCCCTTCCTAATGAACTCAAGCGGCCTCTTCCCTGATGGTGGCAGCTAGAATTATGGCTCGCTTCACTCTGAGAGGGGGGTGTACAGAGTGACCCTTTCGTCACTCTTGTTTATCTGGGCTTGTTTCTGGGGAGGAGAAGGACATTGTCCAACAGATGCGTTACTTTACCCCAGCCACTCTGCTCTCGCGTAGAGCAGCTGACACAGCGGGTGCGGGGCTGAGAGTTTGTGTTTGGTGCTGTGTGACACTGCGGGAGGGGGAAGATGGTCGATACTGTCATTATTTAAAGTCACTTCCACCTACTGGGCTGAGTCACTGGAAGGAACGTCGCTGCCTGGGATTTTGCATCAGTCTCAAAAATATGCCTCTTACAAGGCCTCCTTAAAAGGAAGGCTGAGTGGGTCTGCAGTCCTGCACACAGCTACCTCTCTGCTCAGGGCCTGGGGTCCCCCGCGGCACCCCGACAGCAGTGAGGCGGCACGTTTGTCTCTGATCGGAGCTCGGAGGGAGGCAGGGCTCATTCCCCCACTTGGCCCACAGGCTGAGAGTGGATGAGGTGGGGGTGCTGCCCCAAGGCAGCCGGAGAGCAGCCTGGCCCAGAATCGGCATTCCCTTCCTCCTGGCCTAATCCCAAACCAGTAAGGGAGGAGAAAGGGGCTTTGCGTCTGAAAACATGGACCCCAAAAGTGCACCTGTGGCCGGCCAAGTCAACAGAGACAAAAATCCACTTTGGCTGAAATGACCCGACCCCCTGACATTAGATTTCAGAAGAAATGAGACCATTTCTTTTTTTTTTTTTTTTTTTTCTTATTCTTCAGACTATGGTCAATATTCTCTCCCTGCCCCTCAAAGTCCCAAACAAGAGGCTTCCTATAAAAGCCTTGACTGGTTTCCAGAACACTTGCGACTATTCACAGGGAAGCCAATGATTTCCCAAGCAGTGAGTTCTAACGGTTCTAAGAACACAGCTTTGGAGCCGAGGCAAACTTTGGTGACTTTGGGCAAGCGACCGTGACCCTGCATCTAGTTACTCATGATTTTTTCATCACAGGGTTACTATGAAGGTTAAAAGAGATAACAGATGCAAAACACTAAGCACAGAGTCTGACACTTATTAAGCCTCCTATAAATGCTGAAGATAAAATTATAAAATGTTCAATAATTATCTCATGCTACCTATCTGGACACTCTAATCGCTTGTTTTACTTTTTAAGCACTTTCTATAATGACTGTCCCTTAAGATTTCCTCAGTAAAAGAGGTTTAAGCATGTGTCCTAAACTCTATGTTCCACATGCTACCAACACAAAGCTCCTCTGATGAAAACATTTACTTTTCATTTGTCATGTGGGTGACTGGAGCCCCCTACTGTCAGGGGAGCCCTCAAGTACTTGGTTTAGAGGATTTTCCATCCAATTTCCAAACTCTTGGGAGCCTTTCGAGAAGTCCTGGTTAAGGCTCAGGAGGATTGGTTAACCCATGAGAACAGGTCCCACACCACTAAGAAGGTGAGAAAAGAAAGCTTCCCTCTGCGTAGTAACAGGGCACGCTCTCCAAGAGTGAGGCGAGCTGGGACTTCTCAATGCTGCTGCTTCTTTTTTTTTAATGTTTATTTATTTTTGAGAGAGAGAGAGAGAGAGAGAGAGAGAGAGAGAGAGCACAAGCAGGGCAAGGGTAGAGGGAGGGGGACAGAGGATCCAAAGAGGCCTCTGCGCTGACAGCAGCGAGCCCGATGTGGGGCTCGAACTTGCCAACTGCGAGATCACAACCTGAGCCAAAGTCAGACACTTAACCGACCGAGCCACCCAGGCACCTCTCGATGCTTCTTGAATACTCCAGAGCCCCTCTCTACCCTCCTCACCTCCTCGCAGAGTCAAGCCTCCTTTCACTGCACCTCTGGACCTTAAGGTGTCTTTGGGGTTCTTTGCTACATGGATGCCAACCAGAACTACTCATGGCAGACACCTCATTGCCCCCACTTGGCCCAGCTCTGAGGAAGGGATGGGGTCTGGGAGCTTCCCCCAGCCTCCTAAAACAGGCAGCAGAGGGATTTAGCCACATGACCTCAGTAAGGGCTGGGGGGCGGGGTGTAGAGATGGGCCCTCTGCCCACAAGTTGTCTGCACAGAATTCAGACCACCGCTAGTGAGTGGCTTTTCCAATGGAAGGTCCGGGTCCATCTGTCTGATCATTTGGGAACGAAAATAGCAGCATAACAACAAAAGACAGACACTTAAATAGCCCTCGCTCTGTGCCAGGCATCGTTCTCAGCACGCTACTTATATTAACTCTTCAGTTCTGTCCTTAGGCCCCAGCATGGAAAGAGTCTGAACTCCCTCCAGGTCCTGGGGTGAGGAAGAATGCCAGGTGAGAGCTGTAGGAAAAAAGAGAGCTTTCTCTTTTCTGGAAAGTCTGCCAACTTGGAACCCCTCCCTCCCCACCTCCTCTGAGATGTTCCTGTTTCACAGAAATTCAGCCTTTCTTCTGTTTTGGAATTCGGGCATCCCCAAACGCCCCCCACCCCTGCAATGGCTGGTCTCCTTCCCCAACACCATCAGCAGACCACCCACCAGGTGGCTCTGGGGCTGCACTTACCTTCTCTGGGCCCCACTCAGGTTTCTAGATCATCACCAGCATCTCTAGCCTAGGCAGCTGCCTTCACATCCTCTGGCCCCAGCAGGACATAAAGATCCTCGGTCCACAAGGAAAGGTCCAAGAGGGACCCCTGAGCTGGAGAGCAAATGATATTTTGAATCCTTCCACTACTGCTAAAGAAACAAACCCATGAACTTCTCCAGGGCTGGAATTTTTTCTTTCGCTTTGTATCTCCTGCAGCTCCTGTGACTACACACGGCAGGCACTCAATAAATGTCCACTTAGGAAAAGAATGAATGATATACTTGCTCGGCACACTCAGACCTCCCTTCAGGAATATCCAGATTCAGCATGTAGTTGGTGAGCAACAAGTGCGCACTTCTAACCAGAGCACCATACCAGTAACCAAGCTGAGAGAGTGTGGCGGAATCATAAAACCCTTTGTCCCTCTGCCAAGACAGTTTGAAGGCAGAAGTGTTTCGTGACGAGGGCAGAAATGAGCTGTGCTTCAGAGGCCCTGTCAGTTCGAGGATTTCACACCAGGTCAAAACTTCAGAGACTCCACGATGGGTCAATAACAGCTAATGGGTAAAGAAATGCTCGAGCCGCTCTGGGTGCTGTAAAACCGAAGTGATTCCCCAGAATAAGCGCCCGTCTCCTCAGTCGGAGCCCGCAGCTGCCGCCCACATGCCCAAGAGAAAGGCCCAAGGAGACAAATGCCAAGGGAGAAAAGCACCAGGGCTCTGGTTAAATCTGCTCCTCTGAGAGGGAGGGGGGGGAGAGTCACCCAAAGGGAAACTCCTGTGGGTAACAGAGCAGCCATATCACTGCCCAGAGAGTGGAAGGTGCTGGAGAGGCCAAGCGATGTGGTGCACTTTTAAAATAACTGATGATCGATGGGTAGTTTTTTTTAAGTTTTTACTTTTAAAGTTATTTATTTTGAGAGAGAGAGAGAGAGCACGTGCATGGGGAAGGGGGCAGAGAGACAGAGGGAGAGAGAGAATCCCAAGCAGGTCCTACTACTCTGTCGGCGCAGAGCCCAACACGGGGCTTGATCTCACACACCGTGAGATCATGACCCAAGCTGAAATCAAGGGTCAGACGTTCACCGACTGAGCCACCCAGGCACCCCTAATAATAAATGTATGGTTTTGATGAAATATTATTTTCCCAAGTTTTTAAAATGCAAATTTGTCATTAAGAACCCAGGCTCTCTCTTCTGCTATCTCAGAGGCCTGGGTTTTTTCTAGGCTTCTCATCTCATTGATGCAGGATGGCTGCCACAGCTCCAAGCATCACATCCTCATGCAACTGCATCCAAACACATAATGAAAGGAGACAGGGAAGAAGGGCTCTTGCGCATATTTCTTTTTAGTAGGGAGGAAAATCTTTCCTACATGGTCCTCAGCAGATTTCCCTTTAAGTCTCATTGGTTAGACTGGGTCCTATACCATCCCCTAGCTACAGTGGAGGCCAGAAATATCTGACATATTTCGTCTCTACTGTGGGTGGTGAGCCCTTCTAACAGGGTATGAAAGGAAAAGGAATCTGGACTACGCTGAGAGACAACCAACAGTGTATCCACAACCCTGTCTCTCTAATACCAGGATGCCCACCATCCATTAACCATCTTCCACCCACCATTAGACAGGGGGCACCTGTCTGTGCCCGGGAGTCAGTCTGTTTCCGACTTATGTTTTAATGTTCCCAACACACATAAAGCCTCTTCAAGGAGAGGAGGTCCCTAGACACCTCGAGGTGATGGCATTGGGGGAAGGAAATATTTGACATTGTACACAGGCAGGGCGAACTGGAGGGTTTGCTTGGGATTCGACTCCTTGCTACCCCTTCAAGCCAAGACGCAAGGGCACTCCCTAGCCACCCCCCCCCCATTATATTAGAACACGAAGGCTTTTAGCCACGCCAGGCCCTGCTCTCAGAATGGTCACTAGCAAAATACCATGAGAAGTGTGAATTCAAACCCACAGTTTTTCCAATCACCAGTCTAAGTGGAATATTCCAAGGAATAATATGGATTGGAAACAGAACTTGGGTCTGAGCATGCTGGCAGGAGGGATTTCTTTCAGTAGTAAATAAGGCAAGACTGGCTGCTGTTTTTCTATTTAGGACTCACCGCTTCTTAAAGCCAAACAGCAGAAGCACTGCTTCGTTGAGTAAAAATAGAAACAAATATCATGATCATCTATATCTAGCTCTATTTCCTTTTCTATTAAAGGGAAATACCCCAAACACTTGCAGCAAAATCAATAGTAGATAATTAGGCACACTAAGTAAGAATGCAATAGGTAAGTGAAAACAGAATACCAAACAGGACATTAAAAATTATTGTAGTACACCACATGCGGGTGCACGCGCATGCACACACGTGCACACACACACACACACACACACACACACGCAGAGTAATGTGTTATAAAAATAACACAGTTATGTGGGATCATGAATTATTTAAGATCTTCTCTTTTTAGAAAACAGATAGGAAAGATAACTGAATTAATTTGGCTTTCGACATATTGGAGCAAGATCTTGTTCCCTCCCTCACACTGAGGCTCTCCCACACCCCAGTTATAAGTCACACAGTGCAGTGGATGCATCAAAGGCTAACTCGGGGTGCCCGGGTGGCTCAGTCGGTTAAGTGTGACTTTGGCTCAGGTCATGATCTCACAGTTCATGGGTTCGAGCCCCGTATAGGGCTCTGCACTGATGGTGCAGAACCCACTTGGGATTCTCTCTCCCTCCCTCTCTCTCCCTGCCCCTCACCCACATGCACTCCCTCTCGCAAAAAAACAAATAAATAAATAAAACTTAAAAAAAAAAAAAAAAAGAGCCACCTTAGCTCCAAAAGGGGATGAGTAAAATGAGCTGGTTGGGATCAGGGAGAGAAGCGAGAGGGGATAGTTAAGTCTCCACGTATAAATGTAGGTCATGTGCGTTGAGTTCAGAAATTTCTCTTATTAAACATATTCTGTGTGTGTGCTTAATACCATGTGTTAGGCTTATAAGAACAAATATAACTATACTGTTGCACAGCAAAGACAAATTGTGTACCTATCCTAGACCCGTGACTTCAGAAAATTCACCTTCCAAATTCTTCCGTGTGTGTGATAGGACTTCTTGATCCTTTATTGACAAACCTGAAATACTCATGATTCTAAATGTCTCTTTTTGATGTTTGGTAACAGGAAATCCAGGCTGACAGAGCAGTTATTTAGCTGCTGGTGAGTTTCCTCGTTAAGTTACAAAGGAATGCTGCGATGCGGAACCCAGAAGCCTCTTGAACCTCATTTGGAAAGGCTCTTTACCGGTGCTAATGAGCACTTAGAAGGAGCAGACTACGTTTCTCTGTCACTTACAACTGCTCTCGGTTCTGCTCTTCCAAAAACTGAACTTAGTGAGAAAATGGCCAAGAGTGAATCTGCCGTGCCTGCTTCTCTTTTTCTTTAGTGTTTAATAATTCAAGACAACATACTCTGAAAATACACCAAAGGGGGAAAAAAAATATTCAGGTTTGTTTAGCAGCCTCCCAGGAAGAAAATGGGTTAGATTAGTGATTTTTCAAACTTTTGAGGCCACAGGCCACAGCGAGAAATACATTTCATGTGACAAAGCTTCACAAAACAGTATTTAACCTTAAAGCTTGTGAAGCACACAGTTTTATTTTATTCGATTCTGTTCTGCTCTGTTGTCTCCTATTTTTTTTCTTTCCCTTTTTTTTTTTTTTTTTTTTTTTTTAAGAAAGTGCTGATGGAAACCCTCTACCTGGGGTTCACCACCCTTGGATGAATCCTGGCCCACATCTTAAAAACACTGGATTAAATGGTGATTATAAATTAACAAGGATTAATACAAAGGATATTTTAAAAGTCACGTATAATACCGGGGCTGAGGGAATAAAACAAATCCCCATGTTACAGACCAGACTATAATAGCAGGCTTTTGTGGGATTTTATTACTTCTTCCTCTACTTAAGCCCCCTCCCCCCAAAAAAGAAAAAAAATCTGTGTTAATTAAAATAATACTGGGCTTGAATACAGTCTCACTGTAAAATTTGCACAACATATAGCTAAAGTAAAAATCTTTGTGGGGCCCCTGGGTGGCTCAATTGGTTTGAGCATCCAACTTTAGCTCAGGTCACGATCTCGTGGTTTGTGGGTTCGAGCCCCGCGTCGGGCCCTCTGCTGACAGCTTGGAGCCTGGAGCCTGTTTCAGATTCTGTGTCTCCTTCTTTCTCCGCCCCTTCCTGGCTCGCACACTCTCTCTCTCTCTCTCTCAAAAATATTTTTTAAAAATAATAAAAAATAAAGTAAAAACCTTTGCAGACCATTCCTCACTCCCCACCCTGAGCCTCTCCAGCAGTAACTCTTTCCAGGCCTTTCCTAAGCATTTACTATATAGGTCTATATAAAAAGGTGGAGTTTTGCTTCCTGTTTTAATAATATAGTCACATATTATAATACTGTTCAACTTGCTTTTTTTCTCATTAGAATAGCTAATATCTATTTCATGTGTGTGCAAACTACCATGCTAGGCACATTATATTAACATGCTTTTGGAGGATTTATTTTATTTTAATTTTTTTAATATATGAAATTTGTCAAATTGGTTTCCATACAACACGCAGCGCTCATCCCAAAAGACGCCCTCTTCAATACCCATCACCTACCCCCCCCACCCCCCATCACCCCTCAGTTTATGCTTTGGCTCTTATGCTTTGGCTCTCTCCCACTCTAACCTCTTTTTTTTTTCCTTCCCCTTGGAGGATTTACTAAAATGCTAAATTCGATTGAGGTAAATCATTTTTTAGAAACCAACCAACACCTTTTAGTGTTTAACCATACCTAAGATACCTAGCTTTTTGTCTATAAACATGAATCTTCATATTATTTTTTCAAAAAGCCTTACTCCACTTGTCAGATTCATGTTTTCTTCCATGTTATTTTTTTCATTTGCTGGGTTTAGTGCCTCCTTGTTCAGCATGTTGGGTTTTCCTCAAATACTGGGGGATTCCTGGACGTACGCATGTGTTAGCACTTGAGTGGCCTTCTAGGTCTGGCTGTAAGCGCTGCGTCTGTTGAGCAGACTGCCTCAGGGACAGGCCAGAGGGGAGCAGAGCAGACAGGGCTCCTTCCTTCCCTGGCTGGGTGTTATAGCCCCTCAAAGCCTGGCTGGCCTCATGGGTGCAAGTATTCACGGTCTTGCCAACATCTCCCTAGAAGCAGACATGCCTTCCTACTGCAGCTATATAGGCACAGAACTACTTACAATTTTTTAAACGAATAAGCAGCCACTGACACTAGATGTGTAACTAAAGAGAGCTTCTTCCACGAATTTGTGGGACCAGTTGCCCTTCACATAAATTCCAGAGAAACAATAACAGGTCCCACAAGTAGTATAAGGTCTTTCAACAAAATCTCCATGAAGACCCAGAAGACAGAGCTACATTATCGGAACACATAAACCCTGTGATTCCACCTTCACTCACTGCCCGAGTCATGACACACGGTCATCACAAACCCAACCTGACCCCGTTAAGGCAAGGAAGAGAATTTATTGCTACATTATAACTTAAAAGTTCAGGTGCACATCAGGCTTCAGAAAATTCTAAATCCAGGGGCTCAAACTAGGTCAGCACAAATCTATTGGTCTCCATTTTTTAGGTCTGCTTTGATTTTTCAGGTTGGCCTCATTCTCTGGCAGGCTCTTTCTTAGCCTGGTGAGGTCAAGAAAGCCACCTCCATCTCCGGGCTGCCATTCTATCCAGCAGTCTGTCCCACTGAAAGGAGAAAGGCCTCTTGTCCAACAGTTCCAGGAAAAGTCCCCGATCAATGTCTCAGTAGCCTGATGTCTGTCAGGTCCCCATTCCTGGCCCAATCACTCTTAAGCTGTGTGGTCACGGCCCACCACCGAGCTGGCCAACTGATTCAGCACCACCCCACTTACCCTGAGAACAGGGGCTGGAGGATCGGGGTACCATCACTCAGGGGACGAGGACCAGTTCTGGGCTGCCAAAAACAACCAATAACCACGTCGCTCACCATGCCCAAGAAGAGGTGCCTGCTATTGCAGAGACAAAGGATTCTTTGGAAGAAAATGACCACGGGATCATCAAGAAAGGGAAAAACATTTGTGATATTTCAGAGTTCAGAGAGAGGATAGGTGCAGCAGACAGAATAAGGGCCCCTCAAGATGTCTACGCTGTGGTCCCTGGAACCTGTGAATGTATTACCTCACATGGCAAAAGGGACTTTATGGATGTGATTAAGGTTACGGACCTTGAGATGGGGAAATTATCCTGGATTATCCAGGTGAGCCCGTTACAATCACACGGCAGGAGCAGAAACGGGTGTTGAGAGGTGGCCGAGTGAGAAGATTTGGTGCCCTGTGGCTGGCTCTAAGCTCTAGGGAGCTCCGTGCAAGGACCAGCGACAGACGGCTACTCGCTAAGCATGGTTTCCAGCCAATAAGCCAGCAAGAAAACAGGAACCTCAGTCTTACAACCTTATGAAGTGAATTTTGCCAACAACCCAAACTGAGTGACAAGACGGATCTTCCCTCTGGAGGCTCTAGGAAGGAACCTGCCAACACGTTGATTTTACCAAGTGAGATCGGGGGCAAACTGCTGACCTATCAGACCGTAGGATGGGAAACGTGTCATCCTAGCTACTGAGTTTGTGGTAACTGGTTCAGGCAGCAACAGAACACTGGAACAATCGGAATGGTGCTGGCGAGTGATGCTCAGAGGGGAAGGGGAAGGGAAGTGGAGAGCCCCCAGTGGCATTCTGCCCAACTATTCCCCACTGAGAACTCTATCAGGTGCCTTAATGATATGATCTCATCCGAGTCCGTGAGGCACATAGGGGAACCCAAACACTACTCATCCACAGCGGGGCGTGTGCCAACGTGCTCCCCCTCGGGGGTGGCTGAGTCACCATGCAGCCCGAGGGAAAAGGTGTCATGAGAAAAAGCTCGTGCCCTTTCCACCACATCACGCTCAGCAAGTGAAGGAGAAACTGGAAATCAGGTAGACAAAACACACACCAGAACAGAGACACGCATCTCACAGTGGGAACAAGGACGGAAGGAGGTGCAGGGGAAAGACTCCAGAGAGAGAAAGAGAAAGAGAAGGAGGAGGAGGAGGAGGAGGAGGAGGAGGAGGAGGAGGAGAAGGAGAAGGAGAAGGAGAAGGAGGAGAAAGAGAAAAAGAGAAAGAGAAAGGCATTTGAGCTGGCCTGGAAGGTGCAGGCACTTTCTAAGCAAAGGAGAAACATGGAGATGTGAGGGGGTGGGGACAGTGAATCTTAGAGAGAGAGAGAGAGAGAGAGAGAGAGAGAGAGGGCAAGCTGGGGGTTGGTGGTGAGCAGAGGAAGCAGGTTGACAGGAAGACAAGAGTTAAGGCTGGAAAACTGGGTTGGAATCAAAAGAGCCTTAGAGGCCACACTAAGGAGTTTAACTGTATGTGCGACAGGGATCCATGAAGATTCCTAAGCAGAGTGTGGCTGGGCCAGGCTGTGTTTTAAAAAGCAAGGGGCAAGGATTGGGGCACAGAGATTGGAGGCTGGCAGGGGGCAGCTGCAGTGGTCTAAGGCAGAAACCATCAGGCCCCTAGGGACAGCCGTTATTTGCTGAGTGCCCGTCTGTGTCAGGGAAAAGTGCTTGGACCTCACTGCTCATCCTCGCAATAACCCTGTGAAGGAATTCTTATCTTCTCTTTATGAAGATGCTGAGACTCAGAGAGGTTAGTTAGCTTGCCTAACGTCACACAGCTACTAAATGGCCCAATGAGGATTTTAATTGAACTCCTGCCAAGGAGCCGGACGTTAAAACCTGCGCTTTTAACTACAGAAGTAGTTAAAATCAAGGATTAAGAGCTGTTTTAGAACTAAGTGGTTGGAATGGGTGACTAATTAAAAGGGAGGGAGGTTGAGGGAGAAGGGAGAGGTCTCTGCTTGATTGATGGGGTGTGTGCTAGGATACAGGAGGTGCAGGATGGGGGACTCCAGTGCTTCTCAGCCGGGACGGCACCACACCCCCGGGGGCATTTGGAAATGTGCGGGAGCGGGGGGATGGGGAAGTGGGGGGTGTCTTGGTTGTTCCAGTGCTTCGGTGGGACCAAATATCCTGCAAGACACAGGACTGCCCCACTCAGCACAGAACTGTCACAACCCAAATGCCACTGAAGATAATCCCCAAGGACATCTCCTTGCCAGACCAGAGAGATGTGGAAATGAGAGACTGAGTTTCAGAAAATAAATGACACCAGAATCCATGAGATAGACAGGATGACACTAAGGAGAACTCACAATGAGAGAACATTCTGGAAAAACTGCAATGTCAGCATCGAGAGTGTGGTCTCTGGAGCGGCAGCGGCATCAACGCAGTCCAGTTAGAGGCAAAACCCTTGGGCCCACCCTGGACCTGCTGAATCGGCAGTCCTGGGGTGGGGCCGGCAAGCCCTCGGGGCGATGTTCACGCACAGTCGCACAGTCGAGTGTGAGGACCACAGTGGAACAGCTGCACAGAAGACGGAGAGTGCCGCGCAAGAACCAGGAGGAACGAGAGTTCCTGGGGGGGAGGAATGGTCAGCAGTGACAGATGCGACGGAGTCAAGCAGGGCGGCTGCTACATGTGACTGAACAGGACGCTCTCCGTGGCTTTGCCAAGAATAGTTTCAGTGGATGGGCAGATAGCAGCAGCTTGGGTCTCAGCAGGCTAAGGAGTTAGTTATTTGGAGTTAAAAATAAAGACTGGGGAATAAAAGGAAAAGAAGGGATCAGGAGCAGCTCAAGAGGGACACAGGGTCAAGGGAGAGCTTTTAGGATGAAAGAACAGAATTAGGTTTACATACCAAATATAAAGGGGGAAAATAAGCAGGAAAGAAAATTATAGGAGCCAAGTGCCAGAGGCCTGTGCACCAAGGGCAGGTACTGGACGCTAAGATCAGTGCAGTGTTGCGTGTGGAGGGTCAGGGAAATACTGGTTGCAGCCCTTCCAGAAATGGGAAGGACACAGGCATCAAGGTTAGAGACATCGGGAAAACGAGAGCATTTAGCGCTTGGCTTGGTGCCTGGCTCCCAAGAGGCTCCCAGGACTGACAAGCCCAGTCGCTCCAAATTAAATCCCAGTTTGACCATCCAATAGCCGTGTGACCTCAGGCCAGGTAACAGACCTAAGTCTCAGTTTCTCCCGTCTGCGAAAGAAGAGGCCAGATCTCAAGCAGAAAGCAAAGGGTCAGGAGTTAGGGAAAGATCTTAAAAAATTAGGACATCTGGAGCAATTCCTATGGTAAATGAGAAGCCACTGACCAATGACCAAGAAAAAGAGCACATACAAAACGTGGTAAGAGGGTCCATGACCAGAAGAGCAGAGCAGAGGGGCGTAAAACCTGCAAAATAAAGTCATAGCTCCAAACTGAGGTTTCAGTCCCTTTTCTCTGGGTTCAGCTCCTGTTCAAATCAAACAGCACACAACTCCAACTCCAGGCTACTGAGAAAGCAACAGCTGCCTGTGATGGTTAATTTTAGTGTCAATTTGATGGGGCCACCAGGTGCCCAGGTAGGTGGTCAAACATTATTCTGGGTGTTTCTGCGAGGGTGTTTCTGGATGAGATTAGCATTTAAATTGGTGGACTTGGGGGCGCCTGGGTGGCTCAGTTGGTTAAGCGTCCAACTTCGGCTCAGGTCATGACCTCGCGGTTCATGGGTTCGAGCCCTGTGACGGGTTCTGTGCCGAGAGCTCAGAGCCTGGAGCCTGCTTTGGATTCTGTGTTTCCCTTTGTCTCTGTCCCTCCACCACTCGCACTCGGTCTCCCTCTGTCTCAAAAATAAACATTAAAAAAAATTTTAAATTGGTGGACTTGCGTAAAGCAGATAGCTCTCCCGAATGTGGATGGGTCTCACCTAATCGGTTGAAGGCCTGAATGGAACAAAAGGCTGACCTCCCCCACGTGAGCCAATTCTCCTGCCTCATGGCCTTCAAGCTAGGACATCGGCTCTTACTGGTTCTACAGCAGTTTTGGCCTCTGGACCCAAACTGGGGCACTGACTCTGGAGATTTTGTACTTTCCAGCCTCCATAATCCTATGAGCCAATCCATTATAAGAAGTCCTTTTTGTGCTCGCTCGCGCGCGCGCGCGCACACACACACACACACACACACACACACAGCTGACCCTTGAACAACACAGATTTGAACTGTATGGGTCTACTTACAGATTTTTTTATAGTACAGTATTATAAATGCATTTTCTCTTCCTTACAATTTTCTTAGTACTACTTTCTCTAACTTGCTTCATTGTAAAGAATACAGTATATAATACATATAACACACAACATAAGTGTTAATCAACTGTTTATATTATCAGCAAGGCTTCTGGTCAACAGTAGACCAGAAGTTAAGTTATGGGATTTAATTTACTCATGTGCTTGGAGAATCAGAAGTTATACCCGGATTTTCGACGGCATGGGACGGGGCGAAGGGGGGGCCTCTAACTCCCACGTTGTTCAAGGATCACATGTGTATCATACTGGTTGTGTTTCTCTGGAGACCCTGACGAATACACTAAGTATTTTATGATTTTATCATTCATTCACTCAACTTAAGAAAGGTCATGCAATGGCTAGTGACATGAATTTCCAGGCAACTAGGTTTTCTTTTCAACTGCAATCCCTACAGGAGAAAAGCACGCTCACTGGAAAGGGGTTCTTAAATGAAGAAAGAAAAAAAGGAAGAGGGGCGCTTTGGTGGCTCAGTTGGTTAAGCGTCCAACTTCGGCTCAGGTCATGATCTTGCAGTTTGTGAGTTCAAGCACCACATCGGTCTCTGTGCTACAAGCTCAGAACCTGGTGCCTGTTCCAGATTCTGTGTCTCCCTTTCTGTCTCTGTCCCTCCCCTGCTCATGCTCGTTCTCTCTCTCTCAAAAATAAATAATAACATTAAAATTTTTAAAAAAAAGAAAAAAGGAAGAAAGAATAAGCAGAATTAATACCAAGGTGAAACAGTCAAAATGGAACCCGAATGTTAAAAGAAAGCCTTTGACCAAACAAAATTAAGAATAGGAGGTAAGACTAGGAAACAAAAAAAGGCAAAAAAAATAAACAATGGCATCGAAGTGGGGAACAAAAGAGGAGTCTAATACACGCTGCTGTTTCCTTACAAAGTTAGTGTGGGATTTAATGAGTTTCTGGAAGCTGATTAAACCAGGACAACACCATGTACCGGATTTCAGCTGCAGAGCTAACTTTCCCAGGCAGGAGGAACTGAAGCGCTATGTCTGCGTGTAAAGATAAGAGCGTTCCAAATCATTTATTTTAGAAAAGAAATTCTGACTCAGAGGCAAGCAGCCAACTAGATTCTGGAAAGCTCGGACTATGGAAATTTTGACACTTCCTTTCAGCATAAGCACCTATGACACAGGCCCCATTCCAGAACCGACACTAACACTTCTCAAGCAGTCAATTCATACACCCCAGGGTTCGTGTCTCTCCAAAGCTCTAGTATTTCTCCTGGAAGAACGTTAGGGGTCCGTTACAGCAGAGCCAAATGAACGCCTCCAATGACTTAAGAGGCAGAGGCAAGACAGAAGTTAGAGCGGCAGCAATTTGCGTGGTACTTTTCACTTCCTGTATTAAGTTAGTGAGTGGGGATCATGGCCTCTTGTCTCCCAGCAGAAGGCTGGCAGTCTGAAGCAAAAAGACAACTTTCCCCTCTAAGGAGTGTGGAAGCGAGAGAAATTCAGACATATCAGAAAAATGAGGAAGAAACCAGAGTGTCCCTTCCATCCCCCAAAAGTCCCGTTGTCGTATGTTGGCTCTTATCAAAGGACTACTCTGTGACTAAATCAGATACAGCATTAGCCAGTTATGTATCGAATGTGACTGAAAATGCCAACTTACTTTACAAACACGTGATAACCATGATCTTGAAGAAATCAGGGCAGTTGCAAAAAAAAAAAAACAAAAACAAAAAAACATCAATAAGTTTATGAATGGTTAAATTCTGCCTGGATCTTCACGGACATTTGCAGGACAGCATGAAGTATGTTTGCAAAACACTTTTCAAAAGAGTGACAAGGTGCAGAGCTCTTGGCTGCAGAGTCGGACACACTTCCTGGCATAGGGTACACTCCATTTGCCCATCCCCTGGATGAACCAGGAAGTGTGCTCGACTCACTACATTTCATGTACAAGAATCAGACAATATGTGACCTTCGGGGTCTGGCTCCTTTCACTCAGCGCAATGTCCTCAAGGTTCAGCCAATGTGTTTGTGGCATTGATCGGGACTTTGTTCCTTTTTATGGCTGAGTATAATATTCCCTAGTGTGGACATATCATATTTTGTTTATCCATTCATTCATCATGGCCACTTGGGTTGTTTCCACTTTTTGGCTACAATAAATAATGCTGCTCTAAACTTTTGTGTACAAGCCTCTGTGTGGACCCAGGTTTTCAATTCTCCTGGGTATATAAACCTGGGAATTGCCAGTCACATGATCCTGGTGGGTTTTTAATGAAGGAATTTGCCTTCTAAATAGATGTACCTAAAGGGAAACGAATTTCAATTCGCGTAAGCTGGAGGAGGACCAAAAAAGAAACTAAAACCAACTAGTATAAAAAAGAATACTAACAACCAAATGGCTGTTAGCACGTTGAACCCCCTCCTCTATCCATGTTCTTTGCCAAAACTCTGAACATACCATGAGGTTTAAATGCTCACAATAATCCTACAGTGTTATCATAATTATCCCTCTTCTACAGATGAAGAAATGGAGTCAGCCCCAGGGTGGCAGGCTGCCCAGGACCACACCCGGACCCAGCCCCGGCAGATGTGGCCAGGAGAGAATATACCACCAGAGTATTCGTAACAAACACCCATGGTCTAAATTCCCTCGTCAAAGAAACTCCAGACAAAATTCAAAACAAACCTAAAGCAATACCCCGCTTTCAAAAAACACACAGAAAGGCTAAATTAAAAAGAAGGAAAAGAATCCAATATGCAAAAAGGGGGCTTTGTGAGTCCCGTTGTGATCAGGATTTGTGAGCAGTGACTGGACAGTCCTCTAGGGTGATCTGAAGGTGAGCGGAGAGAGGACAAAAAAGCCAGTTAGGAGGCCGTCAAAACAGACTGGGGAAAGGAAGGGCTGGAGACTAGGGGGCATGGGGAGAGAACCTCCAGAATGCTTGAGTGCCTGGCCGCAGAGGTGGGAGCACGGGGCTGGAGGGAGGGGCTTGCTTTCCGACTGCACTCTGTCCTCCCTCGGCCAGCTATCCTGCAAATGGTGCCACTGGGCTCAGGAACCAGGCAAGACCCAGGCCACCATACCGCTGATGAAAACAACCCGCAGACAGGTACTGTCCTCTCGTATATAACTCACCTCTTTCCCTGTACACTGTCCCTCTTCTTGCTAGAGACCTGGACCGCTTCACTGTTTTACGAACTTCTTAAATTCCTAAAGACAATCAACAGAGACAAGTAAGAGACAGGTTTCAAGAACCTGTGCTGAGCATCTCCTTGAGGTCTCCCTACAGAGCCTGGCATAGCACATGCCCTGCACACAATGAGTGCTAAGTGAGCACTGACTGACAGAAGAAAGTAGGTCCCCATCAGAACCACACAGCTGTGTTTCCAATTCTGCTGATTCAATATTTCCCATCAGAAACAGCTTTTGGTCTTTCAATATTGCAACCAGTTTACCCTCATGCACGCACAGGCACAAAGTACACGTAGTTGTCTTTTGTGATCAAAGTGAAAGCTGTGTGTGTAGCCATCTGAGGCACATCAACAATGACTCAGAAAGCAATCCCTTCCTTGTTTCTCAAGCTGGCAGGGAAATTAAGTCTGGAAATAAGAGTGAATAGAAGCTAGGCTGGCTCTGCCAGTTATTGGAACAAAAAAAAAGCCAAAGGACATGGGACACACTGGAAACTAAAAGGCAAAATGGCTCACTACCTGAGCCTGACCAACTGGGCCTGTGCTGGCTGATGCAGGAGCCACTAGCCACAGGTAGCTATTTACATTAACCAAGTAAGATTAAAAATACACTTCCTTGGGGCACCTGGGTGGCTTGGTCCGTTAAGCGTCCGACTTCGGCTCAGGTCACGATCTCACGGTCTGTGAGTTCGAGCCCCGCGTCGGGCTCTGTGCTGACAGCTCAGAGCCTGGAGCCTGTTTCGGATTCTGTGTCTCCCTCTCTCTCTGCCCCTCCCCTGTTCATGCTCTGTCTCTGTCTCAAAAATAAATAAACATTAAAAAAATTAAAAAAAAAAATACACTTCCTCACTCACATCAGCCACATTTCAAGTGGACTACAGCTCACATGGGGGAGGCTACCAGCCTGGGTGGTACAGACACAGAATGTCCATCATAGAAATTTTCTGTGGACAGTGCTGAACCAGATTAACTGTGTGGTCATATTTGGAGGCAAAAAAAAAAAAAAAAATCTATTCTTCACTCACTGACTGATATTATATAGGTTGATAGGTTGACTTTTATGGACAGATCTCCTCAAGTATGTTTTCAGACTTTTGATTTCACAGATCAGTAATTACAATACTTTTTCTAATCTGGGGTTGTCAGTCTCAGTGCCTTTTTCCTGCCCAGCATCACATCCCTGGTACCTAAAACAATACCTGATTGACGTTATGTGCGAGAAAGCTGTCTGCTGAATAAATGAACATATGTGCACACAGGTGGACAGGCAGGTTGTATATATCCTTACTTTTTGCATTTTATCTTTGGTGAAAACTGTCACTGGCTGGCACCAGTCACCTCAAGGTATTTGGGTTCTAAACACTGGTTCTATACACAAAGCGCCTCATACACACACACACAGGTTGGATTAAGTCACAAAATGAATACAAGTTGTCTAGAATTTTCTGAGACCTTTATATGAATAAATGCTTGTAACAAAATATTCCAAATCAGAACATTACCTAGTTTTTGCGGGCTTCTCTAAATCGACTGTATGTTTCGTAAACAAACCATGAAGGGGAGTTGGGGGTTAAACTACCTGTTTGCTTCTAGATGGCACCAGAGCGCCCTCTTGTGGTGAAATATAGTACCTGTGTAGTCACAATTTCTTTAAAACAAAAAACAAAAAAAAGTGACTTTCTGCTTCTCACATTAAAAACTGGACTGACCTGTACCTACTCTGAGAATCAACCCAACTATGTACCAAGATAGTTAAGATCTGGCAAGTTGTGGTGGTGATAAAAGGTAATTTAAGAATGATTTGTCACAGAACCATCCAAAGAGGTCATCCACATACCTAGGAAACAGCAAAATACATCAAAGCTGCTCTCTGGATTTGATATTCTGGATAGTTTCTGTTCATCCTCTGGTTAAAAAAAAATATTTTGAAGTTCAAATATATACAGTTTTTCCTTTTTCAGTCTGAAATCAACAATTATCTTTGCTGCACCCAACTGTTTTCACTTTTTTCTTAATATCCTCGTTTCCTCATACAAACCATTCTCTGAAAATCTGTTTTGGTTGTTCTTTTACACTCTTATAAGCAGTGATAAATCATTCCCAAAGTGGGTTTTCATATAAAGGATAGAAATGTGATTCTGGTCACTTTAGGTTACTTTTGCAAATTTCAATTTGATATTCTATGGCCTTGGCAGGGTAGAAGACACCTGCGTTCATCAGTTTCTGCGGAGGCAGAACTTTCTGGTTCTGCTGATTAATAAAAATGTAGAATGCTTCTTTAGGTGGCAGAGTAGCAAAGCTGATTTATCCTTAATGATCCTATTGAGTATTGTCTGTGAGAAAGAGAGAAGAATCACTATTTGAACGAGACCCCAACATGCTCCCAAATCCTAAATCAACAACCCTATCTGGGGGTTCAGAGGAAAGGTCTTCCAAAGGTGGTCTCACTTAGCTGGCTGATCACCAGCATCCGAGTCTCTTGGGTGTTTGTTAAAAATGTAGATTATTCGGGGCGCCTGGGTGGCTCAGTCGGTTAAGCGGCCGACTTCGGCTCAGGTCATGATCTCACGGTCCATGAGCTCGAGCCCTGCGTCGGGCTCTGTGCTGCCAGCTCAGAGCCTGGAGCCAGTTTCAGATTCTGTGTCTCCCTCTCTCTGACCCTCCCCCGTTCATGCTCTGTCTCAAAAATAAATAAACGTTAAAATAAATAAATAAAAATAAAAAAAACTTTTTTTAATGTAGATTATTCTTCGGACCTACACAAGACTTACCACATCTCTGGGGAGTATGGCAATGAATCTGCATTCTTATTAAATTCCCCAAGTAACAACCCTTACGGATCTAATCAATTTCACTATTAGGCAAACTGTCAGTAAATCTGTTTGTGTTTGCTCACTACTGCTTCATTTTAAACTTTCTTCTTCTTGCATTATCTTGACCATTCTTGGTGCGAAGTACGTTGTCGCTTCTCATCAGTTTCACTTTCTTCTCTAGCTAACCATCCCACGAGCTATCCCCTACTGCCGATCAGTTCCATGGCGTTACCTTGCTCCCTTTTTCTCCAAGTCACGGGGCCTGGATGAAAATCTGTTCTAAGGGTGAATCTGCTGGTAAATAAAATAGTTCTGGTGGGTTATATTTTCTAAAAAGGCCAGAATTACATTCATATTAATCTAAAGATATCTAGGCTAGAAAAATAAAGACCCTAAACAAGTTTACATTACTGAAACGGTTAAACTTCAATTTACAGACAATTAAGTTACCATAGTTTTCAATGTACTTCCTCTAGAACATAATATTGTTACAGATCTTCTAGTAGAAACCATCTTTTACTGATGCTAATAGATAAAAACAACCTTTTTTTTTTTTTCTACAGAGCAAGGCTTTCATTATAGGCTATTCTATAATATGTGTATGTATGGTTTTTAACCTAGTGCATTTGTTATTTCTTTAAAAAAGGGGGGGGGGAGTGCCTAAAGAGAATAAAGGAGAATAACCTCATATCTAGATCAATTTCTTGTTATCTTATTTCCAACATTTGGGACTATTTAATTTTGAAGTGAGAACAAAGGAAAGTTTACATTTGCTGAGTATTTGTGATGCACAAAGTATTACTTGAAAGGTATTACTTGGTATGTCCTTATTTAAAAAGCTGCATGGGAGTCTGATCCATCCAGACCACATGGTGTCTGCCTAAGAACAACTTCAGCAGGTAGGAAAACCTTCCAGGCTGAATTACCTGAGCTGCTGAAATTAGCATACAACAGCTAGACACATCATGACCCGTCACCAACGAAAATGTCTGGGCTCCCAAGTTCCTGCCAAACACCAGCGCAGTTTACTATCTCATGAACTACACTTAATTGCCTTTTCTATATCGTGACCTTTTGGGGTGAAGGTGAAGGAATATGTCTGGCTCACTCCTACAGGACCCAGTAGAGGGCAGGAGGCATGATATGGACAAAAGAGCCCAGCAGTCAGAAGTCTTCAAGACTTCTTCAAGAGCTCAAGTTCTGACTCCAACTCAAAATCTGTGAGATCTGAGAAACCACTACAATGCTTTGCCCCTAAGCCTCCACAAGCAGAATGAGGACCACCAGTCCTTCCAGCACAAACAACACAGGGAAGGGGTGAGGCAACAAGCGTTGAGAGCACCGGCGGAATGGTCTCTGACAGACACCCAACAAATGTCTAATGAATGTCAAAGTCACCTGAGCTCTGTCTCAGAGAACCAGCAGCCTCTGAAGCAAACAAGGCAAAACAGTAGGAAGAGTCCCTTCCCAGGAACGGTGGCTGCCATCACGGGTGTAAAAACTTCAATGCAGACTGAAGCTCAGAGACCCACACTGCTTTAACATTATGCTACGTACGCAAACTCTACTCACCCCACCACACACACACACACTTCCTTCCATCTTCACACTCCACATCGTCACAAATCTCAAAATTCTCAGATTAAACACGGGTGAAAAGAAGCTACAGGCACTCATCTAAGATGGTGAGTCCGTGCATCTAATAAGCTCTCTCCCCAGCCACCATTCAAAGCACTCCGTGTGCAGGGGGGAATCTATTTGAGTCAGCACAGCAGCCCTATGAGGTGGGCACTCAGGTTGTCCCCAGTCTATGAAGGAGGGACCGGGGTGTGGAGATACAGGGCTCATCAGTAGCAGAGGTGGGCCTGGGCTCCACAGCTACACTCTCAGCCACTCTGCATCCCTGACAGAAATTATAGTGAAAGTTCCCAAGTTCCAAATGTACGCTGGGATTTTAAACTTGAAATAATCCCTAGCTACCTGGGTCAGAACATGTTACAGTCCAAGTAAAACCTTAAAGTCATCACGTAGGCCTACCAATCTTTTACTGTAATTGCCAAAACACATCCCCGACCCCAGATTATGCCCACTGTACAGATACTAAGACTCAAAACGACGCTTGCAACAGAAGGCAGAGAACCAGAATTTTCTGATATCAAAACCAAAAATTTTCAGCTGCCTCTTATCCAAAGGAAAATTGAAAATAAAATCTGCATTCTGAACGGGTCTTAAATTTAGAATTCTGACAGATAACTTGGCAGTTTGTGTCGAAACTTTAAATATACATACCTATGACCTGTGAACCCCAGTCCCAAGGTCTTGCATATGGAAATACTAATACAAGTAAACAAAGATATTAGAAGGATGTTTACTGCAGCAGTGTTTGTTAAGAGCAAAAGCAAAAAATAACCTGTATAGTCATCCAGTCAGCTATATTATGGCACAAATACATGATGGAAAACCACGCAGCCAGTTAAAAGAAACTGAGGTAGCTCTAGACAGATGGACCTGTAGCTATTCTGGATTATTACTAGTAAGCAAAAAAGCAAGTGACAGAATATATGCGGTCTGATCCTACTTTTATTTAAAAATAAACTGTTGGCGTGTGTGTGATATACACGTTGTGGCAATCTAGTAAAAGGCCTGGAAGAATACACAAAAACTTCCTTAAGAAGAAATGTGAGAGGCAGGAAGGGTCATCTCTCATTGTTTACTTTACAAAAGTCTGAATTTGAAGTTAATTTCTCTTGAAATAACAATATAAATTTTTGAAGTAGAAAGTATTTGGAAGGTTAATTTCTAGAAGGAATAGAATAGGTTAGAAATGCCCTTACAACAGAAACTTGTTCACCCAAGTACAAGCCTGGGAGTGCACAGGAAGGCTCGCACTGCCACAAAACCGTCTTCTAAAAGTTCCTTCAGGATGTGAAACTAAGTCACACGATTTCAGAGATTTTTAAAACTAACACTGCCTCTTTTCAGACCATGTCATCAATGACATGTACGTCAAAACGAAGACTTTTATCACAAATCTTAAGAAGGAAACCTGCAAAATAAGGACTTACACAACACAAATGACCGAAACCGCACAGTTTTGCTATACTTTATTCAAAGTTGGCCCTTCTCTTAATTTGAGCGAACTCAAAGTCTAGTGTCCAAATGTAAATATCCGTCATACGTTGAAAAATAATCTTTACATTTGTGCTGGGACCCAGATTTGGCACACTTAAATCATACCCGAGTCAGACACAAATGGTCGACCCTCCATACATAACAAAACCCTGCAAGTGGGACAGCAAGTTAGCTACAATATCATTTATCAAACTCGCAAACTCAACTGTCACCTTCCAAAGTTACACACACCACAATGCACCTTTGCACAGGTCATTTTATTCTCTCCTGTGGGTGTCAACAGTGCTCACAGATTGTAATTTGAAACATTCAGAAAGCACATACCTGAATATTGTCACATTTCTTTACATCATGATTCAGTCACTATTAAACAGTTATGTCTACTAAATACAGTGAACAAAATGGTATAAACGTTTACCATTCCCTTGTAAACAAGGTTTTTGTGCACAACAGTAACAAATGGAATTAATGCATACCACAATGAGGAAAGACCTTGTCTTTAAATAAACTATTCTGTTTATAAATAAACTCTGATTTTTTTTTTTAGTACACATTTACAGACCTGATCAATAAAAAGAAATAAGACATCTATTCTCCTTGAACAAGAAAATACTGAGAAATGGACCACTACAGAAGAACTCACCTAGGAGAGGGGGGTCAGAAGCAAGCAAAGGACAATAGAGAGTTAAAAGTACTGTCATACTGTAACCTATTTCTGTTAGAATACACCAACACAAGGACAGGATTGTCTGGGAAGGAGCTCTTTTTTACTTGAATTCCAGCAAGTTGCAATCAATCTTGTAGTACACATAGGGGTAGTATTCCTGCTGACTCAGGTTTAAGCCTGGAATATCCATAGGAGCCTATGGAAAAAATCAGAATTATTCAATGAAATACTTACAGAAATCAAAAAAAGAAGAAACCAAGTATTACCATTCACCTTCCTATTGAACACCTACTGTGGGCTAAGTTTGTATGTTTACCCTAATTTAATCTGAGTTAGGCATTATTACTCCTATTTTGCCAATGAGGAAACACAGTAAGTAGTAAAGCCAGATTTAAGCACTGACTCCAAAGCCTGTAGGTGTTTAACCATAATCCTACCAATGTATAAAATCTTTAAAAATTTTTAAATCTCAGGTTTGGGATATTGGGTTTATGGGACATATGGCTTATAAAATGTTGAACAGAAGTAAACCAAGCATAATTTTAATGATATCACTTACTATTTTAAATGTTTTAAAAATGTTTTAATTTATTTTTGAAGGAGACAGAGACAGAGCATGAGCGGGGGAAGACCAGAGAGAGAGAGAGAGAGAGAGAGAGAGAGAGAGAGAGAGAGAGAGAGAATGCGAAGCAGGCTCCAGGCTCTGAGCTGTCAGCACAGACCCCTCCTTATGCGGGGCTCAAACTCACGAACTGTGAGATCATGACCTGAGCCAAAGTCAGTCGCTTAACTGACTGAGCCACCCAGGCACCCCTGATATCACTTACTATTTATGCATGTTTTAAGAATACACTGGTAGGAAATTAGGTATCAAATAGCTGGACATCATTTTTTATTGATAATGTAGGAAGTAATTTCCTTCATTTTCTTCTATCAAGAAAAACTGACTTTCCATGGGTTGTAACTAATGCAAATGTGAGTGACATACTACCACCATCCTTAAAACGAAAAGAAAATCAACAAGGTATTTGAAATAAAAAATATGAAATAAAAGCCCACTACAATTTTAAACAGCAATAACAAAAACACACGTATGTTGTTTATATCCTCTGTTTAAAAGAAGATATAAAGACACCCGTTTAGAAAACTGACAGTTCCCTTTAAAATGCTCCTCTATTGACTTCGCTACTTCTACCAAATACAGTTAAAATAACTACTTATTTTCTTCTTCTCTGCCATTTATTAACTTTTGTAAACAAGTGTATCACTGGTTGCTTCTTTATTTCTACAGCTATGAACATCTGATCTATAGCAAGATAATGACTGGCTTACAAGCAAAGCACTGCTCTAACTAGTACAAAACGGTAAACAATGTAAATTACTTGCTATGTTTAGCTAACAAATTAATGGAGAATCTCAAAGCAATTAAAGATAGATTAAATAATAGGATATTTACTATCCCTTTTCTATCTCCTTCCAATAATTTTTTCTGAAATTAATTCCAGTTCCTACTCTAATAAAATACCGAATAAGTACTTACATCAATAATAGCTGCCGCACTGCTGTCTAGATGTTTATACAATTCATATAATACTTCTCTTAGTTTCTTCATTGTTTTCTTATTGGGCTGAAGGAGCATTGCTTGGAAGTTCACGGGCAAGCCATACCTTATCAGGAAGCAAACGTGTAGTGTGTAACACAAGTAAACATATAAACAGACTTTTGTTTCAAAGCAAATATTCTCATACTCTTCTTTAATCACAGTTAATAGAGAGAGGGTACCTCATTTTAATGATCACCTTTGCAAGTTCAGCTAATTATACAAAGAAGCTCAAATCTTCTCTGGTCCTCACTGTCCACTAGAAGTCTTTCCTTAAAATGAGAGCCAATTGTCTACTAGGAATTATTTTTAATTACTCTTCAGTTTCTAAGGTAATCTATGAGTGCCCCCAGCAAATAGCAATAATATGTACACTTAGTAGACACCTTCATAATAATAAACATAATTACTCACATCTTGAAAAACCAATGAAATTTACAAAGAGTGAGCATGGCTACAGGCAAGTATTTTGAACTATTTCTAATATAAGCAAAATGTACAGAGGATCACAAGATGGTTGAGATTTTTAAGTGTCTCAAAATAAAATATTTTAGGTTAATATGAAACAATGATTTCAAATAAGTCACCAATACACTGTGTACTAAACTACCTATAAAACATACAAAAGATCTTCTTTTAAGCAAACATTGGCTAAATAGTGTATAATTTACTTTTAGCTTAACTACACAAGAAAAGAATCAGGGAGTACAGCAGCATGGATCACTTTTTCTAATCGTGGTATTAAGGACAAGACTAACATGCACGTGTGATACTGCCGATCTCTCCCTCATAGCTGTCTCTTCAGTTTCTCGGCTGCAATTTCCCATCACTGGACTGTTGTGTTATAACAAAGAGGCCAATGTAAAGGGATCTATGACCCCTTCAATTTCAAGTTTCTTAAGTAACTTTCTTTACCTTAAGACAGACTCAACAAAAACTCTCAACGCTTTCACATGAATCCACGCAATGAACGCCTCACTGAAATTTACTTTCAGCCACCGTACAAGTGGTCCCTATAAAAAGGAAAAAAAATTACCACAAATTTAGTATAGAAATGGCAATTAAAATTGACAAATCAAATATTTTTATTTTATTTTTTTAAACATTTTTTTAATGTTTATTCTTTGAGAGAGAGAGAGCACACGAGGAGAGGGGCAGAGAGACAGAGACATAGAATCTGAAGAAGACTCCAGGCTCTGAGCTGTCAGCACAGAGCCCAACAAAGGGCTCGAACTCACGAACTAGGAGATCATGACCTGAGCTGAAGTCAGACGCATAACCGACTGAGTCACCCAGGCGCCCAACAAATCAAATATTTTTAAAGGAGTGACTATCTAGTAAGAATCTACAAGAAAATCAAATCACGTTATAATTCGTTTTTAAAAATGTTTCATTATTCTCATTATCTTGGATGCTTCATCTTCAATAAAATTAAAGGGTTAGTCACTACTCTATTACCTCAGTAGACAATTCACAGAACCTACTCACTACACAGGAAAAGACATACATTTTAACGAAAGTAATTTAAACTGATATAGAATACAGATGTGCCCTATGCTTGAAAACCAAAATACAAAAACCTGGATGTATTATGCAATACATTTCAGACATTTAAAATAGAACTCAATTTACAAACAACTTCTCAGGAACAAGGATAAAAAGTTATGCAATAAGTCTTTTTTTTTTTTTTAAATGTTTGTTTATTTTTGAGACGGTGTGCAGAGAGGGAGACAGAGGATCTGAAGTGGGCTCTGTGCTGACAACAGAGAGCCCAAGGCGGGGATGAATTCATGAACCGTGAGACCATGACCTGAGCTAAAGTCAGATGCTTAACCGAGTGAGCCACCAGGCACCCTGCAATAAATCACTTAATACCTATCCCTAGGTCTTAATTTTTTCTTTTGTAAAATCAGGGATGTTCATCTAGATCTCTTAAACCTCTGCACATTCCAAACTTTTAAAGATTCGATTACATTAAGTTCTTTTTGAACTTAAAGTATTCAGTATGATTTCCAGTATTAAATAAAAACACTTCTTCAAAGAAACAGTTTTCAAATAACTCAATACTGCCTCTCAATACTTAAAAGACATACATGATCAGTTCAGCTAAGTTATTTAGACAACATCATTAGGCTCATTCAATGTACCAACCAATTAATTTAAGGAAAAAGGATCATAAGACAAAGTGAAAAATCTTTGGTTAAAATATCTGTTCTTTAAAAGGGTTTTGGTCCTTCCTAACAAGTTGGTTTTACTGGGCATTACTTGGTTAGGGTTAGTTTTATCCCAAATGAGATGACATGGTTTATACAGTACCTAGGAATAATTTCAAATGGGATTTGCTTTTATTTCTTCTTGCATTTCAAGAGAAATCCATTTTCAGTCATTCTTCCCCTCCCAGACAAGCTTTTTGTCTTCACAATAATCCAGCACTTCAAAGATGGCAAGGAAGTTGACACCATCTTCCGTTTTCACAATTCTATCCCCCTTCCCCATTTTGCCCAGAACATACTAGAACTCTCCAGTGGTTTAAATACCAATTGCTTCAGTATAAGATTGCGGCATTAAAAAAATTTGCTTCAAGTCAAAATTCTTACTGAAAAAGAAAGAATACTATTTAATTAAAATAATCGCTCACTACAGAGGCATTAACACTGTATTTAAAATTAATTCCTGATAGGGATTTAGATGGAATAATTAAAGGTATGGATTTCAAGATAACTATTCATAGATTGAAGTTTGTTTAGAGATAATAACCAGGGGCGCCTGGGTGGCTCAGTGGTTAGCATATGACTCTTGATTTTAACTCAGGTCATGCTCTCACAGTTCATGAGTTTGAGCCCTGCGTCAGGCAATGCACTGACAGCGTGGAGCCTGCTTGGGAGTCAGTCTCTCTCTCTCTGTCTCTCTCTCTCTCTCTCTCTCTCTCTCTCTCTCAATAAATAAACTTAAAAAAAAAACAACTATCAAAATAGAAAAAACAACTAAAACCAAGTGTCTGAAAAGTAAAATCAGAGTTTTCTTTTAAATAAAAAGAAGAAAGCAGTGCTGCCCTCTTCTTTTGCTTAACACTGATAATACTGAATATTAACAACACATACAAACTGCTTTTTCTTGTCAGTAGAAAGCCTGTTCATTTCTTCTTTATCTGCTTTCATCTCCTCTTCATTATACTGGAAGTCACGAACGATGAATCTAAATTTTGGGGGGTGGGGAGAAAACCAAAATTGTCCACTCTGTGTATATAGGTAATCAACAAATTAAAAATCAAAAAATAATAATCTTACTTGTTTTCCCTGGCTTTGTGTCTGAAGTCATCAACTGCCTTCCTAAACAAGGTGACATTGCAAAGGTAACTGTCTTGGTCCTCTGAGAGTACACTATGGGGGAAAAAAAGTCCATTTAAAGTTTGATATTTATTCCTCTCTTTCACACTGAGGGCAGACTTCACAAACAGGAGGAGGAGGAACAGTAAAGGGCAGCAGCCCTTCTTCCCAAACCACCTCAATGCTAACCATCTGTGTTTACGATTTTTTATTTACAATGCCTTCACAGCCCTATGTTACATTTACCTCTCTCTAACCCAACAAAATCCAACATTAACTCAAGTGAAGTGTCCAAACTCTAAGGACCATGCTTTTCCATCTGTAACAGTGCCAGGCCGGCTGAGGCAAAACCAGGAGCCAGTTTATTTCCAGAGTTTCCCTGCTTTCTTGCAATAAGTACCTTCTTCTCTTCTGGAAAACAAATTCTCTCTCTCTCCAGCCCAACCCAGCCCACTGAGGCCTGGCCCACCCTCTCTGCATTGCCAGTACCTGCTACCACAGATCTTTCCTTTGTCTCCCTCCACATCTTAACTCAAAAACTGACAAATGCAATGGTCTAAATAACCTCTGACGCATCTCAGATTTTTTTTTATGCATCTCAGGGCTTCCTTCTAGGCTCTAGAAGATCCCAGCAGCGAGATCAGAACTTCCTCCAGTCACAGTTCCCATGGACATCACTGGAATGACTTTTCTAGACATGATGGGGAAATTTTAACTACCACATACATCTGAAATGCCTGGGGGAAAGACCTACTGATTGGAAAGGCAAACTTCACAGTTCATGTATACTATGATCCTGATTTGGCTTTCAAAACTTACCTACAGCTACTTATGTACAGAATCCCATGTATGAGGTCTATGAAGCTATACACTGAATTGTTCCAACAGTGATGATGGTGGGGCAAGAGAATCACTTGGTGGTGGGTGACGGGTCGGGGGGCGGGGGTCTCTTCTCCTTTCTATCTTTCCTGTATCGGGGTTTTTTTTTGTTTTGTTTTGTTTTTTTAGTTTTTATTTACAACATGGTACCTCTAAAATCAGAAAAAAATGTTTTATAAACCTGAGGGAGTGCTTGTGGAATTCAAAGATATTTTACTAAATAAGGGGGTGGGGAGGGGGGGAAAAGTTTAGTTTTCCCAGGAAGTCTAAGAACTGCCTGATTGGCAGTTAATTCAGGAGGCAACTACAATGCTTTAATGCAGAATGGCTAGAAGAACTGAAGCCACTGATTCTCAGTCTTCCTCTCCAGCAACAGGCCCAGCAGATGCCTCTGGGAGGAATGGCTACTGTCATCACTGACGAAGACGGAAACTCAGCTACTGTGGATTTAGAACATTTAAACTTCCTTTTAAAAGGTGCCCTCTCTGGCTGGCTCAGTCGGCAGAGTGTGTGACTCTTGATCTTGGGGTTGTGAGATTCGGCCCCACATTGGATGCAGAGATTACTTTAAAATAAAATTTAAAAAAAAAAAAAATTTTTTTTTTTTTTTTTTAATGAAAGGTGCCCTCTCAAAACGATTACCCTTAGTTCCTGCTCCCAGTGACTATCAAATCCAAAGCAAGGCAGCTACCAAGTGGACAGAACTTAATAAAAAACCTTTATTGATCTTCTGGTCTACCAGGCTTGACTCTAATATGCACACTGTGATCAAAAGAAATCCAAATCCAACCTGACAGGCTACTACAGACCCCTAACAATATCCCACCACTGTCACAGTGATCTTTTAAATTCATATGGTACTCTGCTGTTTTAAAGACCATTTCAAAAGCGCCTGATGTCTGACATGCTCTGAGACCATGAGCAGGGTGTCTATTACGCAGGCTCCTCTGTCATGTAGAGACCTAGGTCACGGCGAAGTTGTTTGGTGTATTTAAAATCCTTATGATGAAGGGAGCCAGGATAAAAATTCAGTCTTATTTTAGGACTAAATCCTGCTGTGCTACCTTATTAAGAAAAAAATAAATAGAAACCATTTATTTGCTTTTCCTTCCTGTCCCCAGGAAAGAGATTTCTTAAAATCTTATAAAAAAAACCAACCACGTGTCCTTGGTACAATGGACTTTCAATCATTTAACATGTACTCAGCCTCAAAAACAAAACAAAAACCACACACACCACCACCACCACAAAACCACGTACTGAGTCTCTCTATAAACGTGCACAGCTCTTGCTACATATTAGGAATAAAACTAGGGGGTGCCTGTGTGGCTCAGTCAGTTAAGTGTCCAACTCTTGATTTCGGCGCAGGTCAGGATCTCATGGTTTCAAGCCCCGTATCAGCCTGTGCACTGACAGTGTGGAGCCTGCTTGGGATTCTCTCTCTTTCCCTCTCTCTCTGTCCCCTCCCTCACTCGTGCTTTCTCTCTCAAGACTAAACTTAAAAAAAAAAAAAAAGGAACAAAACTAAGACAAAGTGGTTCTCTGACCTCAAGACACGGGTCTAATAAAGGAAACAGAAAGAAACAAGTAACACGATACAGAGTTGTCAGTGTATCAGAAGATATATGTGACATATTGGGGCAAAAAGGGAATAACTTTATCTCAGGGGCACCTGGGTGGCTCAGCCAGTCAAGCGTCCCACTTCAGCTCAGCTGGGGATTGCACAGTTCATGAGTTCAAGCTCCACGTCGGGCTCTGTGCCGACAGCGTGGAGCCCGGAGCCTGTTTCGGATTCTGTCTCCCCCTCTCTCTGCCCCTCCCCCACTCATTCTCTCCCTCTCCCTCTCCCACTCTCTCAAAAAAACATTAAAAAAATATTTCAAAAACCAACTTTACCTCAGAGAACATTAAAGAGTTTCACAAAAGCAGTGATGCCAAGTGGAAGTCTGAAAGACAGGCAAAGAAGAGAACATGCCAGTAGAAGCCCCTATGCAAACGCATAGAGGTGTGGAATAGCATGGTGCATTCGGGGAACTGCCAGAAAGAAGTGTAGCTGGAACGCAGGGTACGAAGGGTGTGTGTGTGTGTGTGTGTACACACACGTGCCAGTAACAGACTGGTACACCACAAAAATGAAAATGGCAGCAAGGCAGGAGACTGATGAGAAGCAGAAAATACTGGAGATGAGGGGCCCAGATAATGGCAATTCCAATCGGCCAGGCAAGAGATGGGAGTCTAAACTAAAGCAGTATTAGTAGCTATGGGAGTGAGGGGCGGGGGGGGGGGGGGGGGGGAGGGGAAGAGGGGGGGGAACAGCTTTAAGTTGGTGGACCTGTATGAATTGTTGGTATCTGACCACTCTTACGTACAAAATAGCAATTTCATATGGTTCAACCAAATGCTATGAATGGTAGAAATAACACAGCTGGTTAAATTGGGGTGGGGTGGGGCAGGGGTGGGGGAGGGAGAGGGAAGAGTTCGAAATGAAGGACTCCCATGTTCTGGTTTGGTAACTAGGCAGATCTTGCTCCCCCACACACAAGGGAGATGGGCGACTGAGGCTGAGGTTGGGGGGACAATGTCCTATGGTAGTTACCGACGTACAGACATGTGCAGTGCCCGAGAAATCCAGGCGTGTAAGTCCGAAACTATGGGGATCACCAGGCCACAGACGGAGATTTCAGGGTCCCAAAGCCGCAGGCAGAGGCCAGAGCCCTGGGGGTGGTTGAAAAGGCGCTGACAGAAGAACAGGTTGTCCCACTAAGACAGAAGAGGCCAAGTCCACTAGCCAATACTCAGGGCTACCAGATTCCGTCTCACTCATGCAATTCAGGCATAGAAGCCAGGAGGCTGCATTACAGGCTAATGAGGGGAGGAAGTCACAGGAAGCCACAGGGTCCAGAGACGATGGTGCATGCAGGACAACAGTTAAAGTGATGACTTCAGAGTCCGGGTTCAGCAGGAGAAGCAGCATGACTGGAGGAAATCAACAATGTCAATGTAAAGGGGTGGACTAGAGATGTGGACAAGGTCAAAGAGCAGGTTCTGTCACAGTGGAAAAAAAAAAAACAGAAAGAAGGCTCTGGGTCAAGAGCTGGATTACAGGTTCAAGCCTTTCTAAAAGTAAAGCCTTTCTAGAAGTCAGGGATGTGGCAAGGGAAGAGCATGCAAAAATCAAGTGGAGTCGGAGATCTGTGAGTGGCAGGGATCAGGGAGCTGACAAGCCAGAAGCTGGAGGGATTTCAAACCAAGCCAAAACAAGCAGTGACCTTAAGTGATATATGAGACCAAGGTATAGAAACAAAATGAAAACCAGAAGGAGAGGAAAGAGGTAAGAAAGTACCATCTTTTCATGATTAAACAGGGACGTAAACACTTCCCAGATGTGATGCTGGCTAGGAACTGGCCAGGGACAGCCTAAAAAGGAGCTCAGTTTGGCTTAACTCAGCTTGCCTAAGTTCTACTAGATTCAAATAAATGACCCAAACACACTCCCTTCTTTTAGTTCTATCACATAGAAGTAGCAGCACTATCTTCACACAGATGTAACCAGGCCTGAAGGAAACGTCAACATTTTCCAGGTGTTTCACGGCACTTTCAGTAACCCATGTGAGTGGCCGTGCTTCTGGAGCTCACTGAACTCTGCCTGCCACTTCTGATTTCTTAGTTCACTCCTAAGACTCAGACCTGCCATCTTCTCTGTCCCCTAACCAATCTTCCCATGTCACTGCAGGGGCATCTCTCCTGCTTTTCTTCATAAAAGTTATCTTTGCAAGCCCAGCTATACAACCCCAAGGAAACTTTTCTCTGCACAAGTTTTTTCTAGGCTTTCCTAGCTGCGTCCCTCTAGCCCCCTGAACACCAATCTCAGGGAAGAACCAATGCATTTGTGGTACTGCCTCCAAAACCACAGAAAAGGCAAAAGCTAACTAGCAATTGGACCTGGTCAGACTATCTTCACAAGCAGAAGTACGTAAAAAAGAAAAGTGGTAACCCTAAGTACCACTTAGGTGGTGAAAAACACCTCTCTTTGAGCAGGCTTTCCAACAGGAAGCAGAACAGCAGCCAGCCTCCACTTCTTTGGCCGTAACTTTGCATGGCATTTACACACATCCATCCCTACACTTATCTACACAACAGTGGCATGGCTCAAAGTCTGCAATAATTTTAAGAGTTAAGTAGAAAATTTCGCAGATAGCAAGATTCTAAGGTTTTTTTTTTTAAGTGACATTGTTTCCTTCAGGTTTGAAGACAGTATTTTTCAATCCATTCTCCTACCTCACAATTCCACTCTCCTCTTCACTGCTCCCAAGTAAGGACTTACGTACCAAAAAGCGACAAGTGAATGCATTACTACTCACAAAGGACTTAAAAATAAAGCACTTAGAACAATTACTAGCACACAGCAGCTACTCAAAAATGTTAGTTACTATGATCAGCAAAAAAAAACCCAGCATCAAGTCCTAGAGTTCTTTCCTGAACAATGGACAAAATTCCAGACTAACCCACTACAGCCTGTCTGTCCCCCATGAGTGAATCGTGCTATTCACGGTGCCGGCTGAGATGCTGCTGTTCTTGGGGACTAAATTTAAAAAGCTAAGCCTCATGGCAATGGTTCCAAATGTCTTTTGAACTGAGAAAAAGGTAGAACAGATGTTTCCACCGACTGGTGTTCAGGGAGTACTTATCTGTCATTCAGAAGACAGGTGTTGTCTATACTAAACCATTCCCACCTGGCATTTTTTCCTCTAAACTACTAAATTAATCTTCAAAAGATGTAACTCTCTGAAGTAATATTTTTAGAGTCCTTCTTTCAGAGTAAATCAGAAACATGTCTCTACACCACTCTTCTGGACCTTAGGCCTGGCATATATACAACTTGTGAGGACATTCCATATGCAGTGGGTCCGTAGTCCCCTCCTTCCCCTGCCTCTTGGACACCAAGTCAACCTCTTCGGCTTTAATGGCCTACAGAGTACAAAGGTATATGCAGTTGTTATTTGTCAGCTTCAGTGGAAAACTAATATGAAGACACCACCTTGGTCTTCAGTTTGCCATGTGAAGGGCTGGTGTGTGAACAGAAAGCATTCCCCGACATGGGGAAAAAAAAAAAATTTGTGATGAGCAGAGGTTTGTGGTTTAGTTCTCAAAAAACCAACGTTCATGAAACTACGATAATCATATGACCTCATGTTCTGTATACCTTATCAAGCCTTAAAACAACCTCATAACGTGTACTGGGAAGGTGTTATGCTTTTTTTACAAAGAAAATGAGGCCCAGAGAAATTAAGCCTTACCCCAGGTCACACAGCAAGTTGGTAGCAGAACCAGCAATAGAACTCAAATCCCTGGGTCCAGTACTCTATTATACTAAGCTACCTCCCATATAAAAACTGGAAAAGCAAATACTTCATGGGCCCAATCTCACTAATACCACTTCTTTACTATCTGCTATACTTTCCTCTCACCACATGTTGCCACCTCTCGAGGGGTATCCATACAAAAGAATCCTTGGGCGATGCATATGTACTGTATTTAATACTTCCTCGGAGAACACCTCACGTGGAATGATAGAACACAGGAAAAAATGACAAGATAGTGTCAACAGTACGAGCCCTAATGTTAAAAAACCTGACTTTTAGTCCTAACTTTGTCACCGGACACTAATACAGCCAAATGCAGCCTATTTAATTCTTCTTGCATTTTTACTTCTTTATCCACAAGAGCGGTAACTGCTCCAACTACTTCACAGAATTGTTGTAAATATCAAATTAGATAATGTATATTAATCTATAAATTTAAAATGCAAAATTTTTAATGGAAAATACAGATTACACAGTCTCTATGCTCACTGGAAAGTGATGGTGAGTATTTACAGAACAACATGGTACTCTAGCAGCCATTTTGGTACATTTCCTTTGCAAGAGAAATGAATGGCAGACACATAGTAGGTATACAATAAATACCGGACAAAACATTTTCAGAGGGTGGCACAGCACAGCAGAAAAAGTACCACACCAGTGACCCAGGTTCTAATTCTAGCCCTGCCATTAATGAGATGTGCGACTCTGGGCAAATCACTTCACCTCTGCGGCCTCAAACTTCTACATCTATAAACATGAGTGAGTCGATCATATTGTACAAAATCCCCTTCAGGTCTATGATCGTGATAACTAGAGTTGGCGTAACTTATTCATGAGGTGAAAAAGATGGTTCTGAAACCATAAATTTACCACAAAGAAAAGGTAAAAAGATATTTCCTAACCCAACATCCCAACTATAAAAGGAATTCTAGGAAAGCAACAGGTTTTACAAAGACTACTACTTACTTGCTAGACCTTGGAACTACCATTTCAGCTAGTGTTTCATACTGCTTAATCCAGTCGTTGTGGTTTAACCTACAAAAAAGGTACAGTAAGTAGTGGAAAGAAAAACAAGTCTTACCTCCTGCCATGTTGAGACAGAAAAAAATATGGGACAAACAGGAAATTCAACTAAAGTATACTTCAAATCTATGTCACACACAAAATTCAAGTTTCCTACTGAGAATGAATTTCAAATACGGTGAGCAGTGAAGCAAGAAATACAGTTCACCACTCTCTTACATCCAGTAACTATTGCAAAAGAGGCACATCCTAGAACTAAGTTTGGAAAGGTAGTAAAGCAAAGTATACGTTCTAAATTACCTTCAAACTTCAGAGTCAATAATGCATTACCTCATTAAAAATAAATTCAAAGGCCATACTGAAATCACTCATTTCTGTTCACTGGCCATTATGAAGGGCTGGATCAAACTATTTACCAAAAGCACAAAGTACCAGGAAGTATTGAGTAAATTAAGTGACAGTAAACCATGCTCCACAGAACATTGTGCAACAACTTTCTCTACAGACCAACGGATTTTGGGGGTGTGGGGAGAGAAGGTTATGTTTGCAATATAAAGAACTACAGGATTTATAGGTCAGGATAGTGACTAATTCATCATGGGAGGTGCCCCAGGTCCTAGGTTTCAATAATAGCGAAGAGAAAACTATAAAAACGTCTGATTTTAAACACAAATTTTCAATAAAAATAGAGACAAATCTTTTATCTGCACAAAGGTTATTTTCCTACATGCATAAAAACATAGACACACAGAAATTTATTATAAAAAATCAGTGCTCTATAGTATTCTGAATTTAGGGGAGAAAAGCAGAAGTCAGATGATAGTGTAGCCACAGTAAACTCAACGGAGGTGCTTTCCCATCCTTTCCAGGAGGCATCATTTTCTAACACTCCCCATTTTGTAACCAGATAAAAAAAAAAAAATGGAGAGCACAGCAAAGGAAGAATTCGTACACCGATACTGTGAAGAATCCCCAACTTTTCCACCTCAGTTTGGATCCTCCAAAGATTCCCTGATAGCAAGACTTCAGTTCAAGTCAGAAGTGAAATCATTAAGTGTTTCTCTCTCATAGACACACATGCGCACAGAGTTCTAATTCTTCCTATGAGTATCGAAAGGCCTCATTTTATTAACAATGATCAAATGTTAATTAACACAGAAGACCTAATCCAAAGATTTCAAAGGGTTACCTAACCCAGCAAACTATGCCGAGAGCCTGCAACTGTTTTTGTAAACAAAGTTTTACTGAAACAGAGCCACATCCGTTCTGTAGGTACAGTGTATGGCTGCTTTCAGCTACAACCACAAAGTCGACATGGCAAAGGTGAGTAGCTGTAACACAGACCCTATGGCTGGCAAAGTGTAAAATATTAACTATATGGCCCTTCACAGAAAAAATTTGCCAACCCCAGATCTAATCTATCCTTTGCTTCTTAAAGGGCTTAATTCATCCTAACCAATCATAAAGATTTTTCACAAGGGCCACCTGGCTGGCTCAGTTGGTTAGGCGTCCCAACTCTTGATTTCAGCTGAGGTCACGATCTCACAGATTTGTGAGTTTGAGCCCCACGTTGGGCTCTTCAAGCTCCGTACTTTCTCTCCCCATCTCTGCCTCTCCTCCTCTCTCTCTCTCAAAATAAATAAGTAAACTTAAAAAAAAAAAAAGAAAAGATTTTTCAGAAAAACAAAAGCTTCCTACTCCAAAAAATCTAAAATCTATATTTTTTTAAAAATCTAGGGGCGCCTGGGTGGCGCAGTCGGTTGAGCATCCGACTTCAGCCAGGTCACGATCTTGCGGTCGGTGAGTTCGAGCCCCGCATCAGGCTCTGGGCTGATGGCTCAGAGCCTGGAGCCTGTTTCCGATTCTGTGTCTCCCTCTCTCTCTGACCCCCTCCCGTTCATGCTCTGTCTCTCTCTGTCCCAAAAATAAATAAAAATGTTGAAAAAAAAATCTAATAATTTAGCATTATTTAATTTTTAAATAAGCCAACTCTACTAAGCTACTAAATTTGATTTGGAATCACAATTTATAATTGATGTCTCCATTATCAGATTATGAACTAAATTCTACTTACGTGCCACCTGAGTACATGTTAGTTGATGGAATGAATGACAACGTAATAATATTCCCTTTACAATTGAGTTCTATGGAAAACTTCAAATTACAGTATCAGACACTAACATTTTTTTTATATTTTAACAAGCAAACGTAATAAAAGACATACTTGGGAACCACGACCAGTAATGTGACGAGATACTCTGAATCAAGAACAAAGTCATCCTTCTTCACAATTTCTGCTAAACTTCTAGTTAGCAAACTTCCTCTGAGGAGTAAGAAAAAAATAATCAGGCTGATCATGCCTCCATAACATAAGAAGTATCAGGCTAATTACATTCACATCTACTATGTGTACACCTCAAGAGACTGATTAGTCTTAGGTAACGTTTCTACTTTGTAAGAAGACTAAATTTAGCTGAGTATTTCCCACCCTCACTATCAAAGAAATGCTACCATTTATCAATATTTGCCTCTAGTATCTCCCCTTGTGTTTGCTTTAATTATTATAATTCAACTCTTCTCCTGATTACATATCTAGTACCTTGACTGGGCAAGTGTTATTCATTGTATGCCAATTAAAACCTATTTCATCATAATTACAAAATTACATCATCTAAGGACAATCTCTGATCTTCCTCCCTCTCCCCAGGTATCATCTGATCCTAGGCAATTTTGGTTAGTTAACCCAATAATCAAATCAGTCTTCATTTGGTCTCCCAGTATATTTCATAATGAAAGTGACTTGCCCTGTTTGTACCACTGATAGTATCCAACCAACTTTCCCTCTGGAATATGAATGTGTAACTTGAATAGTTAAACATTTAAAGCTACACTTGCAGTGGTCATACTACAATGAGATCAAGAAAACAAACGTGTCCTATTTTTGGAAAATCTAACATGTAAAAAAGCTAAACTTGGAAAACAGATAAACAGACAAATTACATTCTTTGATAGAATTATTCTTTGATAAAATTCAAATAGAATTCTTTGATAGAATTCTTTTAAGCAGCAGGTGATTGCTATGCAATTAAACTATGATTCGATTTGAAACAATTTTAGGCAATCTTTCAGTGAAAACACAAATGGATAAAGGGACAAATTAGGACCCAACTCACAAGTTTTATAAAACAAGAATAAATCAGCTTCATCTGTTTTGACTAGTCTGAATTAATAAATTTTTCTCCGTGAAGTGAAAAAACACCATTTTAATTATAGAAATAGCATAAACTGGAATTCACTAAACCCCAACAATAGCTCATTCAGCACTTGCCCAATTCTTAATATTCACATATGCTTACGCATTCTTCCGTTCCAAATTCTGAAGATTCCCTTTCAAGTTATTATATGCGGATGCTCTAGATTTCAGGTCATTGTCAATCTGAGTCACTCCCTTTAAAAATGAAAAACAAAAATAAGCAAAATTTTTCTAACAGAAATAAAGTAGCTGTACCTGAACACTTTAAAAAACAAATACCACTAGTTGCTGATGTAACAACTATTATTTTAAAAGGACAACTTTTTTTTTTAATGTTTATTTAAATTTTAGTATACAGTGCAATATTGGTTTCAGGAATAGAATTGAGTGATTCATCACTTACGTACAACACCCAGTGCTGATCACAACAAGGGCCCTCCTTAACACCCATTACCCATCTAGCCCATCTCCCACCCACCTCCCTCCATCAACCCTCAGTTTGTTCTCTATTGTCAAGAGTCTCTTGTGGTTTGTTTCCCTCTCCTTTTTTCCCCCTTCCCGTATGTTCATCTGTTTTGTTTCTTAAATTCCACATGATTGAAATTATATGGTTTGGTCTTTGATTAATCTATTTTGCTTAGCATAATACATCCTAGCTCCATCCACATTGTTGCAAGTGGCAAGATTTCATTCTTTTTGATGTAAGAGCACAATTTAAAAGATGATTAAAAAATAACTTCCTTCATTTTTAATAACCCTGGTAATTTCCATATGAATCTTTTCTACTAAAGACAATGTTTTAGTCCACATATATTTTAATTACTGTTATGATACTACATCTTAAACCATAAATGGAATCTAAGCCACTGGGTATAGAGATTATTAATTAAAAAGCTTTAAATTCACAAGGCTGAAGGATTAATTTCCAAAAGTAATGAAGCTACACAGAGTTTTATTGTTCATAATGCCACTGTTCTTACATAGAATATTTTTTCAATTAAATTAAAATTGTGGTTAGATGTATTTATAAATGTTACAGAAGCTGATTTTTCAAAAACAGTCCTAAAACTACTAACAATGTAGGGAGAACATACAAATCAGCAGATTTAACATTTGAAGAATGAGTTTCAATTCAGCTCTACCATTAGCAGTTGTGTGGCAATACGGTAAGTCAATTCACCTCTCTGAGCCTATTTCCTCATCTATAATAGTATCAGAAAATGATGATTAAATCCTTGATAACTGGACCAAAATAAGGAGACATCAGTCATAGTCAGAGCACCACTTTATATTATCAAACTACTCATTTTCGTTATATTATAATGATTACCTCAGCTTTAAAATCCTTGATAATCTACTCATTTATATTTAACTATACAGCACTTACTCAAAGTCACTGAAAGCTAGGAAAAGGAAAGTCTGTCCAAGTAATTTAAACTACACTTTTCAGTTCAGTCAGGTCAGAATGTTGACAAACAGTTAATAGATCCTTGTCTATCTGCCTTGTTTGGAGTTTCAGGTAAGACTTTTATATTTTCTCTCAAGTTCAATGACTATAATATAAAAGGAACTCTTAACTCGGTGAGTTCATGGATGAGCTTCAGGATCTGTATACTCATTGAAACCGTACATAAAATCATGTGTACATGAATACAGGCATTTTTCTGTGTAGAGGGTCAATACTGAACGTCTGAAGGTGTCAGAAAACCCCTAAAGTTTAATGTCTGAAGCAGTACTGTATGTAAACATGCCAAAGTAATCATTATCACTAGCTGAATGACTCCTAAATCTTTAACATATTCCAATTTCCTGTTCTACATAATCTGTTAACCCTTAAAATTTGTAGCAGTAATAATTATAGGATTTTAAAGTTTTTTTTTTCCTTACTTAAACACTGTTGATGTAATATTTAAGTTAACCACTTAAGTAAGTAAACTACACAACTTGGATAACGTACACTGGAAACTATAACACTTTTTAACATCTTTCTTTTTTGGTAAAGTTGTAGTAATGGCACCTCCTATTTGTATCAGTCACATATAATTTAGTTGCTTTCTCAAAACCTAAACAGTATTTCACAGCTAAATACTTATAAAATCAATAAAGCCACTATGAATCAGTGTGTCCTACCTGTGTCATTTTTTATCTTACCTTGGCAATTATTTCAGAAATATTTTTCAGGGACTGCTTGATTGGGTATTTAGCCATGTCCCACTGAAACCTTGTTATATAAGTAACCAAGTCAACTGAAATAGGGAAATAAATTAATTACTGAGAAGCAATAGAACGTTCATAGTTTGCTACACAGTAATAAATTTTAATGCTGAAATTTGCATCGAGAAAAATCAGTAAAAACGTCATCACTGCTGGAGAGTCCAGATTTTTAAAATGTGGAACTATATTCAGTAATGGATTAATCAACATTTTTACTTTGTCATCTGACTGGATCTCTTCTTACTCAGAATTTTATATTTATAAATGCTCCTTCTAACGTGATGACTTAATAAATGGAATATGCACATACCCATGATATACCTCATATGTAGGAGAAACAGACACAAAGATTAAGAAACTACTCCTCAATAAGTAGAATTTGATGCAAGTATGTTCTTTCTTTGCCAGCCTACCCAAATAAACTGAAAATAAACCTGTTAAAACCAGGTAACAACTGTTTCTAGGAGTCTATACAACAATCTTCAAAACACAGGCCCTTTCACATTCAAATGAAAAGAATAAAAAATGTAAAGCCAAAGAGACACTCAACAACTATTCCCTGGAAAGTTCAGTAATCAAGATGACTTTACTTCTCAAGCCTAATGGGATCAAGGTCAAGGAGACCAAATGGCTAACTGGCAAAAATAATTTACATCAAAATATCCTTGTCTCCTCAATTTCTTCCTACATTAATGTTAAGGGGTCAGTATGGATGCTATTTCTAAAAGCAACTGCAGACGCAAGGCCACCCAGGTGGACTGTCAATCCCCATTCCACCTACTAGACTGCATGTCCCAGTTCATCAAATACCTACAAGATCAGTAAATGCATCCTAACTTAACATATCTACCTTCTATCCTTCTGCCCCGAACACAAATTAACAGAAATAGTAAACAACTAGGTCAGGATCACTACTGTAACAAAGAGCAAGAATAAATCACTAAATTTTTGTTTTACTAAGTATTTATTCAGCATCTATTATTTGCAAGGAGAAGAAATGAGGTTAGAGAAACACTAAATTAAAAATACAGTTAACTCCTGTCTGAGAAGAAACACTGCTGGAGATAACCGACTGTTAAGAGACCCGTGCAGTGTGGGATCAGGCCCTTGAGTGTGGCAGGAACCTTGAGAAAGCCACATCCCAGGCTTGTGGGGCGACTTTTCCACGACCGCCACATGTTCCAGTTGCCAAAGAGATGGATGAAACTGTTGCCACGTTTATCATGAGGACCATCTTGAAAATCCCAATGACTGAAATGATGAAAATCCTCAAAGCCTGGGATTTTTTGTCTGCAAATCAACTGCAGACCATAAGCTTCCGGCAGAGAAAGGAATCTCTCGTTCAGGACTTGGTTCTGCTCTGTGAGAATAAGTGTGCAAGTCTCCACGACACAGCCCTTTTAGACATCATTTATACTCAATTTCATCGGCACCAGAAAGTTTGGGATGTTTTTCAAATGAGTAAAGAACCAGGTGAAGACGCTGACCTTTTTTGATACGGAACAATTCAAAAGTTCATTTGAGAAAATTCTTCGGAGAGCATTAAAAAATGTGAGGGTCAGCTTCAGAGACGCTGAGGAGAATGCAGTACGGATCTGAATTGACTGGGGAACGCAGCATAGAAAGTCAAACCAGTACAAACCTGTCTGTGTGCTGTATTACTCCCAGACTCCCTACACCTTCACTTCCTTCTGCCACCTGAAGAGCAATATACCCCTTCTGGGTCAGGCACTGACAATGGCTAGCAATCACCGTAAGATTGTGAAAATGGACCTCAGAAGCCAGTATGTGGACTCTCTGAAGGCTATTGTTTTCAAACCGTATAGTCAGACCTTTGAAACTCACAACTCCACCAAACCTCTACAAGAAACCCTTGAGCCGGACATGCACACGGATTCAAGGACCATTCATGAAAACAGAATCGAAAAAGAGAGAGTCCGGAGAGTGACTCAAGAAACTTTTGGAGACTATCCTCCGCCAAGACTAGAATTTGCACAATATAAGCTTGAAACGAAATTCAAAAGTGACTTCCATGGGGGCATCTTGGCTGAGAGAAAAGAGCCCCTCCGGTGCCTAATGAAGTTCTCTAGCCTGCATCTTCTGGAAGCACTGAAATCCTTAGCACCAGCTGGTATTGCAGTCACACCACTTTCTCCATCGCTCACCCAATAAGGGAATGAATTATTTTAAAATCAGAGATAAATAAGATGTCTGTGGTTTTGTAAGCACGGTACTTCCTTGACTATATTGCACATGCATTTCAGTTAACAGCTAGCTGGAAAGCTTCTGTTTATGAACTTGTGTTTTAGAAATTCATTCTTAATATTGACAGTCCAGAAATGTTCAATATGCTTGTTGGGACTGATTCTTTCCTCCTCCAGTATGCACCCCGCTCCCCCATATCCTGCAAAGCATAGCAATTGAGGGCCTTTAAAAAGCGGTAAGGTGTCCTTTTCCTCACTCCTATCTCTCCTTGATCCTGGAGAGACTGGGTTCTAATTGCTTGTTTCCAAGGATTTTGTTTGAAGCCTTGGATCATGGAAAGAAACAGCAAGAAACTATCCTCAACTCAAAACTTTCTAGGAAAATCATAAAATTGGTCCATTCAAAGGGTAGAGTTGGGTCCATTAAGTTATTGCAGGAAGTAGAATATCAGATGATTCAGTAATATAATAGCTTCAATGTAAGTATGATACTTTTCATAATCTGTTTTATCCTACATATGGCATTTAAACTCACCATACTACAATGATTTGTGAATAAAGATTTCAAAACTGGTACATCAGTTACGTCTGATGGCAATTCTTCAGTGATCATCACAATATAGCATGTCCTTTCTTAATAACATTTCGAAATCTACTTCCTATTGTGTTCCACAAAGGATTTGGGGTATAAAAATGTATATTACAATTATGATAAAATTAAAAGGTGAGGCAGTCTTGGACAAATGGGAAAGCAAACGAAAAGCAAGGACCGAATAAAGGTAGAGATAAAACTGCCATGTAACAAGATACGAGTGCCTCCATCTGCTAGAAGATTGAAAAACTGGAGCGGAGTTAGCCAGTGGTCAAAGCAGAGAAGAAAACACCATTCGTGAATGAAGATATTTAAAAACTGGTACATCAGGGGCACCTGGGTGGCTCAGTGGGTTAGGCATCCAACTCTTGGTTTCAGCTCAGGTCATAATCTCACGGTTCGTGAGATGGAGCCTTGCGTCAGGCTCTGCGCTGACAATAAAGGGCCTGCTTGGGATTCTCTCTCCCCCTCTCTCTCTCTGCCTCTCCCCTGCTTGCTCTCTTTCTCTCTCTCAAAATAGATAAACATTTAAAACAAATTTTTTTAAATACAGTTAACTCTTAGTCAAACTACTCCATACTCTGCCTCGGCATCCATTTTGTGTGGCCAAGTGGCCCACAGGGAACTAGAAATTACAGAAGCCTTTTCCTTGGGAGCAGTTCTAGGTAAGAGCCTGCAGAGTGACAAGAAATGTGAGTTCCTGATAGACTCCTACTGATAAAACACTCTCCCCCACTGCCCAGGGCCTTCTCCCTAAGACAAGACCCCCTCAAAGTTTGCCAAAGCCCTACTCTTTTTGGTTTGAACTGAACAATCCCAACTTAGCCTGGGAACCCCAAAGCACTCCACCCGCAGACCCTAATAAAGACATGTGCCCCAGGTCCTGCCACTCTCTGCCTGCACCTTGATCTCCCCGTATGGTGCCCCCTCCCACAGGACCCGTGAGTAATAAACTTCTCTATTTCACTTTCCCTTGAGGTCTTTTGCTAAATCATGGCTCAACATCCCATGATACTCCAGGACTCTCTACTCAACAAATGTTAATATAACAAAATCACAACAGTGACATTCATCACAGTAGGCAATACAGGACAGAATGAAAGAAAAGGGTTACTTCTTAGTATAATGACATATCACTAAAGATGAGCCTAAATTAAAATAAAGTGTCATTTCATAAAGAACACCAAATACAAGTACAAATGACAACAGTGAGGTCAAACTATCTTTACAAAGTCATTATTATACCAAGCAAACTATTAGCTTCCAGCTACAGAGAGGTCAGTAGCAGACTACTCCATGGCACTAAGGTAAAGAAATGCCATATTCAAATTTGAGGGGAAAGGCATTCCCCCTGCACTAAAATTAAAAATTTTTATTCCAAAGCTTTAGAAGTTGGATGCTATTAAATACAAAAGCTAGAGAAGACAAGTATTCAGCTGGAAAAATGCTGAGACACATAACCTAGAAACACTGTAAATGTGAGTTAACAACTGGCTCCAGGAAAGAACTCAGGTAAATCTTTATAATATTGCTTTTAGAAGGACGTGACATCTATGTCATAAGCTATATTATCTACTATGTATGTAAGACTGTCTTACACAAAATGTTAAGGGGGACAAGATGTAACTGGAATATCACCAAATTCAGTAATAATAATTATATCTTTAGTGGCTTTCTATTATATTTAATATCCTTATCTATAGATTTTTTTACATTCTTTTTTTGTTTTTATAGCTAAGTCATTCACCTTATACAAGTCAGTATCAAATCTTGAAACATTAGCTTACCTCCGTTGGCCAACAGATTCTCCTGAACTTTATCTTTACTATCTTCTAATACATCAGCCATATATTGAGCCACTTTCTTAACCACCCTTGGGAGGGGAAAAAAAAATCAATAATCGTTTCCAGGAAAAAGACCTAAATTCCATGCTTTACAATGAACACACTACATACACACATGAATTGGACTATATATCCCTTTACATGTATCTATTTAATACAGAACAAATGGGTTATAATTTCTTAAGTAATGTTTTAAGGATAGAAGGGACCAAGGTTTTGTAACATGCAAAGCTGAACTGAGTAACCGTAGACTTTTAACTATTTAACTATTTCTTAACTATTATTTAACTATTTAACTACTATTAACTATTAGGAACAATGCTAAAGAGAAAACATGGTGTCGTTAACTACTGAGGCACCTACACATCACCTTATCAATCCCTTCATTTTATATAAGTAAAGACACCAAAGTATAAAGAGAATAAATGACTTAGTCACAAAAGTCACAAAATCACAAAAGCAGCTAATGGCAGAGCTGAGACTAGAAACATAGTGTCTGGACTTTGGTGTTCTTTCTCTGGTTCCATGTCTGCCTCTAGGCCCTGGGGGGTGGGATACAAAAGTATACAAGACAAAATATCGAGTTGGAAAGATACCAAAACATACAAATGACTAAATACAAAGCAATGTGTGGTTAAGTGCCAACTGAGATTACCAGGTTACAGAGAAGAGAAGCATAAAAGAAAAAGGGATCACTTTCAGCTACTGGAATCAAAAAGTCATAATGCCTCTGGGGCATCAGGGTGGCTCGGTCAGTTAAGTGTCCGACTCTCGATTTCGGCTCAGGTCATGATCTCACGGCTCATGGGTTTGAGCCCTGCATCGAGCTCTGTGCTGATAACGTGGAGCCTGCTTGGGGTTCTCTCTCTCTGCCCCTCCCCAGCTTGCGTGTTCTCTCTCAAAATAAATAAACTTTAGAAAGAAAAAAAAAAGCACAATGACTCATGAGCAAGGCAATAAAGGATAGGAATGGTTTTGAAAGGATGATTAAGATGGGAAGAAAGTATACTCTTGCTACAGGGCACCCTCCGAGTCAGGATCAAGAGAGGCAGAAAAGCCAATGGGCCTTCACAGTATTATGAGGAATCCAGGCTGCCCAGCGTGCTGAGAGGGGGAGGGGGGGCGAGGAAGGTGGCCCAGAGCCAGACTGCAGATAGACAGCCTCTGAGGTCAGACTTTACAGAGAAGTACAGTATAACACGGTCCAAACAGGGTTTTTGACAATTCATCTGAGGACCATATGCTCAATGGCAGGGAGAGTAAACCGGTAGACAAATTAAGAAACTCCATGCAATATGAACCAATAAGGCCCAGAAAAAATCCTATGCTGAATGACCTCAAACCTAATCAAGCAGAACTGCAGAAAAAATGATAAAGCTGTTAAGTCTTCACCTCGGATTTGTACACATATTTGGCTATGTCTCCAAAATTCACTTATCCCTTCAAAGGCGACAAACCATTATTCCCATATAATTTCCCAAGCATCTTGTAAACAGAACCATTTGCTATGAATATGCAAAAATGGTCATATGCTTGCCACAGAAATAGTTCAAGAGTGTAGAACGGCCTGGTGTCAAGTTTATACACTTAATGTGTAATTGAGAACTTCACAATCTCCCTGTGCATCTCCACAAAAGTTATCTATGTCCGAGTACACATGGTAACCTTAAAAGCTGCTCTTATCATTAGATTACTTGGTAAGTAAAAACTGTAATTCACTCCACATTATCGCAATGTTCAGACTTAAAAAGCTAACATCTGTCAATCCTACCAAGGTCTAACAACCACAGGATTTTTAAATTCTTCAAAGGTTTCAGGAAAACTGACAAAGACAAGTTGCATAACAGTGCAGAAGAGGAGACAAAATGCACAGGCAACTTTTAATTCCATGACCAAACAGACTGCATTTACCCTAAATACTTTCCAGATTCCTCCCCTAAAAAATGTGAACAAACCTTAAACTATATGCAGGACATTCCAATGACAATTTAAAGAAAGACCTATAGAGCCACCCAGGTGGTTAACAAGAATCTAAGTAAGTGTTGATAATTACATTCTCAGGGACTTCCCTTCTCCAGATTTCTTTGGTTGTCACCACCTGAAACTGTAATGTGGGGACGACCATCATCTCAGGAATGGCAACTACAAAGAGTTTTCCTCAACTAAAAATGTGTAATCCAGAAACCAAGAGATGATTCATACTATCAATCAGTCCGCTGAGAATATCATCAATAATTACTTTCACATTTGCCCTATCATGAATACATGAAATTAGTAACCATAAAGTACTGTTACTTTTTCTTTCATCCTTTTACTAATTCTTATGCCAAGTGTCTTGCCTCAGTTGAAGCTTGTAATATCTCTTGCCTAATCTACTTTAAACCTGTCTCCTAATTGGCCTCTTTGCCTCCAGTGTTAAAGACCATCAGTATATCTTCTGGTCTATTTACTTACTATATGTTGGTATGTTAAATCAATATAGAGAGGCAATATTTGCCTCTATTACCAGAAACATTGCATTATGGTGGTTCTATCAATTCAGAAAAGCCTAATAGCACACATGGGAAATCCTTCTACACAGACTTCAAGTTCCCTTAAAGCTTCAATCAAATACACATTTCTAAGATTCTCCAAAATTCTGTATTTTACAAAATTGTACCTATTCACCTAAACCCTACCTATTTAAAAGCTCTGTATTCCAAGAGTCAAAGGGATTATAGACTGATTCTGCCAATTAATCAAAATGCGAAGTTATCAAGGACCCACACCCATCTTCGGCTAAAACACAAAGTAAATTTCAGAAGTAACTGAAAGTGGAGTTTAGAAAAACCTACGCTCACGGATTAAAGACTTAATACTGGTAGGATGGCAACAATCCCCAAATTGACCTACAGATTCCACACAATCCCCCTCAAAATTCCAGCTGACTTCTTTGCAGAAATTTGACATGATCCTAAAATTCATATAAAAATGCAAAGAATCAGAATAGCCAAGACAACCTTGAAAATTTAGAAAAACACAGAGAATTGACACTTTCTGATTTCAAAACTCACTACAAAGCTACAACAATCAAGACAATATGGTACCGGCATAAAGACAGAAATAAGGAATAGAAAGAAATATAAAATAAAACTGAGAGTCCAGAAATAAACCCTCACATTTACGCTGAACTGATTTTCAGCAAGGGTGCCAGGACAATCAATGGAAAAAAAAAATAGTCTTTTCAACAAATGGTGTTAGGACAACTGGGTATCCACATGCAAAAAAAACCCCTGAATTGGGGACTCCTACCTCACATCATATACAAAACTTAACTCAAAATGGATGTAAGACCTAAATGTAAACGCTAAAACTGTAAAACTCTTACAAGAAAATATAGCTATAAAATTGTGTCACCTCGAATTAGGCAATGGTTTCTTAGACAAACAAAACACAAGCAACGAAAAATAGATACACTGGACATTAAAATGAAAAATTTTGTGCTTCACTCTCTCAGGTTTCCAAGACGACCAAGTAAGAAGGAATAATGGTCATGCCAAAAAGGGCCGCGGCCCCATGCAGCCTATTCTCTGCACCAACTGTGCCCGTCCCGTGCCCAAGAACAAGGCCATTAAAAAGTTTGTTATTCTGGGGCACCTGGGTGGCTCAGTCAGTTGGGCGTCTGACCTCAGCTCGGGTCACGATCTCACAGTTTGTGAGTTCCAGCCCCGTGTTGGGTAGGCTCTGTGCCGACAGCTCGGAGCCTGGATCCTGCTTTGGATCCTGTGTCTCCCTCTCTCTCTGCCTCTCCTAGCTTCTGCTCTGTGTGTCTCTCTCTCAAACATAAACAAACATTTAAAAAAAAAAAAAAAGAAGTTCGTTATTCAGAATATAGTAGAGGCTGCCGCAGTCAAGGACATTTCCGAAGCGAGTGTCGACGCCTAGGTGCTTCCCAAGCTGTATGTGAAACTACATTACTGTGTGAGTTGTGCCATTCACAATAAGGTAGTCAGGAATCGCTCTCACGAAGCACGGAAGGACCGAACACCACCACCCCGATTTAGATCTGCTGCTGCTGCCCCACAACCTCCATCAAAGCCCACGTAAAGAGCTAAGTCCTTAAGGACTGAAGAAAAACTGTTCTCTGTTAAAAAAAAAAAATAAGAGAGAGATTATACTTAAAAAAAAATTTTTGTGTGTGTGTGTGCTTCAGAGGTGCCTGGCTGACTCAGTTGGTAAGGCATGTGACTCTTAATCTCAGGGTTGTGAGTTTGAGCCCCACATTGGGTATAGAGATTATTTAAAAATAAAATCTTCAAAAAAAATTTTTTGCGTGTGCTTCAAAGGACACTATCAAGAAAGTGAAGACAATCCACAGAATGAAAGAAAATATGTGCAAGTCACATTATGATAAGGGACTTGTATCTAGAATATATAAAGAACTCTTAGAATTCGATAATAAAAAGGCTAATAAGCCAATTTAAAAATGGGCAAAGAATCCAAATAGACATTTCTCAAAGAAACAGAAATGGCCAGTAAATGCATGAAAAAATGCTCAACACATCATTAATCATTAGGTAAATGCAAATTGAAAATGCAGAGAAAGGGGTCTCTGGGTGGCACAGTTGGTTAAGCGTCCAACTTCAGGTCAGGTCACGATCTCATGGTTCGTGAGTTTCAGCCCCGCGTCCGGCTCTGTGCTGAGCCTGGAGCCTGTTTCAGATTCTCTGTCTCCCTCTCTCTCTGTCCCTCCCTCAACTCATGCTCTGTCTCTCAAAAATAAAATAAACGTTAAAAAATTTCTTACAAAAAGGAAAATGCAATGAAACACTACTTCATACCCACTAGAAAGACTATAATCAAACAGATGAATAGTAACAAGTTTGTCAAAAATGTGAAGCAATAAGAACCTCCATACTCTGCGCTGGTGGGTCTGTAAAACGGTGTAACCACTTTGGAAAACAGTCTGGCAGTTCCTCAAAATGTTAAAAATAGAGCTACCATATGACCCAGTAACCCCACTCCTAGGTACACATCCAAGAGAAATGAGAACATATGAGTATACAAAAACTGTACACAAATATCCATACCAGTATTCTCAAAAAGTAGAAATAGCCTAAATGTCCACCATCTGATAAATGGATTAATAAAATATGGTACCTCTATACAATGGAGTATTATTTGGTAACAAAAAGAAATGAAATATCAATACACGCTGCAACATGGATGAATCGTGAAACATTATGCCAAGGAAGAGAAGCCAGTCACAAGAGATCACATATTAGAGGATTTCATTTACACGAAATGTCCAGAATAAGCAAATCTGTAGCGCCAGAGAGTGGGCAGGGGATAAGGGGGAGGCAAGGAATAGGATGTTTGTGATGGTGGTAGTGGGAGAGTGATGAAGATGCACCGTGACTGACTGTGGCGATGGCTGCACAACTCTACGACTATTCTAGAAATCACTACACTTAAAGGGTACACGTTGTACACTTTAAACAGGTGAATCGCATGGTATGTAAGTTATATCTCAATAAAAATATTAAAGATAGTCACCATTTTCATACTTCAAACAGGTATATTTTATTGTATATAAAATGTACTTTCATAAAGGTGATTTACAAAGAAAACAAAGAGTCATTTTCTTTTATTATTTTATTTATTTAAATAAATTACTTATTAGCATCAAATTAAATTATTATTTATTTATTTTTATTTATTTTGAGAGAAAGAGAGCACTAGCAGGGGAGAGTTAGAGAGAGAGGGAGAGAGAATCCCAAGCAGGCTCCACGCTGTCAGCACAGAGCTCCAGGTGGGGTTCAACCTCACGTACCGTGAGATGATGACCTGAGCTGAAATCAAGAGTCAGACGCTTAACTGACTGAGCCACCCAGGCGCCCAAGAGTCAGCATCTTCTAAAACCATTCCAATAAGTAGACTATACATGTGATAATAAACCCAATGTCCAGGTAGCCTGAGAACAGTGACTCATTTTGCTCTAGTCAATGCATATAAATACATTACCCTTCTACAAATGCATCCAGTTTAGCCAGTTCATCTGACAAACCAACCAAGACATCCAGTGTGCCAACCTAGAAGGGAAATACAGCATTTTACTACTTAGGTTTCATCCCCTGCCATTTTTTTTTTTAACAAGGTGATACAACACCTTGATTTGAAGGGCCCATAAATCCTAAGTTCTCCGTATTTTATTCCATGATGTGCAAGTGTGGTTAAAAAAGTTTGCCAGACATCTCAAAGGTATTTATATGCACGGGATAATTCTCTAATTCATGGGTACAGCCAGCATTTAAGAGGTGAAGATTCTGCAATGGCAGGCCTATGCGTCTGCTTCTACTGCCCAGTGATGGGTGGACCATTTGAAGTCATGGTTTACAGCAGCAGCTCTTAAATAGGGAGGGGTCCATGACTATCAGTGTCTCAAAGGAATTCGTAACTCCCAAAATACGAAGAACCGGTAATTTTAAGTTATTTCTTAAATGATTGCTCTATATAACTACCTGCTAAGTTACCCAGCAAAATAAAAATACTGTGATTTTTCCATTCTGTAAAATTACTGATAACCTCCTTCCCTTTGAGGCTGCTAGGTTACAGACCTTCAATAAATATTAAATAAATTAACCCCATTAAATAACTAAGGTAGACCTGCAAAGTATGATTAAAGAGGTCCAATGGTAAAACGTTTGCAACATTACTGAAACTTGCATGAATTTAATAACAAAAAACTGGGTTTGCTGTGATATTGAAGTATATTACTAAGATTTTTCACTTCTGAAGATATATGTGAATGTAATATATCAAATATTTTCATAACATTTCTCATTACAATTCAAATTACAATTTAGAAAAGCACAAAAGTTTAGAAAAATGTTATTCACTTTGGTAGTTTACTTCTAAAATCTCAAGTTCCTCATTATTTAAAATGTGAAGATAAGAGGGGCTCCCGGGTGGCTCAGTCAGTTAAGTGTCCAACTTCAGCTCAGGTCATGACCTCTCAGTCAGTGAGTTCGAGCCCCGTTTTGGGCTCTGCGCTGACAGCTCAGAGCCTGGAACCTGCTTCAGATTCTGTGTCTCCCTCACTCTCTGCCCCTCCCCCGTTCGCTCCTCTGTCTCTTCTCTCTCCCTCAAAAGTAAATAAACATTAAAAAAATTTTAAAGACCGAGAGAAAATCAAATTAGAAAACAAAATCTGAAGATTAGAAAGAACAAGATAAGTTTTCAATTATGCCAATGGCTAGAAATGAGTTTTTTTTTTGAAGGAACCCAGATCTCTAATTTCTACCAAAATGTAAGCAAAGACAACTGTTCTCTTCACAATGAACTCATACACTACTTTGCACCATGCCGTTTTACCTTTAAGTCAGGAATGTTAAATTTTGAAGTAATAGCAAGATTATTGTTCTTTGTAGTTGCTGCATGCAATTTCTCCCATGTTTGCTGACATGTTTTCTCCCCAGGAGCAGATATAAGCCAGAACTCAGTCATATTTGTTACCAAGTGTTTCTTTCCAAATCAAAAGGGACTCTGAAAGGTAAAACGAAACAAACAAAAAATACCTTCAATGCCATTTGTTTCTGAAGTATTTCAGAGTCACAGGGTAAGTGATAAATATTAACCTTTTTCAAAACAAATCCAGCATTGGCAGCTGATCCCAAGCAGAGTCAAATGTACCTACCTGAAGTAAATCCACATAAATGGTAAAAGGGGATTTATTTATGATACTAGGGGGAAAAAAGATGATAAAAACCTAATTAGTATCTAATTTTTTTTTAACTACAAAACATTCTAAAATGGGAATTATTCAAAGAGGTGCAGCTACGGAAAATACCAGCCACCAAACATTTCATTCCACAAAAGCAGTAGGAAGAATCACAAATTTACAGGCTAATCTTAAACTTTTAAAACAAAAAACCAAAATAGGAAATTTTAAAACATGCGTAACTTTTACCTTTGAGAAGGAACTGAATCAATGCACTTGAACAGAAGCCACCAAATAAATTTGTCACATCTGGCTTAGCAAATCCTACAAAGTTAGCCAAATTAGTTATTAATTTTAACCCATATTCAACCTAAGGGAATCTCCTCACATCCCTGGCATATAGTTAGCTGCCATCAAACTTTACGAATTTGCAAAACAATCTTACCAACTGGCCTTACACTTAAAAATATAACAGGGCGGGGGCTGGGGGTGGTACACTATTGGATCTAAGTGAGAGGCTGTGGACCTCCCTCTCCAGGCAGTTCCATTAAGACACAACCAACCCTCTTATACAATCTCTCTCCTTCCCTCCCACATGGAAAAATAAAAGTCCAGAGCCAAATATATTCAGAATCTAAGTTTAGGTAAAGCACACAAGCTCCTAAAAATGAAAATATTACCGCACCATTATTTCTACTTGAATATGTCTTCATCAGGACCACCATAAACTTTCTACTACCAGTCACTGTTTACACTCTCCCGAATAGAAAAGAACACCTTACAAAGCTGTCCTGATAACAAAATCATGTAAAGAACGTGAAACGACTTTGTAAATTTAAATTTACTTTAAAATATAAAGTATAATAATCATAATGGACTTTTATTAACTTCATAATTTCACTCATCCTATTTTTAGAATTGTAATTAAGGTAATCCTAGGCAATCATTACACAATTGAAAGTGAACACAGATGCCATTCTATATACTTTGTTATCTTTTTCCAATTTCTGTTTATACAGATCTACTACATACCAGGTACTGTTTTAAATGTTTTAGGGGCACCTGCATGGCCCGGTCAGTTAAGCATCCGACCGCAGCTCAGGTCATGATCTCGTGGTTCGCGAGTTTGAGTCCCACACTGGACTCTGTGCTGTCAGCTAAGAGCCTGGAGCTGGCTTAGGATTCTGTGTCTCCCTCTCTCTCTGTCCTCTGCCCACTCACATTCTGTCTCTCTCTCAAAAAAGAAGTATTAAAAAAACAAAAAAATAAAATAAAAATAAAAATAGGGTGGAGCACCCGGGTGGCTCAGTCGGTTGGGTGACCGACTTGATTTCAGTTCAGGTCACGATCACAGGGTCGTGGGATCGAGGTCCATGTCCGGCTCCACACATGGAGCCTCCTTGGGATTCTCTCTCTCTCTGCCCCTCCCCTGCTGGTGCTCTCTCTCAAAACAAATAAATATTTTAAAAAATGAAATAAAAATATCTAGGGAAAATATGGTACAACGTTAATAACTGTTAAATCTGGGTAGTAGGTACACGATGTCTGTTAATCTAAAGTATTTGAACTTTTCTGCATACTTGAAATATTTCAAAATTAAGTATTTTTAACTGTTACAAGAATGTAATTACTTTACAATAAAATAAAACAATGTTTAGCAAATTTATAAATTTTAATGGACTCTCAAACAGAATATCCAGAGAATAGTCTTGTTACTATGTTAATCCCCCAAGCACAACTTTTCTGTTTTAAAACTAGTCAAGATGCTTTCTAGTCTGTTCATACTGTGTTATGACCAAGTATAGTAATATATTGAACAAAAACCTTCCTGATGTCTTGGAATTTTTTGTCAAGAAATGCTTCAGGGTCAACATATTCAGGAACTCTAACTGCAAAATATTGTAAAGGTAAGAGCTTGGGCTACACTTGTATTAACTCCAGAGTCCATCTCAGTAAGTTGCTCTTTAAATTCCTGATGAAATGTTGTGGTTCTATCTCCTGCTTTCCTGTCTTCCCCTAACCCGAATCACCTCACCTAAGCTGCTCCAAACCTTGCTATCCTTTCATTTGCCTTTGGCAACTTTGGCTCTGGCTTTTCCCCTTCTCTGGTCTCCTCCATCTAATATTCTTGCACTTATCAAATCTAGTTTTTTTTTTTAGCCCAAACACCAGTCATAGCACTACCTTAAACTTTAAAATTCTAAGTTGATCAGAGAATTCCATAACATCTTTAAACCTCTTTTACTAATCCAGATCTTCTACATGATGGTAGTTTTTGGAAATCTGAGGTTTCATTATATTTATACAAGCAGTTTTGTTAAAGTGTATCTGATGACATTTTATACCTCCTCTCCCTTCCAAAATAGCAGGTGATTAAATCAATAAGTTCTTTCTGATATTTTAAAATTATCCAAAGTGCAGCTTCTTCAAAGACTGTAATAATATGAGCTATTACAGTAGATGTCACTATCATACCATTTAGAGTTCTAGAAAATCTTTTTTATCCAACAGGTTTCCAAAGTATTTCAAAAAATAAGAAAAAGAACCCCATTTTTCATCTATAAATAACTGCCCTATCCTATTTCACTGAGCTATTATCAGGACCAAATAAAATAATGTCACGATGATTCTAAGCAAAAGTAGAGTCTAGAAATGTCTAGGAAAGAGATACCTGCCGGCTCAGTCAATGGAGCATGTAACTCTTGATCTCCAAGTCATAAGTTTGAGCCCCACACTTAGCCACCAGAAATCATAAGTTTGAGATTGGTTAAAAAAAAAAAAGAAAGAAAAGAAAAGAAAAAGGAAATGTCTAGGAAACTTATAGAAAGTACTCTAATTCCATTTTAAACTGGAGCCCTCTCTAGGGCCTAATTGTTTGGATATGAGGAGGAAAAGGTGTTCTCTATGTTTGGTATTATGTTATACACATCTCATATGCTATCTCATTTAATTCTCACGACAGCCCTATGAGCTAGGTAGTAATACTTGGGAGAGGTTCTCATTTACCAAGGCCACATGAGTGGCAAGTGGGGTTCAAATACCACGGAGTTTGACTGTAAAAGGCTATGTACTCTCTATTGTGTCATACTAGAAGAAAATGTTCCGCACTCAGACCCACATGAGCTCCGCTATTTGAAGAAATCCATGCGTAACCTTAAACCGTTTTGTCCTGCTTCCTTCTGGGCTCCAAGCAACCAGTAGGCCCAAGGAATTCTAAATAAATTGAGCTTCCCTTCCCTTTTCTTTTCATCTAGGATCATCAGAATGATGATGTTGATGTCTGGAACAGCAACGCCCAGCACCCCAACTATCCTAGCTCCTAGAAGGAACAATGATACCTCCAAACAGAAAAGCAAAAAAAATAGTTTCAAGAGATATGGAGATAGAATTTAAATTTAATTAAATTTAAAAAGAGAAAAACAGCACAAACTTTAGAGTCCCATTAATAGTTAAACTCCTGACTCTATTCCCTCACTAGTTTCCTCATCTGTGGAATACTATAAATCTCTTCACACAACTGTTGGAAGGAATCAACAAAATGATGAACCTAAGAATTGCCTTTGAGAACAGCATCAGTAAGTCTTATGCAAAATTCCTTTTGTTCTGTTTTTGAACAATGTCCACTGTTACCCTGTGGACACAAGTCACATAAAAAAATTTCTCCTTGAGGGGCGCCTGGCTGGCTCAGTTGGGAGAGCATGTGACTCTTGATCTTGGGGTCACTGAGTTCAAGCCCCACACTGGGAACAGAGCCTACTTAATTAAAAAAAAATTTTTTTCCTTCAAGTTTAAAAAACTTTAAGCTCAGCTCCATATAAAATTTATCTTTGCAGATGAATATACATATATCTTAAATGAAATTGTATTGTTAAACACATTTCCCCTTTTCTCTCAGCTGCACTGAAACAGTCAAAACTGGGTGTCCACTGTTTATCTTCTCATCAAGAACCTAGACATTTCCATCTCCTCTGAATGCTTCAAATGACTTCTGTTTTTATTCCTAATCATTTCCCTTTTTTCATCTTGCATACTGGAAGTCAGGCATAAATACACACGAATCATATGTTTAACAAAAGGGAAAATTAAAAGGTACCCTAATCAAATGTTGGAATTCCTCAAGACTCAGACCTAGGTCTGACTCCCTCTGTTATATTTGGGTATAAACATGTGCGTGCAATTTTTCTCTTGAGGATGTTATCTATAACAAGACAATTCCAGGCTAGATGCTGAACTCTCTCAAATTTTTACCTCCAGCTCAGACTCCTCTGCTGCATCCAGAGCCATACCCAACAAGCCTCCTCAACTAACTACAAGACCTCTCCACTTGGAGGTCTCAAAAACATGTAAAACCCAGTGTTTTTAGTCAAATTCATGTCTTCCCCCAAACCTCTTCCTACTCCAGTGTTCCCTGGGTTATTACAGGTATACCCCTGCAACATTAGACAATTAGAACTGCCAAATGTCATCAAGATAACAGTCAATACTTACTGGGCACTTCCTATCTCCCAGCACCAATAAAAACACTTCATATATATTAACTCATTTAGTATGTTTAAAACAACCTTATCAGATGGGTAGTAGTTGCAAAGAAACCAAGGCACAGAAAGTACCTCATATGAGATACACCACAGAATGGATATCATACATTGTGACAGTATATATTATATGCTACAGATAAATATATTATATGCTCTCATAGCACCTTCTTTTTAGTGTTTCCCTGAGGGACACTTTTTATTCAAGTCTTTCTTCCAAATAAACTGCCCATTAGAGTTGGTGGAAACCATAATTTTTGCTCACAACTCAGTACCTGGCACAGAGGCCAGTATGTAGAACCTCAAAAAGTAGCTACTGAATATTTGTGAATGAATAAATGTGAGGATTAAATGAGATAATCTAGTTAAAATATCTGGTTTATTACTGATTAGCTCCCTTCACTTCCCCTATATTTTTAAAAATCAACTTTATGAGAATATAAAGTTTCATGAGTTGTTGACAAATGTATACACCTGTGTAACCACCACCACAACCAAGATTTAAAACATCTCTTTTGTCCCAAAGCCTTCCCCCACACCCAGTCCCAGTCAACTCCTACTGCACTGCCAGCCCTGGGCAGATGCTGATCTGCGGTCATACGACAGCTCTGCCTAATCCAGTTGCAAAGAACTATACATGAACTATACATGATGAAAATACATCATGTATTCTCCGGTATCGGACTCCTTTTGCTCAGCAAGTCTTTGGTATTTGTCCATGTTGTATCAACAGCAGTACATTCTGTTTTACTGCTTATTAATTCATTGCATGAATGTACTACGGTTTGCTGATCTATTCGCATGTTGAGGGACATTTAGACTGTTTCTGCTTTGGAGCCATTGACAACAAAGGTGCTATGAACATTCCACGACAAAGCTCTTTTTGAAAATATATTTTCATTTCTCTTAGATAAACATCAAGAAGTGGAATTCCAGAGCTGAATGATTAGCATATGTTTAACTTCATAAGAAGCCACCAAACTGTTTTCCCAAGCAGACAGGCCATCAGAAAGGTATGCAAGCTCCAGGTGTTGTATGTGCTCACTCAGTGCTTTCAACTTATCAATTCTGATGTCTAATTTACCAACTTTTTTCCCCATAATATATGCGTTCTGTGGCATAAGAAAAATTTGCCTATTCCATGGTCACAAGGATTTATCCAGCTTAGACTTCATTGAGCTTCCTGAATCTGTGTTTACTTTTCATCAAATGTGAAAAAATCCCATCCATCTTCTTCTTCAAATTTTTTTTCTGCTTCCCTTTCTCTTCTCTTGATACGAAAATCACACATTAAACCACCTAATACTGTCCCACAGGTCAAAAAGCTTTGATTCATTTTTTTTTTTCAGTTGTTTTCTATGCTTCAGTTTGGGTATACTCTTGCTCTATCTTCTAGTTTGCTGAACTTTTCTTTAGAGTATCTGCTATTCATCTCACAAAGTGAATTTTTCTCTTTAGATGTATTTTTCAGCTAAGTTCCATTTTCAAAAGCCTTTCATTTTTATCCTCATTATGTTCCGTTTTCTGTTAGATCACTAATTCACAATGTTACATTGCCAATCACTGGATTTTGTCGTCTTATAAGAATGTTGTACTCTCTTCTGACAGGTACTTGAGAATTAGCATAATACACTGGAGGCTTATTTTTAAACTTTGTTAGAATGTGTCTAAAGCTAATTAAGCTCTACTACTAAGGTCTTTCTGGGGATTCTAGTGAATGCCCTAGGTATTCAAACACTTCCCAGCCCCATGTGCCCTGGATATTGTTCCACTTAAAGCTCTCTAGTCATTCTTTGCTGGGCCTCCTACAGAGACCTCTATACAAATTTTTGGTGGTTTTTCTGTCTGCCTCCCTCCTTTCTGACAATATGATCTGCAACTTCCAGCCAGGTAAGTGTTCCCCAACTCCAGTCTCCTCAATTCAGCAAGACCAACATGCTTTACTTGGTTTTTCCTTCTGAGACCATGATCTAAAGAGTGACTCCAGACAGAAAGCAATTCCAAGTAGAAAGCAGAGGAACTATGGATCTCGCTTCATTTGTTTCCAGTCTCTCAGTTCAAATACTACCTGTTGTCCAATATTTGGAAGAATTTTTTCATATATTTTGTCCAGCTTCCTAGTTGTTCATGGTAAGAAAGCAAGTATGGTACCAGAAGATCCATCATGGCCAAAAACTGAAGTCTCATCTAGTTTTGTTGTATAGACTGTTCATCAGTTTTTGTTGTAAGTTATCTGACTGTTCTGTTTGTTTCTATGTAGGGATCCAGCCATAACCTTCCAGCCTCTCTCAGCAGTGTTTTAACATTTAATAGAAAGCAGGAGTAACAACAATGAACCTGAGAAATGTGAACAAGTTTAAGCTGACTGTAGTAATACTGTGAACACAACAATGAAAATGTATTGCTTTAGTAATATGGGGAGAAATTGTTCGTTTTTGTTAAAAAAAAAAAAAAAGAAGAACAGATGGGGCTTGAATTAATGTCCCACACATTCATACATGTTATTACTTCCAAAATGTATGGCATGCTGACATGATTGATAAAACAAATTCATTTAAAACCATTAAAAAGACATAATAACTTGCTATTAGTACTTTCTCCTCAATCTAAAATAACTATATAATACCTGAAAGACCAAAAAGTTTTGTGCTTAAAAAGAGACAATTTCTAGAAGGCAGTTTCAATATTTATCAAAAGCCATAAAAATGTACACATGTCCCAGCTATCCCAACTTAAAGAAAGGAAAGGATGTATGTACATGTGAACATTAAATTATAAAGAAACTGTTAAAGATTATCTCTTGGGAGTGAATAATGAATGTTCTCATTCTTCCTATACATTCCTGTTTCCTAAGTTTTCAATAATGAAGTACTATATGTGAACACACACACGTGTGCATACACACACACACACACCCGACACAATTTATTTAAAAAGGCAGTATCCTCACACTTGAAATCATGTAAAAGTTTAGAGACCACTAAATGGCATGGTAACAATGAACCCTGGAGATAATACAAAAGGGCAATGCTGGTTAGTAATAGTTACGTCTGAAGCATGAGATCAAGGTCGGTAAGCAATCCTTTTATCTCACTGGAAATTACAGCCAGAGAAAACCCAAATGCCAACTTCAGGAAGCACAATGTAATGGCCAGAGCACTGCACTGAAAATATGAACACCTGAAATCTAATTCCAGTTCTGCTTATCATTGTCTGTGTAAGTTTCTTCATTTGTAAAATGAGAGGACTGGATACGATATCCAAGATCCCTTTCTCCTCCTCTATTCCATTAATCTATACAGGGTGAGATCCAAGAATTTTTTTTTTTTTTTTAATATTCTTGTTACATCCCTCAGGTAATTCAGGTGATCACTCCGGTTTCAGAACCACTGTCCTAAAATAGGCATTTCCGTGATTAAGTAGTGGATTGCACACTGATTATATGGTGAATGTTATTTAAAAAATGGTAGATATTCTTTAATAAGATGGCTAAATGTCATATAATCAAGAATCATCCAGTATTGCTAGTTCTATAATACAGAAATGGATTTTTGTTCTGTGGAGTTTAGAAACCCACTTTTTGCATGCTTTCCATGGCAGGTTATAAGCTTAAAATGTGAAAAGCAATATGATATCAAGTACAGAACAAAACAAAATCTGAGTAAACTCTTACTTTGCTCAAGAAATGCGAACTTTTATTTAATTTATGAAGGACAGCATTCAGAGGATTTTAAACGCCCTACATAAAAGTCCCTTCTTTGACCACAGGGTAGAATCCAGATTCATTCCCAAAACTTCTCCTTAAAAAATTTTTCCAACTCTAAAAAAATTGCTGTAGACGATAGAAGGCTGATTAACTCGCAAAAATGTCTGCCCCTACTTTGCTTCTTTCCTGGAAATAAAACTCAAATCTGCCAGTCTTCACTGTCATTACTACTGATGTCCTTGTCTGAGTTTTTCTACTTTATCTTCACAATCTTCCTGAACTCTATCAATCTTGTCCTCAGGCCTGCCTACCTTTAGTCCTCTTTCTACTTGCCTCCGCTCAGTCCATTTTGCACAAAACAACTCCTTTCCTGTTTAAAACAACTCAAACTTCCCTTCACGAAAGATTTCCCCAACTACACCCAACCATGCACTACAACCATTATTATAATACCAAACCAGTATGTCCCCCTCAGTATGTTCTCCCTCAACCCATTTAGAACCATGTAATTAACTGCATTAAAGCAGACATCTATTTTGTGTTTTGTCACATGTCTCTTGCTTGACTGTAATTGTTTTCAATTTAGGATCATATCATTTATCTCACCAAATGTTGTGGGTGCTTAAGTTTCCAGAACCGTAGTAGGATCTAAGAAGCAAAACAAATAAAATGAACTCCCTAGCGTGAAGGAGCTTACAATTTTGAGGATGCAGGTCTGTATGAGTAGGTAGGTCTGTGTGTGTAGCTAGGGGTGGGAGGGAAATTTAATCCAGATGACAAGATAGAAAAGAAAAATCAAGGCAGCATCCAGTGGAAACACAAGAGAAACACGGATCAAATTTTTAAAATACTTCTATATTGTCTGACTGCAGTAAGTATGCTGCTTTTAAAAACAAACTAACAGTGGGGCGCCTGGCGGCTCGGTCAGTTGACTGACTGACTTCGGCTCAGGTCGTCATCTCACGGTTCATGGGTTCAAGCACCACATCAGGCTCTCTGTTGTCAGCAAAGAGCCAGCTTTGGAGCCTGTCTCCTTCTCTCTCTGCCCCTCCCCCTCTCTCAAAAATAAACATTAAAAAAAAACAAAACAGTAACAATTATTTTTCAAAATGGAAGAAAGGAGAGAAGAAAGGAAAACCTGGGTGCAAAGCTCTGAGACTATTTACTGTTATCAACCGATTGCTGGGAACCTGAAGGCCGTGGATTATTTTCCTACCACAATTCACTTGAATATAAAACAAAAACAGTAAAGCAATAACTATCACAACATAAATGGTGGGGATAATAAGCTCAAACAGAGAGCTGCTAGCATTCCTTTTTGAAGGTATGAGCCGGACCCAACTTAGGGGCAATCACAGAAAATATAGCACCCCTGTAAGTGCTCCAACACTGAACTGACTTTAACTCTTTCAGAAAACAATACTTTAATCTTTGAAACGCAACCACCTTTCGCAGTAAATAAATTTTTGCAATGAGACTGAAGGTGGTCTATATGCAAAACCACCTCCTTTTCAGTCCTTGAGAATACAGGTTTACTAAATAAAGTGCCTATTTCAATAAGCACGAGAAGAAACACCTTGGATGTCAGAGAAATATCACATAGTCTTCCAATTGTGATTTAAAAAACTAATAAATTATTTAATAAAATTAAAAAAAAATTTTTTTTAATGGGGGGCACCTGGATAGCTCAGTCGGCTAAGCATCTGACTTCAGCTCGGTCATGATCTCACAGTTTGTGGGTTTGAGCCCTGCATGGGGCTCTGTGCTGACAGCTCAGTCTGGAGCCTGCTTCAGATTCTATGTCTCCCTCTCTCTCTGTCCCTCCCCTGCTCACACACACTCTCTCTCTCAAAAATAAACATTAAAAAAAATTAAAAAGAAAAAAGAACAACTTTTTCCTCTTTGAATGTTAAAATTCTACTCTTCAAAACAGAACCATCTTGAGATTGTGGGAAGGGCTTGGCTTACTGGTAATAAAACTTGTTTAAAAGTTTCTAGTAACTAAAAGGGGAATTTTACCTTTCAAGGAGTAGTCTCATGACTCATACAGAATGAAACTTAAAAACTGTCAGAACATATTTCTTTAAATAAGCCTTAATTTTTGCTTTTTTCTGTTTTCAACTAAAGTATTTAAAATTGTTCTATAATCCCATTACAGACTACCTGAATTTCATGCCATAAATACATTTAAAGATGGAAGACAATTTCATTTTTAATAGACATAGTTTATAAATGATCACCATTTTTATTTCAGTTGGCTAGAAACAATTTGTAAAAGCCAAGCCTGGGGCACCTGGGTGTCTCCGACGGTTGAGCACCCCACTCTTGATTTTGGCTCAGCTCATGATCCGAGGGTCATGGGATCAACCATGGGTCGTGGGTCACCTCACCCGTGTCAGGCTGAGTGTGGAGCCTCCTTGAGATTCTCTCTCCCCCTCTCCCCCTCAGCCCCTCTCTCCCACATGTGCTGTCTCTCTAAAAAATAAATTAATACTAAATTGGCAGCGCCTGGGTGGCTCAGTTGGTTACGGGTCCGACTTAAGGCTCAGGCCACGATCTTGTGGTTCATGAATTCAAGCCCCACATCAGGCTCCATCCTGACAGTGCAGAGCCTGCTTGGAATTCTCTCTCCCTCTCTCTCAAAATAAAGGTATAAATTTAAGAAGAGGAGCCAAGCCTTCCTTTTGCATAGATATCTGTCTTAAACACTGAAGGGTTAGGGAGGGGGGTGGTGTTAGGTTGTGTTAGGGAAAATTTCTTGTAATTTCTCGTAAGCTAGACATGGCAAGGAGGGCACTGTACACCTATTACTGAAAGTAATCATCGGGACCTTCTGAGCTCCTAGAGACTTCCTCTCTGCCATATCCAACTCAGCAATGACCCAAGGAACAAACAATTCCTTCCAATCCAGGGGAATCCCTGAATCTACACTCATGGCTTCCAAACGTTATTTCCCTTTTCTTTGGGGTGGGTTTTTTTTTTTTTTAATTTTTATTTTAAGTAGGCTCCACACCCAATGCGGGGCTCAAACTCACACCCTGAGATCAAGAGTCACATGCTCCATGGACTGAACCAGCCAAGCAACCCTGGGCTGGTATTTTGTAACTGTGAATGGACCACAATACCACGTTCAGCCAGAAGATGCTTATATCTACAACACAGCGTATCCTAGCCTGAAATTCATCAAGTTACAGACTTTCAACATGTTAGTTTTCTCCCATTCTTCACTCTAGAAGCTTGCGATTCTGTTTACTGGTAGTGACAACGACTTACTGAATATGCACTATGTGATAACCACTTCAGTATGCTAAGTAATTTTGTGCTTAACTCAAAGAAGATATTACTACCACCCCCACTAGAAAACGACAGAACAGTTAATGAAATTATCTGCCCAAGATCACACAGCTAGTGGCTATACACATTTTTCATGCTAGCTTATTAAAATACTCCTCTTAACTTCTAGATCCCCAATAACTAACAGAGTGCCTATCACTTAACAAGCACGCAAATATCTGCCCAACAAATAAATGGTAGCACCACATGTGTTTTGCAAGCAAATGGTACCTCTCTCCTCCAGGAGTCTGGAAATATACGGGAGCATTTTACGTTCTCCCCGTATGGAGGCCAGACAACAGACAGTCCTGTCCAAAATGCCAGTAGCACTCATACAGGAACACTAAAGTATAGGCTGGTTCATAAAGAAAAGCTTTCATGGTAAAGTTAATCCACCTATTATCAGTTTTAATTTACAAGTAACTTTCTATTCACTGATAGCTTGCTTAAAATATCTTTTAAAAACACATCGGTTTCAGGGGGCGCCTGGGTGGCTCAGTCAGTTAAACATCTGACTTGGGCTGAGATCGTGATCTCACAGTTTATGGGTTCGAGCCCCAATTGGGGCTCTCTGCTGGCAGCTCAGAGCCTGGAGCCTGCTTCAGATTCTGTGTCTCCCTCTCTCTCTGCCCCTTCCTTGCTTGTTCTCTCTCTCTCTCTCTCTCAAAAATAGTAAACATTAAAAAAAGAAATTTAAAAAAACAACAACAAAAGAATATAGTTTGCTGGGAATGCAAGCTGGTGCAGCCACTCTGGAAAACAGTATGGAGGTTCCTCAAAAAACTAAAACCAGAATTACCCTAAGACCCAGCCATTGCACTAGCAGGCATTTATCCACGGGATACAGGTGTGGTTTCGAAGGGACACACACACCCCCATGTTTATAGCAGCACTATCAGCAATAGCCAAAGGATGGGAAGAGCCCAAATGTCCATCAAGGGATGAATGGATAAAGAAGATGTGGTACATATATATATATATATATATATATATATATATGTGTGTGTGTGTGTGTGTGTGTACACACACACACACACACACACACACACACACACACACACACAATGGAGTATTACTCGGCAATCAAAAAGAATGAAATCTTGCCATTTGCAACTACATGGATGGAACTGGAGGGTATTATGCTACGTGAAACTAGTCAGTCAGAGAAAGACAAATATCATATAACTTCACTCATATGAGGACTTTAAGATACAGAACAGATGAGCATAAGGGAAGGGAAACAAAAATAATATAAAAACAGGGAGGGGGACAAAACAGAAGAGACTCATAAATATGGAGAACAAACAGAGGGTTACTGGAAGGGGTGTGGAAGGGGGGATGGGCTAAATGGGTAAGGGGCATCAAGGAATCTACTCCTGAAATCATTGTTGCACTATATGCTTATCTGGATGTAAATTAAAAAAAATAAAATTAAAAAAAAAAAGAATATAGTTTGAAATTTCTAGTTCCAAAGGTCAATCATCTCAATAAGATTTTAGAATGGTCTGGGTCATTGCCTGAGCTATCTTTCCAAGGGCACTATGCTAATGGTTTCTACTAGGTCTTAAAAACATTTATGAAATGGGAATCTAACATGAATTAGTTTATACATAAAATGGTATTAAATGTCACATCCAAAGGGTGAAAAAGATTTACTCCTGCAGACAGATCAGAATATGTACAAGAACAAAATTTACCTAGGAGGTACTCAGTCAAAACTGTAGCTACCCCTTAACAAACTCAAGTTCAATAGGAAGACTGCTCTGGAACCAGTGGACTACAAAGGAGATCCTGCCATAAAGGTTTATTTCGGCATTCCAGTTTTGCTCTTTGGCCAATGCAATTATTTCACAAGTTGTGGAAATAATCATAGTATCCAACTTTTGAAGCCCAAAAGTTTCTTTTTAGGTTGTAAAAGCAAATGTAAATGAAGCTCCTAAGACTAACATGCCAAAAATTAAAAACGAGTATCTTCTATCCAGTTTTAAATGCAAAATTACACTATCTAGCTCTCAGCATTTACTTTAGGCAGATGCCAGGTACTGTTTCTTTAGATTTTATCTAGTCCCTGCAAGATATACCAAGAGAAAAAGATCCGGGAGCTCTGAGACACAACCCTGAGGCTCCGCTGCGTCTTCAGCACACCTTAAAACTTGCTTGTTGCCAAAGAACCGTGATTGACAACCTGAGCACTTTGAGCTCTACTTTGTTGCTCATTATCTCCTCCAGCCGCTGTGTACTGACTAGGTTTACCCAAGCTTACAGAAAAGCAGTTTTAAAAGCGCTGACCACCACTGCCAATCCTTTGAAGGTGTCCTACTAGAAAACGTTCACCAAAACTGCTGAATCAAAGATTACAATGTACTTTAGGAAACTCAGCCTTCTCTCTAGATATGATTGTGGTTAAGTATTATGTAGGTGTATCAGCAGGAACAATACCAGGAGTCAGAACACTCTGGAAGTTTTGCCACACTGAGACAAAACTGTTTCTAGCTCCGAGGGTCTTAACAGGTTCCTACCTTTACAATGAATAGCATTTTCATCTACCCTCTCTCAAAGACCTGTGAGAACAAGATAAACATGAAAGGTAACTGAGTTCGCCCGGTTACTATTGTTCAATAAAAGGTATTCTGGAGAAGATAACATTACCAGAGGATAAGTCTGAGAGACCAAAGACAGATTTTTGCAAAAGAATCTCTAGTCAACTCCCAAATGATTCCCTGTGGACTTCAGGACTGCTTAGGGGGTAGTTAGAACTGCCCTCGGTGAAGGGTCAATATAGAATCTAATCACTCTTTCCCTTCCCTGACTCCTTAAGTCTTAAAAGTGAATACAGTTAGGGGTGCCTGGGTGGCGCAGTCGGTTAAGCGTCAGCCAGGTCACAATCTCGCGGTCCGTGAGTTCGAGCCCCACGTCAGGCTCTGGGCTGATGGCTCAGAGCCTGGAGCCTGTCTCCGATTCTGTGTCTCCCTCTCTCTCTGCCCCTCCCCCATTCATGCTCTGTCTCTCTCTGTCCCAAAAATAAATAAAAACGTTGAAAAGGGAAAAAAAAAAAAAGTGAATACAGTTAAACCTTCTCAATCTCTTAGTGGAGAGAGAAGGTATCCTGACTTCAAACCCTTCAGTGGCTCTCCATTTCTTACAGGAGGAATCTATTAATTGCTTTGCCATCTCTTGGCAGGAACTACAACAATGTCCTCCCAAGGTGGTTTCCCCTCATTTACTTTTGCACCCTCCACTCTCTCAACAAAATTTTATTTTTTTAAAAAAAATTTTAATGTTTATTTTTGAGAGAGAACATGAGTGAGGGAGGGGCAGAGAGAGAGGGAGACGCAAATCTGAAGCAGGCTCCAGGCTCCGAGCTGTCAGCACAGAGCAATGACATGGGTCTCGAACTCATGAGCTGTGAGATCATGACCTGAGCCGAAGTCAGACACTGAAGTGACTGAGCCACCCAGGCACCCCAACAAAATTTTATTTTTAAAAACCACGTCTAGGGAACCTGGGTGGCTCAGTCGGTTAAATGTCTGACTTCGGCTCAGGTCATGAACTCAGGGCTGGTGAGTTCAGGCCCCATGTCGGGCTCTCTGCTGTCAGCATGGAGCCCACTTTGGATCCTCTGTCCCCATCCTTCCACCCTTCCCCCACTTGTGTGCTCTCACTCTCTCTCTCTCAAAATAAATAAATATTAAAAAAACAACAACAACACGTCTAACTCACTTTACTGACTATAATCTTCACTGGCTTCCCTTTACTTTTAGGATAAAAGCCCTGCTGGGCCTGATCCCAGCCTTCCTCTGCATGCCTCTCTCACATAGCTCCCTCCAGGTTTGGCCATGCTAGCCCTCCTACAACTTCTCAAAAGCTTTATTCCTCTTCACATCTCAGGGCACTGACATACATACACTGTTCTTTCCACCTAGAACATTTTCAGTCACACCTTCTCCTCCTTTCTAGCCTCTTTTCAGCTATCCGTTTGAAAGTCACATGCTCCAAAAAGCCTCCTTTGTACTTTCTAAAAAGGCATCTCCTTTACAAACTCTTTCACACCACTCTGTTATTCCTTCTAAGCACATTTCACACTTGCACGATTATTTATTAAAACCCATTTCCTCCACTTGACTGTAAGCTCTATGAGAGAGATCCTGTTTTCTAAACCTTCATAGCAGCATAGTACTTGGCATATATATATATATATATATATATATATATATATATATATATAGCTCAGTTGAATGAGTATCAGTTGAATGAATGAGAAAATATCATTCACTAGTCTTCATTATCAGACCCCAACTTTATTTCTCACTTCTCCGTAATTCAAATCCACCACAAACCTGGATTTTTTACTCCCCTAGAAGCACTTTCTTCTCATCTTCGGGCCTTCAAATCCTGTGGATTTTCCTCACCTAGAAAGTTCCCATTTCTCTCCACTAGTTCAAATCCCACTGGCTTGCAAAGGCCCAGCCCCAGTTATCTTTCCTCCAGGACATTTCATGATAGTGTCGGTTCATATCTCCATCCCTACTCCACAATTCCAAAGCACTTAGCATTCTTTTTGATAATTTCTTGTAACTTCATAGTACTTCAATGTTTCATGTGTGTGTGACTTCTCTCCCCAACACTGGTGGGAACTCCTAAGGCTGGACTGTTTACACCCCACTCCCGCATTCCTAGAGCAGTGCTAAGTTCTGAGCTCTCGCTGAAATATTTTATTTTTCCCTAACATACCGGACTTTTCCTCTGAAAAGAGTATCAGCTTCTATTTACTCATTTTCAGGTGATTCAATTTGCCGTACGTGACTCTCTCAAGTTCCTTTGCAGGGTTTCTTGCCTACCCTTCCCCCATTCTAATAAAAAATGGTTTGAGTTCTCTGGATTCTCACTCTTTCCCCTGCCTATAAAGATCCTGCATCCTGTGCGAGAGACCCCTGCCAGTAGTGAAGGGCTCGTAGACCCTTTAAACTGCCATCCCCCTACTCACAAGCACGTACACCCAGTGAAGGCTCTCGAGCTCGCTGTGACTTCACACAACACCACCCCAGATCCTCATCTGGGCCACTCTGTCACATTTCATCCCTCTCAATCAAGGGGCGTGGATTTGCTCCCCACCCTCAATGCAAGGAGAAATGTCCCAGACCCTCACTGTTTTGCCTTCCTGTCTCTGCTATTCCGTACCCCCTAGGGCCATTTCTTTTTCCCTGCTTCCTCTTCCTTAGAAACAGAACCTACGCCCAAGCTTTCAACGAACTGGCGCCGAGAAACCAGCCACAGCCACCCAGCCAGCTCCAACGCCACAGCTTCGGCCCCGGCGCCCGCCCCCATCCCTCCCAGACGGCGACCGCAGCGCAAGGTTCGGCCTGGCCAGGACTCCCCATCCGGGGTAACCATCGCTCACTGACCCAGGAAGATGTCAAACGACGAAGTGGCTGCACTAACAGGTACGGAGGCGGACAGCCCGGCAGACGTTAACGGCTCAGCGCTCCATCCCTCCCGGACCTAAGCTCCGGCCCCACGGCTTTCACGACCCCAGCGTCTACGGAGCAAGTCACGTGCCAGCCGGAGCAATCAGCTGACCGCGGCGCGCGCCGCTTCGCCTACGCGCGCGCCACTGCGCAGCCGCAGCTGCCGTCGCAGCAGCCACCTCCGAGGAGGGGCGGGGCTGGGATGCGGTCCCGGGAACCTGGAAGACCCGGGAGGGCAGGCGGCCGCTGTTCCGGGGTGGGTGGAGTTTGCCGCCTCTCCCAGAGTCCCGGCGCCGTCCGCTCCGCCCCCTGCGAACGTCACCACCGCCATCCCTAACGTTATTCCACTTCTTCAGGTGTGTGCGGGTCAGAATTTGTCTCCAGCCGCCCCCCATACGGGCTCTTCCATTCGGGGTTTTCTTCAGACAGCCCCGTTTTCTAAGTAATATCCTTAATAGTTCTCTTCAAGTGGTTCACGTTTTCCTGCCAGTCCACTTGCAGTTAATTCCGTAAATGTTCGTGGAGCATTTACTGTGCACTAGGCGTTCTGCTAAGTTTTCAAGAATTTACCGGAGCGAATCCCTCCTTGCCACGAGAGCACGTTCTCTAGTTCAGGAGTATGTGTGGCGTGAGATAAACATCACAACAGTCGAAACCACATGAGATAATGGGAAACCGAGAAAGGTTTCAGGAAAAAGCATGGATGGGAGAAAGCATATCCTTAGGTAGCAAGGCGCTCTTCCGAACCCTGCATATTTCATTGGCTTGGGAAAATGGGGGGGGGGGGGCATTCTAATTTAGAACATAGTTTTAGAAATGGTAGAGAACTTTGGGATCTTCTAATTCAGTCCTTTTAGATTTGCAGATGAGGAAAGTGAAAAACCAGAGGTTTACAGGGGTACTTAACACATGAGCATAAAGGTATCTTGTTTTAGATCCTGGCTCTGCTACTATCTGTGTGACCTGAGGCCTCTAAAGTTCAGCTTCCTTACCTGTGAAATGGTGGCAACGATACACATCTTTTAGAGGTTTTGTGAGGATTGAAGGAAGTACGCATTCAGCACAGTGACTGGCACATAGGAAACACCCCCAGTGAATGGTCACCAGTCTTACTGGATATTACAGGACGGAAGTTTTCTGAGCTATCCTGGGCTTTTTCTGCTCTTGTGTCCCTGTAGACAAAATTCACCACAGAATTTCTTAGAGCCTCAGTATTATATTGGACAGAAAGTAACAACCAACCAAACCATCCCCAACCTGATGCTTTTCACCAATTCTGGAGGAAGTTCAGGCAACTCCAACAACCAGTTCTGTTACACAGCTTTGGAAACTTGCCAGGAATTCCAAAAGCTTTATCTGGTATCACAAAAATGGCCCTGAAGGCAATATTCTGTTAGCTCTGCACTGTCCAATAAAACTTTCTTCGATGATGGAAATGTTACTCGGTGCTGTTAATATGATACCTACTAGCCTTATGTGGCTGTTGAACACTTGAAATGTGGCTAGTGGGGCCAAAACTGAATTTTAAAATTTATTTCACTTTAGTTAAAATTTAAATACGCATGGGAGGTTAGTAGCAATTGGTTTGGACAGTGCAATTTTAGGGTCTGCATTTAAAACCTTTCCGGGGTTTTTGTTTGTGTGTGGCCCTGAAGCAGAATTCTCATCCCAGTTTCTTAAATTTTAAATTTTTTTTTCAACGTTTATTTATTTTTGGGACAGAGAGAGACAGAGCATGAATGGGGGAGGGGCAGAGAGAGAGGGAGACACAGAATCAGAAACAGGCTCCAGGCTCTGAGCCATCAGCCCAGAGCCTGACGCAGGGCTCAAACTCACGGACCTCGAGATCGTGCCCTGGCTGAAGTCGGACGCTTAACCGACTGCGCCCCCCAGGCGCCCCTCAGTTTCTTAAATTTTAAACTCAAGTGCATCCAATTCTGGCCTCCCGACACTTTCCAGTGTTGTAAACACCATGTTATACTTGAGACATCGTGTAATGTAGTGCTCGGTAAATGTTAGCTCTAATTATTACTAGGTCTGGCATATGTCAATTAAAAATCTAGCAAGTGTTTATATAAGCAGGGACTGAGTGCTTTTAAGAGTAGGTGAATGTGTTTTACAAAAAGAGAGCAAGCTCACTTTTCTATACAACATGTAGGAGCATGCTTACTAAGTATGTCAGTGTGTATAACAGGCATGCCACACTTTCCCCTCCATTTCCAAATATATACTCCCCACCAGGAAGTGCCTTCTAAGCTTAAAGGCACTGAAAAACTGCATAGAGAACACTTATTTTTTTTCTTACAATTTTTTCAAGGGGAAAAAGATAAATATTTAATTAAACAAAGTGAGAAAAGTCGTTCAAACTAATAGCACAACAGGAATCAAAATCATGTCACCTGGGGCACCTGGGGGGCTCTGTTGATTGAGCGTCCAACTCTTGATTTCAGGTCTAGTCATGATCCCAGGGTCGTGGGATTGAGCCTTTAGTCAGGCTCTGGGCTGAGCATGGAACCTGCTTAAGATTCTCTTTAGGGGCACCTAAAGAGAATGGATGGCTCAGTCAGTTATAGTGTCTGATTTGGGCTCAGGTCATGATCTCACAGGTCGTGAGTTCAAGCCCAGTCTTAGGTGCTATACTGACAGCTCAGAACCTGGAGCTTGCTTTGGATTCTGTGTCTCCCTTTCTGGTTGCCTTTCCCCCACTCATTCTCTGTCTCTCTCTCAAAAATAAATTTAAAAACATTTTAAAAAAAAGTTTTTTTTTCAAGATACTCCTTTCTGCATTTCTCCCCCACTCATGCTCTCTCTCTCTCTCTAAAATAAAAAAAAAAATGTTTGTTCATTTGATAACATTAGGGTGGAAGTAATTCAAAAGACAGGAGAATATTTACACAAAATATGTCCATTATGTCATAATGTCTGTTTTCATCAACAGCAACATCAATTAAAGATTTAATTGAAGGACTAAGCCCCCTATAAAGGTGAGGTGTTGAAAATGATTTGAGGTTTAGATCTTGAATGTTGAGTTTAATATGAATAATTAATTCATACATAATTAATGATTAATGATATATATAATTAATAATTAATGAATAGAATACACTAGACCAGTGGTTCTCAATCAGAGGACATTTGGCAATGTCTGAAGATGTTTTTGCTTGTCACAACCCGTGAGGAAAGGGATATTACAGGTGTCTAGGGGTAGAACCTAGGGCTGCTGCTGAATGTCCTACAATGCATAGGACAGCCCCCATGACAAAGAATTTTCTGATCCAAAATGTCACTAGTGCTGAGGCTGAGAACCCTAGACTAGATGCATGATATTCTCAGATTCCAAAGTCTTTATAACTTTTTTTTTTTTAAGTAATCTCTATGCCCAGTGTGGGGCTTGAACTCCCAACCCAGAGATTAAGAGTCACATGCTCTACCAACAGAGCCAGCCAGGCATCCCATTAGATTCCCAAATTCTTGATTACCAGTATGATATATAATACTCTGAGTTTTCGTCTATAAAATTGAGACGATAATATCTACCTCTATTGTTGCTGTAAGATTTAAATGGAATCAGGTAATATTATGGTCACATTGCCATTTTGGGTTGTCAGCCAGACTCACTTACTAGCGAAGAGATTGGTTTCCATATGCCACCCTCCTAGTGAATTCTGGACTCATCGTAGTCACAAATTTCTGCATATTATAGTCCTTGCTTGAGAGGAATAGAAACACAATTTTTTATCAATAAATGCCAACTGTTTAATGAATAATGGCGTTTTAAAACAGGGTTTCATTTATTCCTAATATAACAAATAATAGATATTAATTATTAGTAATTAGAAAGCATAGACAAGCAAAAATAAGAAAGTAAACGTCACCTGTCATTCCACGACTCAGGGAAAATCAATTGGGTACATCCTTCATGAATATTTCAATTCAGATGTATGCACATATGCAACCTTTGCCCTAGGCTCAGAGCAGCAGGTGTGGAATGTCTTTGTCTAGCCTTCCCCAGAGCAAGAGCCAAGGACATCCATGTTTCTAGGGCCTCAGCTGGGCTGTCAGAAAAGGGATGTCTGACATTGTCTCCATTCCATTCCCTGCTCTTAACCAGGATCACCTGTAGTGACTTCTCATTCATAAAGGTTGTTTTGTTTTTTTTTTTTCTGAGCTCCACAATCATACATATAACAACAGCAATTACAACTGGACTTCTAAAGCACTTAGCTTTGTGCCCAGCACTGTTCCGTGTGCTTTGAATATATTAACTCATTTAATCCTCAAAACGACCCTTTGAGACAAGTATTACTATTATCCCTATTTTACATATGAGGAAACTGAGGAATGATGGGATATGTCATTTGACTAATTAGTAAGCGGCAGATCTGAGTTCTGAACCCAGGCTGTTTCCTGAGTCCATGCTCTTAGCCTCTGCTACATAAAGCTTCTCTTTGCACTCGGAGACATACTCCTTTTCTACTCTGAATTCTCACGGCATTCTTAGGGCATTTCATTTCACTTGCATTACGATTTATCAGCCTAACCAAGACCACCTTTTACTCAGTCTTGAATGGGTATTGTACATGGGAAGCATCCAATAGACGATTAAACAGATTTTATAATTAAAAGAAAGGCAGGATTTTCAAACATTGAGTGACAGAGGGGAAGGGAAGAGGTTACTGAGTCATTAAACCTGTCGGTTCCTTTCTTCTGTTCCCTGCATTGTTGGTCCCTGAACTAATAGAAATTATCACCTTTGTCATTGTCTCCTTGGAAATGTTATGAAATGTTCTTGGGAGCAGCAAATATTCATAGAAGTAGGAAGATAAAATATATTTAAAATTTTTTTTATGTTTTATTTATTTTTAAGAGAGAGAGAGAAAGAGAAAGCAAGGGAGGGACAGAGAGACAGGGGGAGACACAGAATCCAAAGACAGGCTCCAGGCTCTGAGCTAGCTGTCAGCACAGAGCCCAACACAGGGCTTGAACCCATGAACTGCAAGATCATGACCTAAGCTGAAGTCGGACGCTTAACCGACTGAGCCACCCAGGCACCCCTAAAATATATTTTTTAAAAAGCAGTTCTGTCCTGGGGCACCGACTCTTGATTTTGGCTCAGGTCATGATCTCGTGGTTTGTGAGACTGAGACCTGCATCAGTTCTGCACTGACAGCATGGAGCCTGCTTGGGATTCTCTCTCTCTCTCTCTCTCTCTCTCTCTCTCTCTCTCTCTGCCCCCCGCAAAAATAAATAAATAAACTTTAAAAAAAGCAATTCAATCCTTTCATCTGTATTTCAAGATTTTGTTCCCTTTATTATTACTTTCTAATTTGCTCATTCCAGCTTTAAATAACACAGTGGGCAAGATTTTGAACAAGTACTGTTCTGTACTAGGAAGTAGCTGGCTTCAGACCAAATCAATTTAATTTTCCTCTTATTTACACTAATAGCCTAGAAGTAATAGCACAGGAAGTTAGCATCCAGTAGTTATAATGAACCAATCAGTTTTTTTAAAAAAGGAAAAAACATGCCAAAAAAACCCTGATAATAATCATAAACATGTTCTCTTTAGTCCCTCATTTATTGTTACATCTAATTCCTCAATTTACAAACATAACATCTTTCCAAACAGTTAATAATACAATGGGTTTACTGAAGGGAAAGTGTGTTAAAACAAATTAACAGACATAATGAACACTGATTTCAAGTGCCTTTTCAATACTTTTATCTCAGCCCTCACTATTTTATTAAATGTATTTATGTGACCCCTGTAGGGAAAGAATTCTTCATGGGTCTCTCACATCTCTGCACATCTTGTTAGTAGAAGCACTAATTTCCCCAGACTATCTTTTCCAGGATGTTTGTATAGCACACAGCGTCTCCTTCTGAAGTGCTGGACAGCCACACATACTGTACCGTATGAAAGATCTGGGTTCCTTAAGCTCAGGGTTACACGCCTGTAATGAAATCGACTATGTGTCCCCGTATCCATCTATGTCCCCGCTGTGGGCATCGGGGTGGAGGAACGGATAGAAATACACTGAAGCCCCCACCACGTACTGTACTGTGAGTCAAAGACCTCTGTTTCTGACCCAGGGGTCTTGTGTCTGCGACTAGCATCCATGAAGCTCTGACAGGCCAGGCTGACTTGTAGTGTTCAATCTCAGACCTTTCCCAGCTCTCGATAGTTTTGTGACAGGGACTACGGACTACATTGCAGACACAGCTTTCTGGAAGAGGAAGGATGAGGATATCATGGGCTGATTTATGGATTTTGCAAGAAGTCCCTGAAAATAGATAGTAAGCCAAGCTGTATGGTCCCTGGGAATCAGTTGTAGGCTACATCGAATGTCTGCTGAGCAATAAATGGTTCTCTGCTTTATAGCCTGTTGCCAAGGAAGAACTAGGGAGGCGGTTGCAAGTCATGAGGTCTCAAAGACTAGTTGGGGCCAGGGTTGCTGGCCCTCCAGGCGGAGGCACTTCCTCACCATTCTGGCAATCAGCCTCAGCTCCTCCCTTTATAATGACTGGTACTGATACGTGTCCTGGGTGAGCAGAAGCCCCTGCCCCCACCCCAGTCAAAGAACAGTTACAGAGATCATAAGGATAACGAACACTTGGCTGAACACACTATTCATCAAGTCTCCCTAGGGTGGCCTGTTGGGGGCCAGAGTGGGGACATAATAAATCACGGTAAGTTTATAAAAATTCCTTATCCTTCTTGCAAGTTTCTTCCAGATGAAAGGTCCAAGTGAGCACAGAGAATGACTGGGGAAAGGTGAAGGGGGAGCCGCTGGAATGGGACACTTGGATTTTGTGTTGGAGGAGGGAGAATAACCCAGCCTAGACCTTAGCAGGTATGGAGGAGGAAGGACCTTGAGGATCTTTGTCCTTTAGATCATCCCCAGAGGCTTCCTCAGAAAGGAGAACATCCTATCGTGATTCTCCTAAACTTTCCTAGCACTTTCCATTTCATTCACTGCTTTTCCCAGCCTGTTGGCTCTGAGAACAATTGGAGGTTTGATCCTCTTCCCCTTAACCTTACCGCCATGTTTATCTGAAATAGCAAGGAATGGTCCCAGCTCCTGCATGTCCTACACAAAGCACCTGTCAACACTCCTGGATGTCTTCCCGAGCCCCATCTGTATAGTCATTGCACAGTCATTCCAAGGGGTGGATGAATGCCACCTGCCTGGTGACACGGACAAACGGACAATTTTAGTCTCACTGCCCCCAGGCATCTCCTCAAACAAGACTAGACTCAAGTATTCCAAGTGACATGAGAACTCTAGGACTTAACAGCTGGTGGGTGACCACATTAGTGGAACTGTCAACCTGAGCCCATTGAATGATGTAGGTTTAACTTGGGGGGCTCCAACAATTGTAAACAACACTTTCTTTCCAGGGCTCCTAGGTACACCCCCAGGAGTGTATTGCTTGCCTAGAATCTAGGCATTATCTTGACTTATGATTAATATCATCACATCACTTTATTTGTGGAGGCCGGAAAGGTGTATTTAACACAAATTAACATCTCGCAAAATACTCTTGGCATAACTGATTCTCTGGGGACCACGAGAGTTTTGTGAACATCAGGAGTGAGCTGGGTAAAGGGAAGGGGCATTGTAAAGCATGATCTTAGACAGACTGGGTATTGGGCAGGGACTCAATGCACCCGTTAAGGGTGGCCCTGGTTCTGTCACTTGCTACCGTACCTGAATCTCAGTTTTCTCATCCATAACCCTTGCAATAGGCTTATTAGGAGGATTAAATGAGATCATGCACTTATGCAAGCACCTGGTGCCCATTGAGTCCCCACAAAATGCTAGCTATAATGATCATTATCATTTATGAATAAAACTAGAACACAAGAAAGGGAACTGAGTCTCAAAAAGGCAGTTAGCCAAGTTCCCAGAATAGTAGCTGGTGTGTTAGGCACAGGGTGATGATCATGAATCTCAGCGTGGTGAGCTAGAGGGCCTCATATCTCTGCTCAGAAACTGGAACAGAGTCCTGAGCCTCCAGGAAAAAATTAAATAAATTAAATAAATTTAAAAACTGCCGCAGAAACTGAACACAAGCAGTATCTAAAGAACCTTGTGAATGATCATAACCTATTTTCTGTTAACACACATGAACACATACAGACACGTACACTCATAAAACTTTTTAGCCTTCACTTTTAATTGTTTTTTTTTAATATTTATTTATTTTTGAGAGAGAGGACAGAATGTGAGCAGGGGAGGGAAGACAGAGAGAGAGAGACATAGAACCCAAAGCAGGCTCCAGGTTCTGAGGTGTCACCACAGAGCCCGATGTGGGGCTCTAACCCACGAACCGTGAGATCATGACCTGAGCCAAAGTCGGATGCTTAACCGACTGAACCATCCAGGCACTCCATAGCCTTCACTTTTTTTTTTTAATTTTTTTTAACGTTTATTCATTATTGAGACAGAGAGAGAGAGAGAGCATGAATGGGGGAAGGTCAGAGAGAGAGGGAGACACAGAATCTGAAATAGGCTCTAGGCTCTGAGCTGTCAGCACAGAGCCCGAGGCGGGGCTTGAACTCACAGACCACGAGATCAGGACCTGAGCCGAAGTCGGACGCCCAACCGACTGAGCCACCCAGGCGCCCCATAGCCTTCACTTTTTAAAAAATGTTTTTTAATTATTTATTTTTGAGAGAGAGAGAGCACAGGTGGGGAAGGGGCAGAGAGAGAGGGGGACAGAGGTTCTGAAGTAGGCTCTGCACTGACAGCAGTGAGCCCATGTGGGGCTCCCCTGAGCCAAAGTCAGACACTCAACTGACTGAGCCACCCAGGGGCCCCTAGCCTTCACTTTTAGAGGTTAAATTCACATTAAGCATCCAGATTGCACTAAAACAGTCCTTGACATTAATAACACCCTAACCATATCAATTTACTTACAGAGCATCCAGATGTAGCTACTATTGTATGAAAGCAGATGAGATGATCTATCTTTTAGGTTTTAAAAAAATAATCCTATAAAATTAAATCCAGTTTATATGACACTACCAAATCCACCATGGCTTATAATTCCCCCCCCCCCCCCCCCCGGCTGCCCTATTTATTAACTCTATGATCCTGGAAAAATATCAAATTCCTAACCTGCTAAATGATATGCGTATTAGCACCCCATAAGTTTTGAAGTTTGAGATAATGGAAGTCACAGTGCTTTGAAATCATGCTTGCTATATAATTATAGTTATGATTATTACATACATTCTCCCACCAGGCTTTACAAACATCCAATCCAAACGGTATATCAATACCAGTGCATTCACTGAGAAAATAAAATACACACACACACACACACACACACACACACACACCAGCAAAGGGAGTGAGTACAATGCAGAAATAAAAGGGTGAATTAGGAAAGGGAAGTAAAAACTAACCAGATATAAATGAAAATGACATTGGCAACATGAAAGCAAGCACGCGTGTACCTGCTGGTCGGAATTTAGACCCTATTTCTTCAGACAGTTAAATAAGAGCTGTGGCAAATTAAGGTTTTCTTCCCGTATAAATGTAAATTTTGCAATTCAGAGGGAAAGAATAGTCTCACCCTACACCTACAAGTTTCTGAGTACAATAAATTATAAAGAAATTGGGGCAGGGGGTACTGGTGCTGGGGAAGAATAAGAATGAGCAAATGTTTTCAATCCATTATAAAACAGCAGCCTGATCATTGTGTGTGATTGTATTCTCAAATAAAACAAATACCTTCGAATTTGGAATTTGGAAACACTGTTTGATTCACCTTTTCCTCAGCAGTCGATCGGCTTAATTAAGCCCAGAAGGGAAAAGTTGCACAGTAAGTTCCCTTTGTACTTAAGGTTCTTTGATAAGAACTCTAAAACACTATTTTGTGGATCCTAGCAACCATTTTACAAATATCAGAAGGTAAATCACCAGTTCTTTAATTTGATGACTCATTAGATGGCTTTAAACAAAATTTTACCTACCTACTCCAACCACACCCTTACAGCCACCCTCCCTAACTCTCATGGAGCTTGTACTAGAACCCCCTAGGCTTCTTGTTTAAAAATACAGGTAACTGGGGCCGTGAAAAAAAACCTGAATTAGAATTCTAGGGGTTGTGACTTGGGTATCTGTATTCTAATAGAACTTCACTATACTTGATAAATCTTTGCACTAGAACTGGTTCAATACATCTGAATCTCTGTACATGGTTGTGTCATTCATTTAGCATTTAGGGTGTACTGGTACGTATTCATTCATCCAGCAAACTCATACGCACCTACTATGTATCCAAACTGTGCTAAAAACTCTGCTGTCATTTTTTGGAGTGTCTACCACCAACCAGATTAAAAGGCCCTTTCAGATAGGGATCCTAAGCAAACATTTCTTCATAATTCTAAAGACTGATAATATAGCCTCCATTTAAAAGTTGGCCCCTCAGGGTCCATTCCCCCTCCTTCCTTTCTAACAGAATTTCAGTTTTGTCCAGGGACTCATCTGCATAGCCAAGTATTTCAGAGGAAATTGTCAGGAATGAGTCTGATTCCTCTAAAGGTAATGCCATTACCCTTACAAGAACTGTGTCAGACATTTGCATGTAACCTAATTCTGGCCAATGAGGCATGAGGGGAAGTCAGCTGGGAGGCTTTGGCAAAGTTTCCTGCCTCCTCCAAGAAAGCTACAGGAAGAGGTGGTCTCTCTTTTTCCTCCAAATAGCGATACTTCTGCTGTGTTATCTGGAACTGCGGCAGCCATCTTGTTACTTCTCTGAGGAAGAAGCTTCCACTGGGGACAGCAGAGAGGAGAAACGGGAAATACTTCGTTCCTTAATTAATTAGTTAATTAAAAAAATTTTTTTTGAGCCTCTAATCAACCAGTGGTGACAGCTACTCTACCTTAGGGCTTCCGATTCACTGAGAGAAAGAGAGAGAGACAGAGGGCAAGCAGGGGAGGGGCAGAGAGAGAGAAAGAGAGAGGGAGACACAGAATCTGAAGCAGGCTCCAGTCTCTGGACTGTCAACGCGGGGCTCGAACTCACAAACCATGAGATCATGACCTGAGCCGAAGTCGGACATTTAACAGGCTGAGCCACCCAGGCGCCCCGAGTCTGCACTTCTGTATTTGCAGCCAAAGCACACTGATGGTTCTAGATGATGTTGACAATGACTGGAAAAATAAAATGATAGGCTTTCCATATTCACAGATGGCACTACTGACCACAAGTGAGGTTTATTTGTGGGGCTGTAAATAAAAACATCAATGCAAGACCTAGAATCTGTACAGAGCTACCCTCTTTCTCCTAAGCCCCTATAACATTTTCATGTGCCTTTCAGACAAAGGCAGGTCAGGAGAAGGTGCGTGGCTCCCAAAAATGTCTAGTGGCCACCATTGCCCTCTTGCTTTTTGGCCACCTCCCCCACCCCCTGGCTTGAATCCTCCTCCTCCCTTGGCTTATCTGACACTTGCTTAGTATGTCACTTTTCTTCCTTACATGTCGACACTGTTCTCCCTCTCCTTCAATGGCTCCCTTCCTCCTCTACCCACAAAAGATGAGTCTTTCCAAAGAATGGACTCCTCCCTTCTCCATTTCTCCCACTCTACTAGAGTTTCTGACTGCTTAGCAGACAGTTTTACCTAGATATTATCCTCTAATCAAAATCAGTGTGTTCAAAGTCAGACCCACCCATTTCTATCTGAACACCATCTCCTCTATCTGGAAACGATACCATAATTTTTTCAAGATTAAGACCTTGATTGTGATCTTTGATTTCTCCACCTTCCCCATCATTTTCTCCTGGCCCCAAGTCCTAACAAGCCCTCTTGCATAATTTCTCTCTCACACATCCTTTCCTTCCGTTCTTACGGCCACTACCCTGGTTCAGGCTCCGACTTTATCACCTTAGACCTGGAATACCACAGTAACTCTCTAATGCATTCCTCTCTGTTCTTGCCTCCTGCCCTGTGCCCAGCCCTTCTTGCATAGTCCAGAACATCTGCCCCGTCAGAAACCTTCAGTGAGTTTCCACTGCCTTTAAATTTATGTCCAAACTCTCTGGCCAAGCAAGGCTCCAAAATGAGACCGCAGTTATCTTTCCAGGCACGGCTCCAAACATGCCTCTCTACAAACTCAACACAAACAAGCAAATTTACCCCTCATTTTTCATGTATTCCTTACAGTTTCCTTCCTTCAGCCTTGGGTTTATACTGAACTACCCTCTGCCTCCTCCCTGTCTCCAGCCACCAAAACCGAACCTGTTTTCCAAGGCTCAAGTAAGAGTCTGAAAGTGTCCTGATTGCCTCATATGGAAGTTATTCATAAAAGTAATAATGACGATTTAAAACAATAAGTACTATTCAATGAGTGCTTACTCTATGCCAGCCACTTGTAAAATGTGGATGATAAAACCCACCTAATGGAGTTATTATGAAGAGTCAATGAGCCGATGTACAAACAAGGCTGAGACCAGATCCTGGTATATGTGGAAGGTGCCCAACACACATTGACTGAATCGTCACTAATTATGCCATTGAAATGTCACAATGAGGCTTTGCTGCAGTCCAAATGCCATGTGTTGGCTACTCAAAAGAGAATGAATGTGGAGGAAGTGGTTAAGATTACCAGGGGGGTTGGGAAAGGAGAGACCCAGTTCCAGTCCCTCACGGCACCCCCAGCACAACTTTCCGAGTCGCAGGCAAATAATCATGTCTTTGTTTCAAATCACATATATTGTCTGGTGATATGCTTGTTCTTCACATTTCGTGTGTGTGTGTGTGTGTGTGTGTGTGTGTGTGTGTGTGTCTGTGTCTGTGTGTGTCTGTGAGTGTGTGTGTGTGTGTGTGTGTGTGTGTGTGTTTCATAGCCCTTCACTTCCTTGTTCTGGGAAGCGAAATGCAGAACTCCGAGAGCATTGGGAAACAAGTTCTTTCCAATGTGATTAGAGGTATAAAATCATGTGGGAGACTAAAGAGAAAGCTCTTTTCTGGTGAGCAAAAGCTCCTCATAAATTTTTATCCCCTTAAAAATAAACAACAAAGTTTCCCCCTCGTGCTATATTTATTCTTGCTGTTTCTCAAACCAAAACACAACTTAAGAGACCGTTACTACACAGGAATGTTAAATACGTGGTTTGCATGCTAAGTCTGTGACAATCCTTACTCACATTCCGAAGCTAGGAAATCAGCAATTTAAATCTCTCTTGGAAACATACTGTGGATTTACTCCTCAGAACTCCCCCCCCCCCAAATCCCAAACTGCATTCAGTTACACTAAGGTTAGAACATTATGATTTGCATAATAAGTATTTGTTAATAAGTAAATATCCCAGTCCTCTAAAACTGAGATGGGAAGTGTAGTTAGAGTTCGGACCTCCTTAAAAAGATTCATTTAGGCCAAGGAAAGCCCCGATCTGGTGCTTTGAAAAATATGGGGCCATACGTTCATGAATGACGCAGGATTTAAAATTCCTGGAGGGAGAAGGTCCACCTGCTCCAGTAGGGGGCTGGATTATGACACACACAGGGATGCAATCTCCATCTCTCAGGAGTTCAGGTACAAATTAGCATGTCACGGATAGCCGAGTTACTCCCTGGAAAGCTACAGCATATTCTTCCATCCCAACATTCTTATATAGTCAAGACTCCCCGCTTGGGTTTTAGCGCCACACCGCCTGGGGTGCTTCTTAAAAATACAGATTCTCACGCTCAACCCAAGGCCTGAAAATCCGTATTTTTAACAAACACCCATGACTCAGCTGACTCATCCTTCAATCCACATCACCTTGCAGAGAAGGTTGTTTCCTCTTCGTTTGTTTGTTGTGTGGTAACAGACCCCCTGGCTTTCTCTTTTTGGAAGCATGTCCTTCCGGGGTGCTGAAGATTCCCCAGGTGTGGTGCCAACACCCAGCTCTGTCCTCTGAAGCAGATCCTCCTCGTCTTTTTGCCTCAACAGCATTCACCTTTTCTGCAGCACCCTTTCCTTCCTGGGGGGGACGAAGCTCTTCTGATGTGTGTTAAAGGACACCCGTGACAATTACTCCCATGAGCTTTTATATGTGACTTTCAAAGCCTTCATTATGATTATTCTGTTCTTCCGTGGGCCTCTTGTCAGAAAGTGGTTTGAAATGCATAAAATGAAATACAAAGGAAACCAACTGTATTGAAATACTGCTCTGAAAATATGTTTTTTTTTTATTTTTTTAACGTGTATTTATTTTTGAGACAGAGAGAGACAGAGCATGAACAGGGGAGGGGCAGAGAGAGAGGGAGACACAGAATCTGAAACGGGCTCCAGGCTCTGAGCTGTCAGCACAGAGCCAGACGCGGGGCTCAAACCCACGGACCGTGAGATCATGACCTGAGCCGAAGTCGGACGCTTAACCGACTGAGCCACCCAGGCGCCCCTCAAAATATGTTTTGAAATGTGAAATAGTAACGTGTTCTTCTTTATTGATATATCAGAAAACAAGACCTGGAGGCATATCTAATAGTTTTCTTAATTTGAAAATATCCTGAGCATCAATGATATCTCGAAATATTCATAGCGACGGTAACGTCATGCAAAAATACCTATGATTTCTATTGGTGACGAAGTCTTAGGTGGTGCTAAGGTGTGTTGACTACATTCATAATTAAAATTTCAGTTAGGTGAGAATGCAGATATAATTTAATATAATATTTTTCTTCATCCAAGTTCACGGACCCCCTGAATTCAAGGTCCTTGGGCCTTGGATCCTGATTAAGAAATCTTGCCTTCATCAAATGATTTGATTAATTGTGGAAATTTAGTCACGGTGGCTGGCCAGTAGGAAAACCTACACAAATACAGTGTGTTTGAGTTTTTTAGCCACGAGTCTCTGAAAGTCACCCACCATATTGCCTGGCGGTTAGTAAGGGATTACAAACGTTTTGGAAGGCTTCTCTTCCTGGGTGTTTATTTGTTTTATGTCCCCTGGAGACTTCACCTGTTCTGGTAATGCCCCCAGGCTTTCCCATCCCCCTCCCCTCTCTCTGTGGAATCTTCATTGGCTCCCAGGCCCTTACTGGGCCAGGCCCCCTTTCCCCTCCCCCATCCAGCTTGCGGCTGCAGCCTGGGCCCGTTCCCTTCCCTCCCCTTGGGCTTCTACTTTCCACTGTGTCCCCTAAAAAGTTCCTGTCCCCTCTGGGAGTTACCCGGTTGTGTTTTCCAGTTGGCCAACAAATGCTTACAAAATCCTTCAGAGGTCTCGTCCCATGAGAGATACTGAAAAATACCATTTCTCTTGCCCCACTGATCAGTCAGCTTTGGACAACACTTTTTTCACCCTGTAGTCACAGGCATTAGTGATAGACACGTCAGCAAGTTATTTGGCTGAAGCCTCGGTGCTCACCAAAGCACTGACCTGGCCTGCTTCTCTCTGAGTGCCAAGCCCCCAACCCACACCCACATTAAAATAAGCAGTTGATATCCGAGAAAGAGAGAGAGAGAGAGAATTTTCCACGTTCACACAGAAGGAAATTTAGACAAGAGAGGCTCAATAACATGTCTAAAATCAAGAATAATGACAATAATAGATTATATTCTTGTATTAATAAGTATCGACACAATAATAATAATATTATTATTTCAGAGTCAGTGGTTTTTCACTTCTTTATTTTTTTTTAAATTTTTTTTTTAACGTTTATTTATTTTTGAGACAGAGAGAGACAGAGCATGAACGGGGGAGGGGCAGAGAGAGAGGGAGACACAGAATCAGAAGCAGGCTCCAGGCTCTGAGCCATCAGCCCAGAGCCCGACGCGGGGCTCGAACTCACGGACCGCGAGATCGTGACCTGGCTGAAGTCGGACGCTTAACCGACTGCGCCACCCAGGCGCCCCAGTGGTTTTTCACTTCTATTCCCTGGACACAGATTTTGAGACAAGGAATATTCATAGGAAAATGATGTATTAGGGAGTGTTCCCAGGAAAAACCATTAGGGGAATAAGGAAGTGGGGCAGGGAAGAAAAGAGGACCAAGTAAGGCTGTGACACCAAGCCGAGGTGACTTGGGGAGGGGTAGCTCACACCTCAAGAGTTGTCCCACCCAAGGACGGGGATGGGAACATTCGTATCCCCATTTCTGCCTGTGGTCCATTACGGACTACAGGTTGTGGAGGGGGATAATCGCCAGGGAGACCCGGCTTTCTGCAGCACAGGTAAAGCAGGCCACGGCAGAGATGGGGTGGCTGGTGGCAGAAAGCACACCCAGTGTCAGGGCACACTGACAGCATCTACTGAGGGGACCTCAAGAAAGGAGCAGCCTTATAAAAGGAAACAACATATAGGGCACCGGGGTGGCTCGGTCAGTTAAGCGTCTGATTTCCATTCACGGCATGATCTCCGGGTTCGCGCGATCAAGCCCCATGTCGGGTTCTGTGTTGACAGCACAGAGCCTGCTTGGGATTCTGTCCGCCCACCCCACCCCCGCTCTGCCTTTCCCCTGCTCTCTCTCTCTCTCTCTCTCAAAATAAATAAACTTAAAAACAAGGGGGGGGACAACAACATACAGCTCTGACTTTGTTGTGTTCTATCTGTATGGATAACATTCCCCGCTGGAGAACAAGCACTAGGAAGAGAGCAGCCAGCACTGTTCTTCGAGTCAGGAGGCCTGGGTTTCAGTCAGGGTTTGGGCCGCAGCGTGACCCTGGGGGAGTCGGTCAGTCCCGCTGGCCCTCAGCTTCCCCTCCGGACCCCGTGCAACGTCAGAGGCAACAATGGAGATGCCAAGTAAACACTTGTGGGTCGACTAAAATGGTAGTATTTCAGCACCGTAGGAATTTAGGTCGTGGCTAACCTCCAAGCTCCCTCCCTGCTGGGTCTTTAGCACGAGGCCGCCTTCCGGTTTCCATGTTTCTGTCATTCTTGTAGGGGGAGTTTGCTTTCGTATACGTGATTCAGCTCTTCCGAGGGAACCCGTGACAGTCATGTGAGATGTGTTTAATTTTGTACGGTTTAACTGTACATTAGCCACAGGGTCTGCTAGATGACTCTGCTTTTCCGAGGAAAACTTTTTCAAGGTGTTTTTTTTTTTCTAGGAGACCGAAAAGAGGGAAACATCAATGACTATTTCCTTTGTAAATATCCACGTCGGACTAGAGAAATCACATAGAGTGGCTTTTGGTCCAAAACAGGTGAATAAATGACTCTTTTTTTTTTTTTTTTTTTCATTCTCAGGATGAGATTTACACTGTCAGACTTGTACTCCAGTTTTGTGGTATTCTACAGTCAGGTCGCAACTAGAATGAACGTTGTCAATGCCGTTATATGAGGCCGAATCGGAGTGAGGAAGGCAACTCCCGTGATCTGGTAGACACAGAGGGGTGCCGCCCGGATCCCCCTTCAAGGAGGTATGTGCTGTCTGGCTGGGGGGGGTGGGGAGTGCAGTCAGCAAACAGCCTGGCCGTCAGCTCCTTCTTGGTGGGTCTCAGCTGCCTAAACGGCTTCGTGCAAGGTCATGCCCTTCCCAGGAAAGCCTGAGTCCAGTGGCTGAGGAAAGTGGGGGGGGGGGGGGGGAAGGTATTAAAGCCTAACTGTTTCGACCTAACTGGGGAAAGCATGACAATAAATGCTTGCTCCAGATTGTCCTGTTGGGTTGCTGAAGCCTTTGTTGGGTGGATGTAACAGTTAACTTCTTCCCCAAAGCAGTGCTGCTTCCTCTCACATCCTTTTACGGGTGTTCATCTCTGACAACCATCTTGCACCCCAGACTTCCAGAGACTCTAACCTGCGGCCATCGGTGCTGGGCGTGGTCCCAGAAAGCAGGCGACAAAGCGAGGGTTTGAAAGTGGATCACACACCACCAGGCTGGCCGTGAGGCCCCCATCGCTGGTGGTAAGTAGAGTCCAGATGCTGCTAGCACCGGCGGCCATTCAATTGTTACATCTCCCAGGGCGGGGGGCTGGGGGGTGGGGGGTGATTTGGGCACGAGTACCAGGAGAAGCCAATGCACTCGTGGGTGCGATGTATCAGGCATTTGAAACTTGGAAAGAAAAGGTAGATATAAGGATAATTGGATTGGGTGGCTATGGCTAAGTCCCACTGATGGCTACAGAAACTTAAGGAGCAGCTGAGGGTGAAAACCATGTATGAAATCCAGGCGTGAACGCGAGAAGGCTCACTGGATATTCACAGATGCACCTTCAGACCTGCAATGGTGGAAGAAGAAAAAATTTTGGACTCTTCCAGCTAAGAGACTGGACTTCATAAAAAATTAAAGCAGGCCCATGTCAAGAGAGGGGACTAGGTTAGAAAAACCTTTAGTCCTAACAGATGGAATGGAGACATCTTGGTGGATGTCCCCAAAGATTTTGACATCTCACCATCTGAACTTCCTAGGCCGTTGGCCACCCGAGAACTGGCATGATGGGCACATGAATGGAGAGGCCACCGTGACAGAGATGGAGGCTGAGAATATTTCCAAGGGCACATAAAGGCAGTTCTTGCCTTGCACCCTGAAACCGTGCAGTGTTAACAATCAATGGGGAAGGGGCGCCCCGGGGGGCTCAGGCGGTTAAGCCCCTGACTTCAGCTCAGGTCATGATCTCATGGTTTGTGAGTTTGAGCCCTGCATGGGGCTCTCTGCTATCAGCACAGAGCCCACTTCAGATCCCGTGTCTCCCTCTCTCTGCCCCTCCCCAACAGTGCGTGTGCGTGCACACGCGCACATGCGCTCTCTCTCTCTTCTGTCAAAAATAAACATTTTAAAAAAATCAGTGGGGGAAAAATGATGATCATTCTGCGACTTTAAAAACGTTTTGTCAAAATATTAAAAACCGTTTTACTGTTGGTTGTACATGTATAGGGAAACAAAAAAAATAGTACGACTAATATTCTGTTAGTCAACTATGACATGAAAACATGAGAAAGTCTGGAAATTAGTGGTTCATTCCTGTATAAGTAAACTTAGCAACAAGAGTTTGGACAATGTTTACCATCTTGTATACTTTTCTATATGGAGAGAGCATCTCTTTTATGCCTCTGTGGAGAACTGTTGTATTCCTTTCTAAGTCTGGATCAGTTTCCGACATTTTATGCTTTGAGCTTTCCACGAAATTGAACGGGAATGTCATGAGAATTTTCTTTTTTTTTTTTTTTTTAATTTTTGGGACAGAGAGAGACAGAGCATGAACGGGGGAGGGGCAGAGAGAGAGGGAGACACAGAATCGGAAACAAGCTCCAGGCTCCGAGCCATCAGCCCAGAGCCTGACGCGGGGCTCGAACTCACGGACCGCGAGATCGTGACCTGGCTGAAGTCGGACGCTTAACCGACTGCGCCACCCAGGCGCCCCTAATGAGAATTTTCAAAGAGCCGCTTCCGCGTGAGGTTTCTGCCAGGTCCGCTTCCTCTGGGACACCTCCACTCTCTTGCTGCCACCTCGTTCTCAGTTCCGTCGCTGCCTTTGGCCTTCACTAAGTTCCTCTGCTGTGCGTCTAGAGGCTCCCAAAAGGCAGCTGGGGGCGTGTTCCCAGAGTCAGCTGTTTCTTCTATAATTCGTTTGACTCGATTTCACTTCCAGCCTTATCACTGTGGGGATGCATTGCCATGCTTTCATCTCTTTGGCCAATTCCCTTTTTCGAGTATCCATCGTAGTCAACCGTCACGTGGGTAGCTTCGCTGGGAACCAGGTAACACAACTAGATGCTTGGCTGCCCGCCTGTGTGTGAACTGAACAAAGGTGGGCAGTGACCGGTCACCACCTGACTTTGAAAGAAGTGATGTGATCAGCACCGATCACGACATGCATCTTCTATTTACATAGTGATCGTTGGCCTACAGAGCTAACATTGGGGTTTGCGCTCTGCACAGTTTGTACAGTTAATAGAGTGTTGTAACAGATATTTGAACCGTGTTGTTGGGGGACCGGGGTTATTTAACTAAATCATGGTAACTGAAGTTTTGTGTGTATTGGAACCATGCAAAGCAAGGACTAACTGTACTTCCAACACTGATGTAGCTACTGCCACTGTCCGACGTCCAATTTGCCTGCAACAGAGACCAATATTGAGCCCCTTACTCCTCAATGAGGCCAACTGGCCAAGTGGGGGCAAGTTGGCCACGTTGGGCCCCTTCCATTTTTGGAAAGGTCAACAGTTTGTTCCCACAGGACATATTTCCGGTATGAGCTTTCCTTTCCTCATCCAGCACCACTATCTGAGGGCTTACAGAGTGTTTGACCCACCAGTACCAGATCCCACGTTGTGTCAGACAGGGGAACTAACTTCACCAGAAAGGTGGTGCGGTTGGGGCGCCTGGGTGGCGCAGTCGGTTAAGCGTCCGACTTCAGCCAGGTCACGATCTCGCGGTCCGGGAGTTCGAGCCCCGCGTCAGGCTCTGGGCTGATGGCTCAGAGCCTGGAGCCTGTTTCCGATTCTGTGTCTCCCTCTCTCTCTGCCCCTCCCCCGTTCATGCTCTGTCTCTCTCTGTCCCCAAAATAAATAAACGTTGAAAAAAAATAATAATAATAAAAAAAAAAAAGAAAGGTGGTGCGGAAATGGGCCGTGACCGTGGGATCCGCTGACCATATCACCCAGACGCTGCCAGCCTGATGGGGCTGGAGCAGCCTGCTGAAGACAGAGCTGAAGTGCCAGCTAGAGACCTTACTCTGTGAGGATGCATCTTCCAGAGCACATCATGTGCCTTGAACCAAAGTCTTTAGGTAGCTTTGTATTCCCAATAGGAAGTGTAAATAAGTCCAGATGGCCTCACTTACCATCATTCTCAATGACCCACTTCTGAGGGACTTTGTGTTTCCTGTCCCCACATTGCTGGTCTTTGCAGGCTTAGAGGACCTCAGCCCCAAAGAGGATTCACTTTTTCCAGGGGACCCAGCAAGAGCGCACTGAATCATAAGCTACAGCCATTGCCCAAACACCTTGGGCTTCTTGTGTCCAGGGACCAGCAGGCAAGAAGAGAAGTCACCATTGTGGCAGGGGTAAATGACCCTGATCATCAGGAACAGGTAAGGCTATTATTACGCAACGGGGCAGGGAGAAATTCGTGCCCGATCATGACTGTAAATTGACAAGTACAGGAGCCTGGCCAGAGAAGGAAATGGTGACCAGGGCTCAGGCCCCTCATTGATGGCAGTCCAGGTCAAGCCCCCAGCTAAGACTCCAAGGCCAGAAGAGCTGGTAGCCGAGGGTGAGGGGGATCTACAACGGACAGTGTAGGAGGAAAATGATGCAGGTCAATTGTTGCCCCAGACCAACTGTAGAGATGGAGGCAGAATTTGTTTCTCAAAAAGTGTACCTCAAACAGAGAGGCCTCTGGAATCCTGGGGAAGCTGCTTTTTAATGCCCATAAAGAATGGGTTCGGGGCGCCTGGGTGGCGCAGTCGGTTAAGCGTCCGACTTCAGCCAGGTCACGATCTCGCGGTCCGTGAGTTCGAGCCCCGCGTCGGGCTCTGGGCTGATGGCTCAGAGCCTGGAGCCTGTTTCCGATTCTGTGTCTCCCTCTCTCTCTGCCCCTCCCCCGTTCATGCTCTGTCTCTCTCTGTCCCAAAAATAAATAAACGTTGAAAAAAAAATTTTTTTAAAAAAAGAATGGGTTCAAGCAGCATAAGGAGACGAAGGACATGGAGACGCCAGCCCAGGATCTCCCTTCAAAGAAGGCCTGAGGTGCAGCCCAGCTGCAGGAAGAGGGGTTCATGGATAGCCTGTAGCTGTCCTTTTCGTCAGAGCTGTCACAACTACAGAGAGCCACGTCACCTGAGCTTGCACCTTTCTCTGGTGCCTCGTAAGGCAGGAGTATAGACACCCAGCCCTTCCAACCTGAGGCAGGACACCGATGGGGAATAGGCACTTCAGGGCTCGCCACCAGGCTGAAAGCTTGGGGCGGTATATCACAGTTCAACCTCTGCCCAATCCTGCTCCTCCCCCAACCCTTTTATAAGTTTTGATCCCTAACAAACATCCCCCAAATTTCCTCCCATGCCTACTTCTACTTCTCCAACAGTAGGTGTCCATATCCTAAGAACTTTTTGGGTTAAACCACCTATCATGTAATTTTCATGTTTCAATCTTATTTTATAAGTAATTTAAGGGGGGAAGAAAGCTCTTAGTCCCCTAAATATACGATCTCCAGCAAGCCAGATTGCAGAGATCACTAAGTTGTGAACGGTAATACTATTTATTTATACCATGTGTCACAATTTACGAAGCATTTTTATATTTACAGGGTTACTTGTTCCAAGCAGCCATTCCATGCACTAGGCAGATATCTGTATTCTTTCCAGAAAAAAAACAAAAACAAAAAACAAACCCAAACTAAGATAAATTGCAGAATGTCTAGGCATAAATCCCAGAGAATATTCCCCACTTGTGCTCAAGGAGTAAATACAAGGTTATTCACATAAGTGAAAAATTGAAATGGTGAGAGGCTGGAACATTCCTAAATGCCCCTCAGTAGAGGACTAGATACAATGTGATCTGATCATCAATTACAATACCATATGGTTAGTTGGAACAGATGAAATATAATTCATCATTTATAAACTACATCAAGTCTCAGTATAAATCTCTGAACATAATATTAAGTCACTGAACAGAAAATTTCAGAATATATATACTATGATATCATTTAAATAAATTTTTAAATAATGTAAAAACAATACTAAGCATTAATACATATATAGAATTTTTTAGGTATTCTTATTTTATTTTTTTAATGTTTATTTATTTTTGAGAGAGAGAGAGAGAGAGAGAGAGAGAAAGAGAGAGAGAGTGGGGGAGAGGCAGAAAGAGGGAGACACAGAATCTGAAGCAAGCTCCAGGCTCTGAGCTGTCAGCACAGGGCCACACGTGGGGCTCAAATTCATAAACTGTGAGATCATGACCTGAGCTGAAGTCAGACCCCAACCGACTGAGCCACGCAGGTGCCCCAAGTATTCTTATTTTTAAGTTTATTTTATTTTATTTTATTTCGGTAATCTCTACACCCAACATGGGGCTCAAACTCATGACCCTGAGATCAAGAGTCTCACGCTTTTCCGACTGAGCCAGCCAGACACCTCAAACTTTTTGAAGTATTTTTAAAAATTAAAAAAAGAAAAAATTTAGTGTTTACATATTTATTTTTGAGAGAGAGAGAGAAAGCCGGGAGGGGCAGAGAGAGAGAGGGAGAGAGAAATCCCAAGCAGGCTCTGTGTTGTCAGTGCCTGATGAAGGGCTTGAACTCATAGACTGTGAGATCGTGACCTGAGCTGAAACCAAGAGTCAGGTGTTTAACCGACTGAGCCACCCAGGCGCCCCTTAAGTATTTTTAAAAAGACTGATTAAAATCAATCAATCAATCAATCAATCAATAAAAAGACTGATTAGAGGGGCGCCTGGGTGGCTCAGTCGGTTAAGCATCCAACTCTTGATCTCAGCTTACGTCTTGATCTCAGGGTTGTGAGTTCAAGCCCCGCATTGGGAGGAGCTGGAGCCTACTTAGAAAGAAACAAAGAAAGGCACTGTACTCCCTGCAAGGCTTCAGGTGGTAAAGCATAAAGACACGGAAGGTCCCTTGCTTTATAGGAATTGTCCTTAGATTCAAGATACTTTTAAGGCGACATTGGGACCTGGCAAAGAAAGACCCCATTGAATCATGGCTGGTAAGTAAGCACAGCTTGATTTTTTTAACTTCCAGCTCTTTGCAGAGACCCATGATCCCCATTTCCCTTTCTCTAGGGCTAACCCACTCCTTCCCACGCTCAGATTTCTGATTCTAGAATACAACGTGTGCTCTGTGAAAGTCAGAGGCAAAGGAATGCCCCTCACACTCCAGCCCTTCCAGCCCCCCAGTGCCTTCCCATCCTCATCACAATGAGGTTTAGTTCTGGGGTTAAGCCCAGTGGCGGTGAGCACCAGTCCGCCTACCACTCAGCACTTGGGACAGTTTTAGGGGCCCTCTGTCTGCCACCCCCAGACTGTATAAAGAGAACAGCTGGGTGGAGGCCCATGGAATCTTTCTTATAGAAAGGCATTTAATCGGAACGGGAGGTCCATTGAAAACCGACCCAGTGAGCAAGGCACGCACATGTTCATGGCTCTGGAGAGTGCCCACACCCGGGTTTCTTCTACCCTGTTCAGTGGGACTGAGCACTGAGCTCAGGGAGAAGCAAGAAGATACAATTTTATCCTTTCCTAGTCTGGACAAGGCAAGGAAAGACTGTCTCCATGCTTCCTCTGGTAAGACAGGGCTTAGCCTCTTTTTGCATGAACTGCTGATGAATGCAGTGTTGTAGGAGTACCCCAAACCTATTCCAAACTCTCCAAGCTTTGGCTCAATCTGATTTATCATTTCTGAAGTCCACTTAACAGTGTGTATTTCTTGCTTTTTATTTTTTTTACCCCTATTCTAACCAGAGTGCTTCTGAGTTGTCTCCCACTTCTCATAGGTTGAAATTATCCAGGCATCTGAGATCATCCCAGCTGTGAGAGTTTGCAACGTAGGGAACAAAGAGAGCAAAAAATATTATGTCAAAATATTTTAAGTATTGAATTTTAAAAAGCAATTATTTGAGGTTTTGAGACACTAATGTAGTCTTTATACCAAGTTCAACCAAAGGGATCACAGACAGCAGAGAAGATTGTTTCGTTACTGAGAATAAAGATCACCTGTATTTCATAAGACTGGGACATTTGAGAATTAAGTAGACAGGCTTTGCGAAGCACTTGGTAGTGTGCCTGGTTCATAGTAGGTGCTTAATAAACTCAGTTGGCATTCTGTTTTGCATGTACCATATTAAGTCTTCGGTGCAGTTTAAGAAGATTCCTGCTCTCTCTGAAACAGCACTTGTCACAGGTTCCAAGCAAATAAAATTAACTGGGGATTTGGTTAAATTGCAGATTCTGACTCAGTGGGTCTGGGGCGAGGCCTGGCAGTCCAAATTTCTAGCCCCCTCGTGTTGCTGATGCTGCTGGAATGAGATCCACTTGAAGTATCAAGGTTCTACCTCAGGCATTCTTGGAGTACCTGGCTGGCTCAGCCAGAAGAGCAAGCGTCCCTTGATCTCAAGGTTGTGAGTTTGAGCCCCACGTCGGGTGTGGAGATTACCTTTTAAAAAAATGATCATTCCTACTTATCTGTATCTGACAGTTGTGAATATACTGTTTCATCCCATGTGCCTTCCTCGACCCCTGATCACCTATTCAGATCCTATATAACTTTCAAGGAGTACTTTAAGCTCCACTGTTTCTTTTTTCAAATTTTTTATTACATTTATTTATTTTTGATAGAGACAGACAGAGCACAAGTGGGGGAGGGGCAGAGAGAGAAGGACACACAGAATCTGAAGCAGGCTCCAGGCTGTAAGCTGTCAGCACAGAGCCGGATCTGGGGCTCGAACTCACAAACTGCGAGATCATGACCTGAGCCGAAGTCGGACGCCCAACCAACCGAGCCACCCAGGCGCCCCAGAAGCTCCACTCTTTCTTTAAAAAAAATTTTTTTTTCAACGTTTTATTTATCTTTGGGACAGAGAGAGACAGAGCATGAACGGGGGAGGGGCAGAGAGAGAGGGAGACACAGAATCGGAAACAGGCTCCAGGCTCCGAGCCATCAGCCCAGAGCCTGACACGGGGCTCGAACTCACGGACCGCGAGATCGTGACCTGGCTGAAGTCGGACACTTAACCGACTGTGCCACCCAGGCGCCCAAAGCTCCACTCTTTCGATTAAGCCTTCTTCCCAAATTTTTGCAACCCTAAATGATTAATATTGTCTTTGAAGCCCTGAATCAAATTTAATAGGACGGGAGATGGGGGCCTGGATGGCTCAGTTGGCTGAGTCTCTGAATTCGGCTCAGGTGATGATCCCATGGTTTGTGCGTTTGAGTCCCATGTCGGCCTTTCTGTTGTCAGCAAAGCCTGCTTCAGATCCTCTGTCTCCCAATCTCTGTCCCCCACCCCCCCACTCATGTCTCTCTCTCTCTCTTTCAAAAATAAACATTAAAAAAAATTAAAAAAAAAATAAGACTGGAGAGAGATCGGGTAGTTAACCTAAAAATTTGGTTAAAGTGGGAATATAATTTAAATATACTGCTTTACACTTTTAATAAAATCATCTAAAATCACCTTGTTGACCAAGTTTTTTAACAATTAAAAAAAATTTTTTTTAATGCTTATTTAATTTTGAAAGAGAGAGACAGAGCATGAGCGGGGAGGGTCAGAGAGAGAGAGAGAGAGAGAGAGACAGAACCCGAAGCAGGCTCCAGGCTCTGAGCTGTCAGCACAGAGCCCATTGTGGGGCTCGAACCCATGAACCGTGAGATTGTTACCTGATGCTTAACCGACTGAGCCACCCAGGCGCCCCCATAAATATTTTCTTAAAAGGAAATTAAAATGAGTATGCTTACCTTTAAAAAACAAAACAAAACAAAACAAAACAAAACAAAACCCAAAACATGTTCTGCTTCGTCTTTCTTACACAAATCATCCCTATTACATATTGTTTAATTGTTTTGGATCTGACATTTTTTCCCTCAAATTTTCACAGATTTCCTGGCCATACCGAATTTGACCACATTTTTAAAACGACTTGCCTTAGCTTATTTAACTTGTTCCATAGATATTGCAACTCTTTCTTTTTGCCCCCCAGAATTCATTGGTTTCATTATACTTAAGTTAAATTAGGGAGTTGCAAGAACAAGTACAAAAACAGAGCTGGAAACAAACACAACCGACTGGTGGGAGTATGATTCATCTGTGAGAAAGGAAGTGGAGGAGTGGGATCTGTGGTAGGCTGAATAACGGCTCCCCAAAGACGCCCCTCTCCTAATCCCAGGAACCTATGAATGTTACCTTATATGGCTATGAAAATTAATAAAGGGAAACCTCGCTTAAAATAGAGTCAGGAGACCACAAGGGGGAGCCCTCAGGCACTACCACTTGCCATCGAGTACAGACCCTCAACAGAAGAAGCTTACGGAGGACCTCAATAGGAAGAGAGGCGTGTTGCCACTTGATACGACTTTACTAACGCCAGCAAGAGGAAGGAAGATTTTTCTCTTTGCCTGGCAACAGCCCAGACAATGAGAGACAGTCACAACTCAGCCAATGAAAAGCCACTACAATTTGAGCTCTGAATTTATCCCTACGGACTTTTTGTTTATAACAGTCTTCCCAGGTTGCCCCTTTCCTCTATGAAAGAGTATTCCTTGGGATGCTTGGGTGGTTCAGTCGGTTAAGCGTCCGACTTCAGCTCAGGTCATGATCTCATGGTTCATGGGTTCGAGCCCCACCTCGGGCTCTGTGCTGACGGCTCAGAGCCTGGAGCCTGCTTCGGATTCTGTGCCTCCCTCTCTCTCTGCTCCTTGCCTGCTCGCACTCTGTCTGTCTGTCTGTCTGTCTCTCAATAATAAATAAACATTAAAAAAAAAATAAGAGTGTTCCTCTTCTTGTTCTGTGGACTTTGCCTATGGCTTTAGCTATAGCTATAAAAGCTATAGCTTGCTTATTCTGAGTTGCAAATCCTTTGCTATTCTCAACTAAACCCATCTTGCTGGTAAAATAACTGTGATTAAGAGAAGGATTTTGAGATGGGGAGATTTTCCTGGACTCTCTGGATGAGTCCAACATAATCTCTTATAAGGGTCCTTGTAAGAGAGAGGCAGGAGGGTCTGAATTGGTGGCACAGTATGTCACAATGCAAACAAGAGGTCAGAGTGACAGGAGGAAAGAGGCAGTGAAACAGAACACAGAAGCTTTCTGGAAGCTGAAAAAGGCAAGAGAATAGATTTTCCCCACAGAAATTCCAGAAGGAATCAGCCTGGCTCGCACCTTGACGTTAGCCCAGTGAGACTGATTTTGGACTTCTGACATCCAGAACTGTGAGATAATAGAAGTGTGTTGTTTTAAGCCACTATGTGTGTGGTAATTGCTGCGGTTTCCATTGGTACTAGCACGGGACCCAAGTGTCGTGCTCTGGAGAGGCACCCAGAGTGCTGGGGGCAGAGTGGCACTGAGGACACGCGTCAGTCTGTCTGGCAAGTGCAGCCGGTGAAGAGGAATCAAAAGCACTTCTACTGTAATTAATTTGGCACTGTATTTTGTTTTCTAATTCTTTCCTACGTCTTGCCGGAGAGATGGGGAGATTCTCCAGGGCATCGGTATATTCTTTTGCCAGCTTTGCAACTTGAAAGATTACATTTTAAGTCAGCAACTGATCACTTTTGTGGTTTATAATACAAGATGGTCTGTGTGGAGTGTGTGTAGCTTAATCGTCAGATTGGTATATTTAAGATTTTTTTTCCCCCGTCAAGAAAACTGGATTCTCAACTGTGCTAAAAACCTTTTACCTAGGAGATGTGAGATGGAGAAAACTTAGCAAAGGTTTTGGGGTCCTACAGGCCTGCATTCTGCTACTGGCAATGCTGTGGCCTGGGACCTGTTAGGGAATTTCTCTCACCTTCGTTCTTTTTTACTAAAATGGTGATTATAATAATCCACCCGCTAGTCTTGCCGGGAGGAATGAATAAAGTACAAATAAAAAAAAAAAAAGAAGAAGCTTGGTCTCTAGGTACACAAGTAGGGCTAGTAGATTCTTACAATTGTATTGTTGATAGAGATAATGCTCTAGAATGGCATGAAGGAGTAAACAAAAGGATACCCTTAACAGCAGTGCAGATCATCAGACTTCTTTATATATACATTTTTTTAATTCTATTTTTTAAAATTTACACCCAAATTAGCATACAGTGCAACAATGATTTCAGGAGTAGATTCCTTAGGGCCCCTTACCCATTTAGCCCATCCCCCCTCCCACAACCCTTCCAGTAACCCTCTGTTCTCCATATTTAAGTCTCTTATGTTTTGTCTCCCTCCCTGTTTTTATATTATTTTTGTTTCCCTTCCCTTATGGTCATCTGTTTTTTTTCTTAAAGTCCTCATATGAGTGAAGTCATAGGATTTTGTCTTTCTCTGACTAATTTCACTTAGCATAATACCCTCCAGTTCCATCCATGTAGTTGCAAATGGCAAGATTTCATTCTTTTTGATTGCCGAGTAATACTCCATTGCGCATATATATATATATATATATATACATATATATATATATGATTGCCAAGTAATACTCCATTGCATGTATATATATATATATATATATATATATATATATATATATGTATTATACATATACTTTATCCCCAACTTTATTCATTCATCCATTGATGGACATTTGGGCTCTTCCCATCCTTTGGCTATTGTTGATAGTGCTGCTATAAACATGGGGGTGCCTGTGTCCCTTCGAAATAGCACACCTGTATCCCTTGGATAAATGCCTGGTAGTGCAATGGCTGGGTCCTAGGGTAGTTCTACTTTTAGTTTTTGAGGAACCTCCATACTGTTTTCCAAAGTGGCTGCACCAGACTTTTTTATATTTTTTAAAGCTAGAAGGACTCTTAGGGGTTGGCAAACTGCGGCCCACAGGCCAAATTGGCCTGCTTCCTGTTTTCATAAATAAAGTTTTATTAGAAGACAGCCATTCATTTACCTATTGCCTATGGATGCTTTTGCACTACAATAGCAGAGTTGAGTACTTGTTATAGAGACTTTACCGCCTGTAGGATCTAAAATACTATTTGAGGGGTGCCTGGGTGGCTCAGTCGGTTGGGCATCCGACTTTGGCTCAGGTCATGATCTCACAGTCCGTGGGTTCGAGCCCCGTGTCGGGCTCTGTGCCGACAGCTCAGAGCCTGGAGCCTGCTTCAGATTCTGTGTCTCCCTCTCTCTCTGCCCCTCCCCCACTTGTGCTCTGTCCCTCTCTATCAAAAAATGAATAAAATTTCTTTAAATTTTTATTTTCTTTTTTTTCTTTATTTATTTCTCTTAAAAAAAATAATAAAATAAAATACTATTTGGTCTTTTGCAGAAAAGTTTTGACACCTGATCTAGAACATGTGATTTTACAGATAAGGAAAAAAGTCCCAATAAGATAAGTGACTTGGTCCAAAGTCACATGGCAGTTAAGACAGAACTAAGACTGTAAGTTAGATGCCTTGACTCCCAGGTCAAAGCCTATATGAGACAGAGGAAATGGCAGGTCTCTGAATTCAGCTCAAAATGGGGTCCTTTGGTGGAGTTTGGCTCTGATCTAGGCTTCTAGGGAAAAGACTGCCAGGTGCCTTCTTCAGACACTCCCTGGTTGGTACACACCTTCATATCCTCACATATGCAACTTGTAGATCTGCCCCAGAAGAAATGCTAATGCAGAAGTAGAAGGCATAATGTGAAGCCTTATGAAGGCTTCATAAGGCTTCATATATTTCTTCATATATGAAGAAATAGAGAGCATTGAAATATAACCACAAGGTAAATACAAAGCCAGTGTTATATTTTTAGTTTGTAACCCATTTTTCCCCGTACGTTTTTTTTTTAATGTTTATTTATTTTTGAGAGAGAGATTGAAAAAGAGACATCGAGTGGGGGAAGGACAAAGAAAGAGGAGGACGGATGATCTGAAGTAGGCTCTGCACGGACAGCAGGTAGCCCAATGCGGGGCTTGAACTCACAGACTGGGAGATCACGACCTGAGCCGAAGCTGGACGTTCAACCCACTGAGCCACCCAGGCACCCCTCCCCCTATGGCTTGAAATACAAATGAATAAACAGCAATTACAGATTTACGTTAATGGGCACATCATGTACAAAGATGTAACTTGTGATGAAAATAACAACACGAAAGGGGAATGGAGTTGCCCAGAAGCAGATTCATATATACGATTGAAGCTAAAGTGGTATTAATTCAAAACTGATCGCTGTATGTTTAAGAGTGGAATTGTGATCTCCAGAGTAAGAGTATGAACGTGATTAAGAATATGACTAAAACCAAATAAACAAAACATTTAAAAAATGGAAAAGGAAATAAAAAAGGAAGCAAAACAGTACGCTACAAAACAAATCAAACATAAAAGAAAAGCAATAATGGAGGAACTGAGGAACACTGATTTCCTCCCCCGGTTCTTCTCTTGATTTAACCTTTGTGTTAACGACTGCAAAATAAGATGAACATGCCACCAAAGGAACCCATTTTGAGCTGGATTCAGAGACCTGCCATTCTCTCTGCCTCATGCAGGCTTTGATCTGGGAGTCAAGGCATCTAAATGATAACCTTTTCAGAGTGGCTTCTTTTGCTTGGTAATAAGCATTTAAGGTCCCTCCATATCCTCTCATGGCTTGATAGCTTATTTCTTTAGTGATGAATAATATCCTATTGTCTGGGTGAGCCCCAGTTTATCTATCCATTCATCCACTGAAAGACATCTTGGTCCATGCATGGTCCACTTGCTTCCATGCTTTGGCCATTATGAATACAGCTGCCAGAAATATCCATGTGCGATAATGGAGAAACTGAGGAACACTGATTTCCTCCCCCGGTTCTTCTCTTGATTTAACCTTTGTGTTAATGACTGCAAAACAAGATGAAAAGAAGACGCTGCGTATTGAAGAATATTTTGCAATGCTTCTCCAGCAACTGGGTGTCACAAAACGGAAGTCGTCGCTCGTTCCTCTGCACGTCTCACTGGTTCCAATTACTCTGACTTCTCCTTTCAGTGTACTGGCCTTCTGGGCTCTTGCAATGGTTCTGCAGGGCAGCACCGGCACTGAGGTGATTCATTTCTTTAGGTTTTATTACGCTGTTTGAAAGATTTTTGAGTTATATTATTTTTTTTAAGTTTATTTATTTGGAGAGAGAGAGTGCGTGAGAAAGTGTGTATGCACAATTAGAGGAGGGGCAGAGAGAACCCCAAGCAGGCTCCAAGCTATCAGCACAGAGCCCGATGTGGGGCTCAAATCCACGAGCCATGAGATCACGACCTGAGCCAAAATCCAGAGTCGGAAGCTTAACCGACTGAAACACCCAGATGCCCCATATTATTTTTAACCGTGAGTTTACATGTCTTTTATGTAAGAAATTCCAAATCCCTGAAGAAGCTCAAGTAGACAGTGAACGAAGGGAAACTACCTTGTCATGTCAGGATCTGACAACTGACATTAACATTTCAAATTACTGAGTCCTTTTTAATAACATTGGGTGTTACTGAAACAAGATTTGGAAAAATTTGGGCTCTTTCTGCACCTTAATAGAAAACCCAATGTGCGTCAAGACAAGAAGAAAACCTACTGGTTCAAGGAAGTGAAAAGTCCAAGGCTTCGGGCACTCAAGACTATGTCATCGGGATCTCTTAGGTTCCCCCAACTCTGGGCTCTTCTGCTTCTGTGTTGGCTCATTGCTGAGCCAGGCGCTCCCCTGGGCCTGGTTCTCCAGCTTCACATCCTTGCAGGTTCAGGTAGAAAGACAAAGTCCTGGGACTCATTCTGATGGACTGGCCATGGGTCCTGGAGGATTTGGAGCACTGATGTCCAGGCCTGTCCCGGACAAAGCACATGGGCGGAGAGTATGGGCAGGGATGGCTTCCCTAAAGGAACTCAGAATGTTACCAACAGAAGGGGCCGTGGATGCTGAGTGGCTTCTATACTCCTTCCTACGTAAAATGCCAGACGGCAAAAAGACCACCCATGTCCACACAGTCTTCCCTCAGATGCTCCAGAGGGGAGAGGCTGGTCAAGAAGGAGGTCAGACTGCCAGGGTGTTCAATGCGACTGCAGTCCAACCCCCTCATGTGACTTCAGAAAATTAAATGATTCATTTCTGAATCCAGAAAAATGAATGACATTCACAAGATTACAACTTCTTTGCAGTGTTTGCTTGAAGGGTGAGGGAGTCCAGGTATCCTGGCCCCTCATGCAGGCCGTTCTGCTAAGTACCCGTGGCAGAAGGGGTTAATTAGTAGAAATACTGAGTGCCCAAAGATAAAAATTTGTCTCAGAAATGGACAAAGATGGTAACTTACATTTTCTCTACCTCCTCCTATACCTATAAGATGTTGAAGTCTATATCTGTATATGTGTAATACATATAGATTTATGTTATATGTATCTACATAGATATTACATAAATAGATATATGTTATGTGGGTGTGTGTGTATGGAACATATATGTGGAAAGAGATTGTCTGCATTTTAGACTCATGCCTGAGTAGAAACACTTAAATAAAGGTGTTTTTTTTTTTCCCCCTTCAAAATGTGTGAAGTTATAGGATAATTATAATTCAACACCAGGGAGAAGGAATTGATTTTCTCCAAGTTCCCCCACAGTTTGTGTTATTTTTATTGACTTTTTTCTGAAGCTCATTTCCAAACATCTGAGTAAACATACAAAATAAATATTCCTCTTAAGTCATTACTATTGTTGTTGGGGCTGGAAGCCAGGCCCTTGCATCTGTCCCCTTTCCCATTATGATTCTGTAAATGCCCGTGAACAGATGGCTTGCATGCTCCGCTGAAACATCTGGAAAGCTTGGGCTGTGTTTGGCTACAGAGTCACAGATGTGGCCGGGCGCTGTATTACACTGGAGGCCAATCTCGGCACAGCTTGTTTGACTATATCATACCAGGACAGAGGAAAAGGCCCTCAGCTGAGGACATAAACATGGAGATCTCATACTTGAGATGGGGGGTGTTTGCTCCTATGATTTAAGAGACATCAAATGACTCTAATCCAATAATCAAACGTAGGTACTAGGTCCAATATTTGGTTTCCTTCCCCCGCCCACGATAATCCAACATGCAACATGTCCTACGAAAAATAAGCCTTGTTAAGACCTCCTTCTGTAAGTTGGCCGTTCACCTGGCCTTTTCACTGTGGTCACTAGTCTTGACTACAGTTTTTAGGTGTGGATCACCCAATAAATATCTAAAGGGGTTCTTCGACTTACAGCTTTATAAATGTATATAATAAAATGAACTTGGTACAGCCATTTTGGAAGACAGTTGGCAGTTTCTTACACACTAAACATGCTCTGACCACACCTTGTGGCAATTGTGCTTCTTGGTACTGTATTTACCCAAAAGAATCAAAAACTTATACCCACACAAAAACTTACACATGGATGTTTCTAGCGGCTTTATTCATAATCGCCAAAACATGGAAGCAACCAAGATGCCTTTCAGTAGATGAATGGATAGATAAACTGTGGTTCATCTGGACAATAGAGTATTATTCAGCACTAAAGAAATAAGCTATCAAGCCATGAAAGGATATGGAGGAATCTTAAATGCGTATTACCAAGTAAAGGAAGCCATTCTGAAAAGGTTGTATATTGCATAATTCCAACTAGAATCATAAGATAGTGGTTTTCAGTGGATGGGCGGGGGGATGAATAGGCTGAGCACAGAGGATTTTGGGGGGTAGTGAAAACACTCTGTATGATACTATAATGATAGATACACATTATTATACATTTGTACAAACCCACAGGATGTACAACACAAAGAGTGAGAACACAAAGACAAACTATGGCCTTTGGATGATTATGATGTGTCAATGTAGGCTCATCAATTGTAACAAATGTACTGCTCTGCTGGGAGATTTTCTTAATGGGGGAGGGTATGCATGTGTACGGGGGCAGGGGCTATATGAGAAATCACTGTACCTTCCCCTCTATTTTTCTGTGAAGCTAAACATGTTCTAAAAAAAAAAAGAGCTTAATAATATAAATAAATCAGTAGATAAAATGAAGTCTAAGCAATAGCCACCAGTTAATTTAAGCTGCTTATATTTATTCATTCATTCTAAAAATATACTGAATGCTTCCTACAGTCTAGGCACTGAGCTACTGAACTCAAGGCAGGAGGCAACACTACAAATAATATGCAATTTTTTTATATGAACCCATCATCCATCTTCAGTGAATTGGTAAAAACCCTTAGACATTCTGATCCAGAAGTCTCTCTGTGTGGTTCAACCAGCTCCATTTCTTCTGATGCCCAATAAACTTTTTCTGCCTCACTCAAGAGTTTAATCAGTGGCTGTTAATCCCAACTGCAGAAAATCCTCTCCCCAGTTGTACATAAAGTTCATTCTCTAAGTTCAGCCATCTCTTTGGCAATGGAGTTCATTAATATTGGCTATGGCAGGAATCTACATATCGTTGGAATTTAGGAAATCTCTACTTCTTCAATATGTGTTTTTCACAGTTTAGGCTGAAGCCATGTGTCCTGTTACACACTTTGCCTGGAAATGCAGCTCTTGAGGTGCATCAGAACTGTGGTAGAGTATCGAGAGGACTTTCACAATCACTCACTTTTTGAAGGAAATAAAAAGCGTCCAAGTTGAAGGAACAAATTCCAGGTACTTTAATTACCTGGAAGAGCTGCCTCTATTGCTAAGAAGTTCTTGAACTATATGATACTTCCTGTTCAACACCATTAGACGCTTCCTCTAAAGTTGGCATTCCTCTGACTCTCTCAATTTGCCATGATTCTCTTCCATAGTTATTACCTGAAGCAGGAGTTAATATTAAATACTTTGTTTAGCATACTAAACAGGAACTGGAAGGTCCTGGGGGTGGGTAATCGAGAGAAGGTCAAGGTGCCTCAGTGTGAGACTCTTTCGGACCTCATGCCAATCCCTCCCTGCTCTCCTGACGTGGTCAACTGGGAAGACTGTTCAACGCCCAGCTCAAGACCACTTGCCACAAGCTATAATGGACTGTTTCTTCTCCTTTATGCATTTTTAAGGAAATGTTTTATTTTCAACAGTCATATTTAAGGTTAAGGGCTCAATCTTGAAAACTGCATAAAGTTGAAAGTTTTGGATGGCAGATGTGGACAATCTGAACCAAGTGATCTTCAGTCCCTGCCTGCTCTAGAAAATTATTTGAAGGCTATTTCTTCTGAAATTCACTCTTCATAATGACCAGGACTTGATTAGGTCAGCTTGCCAAAATTGGCCAGGTTATTTCGTTATTTAGTAGAAGAGAACTTTTCAAACTATTTATCTAGGAGACATGACTATTCTCTCTGTTCCGGTGCCCCAGTCTCAAGGTCCCCAACGCCATCAAACTTGGTGTCTATTAGCGGAGGGATGGATGAGTAAGTAGGTGGGCTGCATACTGTGGAATCCTGTGCAGCAGATGAAACAGCAAATGAGATGAATGGACAACAATCTTAGCTCTTTAAAACACAGTACTGGGTGAGAAAAAAATAGAGGAAAAAATAAAACATAAAGCACATATGCACAAAACACTGTCTTGTATGAGATAAAGGTACATTTTTTAAAATTTAAATTCAAGTTAGTTAACATACAGTGAACTCTTGGCTTCAGGAGTAGAAACCCAGTGATTCATCTCTTACATATGCTACCCACTGCTCATCCCCAAAAATGCCTCCCTTTGTGCCCATCACCCATTTAACCCATCGCCCCCCACCTTCCCTCCAGCAACCCTGAGTTTGTTCCAAGAGTCTCTTATGGTTTGCCCCCTCTCTGTTTTAATCAAGATAAAGGCATATTTAAGGAACATAATAAACACACGAACGTGGGTACTTGAGGTGGGGAGTGGGGGGTTGGGGATAAAGGGGAAAGATAAAATACACGAGAAGCCCTGTTGAAATTGTGATCATAAGGTAGTGTGAACTGAGGATGAGACGGACTCTTTTGAGGTCTCAAAAAAGGCATAAATAAATGCTAGTTTTCAGAAACATCATCCTGTAAATTAGTGTGTCCCAATTGAGGCCCGATGGTACTTGAACATTCTCGAAGATGTTGATAGGTATTCCCCAAAAGGAGATGCCCCGATCAAGCACAGCTGGGAAACAGATTAAACAGAGCTGATCAGGGTTCTTCACTTCAGGTGTGCCCAGAGCATATGATACATAGCGTAACCCAAGGTGGATATATGCACCATTTCCCAAACTTCTTTGGTCTTAGAATGCTTTTTGCCAAATGCCGTTTTTGTAAAAGCACAGGGCAGGAAATGCAATTCTAAATATTTACCCCAGTTAACTTTCTTCCCTCAGGACATCCTTCCTAATTTATCCCTCCCTCTGCTGCAGGTCTCATCTCTTCCGTGAAACCCCCTTCGTAACCCACAACTGTCTCTGTTCTGATTTTATTGCTGCAACTCTCTGGCCTTTGGACAGAGACCGATGAGTGGTAAGATCAGAATACTTCACTGTTACTGCAAAATACTTATTCCTGTAGCAGTAAGATCAGAATACAGCGGGCAAACTTTACTGCTGCTTCTGCATAGACTGTTTGCTCTCGTAAGGATGATGTGACATAATCTTTCATCTACATCCTAGCTTTTGGCTAAGTTGGCTTGAATAAATTACAGGGAAGGTCCTTTCAGCCAATCATTTTACTCCATCTATTCAGATCAGATCAAAGTAACATTTACCGCTTGCTTCTCCCACTGGCAGGTGGTGGGGGGGGGGGCGGTGAGGCGTATGTACAAAGCATCCTAACAGCCACAAGAAAAAAAGCTTTCTTCACAATGTTTCAATGCTCTAATAAATTTAAGGGAAAATGAGAGGGCAAAACAAGGAGTTTGCAAGCTTCCACACAGAGCTCCAGGTCAATCAAATGGCTTCTTAGCTCTGCCTAGCTCTGTTCCTCAGGAATATTCGATGATGATGAAGAAGAAGAAGAAGAAGAAGAAGAAGAAGAAGAAGAAGAAGAAGAAGAAGAAGAAGAAGAAGAAGAAGATGATGATGAGGGTGGAGGTGGTGGTTGTAGCTACCTATAAAGTCCATATTTCAGGCCAGGTATGATGCTAAGCATGTCTTTTACCCCCACAGATTTAATAAGAGAGGTCATTAAAAAGCGCCTCTGACCCAAAATGTCTTCCCCACCTGCCTCCCATAGACCTAAAATTTCCATCTTTTTTTAATATTCTGTTTGTTTGTTTGTTTTTGAGAGACAGAGAGGGATAGAGCATGAGCAGAGGAGGGGCAGAGAAAGAGGGAGACACAGAATCTGAAGCAGGTTCCAGGCTCTGAGCTGTCAGCACAGAGCCCGATGTGGGGCTCGAGCTCACGGACCATGAGATCATGACCTGAGCCCAAGTCTGACACTTAACCAACTGAGCCACCCAGGAGCCCCAATTTCCATCTTTTTTAAAAGAGTTTATTTTTAAGTAATCTCTACACCCAATGTGGGGCTCGAACTCACAACCCCGAGATCAAGAGTCACATGCTCTGTCTGAGCCAGCCAGGTGCCCCTAAAATTTCCATCTTTATATACCAGTTCCTACAGCCCCTTCTACATTTGTAAACATGCCACAAGTATTATACTTAGTGATACCTTTGTATAAATTTGTTTATTGTAAATTTAAAAAAGTCACCCAGCAGAAGACATTGGTCAAATATTCAGCTTTGATTGTGGTGTGGGGGGTGGGGGGTACTCTTTGGCAGAACAGAGACAGAAGAAACAAAGCAATCCAATTTTTCCTCCCAGTGTTTGCTTAATTAAATACTTGACATTCACTAAGAACTCACTATTTATAAAAGATACTTTCAAGGTCCCTGGAATTTTACAGATCAATATAGACTGCAATCCTTACACTTAGCACTTATCAAGGAGGCAATCACCAATAATTATAATACGATACAACTGCTTTAGTAAAGACATGACAATTATGTAGGTAAAGCACCCAGCCCAGAGGCTCAGCCCAGAGGGGTTGCTGTCTTCTCCCTGTTTCTCTGTGGGAGTCAAATAAAGCTTCACAGAGAAGCACTCTGTCTTGGAGAATAAGTAGGAATCTTCCAGGCAGAGAGCAGGAGGTGACGGCAGTGTGCTAGTGAATGTTTAACAACCGGAACTCCAAGGGCGGTGGGGGGAGGGGGGAAGCCCTGACGAGTAGGATTTGCTAATTTCCACGGCGTACATTCTCCTACTGTGGCAGATTTCAGGGTACCAACAGGATGCCACTGAGCAGGGTTGGGACCAGAGATGTGCCTGAGCCGACAAGAGCCAGCTCCAGCATACCACTGGAGGACAGATGGAAGGAACAGCACGTTCTAAGGTGTGGAGGTCCAAAAATGTCTGGTGATCAATTGGCTATTGTCCTGAAGAGTGTGAGTTAGGGTCTGGAAAAGAGATGGAACCAGAGAACCTTGCACGGTCTGAACCAGAAAATCCACAAAGGCGAGATAGATGTAGCCTGTACTGGGAGAAACAGATCTTGAACGAATTTGGAAAGCCGTTTGGAAAGAGATTACAAAAGGCATTGAACTTTTGCAACTTTCTCTTTTACGCAATTGATAGCAATCTAAACCATCCAGGATTTACCTCTAAATTCTAGCGGCAGTATGCAGGAATTGCCAGAGGACAGAGAGACTGGGAGGAAGGTGACTGGTCAATAAATTCTCAAGACAGTCTTGAAAAGAGCTCTAAACGGCCAATGCTCGGCATCTCTGGGCCACAACTCAGCCATTTCGGTCATGCTCATAGATACCCTATCTCATGGGGTTCTTTAACTCAGGTCTCCGGAAAACGACAAAAGGAAATAAACATAATTTTTAAAACACTCCTAAATACAAACTACACAACATAATGCGCGGCTTTCTCAAGCAGAAATGAGAGTTTATACCCAGTGAATTCTTTCATGAATTCCTGTTCCTCCGCAACAGGGAATAGTTTATCTGCTTCTGCTTACCTCCTTACCAATTTTTATTGCCTCTTCCTGAGTATCACACTGGCCCCATTAAGCTCTCGTGTTTGTGATATATTTGATGTTCAATGACGCAAGTGCTCCCCCCCTTTCACTACGAACTAGAAAAGTTCGTTTTTGCAGCTGCAGCTTCCTGCTGCTCATGGTGATGAGCCAGACTGCCTAGGTGGTACGTGTTGTTGTTGCTGAACTCAGCATCTACCCTGGAGATGTCCCACTTTTCTCAGGCCTCCTGGCCTAAGCCCCACTCCCGGCCCATGGCCCTGGGTCTATGTCAGCTGACTGTCCAGAAGGCTCCCTGACAGCGCTCCCTGGTCAATAGTGGTCCATCAGACGGTCACGTAACTGCCACCTCTGTGGCTTGGCCACACGATGCTGTAACGCTTTCCAGGCATAGGCATGTATCCTCACGGGTGGCTCTGTGATTTAAAAAGGGAGGGGTGAGTGTGACAGTGCCTGCAGAATCTCATACCATCCCTCTACCTCTCTCCCCCTCTCCTTCTCTCTCTCTTATTTTTTTTTTCCGGTTTTCCTTTTCCTTCTGGATTTGGCATCGGAACGAAGCATTTATTAGCAAAGGCTGCATTGCCCAGCTCCCTGAACTCTTGTACCACCAGCAGGTGGGGACAGCAGCAGCAGCAGGAGAGCACAGGAGGTGAGGGAGAGGTGGAAAACTCCAAGGCTGCTTCTTTCTCACTCCCCCTCAGCCTCACCTCGGAGCCAAGCAGGCAAGTCTGCTCCCTTCCTCCCGTGCATGCTAACCCACTCTGCCGCACCGAAACGCGGTGGTCCAAAGTGTGGACCCTAGAGTCTGACCACTTGATGCAAATCTTGCTTTGTCACCTGCCAGCAACGTGACCTCAGGAGGCTTGCCAGATTTAGCAAAAACAAACAAATGTCAACAGGAGACTCATTTGAATTTGCCCGATATACAATGAATACTTTCTAGTATAAGTACATCCCACGAGATGTTTATACTAAACCATTATGTTATTTATCAAATTTAACTAGCTGTTCTGCAGTTTACCTGGTAACCCTAGACCTCAGGCTAGCTATCTAACTTCTCTGTGTCCAAATTTCCTTTTCTAGAACTTGAGAATACAGGGGCTGCCTATCAGCAAGCGTTCTTATCTTGAGGATTAAATGAGATTATATATATATATATATATATATATATATATATATATATATATAATGTTAGGAATCTGTCTGCTGGCACACATATGGTATGGTGGAGTGCATGGACTTATGGACTTGGGAATCATATAGACCAGGTTCAGCGTGACCTTGGGCAAGTTAAACTTCTCTCTGCCTCAGTCTCATCATCTACAGTATCTTACCTTATGTTGTTGAGAGGAGTAAATAAAACTATACAGGGGAATCATTTAGCACAATGCCTGGCTCATAGTAAATGTAACCAATAGTATGCTATGTAATATATAGTCTAAGAACACCATACTCACTCCCTCCATGAGCCATCTTGGTTTTTTTCCACTTAAGCTTTACTCTAGACACAGGACTTGAACCCATGACCCCGAGATCAAGAGTCAAACGCTCTACCAACTGAGCCGGTCAATCGCCCCTCTATGAGCTGTTTTTGCTATGCCACTTCTCCATCTTATTCCAGAGGCACTGATTTCACAGCCTCTGAATTTCTGCAGTCCTTGATGATTTTACCACAAACTGGACCCTTGACTGCATTTTTCCATGTACTGCTTGCTAACTGTCCCATTTATGGATGCCTTATTTCTTTTTTTTTTATTAATTTTTTTTTCAACGTTTATTTATTTTTGGGGGACAGAGAGAGACAGAGCATGAACGGGGGAGGGGCAGAGAGAGAGGGAGACACAGAATCGGAAACAGGCTCCAGGCTCTGAGCCATCAGCCCAGAGCCCGTATGGATGCCTTATTTCATCAGTCAGATCCTAGAGGCCTCTTCTTCCAGCCTCTCCCTTTCATGCTGGGCACCATTTTCAGTACCTATCTTTTGACTGATTAACTTTTCAGTGCTGTCGTCATGGACGTGAGGACCAAAAGAGTCAAACCCGTATATCTAAATGATCTACTTCCCGAGATTGACAGCGCAGGTTCTCTCCTGCACGTGGAACCCTGGAGAAACAGTACAAAGTGTCAGGGTTACCACTGTCAGAAGCTTGGTCAAGCAAACCATCAAGGTGGTTGCATTCTCCGTCTTTGGGACTGGTAGGCTCCTTCTCTCAAGTCCTACTGGTGGGGCTTGAGACATGAAGATGTTCAGCACATGGGTACTGAACAGACCAAAGATAATGTGTTCGAAACAGCCTTAGACCTTAAGAAGGGACAAAACCAGGAGTTTTCAGTACATCCTGAACAGGGTAATGATATCACCTGGAGAGTTTTAAAAACTACCAAGATTCTGGGGCACCTGGGTGGTTGTCGGTTAAACGTCCAACTCTTGGTTTCAGCTCAGGTCATGATCTCAAGGTTTTGTGAGTTCGAGTCCCACGTGGGGCTCGGTGCTGACAGTGTGGAGCCTGCTTCGGATTTTTTCTCTCCCTCTCTCTCTGCCCCATCCCTGCTCATGCACATACTCTCTCTCCCTCTCTAAATAGATAAACATTTAAAAAAATAAAATAAAAACTCCCAAGATTCTGGCTTATTTGGTCTGGGTTGGGGAGCCTGGCTGTCTGGATTTTTAAAAGTTCCCCAGGCGATTCAAATGGACAGCCGTGGCTGAGAAACTCTGCTTACACAGCTTTACATTTTTTTTTAATGTTTATTTTTGAGAGACAGAGAGAGACAGCATGAGTGGGAGAGGGCAGAGAGAGACAAAGGAAGACCCAGAATATGAAGCAGCCTCCAGGCTCTGAGCTGTCAGCACAGAGCCCGATGCGGGGCTCGAACTCACAAGCCATGAGATCATGACCTGGGCCAAAGTCGGACACTCAACCGACCGAGTCACCCAGGCGCCCCTGCTCGCACAGCCTTAAATGAAAACTGACGGCTTGCCTGACACATGATGTCTGCTAAGTACAGAATACTAAATTGGCAACAGGTGGAGACCTAAATACCATTCTTTGCTTCTGGACAGTAGATAAAACAACTCTAAAATGACTTGATGTTCTTCCAAATTACTGTGTAATTAACTATCACTGAACAAACTTCTTGTAAGGCTTTGCCAATGGCATATTCCTATATCCTGTTCAGCAAGCAGACGAAGAGCCAATTTTCCAGCTCACGGTAAACTCTGGTTTGTGGGAACCGATTACTAAAATCACCTGGTGGCCCACGAAGGCAGGAGCAGGGATCACAAAGCTGCAAACTGTTAGAGCTGGATGGGATGCCGGAGCAGAGCTCTCTGCACTGGACTGTGCACACAAATCACCTGGGGTCTTGTTAATGCCCACGTACTGATTCAGTGGGTCTGGGGAGGAGCCTGGGAGTCTGCATTCCAATAAGCTCCCAGCTGGTCCCAGGACCACGTTTTGATAGCAAGGCCTTGGAATAAATGTGCCTCACAGAACTTTTAAAAATGTCCCTTGCCTGGGGCACCTGGGTGGCTCAGTCGGTTAAGCGTCCAACTTCGGCTCAGGTCATGATCTCATGGCTCGTGAGTTTGAGCCACGAGTCTCGCTCTGTGCTGACAGCTCAGAGCCTGGAGCCCACTCGGAGTTCTGTGTCTCCCTCTCTCCCTGCCCCTTCCCTGCTCACACTGTCTCTTTGTCTTTTTCTTTCAAAAATAAATAAACGTTAAAAAAAATTTCATGTGCCTAAGCCCCCACCCCAGACCTAGTGAATCAGGATCTCTAGGGGTAGGGCCTGAGCATCGGCGTGTCTTCGAAGTTCCCCAACTGATTCTAAAGGCAGCCAAGACTGAGAACCACCCATCTGGCAGCGGAGGAAACTGACGCCCATAGACGTGAAGTAGTAAAAGAGCTAGCTGAGGGTCCTACACTTCGAACCTAGCACCCAGGATTCTGGCTACAAAAACCTTCTTCCTCTTCCTCTTCCATTGAGCCAGAAAGTAGATTGGTGGTTGCCAGGGCCGGAGAGAGGACGGAAATGGGGAATGACTGCTCATGGACACAGTGTTTCTTTCGGGGGTGATGAGAGTGGTGTTGATGGTTGTACAACTCTGTAAGTGTACTAAATGCCACTGGGTGGTGCACTCGAAATGGGTGAACGTTATGGCATGTGAATTATATCTCAATAAAACCACAGAACACATTTTCTGAAACTTCTGCTTCTCACTATTGTTTTCCTTTATCTGATTCAAGAAATTCTGAAAACAGCAGGGGCTGGGGGTGGAGAAGGGGGGGCGGGGCAGGGTGTATCTAAAGAGACTGACACCTGCTTGGATGCGGGCTAATTCAGGGGTGTTTCTAGCTGAGCTGCTTCCTCCCCGTGTCGCATTAACTACCATAACTTTAAGGCATCCTGGGGTCTTCATTCTGTACGGGGCGTTCAGTTGCACGGTGGAATATGGGGTTGAGTCATCAAAGTTTCAGTCTCTGTCAGGTCACAGTCATCTCAAAAGCAGACCTCTGACACTTAGGGAAAGAAGACTTCTCCTATGCAGATGAGGGCTGCCATAAAATAGTTTCCTTGCGATGGCTTTTCACTTCAGAGACCAGGAACTAGGAAGTGGAACTTTTTTCCATAGAACTCATCACCATCATATTAACATTTATCGTCCAAGCATATTTGTATTTCAGAAGATTAAGTAGATCCCAACAATAAACAGGTTTAAGGTGATAAACCCTCAGCAACTGGTAAGCAAAGTGTTTAAAAGGATATGTCCACCGACTTAACAATAAAATAAAGGAAAAGGATTCTGAAATTCTTAATCCTCTTCATAGCAGAGAGTGGAAAAGTTAGGGATAAAGGTCTTCACGGGATTTCGTAGTGTCTCCTTCTTTAATTTTACCCCAGAGGGGTTTCAAATGACTCTGGGCAACTAAGATTCCAGAACATTCCATGCCCGGAAAGACATTCTATTCCACCAGTTAATTCCTAAAGTTCAACTCCAGCCAGTCGGGGAGCTGTTCCTCCAGTCACTGGACTCAGACTAATTGTTAATCCACACACAATTTCAAGGCCATTAACCAACAGAGGATTTCTTTATACACACTCTTTAAAACCTTTCTCCTAGGAACAGGAGGGTGAAAGGAGAAAGCTGTAATCATTCTTTCACTGCTTCAGTGAAAATGGGAAGTCTTAATAGATCGATGTGAAGGCAGGTATTCAAGGCCATTTATTTTTTGGGAAAGGATCAAAATCCCTTTCAGTTTACAGGGTGAATTTCCCATCTACTGAGGTTGCTTAAGAAATCTGTGAGATAAGCCATTTTTGTTCTGTGGCATCTTTTAACCTATATTTAAGGGAAGATAAAAGACACATGGAAAGGGTTGGGTTTTTTTCCCCCCTTTCTTTCTGGGAGAAACTAGAATAGGACCTTGTTACTCGAAGCAGTATTGGTGGACTAGCAGCCTTGCACTACGAGGGAGCTTGTTAAAAATGCAGGATTTCAGGCCCTTCCCAGGACTACTACATCAGAACCTGTGCTTTAACCAGATCCCAGGTGATTCATATCATAATAAAGTCTGAGAAGCACTAGTCCAGGTCAGGTGTTGTTGAACTTGGCTGCACATTCTAATCACTTGGACAGTTCTTAAAAGTCCCAGTTTCTAGGGGCGCCTGGGTGGCTCAGTCGGTTTAGCGGCCGACTTCGGCTCAGGTCATGATCTCACGGTCCGTGGGTTCGAGCCCCGCGTCGGGCTCTGTGCTGAATGCTCAGAGCCTGGAGCCTGTTTCAGATTCTACGTCTCCCTCTCTGTGACCCTCCCCCGTTCATGCCCTGTCTCTGTCTCAAAAATAAATACATGTTTGGGGCACCTGGGTGGCGCAGTCGGTTAAGCGTCCGACTTCAGCCAGGTCACGATCTCGCGGTCCGTGAGTTCGAGCCCTGCGTCGGGCTCTGGGCTGATGGCTCAGAGCCTGGAGCCTGTTTCCGGTTCTGTGTCTCCCTCTCTCTCTGCCCCTCCCCCGTTCATGCTCTGTCTCTCTCTGTCCCAAAAATAAATAAAAACATTGAAAAAAATTGTTTTTTAAAAAATAAAAATAAATACATGTTAAAAAAAAAAAAGTCCCAGTTTCTAGACCAATTAATCAGAATCAGACCAAGCATCAGTAGCATCAGTATTTTTTAAGTTTCTCAAATGATTCCAGTGTGCAGCCAATATAGAAACTAATGGTCTAGGTCAGTGCCACAAACTTTTACTGTAAAGAATCAGAGAGTAGATGGTTGAGGCTTCATAGGCCATACTATCTTTTTTTTTTTAATGTTTATTTTTGAGAGAGGAGAGACAAAGTGTGAGTGGGGGAGAGGCAGAGAAAGAGGGAGACACAGAATCCAAGGCAGGCTCCAGGCTCTGAGCTGTTAGCACAGAGCCTGATGTGGGGCTCGAACTCACGAACTGTGAGATCATGACCTGAGCCAAAGTCGAATGCTCAACCGACTGAGCCGCCCAGGCGCCCCTTTAGGCCATACTATCTTTTTTTTTTAATTTTTTTTTTCAACGTTTATTTATTTTTGGGACAGAGAGAGACAGAGCATGAACGGGGGAGGGGCAGAGAGAGAGGGACACACAGAATCGGAAACAGGCTCCAGGCTCTGAGCCATCAGCCCAGAGCCCGACGCGGGGCTCGAACTCCCGGACCGCGAGATCGTGACCTGGCTGAAGTCGGACGCTTAACCGACTGCGCCACCCAGGCGCCCCTAGGCCATACTATCTTAATCACAACTTCTCTGCCATTGTAGCAGGAGACTATCCAAAGCCAATATATGAATGAATGAGTGTGGTCACATTCCTATAAAACTGACCCTGGACACTGTAACCCGAATTTCACATAATTTCATGTGTCATGCATAAAAATACGTTTTTATTGTTTCCACCACTTAAGCACATAAAAACCATTCTTAGCTTGAAGGTCACACAAAAACAGGTGACAGGATGAGATTTTGCCCTCCAGCTTTGGTTTGCCTATACTTAACTAGGTCACTTTCTTACCAAATGGGAGGAGGTGAGCCCTGATGACCTTCACTTTAATTTAGGCTGATGCATAAGACTGAATGCTAGTCACCAAATACCAACTAGCATTCTAATGCAGAGAGCTTGATTAGAATGTTCGGTCTGCAGAGACGCGCTGTTCGCTGTTCGCCATTCGCGCTCCTGGGACGACCCCACCCCGAGTGAGTAAAGAAAACCTAAATAGGAGTCCTCCCACTCGACTGCTACCTCTCACTTTTGAAGACTTTGGTTCACACGAGTCCGTATCAATCCAGGCTCACTGCCTGCAGGACGTTTCGTTGTTTGCTTGGAGGAGTTTCAAAGAAACTAAGGAAGGCTCAACTCTTGCCCTTGAAGGCCTTGAAAGGTAATGAGCGACAAGACAAAAGATACTGTAGGAAGCTGGACAGATATTAAAATCAATCGTGCTTGTTTCTTCTTGCTGGCATTTTCATTCTAAATAGGGAAATGGTTACGTGAACATCTGTATCATGGTCCTCTACCAGATTAGCAAAAATGTGCTTTAATTGGAACATTCGTGCCTGTTTTCTAAAGAAGTGATTCACCGAGTTCCACGGCAGTCAGGGGCAACAAGGGTCATTTAATTTTCTCCTTTGATTCAGCCTTGGGGCTGCGGTTTTGTGTGTGTGCACTTATGCTTTAGTAATGATTCTAAGCTGCTGTGTACCATTTAGCATTTCCTTTTCCTTTAAGAGTTAGATTTGCCGTACAAGGTTCGCACTCCCAGCCAGTTCCCATCTACCCAGAGCCCCAGCATTGGGGCCCTACCATCACCTGGCCCCAGCTGCATTGTGTAGGCTGCCTCAACAGACTCTAACTTTCCTTTTAACCCTTTCTTGATGACTTCCAGAAGGAAGCCTCAGCCACTAGTTAGTTGCCTTCAAGACTCCTAACACTTGCTATTTTTAATTTTTAAATGATTATTTTTAGTAGTCTCTACCTTTAACGTGGGGCTAGAACTCATGACCCCAGAGATCAAGATCCACATGCTCTACAGACTGAGCCGGCCTGGCACCCGCCACTTTTTTTTTTTTTTTTTTTTTTTTTAAACATAAAACAGTCTTAGGGCTCAAGGCCTGCAGTTAGTCATGCTATCTAGCTGGAATTCAATGACGTTATTTTATCTTTATTGTACTACTTGTCTTTACAGTTAGCAGTAACTGAACTACCCATTTAGAGCAGTGAAACACAGTTTTCAAAATGAATTGATATAATCATGGTACAGATGTATGCAAGTTTATAAAAGTAAGCTGATTTAAATAAAAAAAATTACGTCCTTGGCAAAAAAATAATTATGCGACCAGACAGAGGTATGAGCTAACACTAAAGTGGTAATCATGTGACAAACATAAATGTATCAGATCAACGACACACTATTATATGTTGATTATATCTCAATCAAAATTTTAAAAAGTAAAATATCTCAAAGTTAAAAAAAATAAAAACATCACGTAAATACTCTGTATCTATGTGTATAGCAAGTACATACATTATCACAAATCATGGTATAATAGGAGAATAACTTAAGTATGGGGGGCATGAGCCTCAGGAAGAAGGAACAGGCAGCCACTGTAGCCCAAGGTCAAAGAGCTTAAAGAACCGTAGCAGCCTTTCAAAGAAGGTAATGGGCAGAAGAAGGTGAAGAAGGGGGCCCAGAAGGGTGGGTGGGCTGGGCAGAGACATCAGTTCTCATTGTCTTCAATCCAATCAAAAGGCCACTGAAATTTAACTCTTTCACTGCCCACAAGAAAGTAGTAAGCTTTTAGAAGCCTCTTCCGGTTGTTGCATTAAGACAGAGAGAGAGAAAAAAATAAAGTAGCAAAGAAAAATACTTTTTAGTTTCTTTTCAAATCAATAAGAAGAGCAAGGCAATATATGCTCAAGGAATAAAATACCCGTTTAAATGTGGAATTAGAAATAAACCTTGTAAAGTATTTTAATAATCAATAAATATATATCAAGACTAATAGATATTATATTAAATAAGTAGCATTTGTCAGTTTACAAACAGCTTTTCGAATACATTCTTGAAATTTACTTTTATAATTGTGAGGTAGGAATAATTGCTGGTGGTTTTCTTTTTCTTCTCTGTATTACGTATTAAGCAATTTGTGACTCACAGAGAGCACATTGATCTCCAGATATCACATAACTGAAGCCTGTGTTCTGGTTGCAAATTCCACCTTCTTTCTGCTCTGCATGGAACAAAACATCCACTACTAAACCCTAAAGGTAAAGTTTTAGAAAATTCTTTGAGAAGAAGAAGGGACATGTTTTTATCATTTTAACAATCCATCAGCAAATACATACGTGTGTGTGTGTGTGTGTATACGTATGTATATATTTTTTAAATTTATTTTTAGAGAGAGAAAGAGAGTGTGTATGTGCCAAGGGGAGGAGGTGCAGAGAGAGAATCTCAAGCATACTGTATGCTGTCAGCACAGAGCTGGAAGTGGGGCTTGAACCCCCAAATTGTGAGATCTTGACTTGAGCCTAAGTCGAGAGTCAGACACTTAATTGACTGAGCCACCCAGGTGCCCTTCCATCAATATTTCTTGAGGGTTTACCAATTGCTTACCATGTTCCAATTGCCAGGAGGAATGCATACAAAGGAGTGTGATGCAGTTTCACAAATACAAGAAAAGTTAAAAAGTGATAAAGACAGCAATTCCCGGGCCACCGCAAATGGCCTTCAGGCTCTATGTCCTACTTCAGACAGTGCAGCTTGAGGCCACCAAGCTTGATCAAGCTTGTAGCCCGGTGCAGGGAGGGAAAAGGATGTTCTCAGTTGTCTGCTGGGAATTGTGAAGGTTTTTGTAAACCAGTCTAGGAGCTCCTGGGTGGCTCAGTCAGTTAAGCAGCCGACTTTGGCTCAGGTCAAGGTCTCATGGTTTGTGAGTTTGAGCCCCATGTTGGGCTCTGTGCTGACAGCTCAGAGCCTGGAGCCTGCTTCGGATTCTGTGTCTCCCTCTCTCTCTGCCCCTCCCCTCTTGTGCCTTCTCTCCCTCTCAAAAATGAATAAACATTAAAAAATGTTAGAAAGCAATCAAGCAATTCTATTAAAATTTAAAATACATAGATCCTTGCAGCATGCTTTTAAGGTCTTGGTAATCTTCTATTTCTTGATCCAGGTGTTGGTTATACAGGGATATTCAGTTTGTAAAATTTCCGCAAGGTGTACAACTTATATACGTTATATTTTAATGTGTTGATTCTGTATGTATATTTTAATAAGCAAAACAATAAAAATATACCCTCTGGTCCAGGAATCCTTCTCCAAGCAAGATATTCCATAGGACCAGAATGTTTATTAAAACATTCATAGTGGCAAAATTTGGAAACATCATGAAAGCCCATTAATGTAGTGTTTGTGGTACATCTGTGTGAAGAATAGTATTCACCTATTAAAAAGAATTACGTTTAGGGGCGCCTGGGTGGCGCAGTCGGTTAAGCGTCCGACTTCAGCCAGGTCACGATCTTGCGGTCTGTGAGTTCGAGCCCCGCGTCGGGCTCTGGGCTGATGGCTCGGAGCCTGGAGCCTGTTTCCGATTCTGTGTCTCCCTCTCTCTCTGCCCCTCCCCCGTTCATGCTCTGTCTCTCTCTGTCCCAAAAATAAAATAAACGTTGAAAAAAAAATTAAAAAAAAAAAAAGAATTACGTTTAAAAAAATGAATTATATTGACTTGGAAAGATTTCCATATTTGTTGTTGAATGAGATCTAGAGAGGTGGATATAATTTCATTTTAAAAATAACATGAGGGGTGCCTGACTGGCTCAGTCAGAAGAACGCGTGACTCTTGATCTCAGGGTCGTGAGTTTGAGCCCCACAGGGGGTGTAGAGATTACTTAAATACATTTTTTAAAAAGCTTAAAATAAAATACAACATAATTCCCCAGTACAAATATGTCAAGTGTCTACATCAGACGTTACGGCATGGAGAAATGAATGATGAATGCCCACAAGGCTGGTAACATCGGTTTGTGGGGAAATAGGGCGGGATACACTTGATTCTTATACCCATTATGAAGCAAGAACCACCTGGAATTTTTTTGAAAATAGACCTCATTTTTAACAACACTTTTACATTACAGAAAAATCTTTAAAGCACAGAAAAATTGAGCAGCTGAAACAGATTTGTCATATACCTCAGCCTTACACGTAACATGTTGCATTAGTATGGGACATGTGTTACAATTAACCAATATTAAAACATTATTAACTGAAGACTATCGCTTTATTCCGATTTCCTTAGTTTTTTTTTTTTTTTAATTTTTTTTCAACGTTTATTTATTTTTGGGACAGAGAGAGACAGAGCATGAACGGGGGAGGGGCAGAGAGAGAGGGAGACACAGATTCGGAAACAGGCTCCAGGCTCTGAGCCATCAGCCCAGAGCCCGACGCGGGGCTCGAACTCACGGACCGCGAGATTGTGACCTGGCTGAAGTCGGACGCTTAACCGACTGCGCCACCCAGGCGCCCCAAGATTTCCTTAGTTTTACCCAAGACCCTGTGTCTGTCCTAGGATCCCATCCAGGATACCCTCAGTATGGTAGTTTTTAAAGCAGGCTTCACACCCAGCATGGAGTCCAAGGTGGGGCTTGATCTCACAACACTGAGATCAAGACCTAAGCTGAGATCAAGAGTCAGATGCTTAGCCAAATGAGCCACCCAGGTGCCCCCACAGTGCATTTAGTTGTCACGTCTCCTTGGGCTCCTCTGTGACAGTTTCTCAGGGTTTCCTTGTTGTTTACTGAAGTGTAGTTGACACACAACACTACATACTTGTAAGTTTGTAGTTACACTACTTGTAAGTTTCAAGCTTACAACACAGCGATTCGTCAACTCTGCACGTGAAGCTGGGCTCACCACAAATATAGCTGCCATCTATGCTTGCCTTATTCTTGATGACCTTGATACTTCTGAAGGGTATTATCAAGCACATCGTAGGCGGGGAGATGTGAAGCTAAAGACGTGTAGTGGGGGTGGGCATTAACTCAGGACAAATTCTGTTAACTGGATGGGTCTCATCAACCAGTGAGGACAAGGGCAGAAAAGAACCAGCAACCTGGGGCAGGGGTTTGGGGGACACATGCAGGTCTTCCTTCACAAAAGAGAAATCGGACACGGAGAGATTTTGTATGAGGCAGTGTGGTGGTTTCGAGTGTGAATGCAAAGCCAGCCTGCCAGGCTCCAATCTCAGCTCTCCGCCTCCCATCATGTGATCTTGACTAAGGTTCTTAACCTCTCTGGGCCAAAGTGTCTTCAGCTCCCCACCCTTTATTTTCTACTTCAGCCTCTTACTTGTTTCCTGTTTCCTTCCGTACAGATGAAAACAGGCAAATTAATTTGTCTGATTACTTGCTTTTTTGTCTGTCTCCCCAGTAGAATGTATACACAAGGTAAAACCCTGACTGTCGTGTTCACTATTGCGTCCCCAGTACAACCACAATGTCTAACACATACCAGATACTTAATAAACATTCGCCGAATGGATGTTTGGATGGCTGCATAGATGATATAAAGATGGATGGGTGGATAAATGCATGGGTGAAGAAAGATTAAAAAATAAAGTTTCTGAGTCTGCAGAACTGAGGGCCTGTGAGGTGTGGTGACCCCACCAGGTCACATCTACCCACTAAAACCTATTCTGGAAAAGCCTCTACACACCTTTGCTAGGATGTCCTTCCAAACTCATTCATTTGTAAAATGTCCCCTCTTTACAAAAATATTTATTCATTTTTTGAGAGACAAAGAGAGACAGAGTATGAGCGGGGGAGGGGCAGAGAGAGAGAGGGAGACACAGAATCCGAAGCAGGCTCCAGGCTCTGAGCGGTCAGCCCCGACGTGGGGCTTGAACTCCCGAACTGTGAGATCATGACCTGGGCCGAAGTCAGTCAACTGACTGAGCCACCCAGGTGCCCCCCAAAATGTCCCATTTTTTTAATACTCCTTGCTGATATATTAGCATATAAAGCTAAGAATATTTCTTAAACATGGGATGGATATTATCTATTATTTGAAAGAGTGCTCTGTCTTCTCTTCTCTCTCAGATATAAAATACAGCGAGGCTGGTCCTATAGCCACAGAAAATAAATTCCACACAAGAAAGGCACTTTCCTCCACATTGTAAAGTCACCCTTGGGTTTGAGTAAAGTATGTACATAATTAGATTCATTCCTGCTCCTAGAGTTCTTAGGGTAACCCCCTGACTATCTGTATCTCATATTTGAGAAAATCAAATCTTCTGTGCTCACACATGGTTTTCTCTCCCATGTCTTGTGATCACATTCCATGGGGCCAATGGAAGAGGATTAATCCAAACCATGAGGTAGTCTTAGAGACATTGCCGGCCCCTAATACTGCCCCAAGCGCCAGGCCCTGGTGTAACCTTTTTATTTTTTAGGAAAATTCACATTTGTGACAGACAAGCTGGAAAGCAGGGCCACAGGAGCCGGAGGGTGGACATGTGGTCCCAAGTAGCCAATCAGATGTCACATCAGGACGTGGCCTCTCTAAGGACTGACACAGCGGTCCAGTGCAGGCACACTATTCAGTATGGTAGCTGCAGGGTTGGGAGCCACTGGAAGATGAAAACAGGTTGTGGCGTCTACAGTTGTAACTCCACAACTCGGATTGTTTTTCCTATGGTGACCTGACATGTTTTTCCTGCTGCTCAGCTCTCGTGGCTATTTTCTGAGCCCCATTCTCCACCTTCCCATTGATTTTGTGAACACACTACCCTTCTAGTACCTTCCGGTAAACAAGTTATCAAGAGCCTGTTTCTGTGTAGACACTGTGATGGGCTCTCCAAAATCCCTTTCAAGTCAGAAGGATTTATTTTCTCAGCTGTTGAGTGGGCTGCTGGCAGGAGGCCCTCAGCTGTCAGCTTGCTTCAGGACGGCCTCGGCTGAAGAGCCTCATTACCTAAGGTCACGCCTGCTTTACTGAACCAGTATGAATCCAGGGACTGGTCAAAACAGGGCAGAAAGACCTGGCCCCTTACCCCAATTCAAGTGGGATTGCCAGATAAAATACACAATGTTCAGATAAGTTTAGATAAACAGTGATACACTCTTTTAGGATAGATATATTAAAAGTGCTGTGTGAAAATACTTACGTTAAAAAAGTTATCCATTATTGGAGCACCTGGCTGGGTCAGTCGGTAGAGTAGGTGTCTCTTGATTCAGGGTTGTAAGTTCAAGCCTCACATTGGGTGTAGCGGTTACTTTAAAATCTTTAAAAAAAAAAAAAAAGTATCCATTATTTATCTGAGATTTAAATTTAACTGGCCATCCTGTATTGTTATCCGGTCAATCTGGCAACACTAAACTGAAGTCAATTCCGAAGGTCCATCCCAGCCACAGAACCTTCCATGGCCTTGACTGAGGCCTCTACCCAGAATGCATTTCAGCACATCTCCTGCCTCTGCCCACACCTGCTTCTGTCTCTTCTTTTCCCTTCCTTAGGTGGTGATCCCAAGACCACTCCCTGGGGTAGCTGCTGCAAGGTGACCTCTGTCACAGAGTCCGCTCCCCAGGCAACCCAACCTGTGACATGTTGTAATAGGGTGACCAACTGTCCTGGTCTGCCCAGGATGGAGAGGGTCCTCAGATGAATTAATCATCCTACCTTGCAACCAGGAATTCTAACAGAACTCTTGTGACTTGGGTGACCAGAAAGCATCATTGCACCTTGTCCTTTTAGGTGCCTAATCCACAGCATGTGGGCCTGGGCTTTTGCTTTATCTGATCTCTGTGCTCCCATGTCCTGCCAGGACCAAATCTTTGTACTGAATCCAAGCCTGTTCTACTGAGGCCCTGAAATCCCACCTTCTCTCACATGAGATTAGATCCTGTGTTGCCTGGAACCCTGACACTGTGACTTCCTGACATGGGCAACTGTCTGGAGGTTAGACTCTCTCTGTTCCCCTGCCCACCTCTATTACTTGCCGCCAACTATACTTGAGATATCCATTTATTAATACCTCAGATGCCTCTCCAGGGTCAGTCTCTCACTTTCCAGAACTTTTTCTTAATAGCCCACGTTTCTGAAGCCCAATGCCTAAGCATCTCTCTCTTATGGTTATAAACCTAAAAGCAGGGGGAAAAAGCATGTAATTTCCAATAATATTAATTGAACATTCTTTATGCCACATACTGTACCGGGAGCTTCATTCATTCGTTCATTCATTTAAAAAATGTATTGATTGCCAACTATGTGGCAGGTGCTATGCAAATAGAATCTGTGATATGAGAGTGAACAGGAGATGAGGTATCTGCTCTGGGGGGACTTCCTTTTTTATGCAGGATGCAGTCAATCCGCAAGTGTAGCCAGTACTATCCTATCCTAGCCTTCCTCCTTGGGATCCCTTCCACTATTTCTGTGTGCCTCTGCTCTGGCTCCTGTGTGTGTCTGCCCGACGGCCACACCTGCTCTTGGGCAGCTGCAGGGAGTTGGAAGTGTTTGGGTGTTGACCCCGCCCCCAGTAACCCTTAGCCAATGACTGACCGGTGAAGGAATGGGAAAATGCGGCGCATCTGCTTCAAGTTGAGATAAATTTAGGCAGGATTTATGCTGTTGAGCTGCCTTATGGAATCAGGTTGAGGCTGGGGCTTTACCCGAAATCCCACCCTTCTCTGTCCTCTTCCCCCTTCCTACTCTGCTACCGCCACTCCCTTAGCCATCTCCCCTGGAAATCATTCCTTGATAAGTCACTTGTACCTGAGTGCTCTTCTCAAGATCTATTCCTAGAGACCTAAAACAGCAAGCAAGTAAATAAGTAATGATCAGTAATGATAACTGTGATCAGTCTATGAGGAAAGGGATATGGTGATAGAGGAAAATAGAGGGACCTACTGTAGACAAGGAGGACAGACGAGACAACCCAAGGAGGCGACATTTCAGCCAAGAAGGAACCAGATATATGAAAAGTCAGGGGAAGGGTATTTCAAGAGGAGGGAATGAGAAGGACAAGTTCTCAAGGGAATGCAAAGGACAAGTTCTCAAGGCATGGAAGCGCTTTGCATTTGGCATGTTCTAGGCATTGTCTGAAGGCTAGTGGAGATGGATGGCAAGTAGTGATGAGGACGGGGCACAGGAACGCAGATGCCAACTCCTATGGGACCTTGAGGCCCAGGATAAGGCCTTTGGACTTTATGATCAGTGGGATGGAATACCACTGGAGAGCTTTCAGCCGGGGAGAGATACATCTGATTAACATTTTAAGATGGTTGCTTTCGGGGCGCCTGGATGACTCAAGTCAGTTAAGCATCCAACTCTTGATTTCGGCTCAGGTCATGAGCACATGGTTATAATATCCAGATATACACTGGGTGTGGAGCCTGCCTGAGATTCTCCCTCTCCCTCTGTCTCTCTCTCTCTCTCTCTCTCTCTCAAAAAACAAAAAACAAAGCAAACAAAAGTGATTGCTCTGGCTACTTTGTGGTGGTGACGAGTGGCAAAAAAGCAGTTGGGACACTATGGAGATGGTCTGGTAGTCAGATAAGACTGGGACTAAAGAAGGAGAGGCGGAGAGAGAAAAGATAGATTTTGGAGGCAGAACTGACAGCACCAGCTGATGGGTATTCCGAAGAGGGATTAGTTAAGGACGACTCTCAGGTTTCTGATTTTAGCAATTGGGTGAATGTTGACGTCTTTCACCAAGACAGGGATCACAGGGAAAGAGGCAAGCCTGGGAGCAGAGGAGCCCACACAGAATCGAATTCTTGTAAAAGCCCCTTAACCAATGTGGAAGCCGGCAGGGAGAAGTGTCTGGCCGCGGCCGTCTGCAGCTAGGGCACAGCAGAGGAGAAGTGAAACCCTGATCTGAATACTGACCCCGGCAACCCTGTGATGTTACAGCAGGCCACCAGCGTCCTATTTGCATAAGAGGCCCTCTGTCCCCAGAGAGAAAGACTAAGGAGGACTCACGACAGAAAATATGAGGGAGATGAAGCCACCCTAACCCTGACACCTCAGACTGATCAGGGAGCTCTCCTTGGAAGTGTTCTTAACTCCTGCCTCTCAAAGGTTGGGACGGAAAAGTGATGCCTCCTTGCAGCTTTAGGGGAAGCTGTGGAGCAGTGGGTGCTGCAGGCTGGCATGGCCCGGACTCCCTAGCCCCTTCCCCAACCATCGGCCTTCGCTTACCAGGCCCATCTCCACCCACACAGCCCTGACTCCAGCCAGGAGCAACTACCTGCTGTTTCCCGTGCACAGCAAGTTCTTTCATGCTTTTGTCAAAGGCAAGCTGTTCTCTGCTGGGGCACCGGGAGCAGGGCTCCTTCCCAGCCCTTTACCTTGTGGCAACACCTCCTTCCCCTTCAGGATTTAGCTCTAAAATTAGCTTCTTTGTGAAGTCTTCCCCACTTCCCCAGGCAGCGTTAGTCACCTCTCTGTATTCCCACGATGTTCTGTCCAGGCATGTGTTCTGGATTTAACTATTCCCGTCTTGCAGGTGGGGGAAATCTGAGCCTATATAACAACTGAAGGCGGGGGTGGGGGGGATGAGGTGTGGGGCTGGAGGTGGGCACTAGCCCATTCTGTATTACATAAGCTAGATGGGGCAAGAGAGTTTCTGGATGACACTTCCAGGCCTAGCTGGGCAAGAATGGAGGATCCAGGAATGATGGCAAGGAGTGTAAAATAAGGGAAGGCCGCTTTGAGAGGCTATAACGTGGGTTATTTTATTCTCCTAAAACCCTTTCCCCAGTGAGGTTTACAAATTGAAAGTATCCCTTGATGTGTCTTTTCTCTGGAGCTTCTAAAGGGACATTTTTCTGGCTTACTCAAGAAAATCCTAAGTGTGGCTTTTCACCAAAGTATCCTGAGTTTGTCCTGTGTGCAAAGGAAATTAAAGAAAACAAGAGCCTATTTTATATCTGTCACTGGGTTCCTACGAAAGTTTGCGTCAATAGCATCTCCCATTTATGCAGCACATTACAATTCACAAACTACCGTATTGTTTCAGTTTAATCTTTCCTGCAAAATCAGGGTATTGTGCTGTAAATCCGTGTAGCACATGAGGCAACTGAGGCTCCGAGAGGTCAGGTACCCTGAGAGGAGGTACAGAATCAGGATTAGAACCCAGGTGCCTAGCACTCATTTAAAGAATGACCAACAAATGCTCCCCGAGGGGAGGCCTTGCTTCCACTCCTCTAAAAGCCTGAGAAAATTCTAATTGCCTGACCTTTGGAACTCAGGAAGACCTTTTTGACTGTGGTTTGTGTCCTGGCCAAAAAAAGCATTATCACAGGGCCATGCAATTATAGGGGCAGTTTGCAGCATGCCCTAACCAAACCAGGAAGAGCTCAATCATAGGTTGATAAATAACTCTGTTTCCATAAAGGAGAGATGACTCCAGAGAAAATAAACATACAGCAAATTGCTCCTTGTAGTAGGACTGTTCCAGTGAGTGAGTATAATAAAAAGTATTTTGCAAAGAAGGAAGACAATGATGCTGTTAAAAAGAACCAAGAAGGAACACCAAGGAGCAAAAATTGGAATGGAACCATGGGCAGAAAGAAAGACGGAGAACGCGGTCCAAGAAAAAGGCCATGAAATGTCAAAGGTAGACACTTATTTAACAATCTGAAAGTAACAGTGAAAGAAATTTGAGGTCCTGTATTGAATCAATGTGTATTGAATCCCACAGGGTGATGGTGCCATGAGAGACATCGATGACCAGAGAGGGAAAAGACTCTAAAAGCTGTGTTTATTGAGTTCTTGCTATGTGCCAGGTGCTGTTCTAGAAGTGTAAGGATATAGTCCCATTAATGTGCACAATGACCCTTTTACAGTTTTGCACATTGTACAGATGAGAAGCTAAGGCAGAGACAATTCAGGGACCTTACTCTAGGTCACTTAGCTAGTTGGTGGTGAAGAGAGGCTGTGGACCCAAGGCTCTTAAGCTGATGCTCTTAAACCCTGTGCTCTGTCACCTCTGGTAGGTGGCCTGCCTTGATAACACAAGGTTAGTATTCAGACTAACACTTAAATCCAATGAGCTACAAAGTGATCTTAGCAAAAGGAGGGGATTGGGGGAGGAGTCTCTGGGTAGGAAGTGATAGAAACACAACTTAAACTAGCTTAAGCTGAGAGGGAGACTTTTGGCAGTAGACTGAGGTGGCTCCCAGGATGAAGGAAGAATTTGACAGCTAAGCCTTGAGAGCTCAGGAAACAGGGAGTCTCTACGATTTCGGCTCCCGGAATTAGGGATTTGAAAGGTCTCAGGACTCTCCTACCTCTCATCCTGTTTCTCTCCTTGAGTTGACTTCATTTTCTCCTGTCGTTGGAGGGTTCCTTCAAGGGTGGTGGTAGTGGTGGGTGGTCTTTGGCAGCTCTGTGCACCCTAACAAGAAACCCCACAAGCTGAGAGAAAAAAAAGCCCTCTTCTGTCCTGGCTTCTTTTCCTTTTTCCCTAAGGTAGAAAAAGTTCCCAGGGAAGAACTGTAATTGGTCCAGCTTGGGTCATGTGCTCACCCATGAGCCAATCACTGTGGCCTTGCAGGCAGGGTTCTATGATTGACAACCCCGACTCACTAGGGTTACATGGGGTTGTGACAGAGCTTTTCCCGGAAGAAGGGAGCTGCTCTTCTGGAGAGTCAAAACAAAAATTGTGCATGAGAAACTGGACTACTGGCGAGAAGATTACAAACATCAGAAGAGATGCAAAAACAGCCAAGATAAAACAGTTGACAGAAAGGATAAAATGCTCAATAAACTTTGGTAACAGTATACAATGAAAACAGGACTTGGGCATGATGAGAGGAAATTTATCTAACAAAGTAGAGGGTCTAAAAAGCAATTTAAGAGATGAATTAGGATGTCAGCTCTGAAACCTTTAGGTAGCTCTACTATTAAGGCAGATGCATTCTGGGAGGCTTGACTAATGCAGGGTCGTGCTCCTAGTTTGTGCCCACTAACTACTAATTCATTTTGAGGACAGGTTTTATTAGAAATTATTGCTTGCAGCACTTACATATTTATAACATATTTTAGATGAATAGTTGGCATATGTAAAGTTCTGCACAAATGCAACTAATAATAATTTATTATTGAACCATTGACCTTCTGTTTACTCTTTCATGCATGCATTTATTCATTCATGCATGCATGCATTTCTTCATCTGTTCCTTACTAATCGAGTGGCTATACTATTTCAGGTACTCGGTTGGGCACACTTGTTTTTCTGCCTTCAAGACACCTAGAGTATAGCGGAGAGGACAGCTATAAATAAACTGTGTCGGGATAAGTATACAGTGGGCACTGTGGTGCACTGCCAGGTTTTCCCTTCAAGACTGAGACATTTTGGGGTACCTGGCTGGCTCAGTTGGTAGTGCAGGTGACTCCTGATCTCAGGGTTGTGAGTTTGAGCCCCGTGTTGGGTGTATTACTTAAATAAATAAGTAAGCAAACAAACAAATAAATAAGACTGAGATGCTTTGGTCCCGCTTGTGGAGTGTTAATGTTAAAGGGTCACAGATGAGTCTACCCTCAGAAAATGCCCTTGGCTGATGGGAGCTGCCTTCCCCAAAGGAAGGGACCTCGAGAGCCGGGGGCAGTCCACATCCTCGACTGTTCAATGACTGGTCATTTAGAGGATATAAGGCCAACTTCCTCCTGGAGATAACACTGAAGGGTCATCCTAGCCCCAGAGCTCCTTGTGGGATCAGCTGAGGTCTTTGCTACAACTGTATCGCAGTCCAGCCCCTCCCTTTGCCCAATCTGGCTTCTCTTCTCACCTATAGGTGTTGTTCCTGAGAACATTCTCCCCAAAACAGTCTGCATGCAAATTTCCACCTCTAAGTCTATCTTACAGAAAACCCCACCTAAGACAAGGTACAAATAGAAAAAATTCTTATCGAGTAAAGCTGTCATAGTCACAAATTTCCAGAGCCTGCTCTCCAGATAGAAAATACTAGTCTCTGCTGGCAAGTCTCTGCTTGAAGAATCAGCTGGAGAGTCCCTCTATTTTGTGTAAATATAGGAAAGAAGGCACCCTTTGGTCTAAAGGAAGAGAGTAACAGAACACTCCTCCCAGCACAAGAAAGCCTGGCCTTCCCCATTGTTCCCGTGTATGGAGTTGGCCTGCTGAGGAGAAAAAGGGTATTTTGCATAGTAGACCAGGAGCCTCCCAGGAAGAGAGGACTAGAGGCTTGGACCCTCTCCTTTGTGAGGTTCAATGTCATTACAATCTCTCTGATAAATGGGATGGTCCCTACTGAGGTCCGCTGGTGAGACAGGGGAAAAAGGCCCCAAAGAGGAACTTAACGAGGGCAAAGGGGGAGTCCCTGGAAAGCCCCTCCTGTCCCAGCCAACCTGGTATGCAGGGTGGGCTTTGAGAGGAGGGATGAGCATGAGACTGTAAGTTAAAGAGTCAAAGAGAAACATTTCTAACTAAGGACAACCCCGAAGGAATCTCCCCTCAGAGGACAGTTGAGGAATATGAACTTGCAAGGCTATCATCCCTGTAGTAGATAAACATACTATTTTACAAAACCAACTTTCTTTCTTTTAAAGTTTATTTATTTTTGAGAGAGAGAGAGAGAGAGAGAGAGAGAGAGAGAGAGAGAGACAGTGCATGAGTGAGGGAAGGACAGACAGAGAGGGAGACACAGAATCCAAAGCAGGCTCCAGGCCCTGAGCTGTCAGCACAGAGCCCGACGCGGGGCTCGAACTCATAAACCACAAGATCATGACCTGAGCCCAAGTCAGATGCTTAATTGACTGAGCCACCCAAGCGCCCCGAAAACCAGTTTTCAATTTCAACCTTACAGAGTAGTAACAGCATCAGCCATAGTGTAAAATAGGGGCCTACTAGGGGATTATCAAAATGATGAGGTTTTCTGAGCTTCATTTTCTAAGTCGGAGTCCCACTAATTAGTGAAGGAAGGCTATGAGCAATTTATTTAACACACAGAAGAAATGCAATTGTATTACTACTTTAATCTGGTGAAAGGGGCTGAACAAGTTCAAATAATTCCAAAACAATGTGAGGAGTCCATTAGGAAGAGGAATGACCACTGCCAGGGAGGAAGCCTTCCTAGAGGAGAAGAACCAAGCCCCATCTTGTAGGCTGAGCAGAAGTCAGAAGGTGGATGATGACATGTGGACATTGGTCAGAAGGGTATCCAACACTTCCCAGGACAAAAGCACAGAGGCGGGAAGGCATACTGTCGTCCCCTGTAAATAATCTCTGTGAATTTGGAGCCCAGGAGGAACTGGAGGCAGGGTGAGACAATAGAAGGCTCTAGAAGCCAGGACAAGACATGGAAACTTGCCCAGGTTACCAAATCTTGCCCAGAAAAGCTTAAATTCCTGATTTTTAAAGACCCAGATTTTTCGAGTTGGCAATTATTCAAAAAATTTTAATTTATTTTAATTTTTTAAAGAGATTTGAAATACTATTTTTGTAAGTTTATTTATTTACTTTGAGAGAGATCGCACAAGCAGGGGAGGGGCAGAGAGAGAGAGGGACAGAGAGAATCCCAGGTAGGCTCTGCATTGTCAGCACACAGCCCAATGCGGGGCTTGAACCCACGAACTGTAATTGAGATTGTGACCTGAACCGAAATCAAGAGTCAGATGTTTAACCGCCCGAGTCAGGTGCCCCACAAAACATCTTTAGATTTGCCCACAGGCCTCTAGTTCACGACTTCTGCTAGAATGAAGAACAGATAAATGGAAAGATCATATTTGCATGTTAAAAGTTCACTCTTAAAACAAGTAAAAAAAAAAAAGTTCACTCTTGGCAGCACGATTAGAGACAGAAAGAGACTAGACAGGAAGACGATTAAACAACAAATATTTTGAGACTTATATGTTGTGACCAGAGTTAGCGTCACAATAGTGGGTTGTGGACCCTAAGCTTGGTGCAGGCGATAAATTTAATCAACAATCACACAGATGTGTAGGTACTCACTGTGAGCATACTCCAGGGAAGAAAGGGGAGGGCCTAAATTATGGCAAAAGATGCAAGGGAACAGATTAAAAGGATCATTGGAAAGTTTGGTAGCAATTTAGCTGGGAAGAAAAGAGAGAGGGAGTTTCGAGGTCTTATTTGGCTGAGTGGGTAGATGCTGTTTAGAAAAAATGATCACTGGGACCTTTGCCACTATTGACAGTTCCATAAACAGAGTGAACATAGTTTAAACAGATGGTGCAAAGGAATGAGAGCTAACACCTACATTGTAATTTCTGTCCTTTTACTGAGGCTTCCAAACAGTCCTATTTGCCTCTTTCTGGAGATAATACCTCCCCACCTATTTCATAGGGATTGGTCAGGATGCTTCAGAGAAACAAAACCAACAGGAGAATATAGAAGGAGGAGAGAGAGAGAGAGAGAGAGAGAGAGAGAGAGAGAGAGAGAGAGAGAGAGGTTTATTATAAGGATAGGCTCACATGAGTATGGAGGCTGACAAAGCCCTAGATCAGTAGTCAGCAAGCCAGGGACCCAGGGAAGTCAACGGTATATTTCTGGTCCAAAAGCCAGCCGACTCAAGACCCAAGGGGAGCAATGTTCCAATTCAAGTTCAAATGCAAGAAAAAGCCCGGTGCCTCATCTGGAAAGCAGTCAGGCAGAGGACTTAGTTAAGGAAGAGTCAGCCCTTTTGTTCTATTCAGGCCTTCAACGGATTAGATGAGGCCCACCCACATTAGGGAGAGCAATTTGCTTTAGTCAGTCTATGGATTCAAATGTTAATCTCATCCAGAAACATCTTCCCAGAAGCATCCAGAATAATGTTTGACCAAATGTCTGGACACCCAGTGACCCAGTCAAGTCAACACATAAAATTAACCGTCAAGTACTTTTGGGTATATAAAATGAAATAACTGATTTGAAACTACCTTAGACATTCAGGGGCCATACAAATACAGTGTAGTAAGTAGAGAAAAAAGTCATTGCCTACAAGGTATACACTTGATAGTCTCTTTTTGATCCATTGTCTCTCCTGTCCGGTGCCTGGAAGGGTGGTCTCCACCCCCTGCAGTGCCTGGACTCCCTGAGCCTCTCTGGTCTTCAGTTGGGAGATACAGCAGGTTGGGAGATACAGCAGGAGATTGAGAATGAGGGGAGAGAAAGGCTGAGACGGGCACCTACTCTCCCATGGGAGGCTTAGCTCCTTTGGTGTCTCCTCTTCCTTGACTGTAGCTCCCTCCCCTGCCCTATCAGGCCAAGAGGTGCCAACAGCTTCCCTCTGCTTGAGTTTCTGGGTGCTTCTCCATCCCCTCTTGGGCTCTTCCCTGCCCAACAGTGGGTACCCAGGAGCTGTCTTGATAATGTTAACATTAAATCCATACCCAAGCTCTTGGAGGAAGTTCTTGGCAACTCTATCTCTAATCGCAAATCAACTCTTGCCATCTTTTTTCTTTCAATAACGACCACTTCAATATGAACATGTTTGACCCTCCAGAAACTGTCATAACATAAAGGGAAGAGCCAGCCGCCATTGAAAGGAGTGCCTGATGCTTAGGGATGGAAGGCATGCTGTTCCTGGATCCAGGCGATATTCACACATATCAAAGCTACTGATAACAGCAGTCATTTGAATATCATGACTTCTTCAAATACTGGGTCGTTTCTTCCTTGGAGTAGGTAGGGCCATGGAGTCCCTCCTCCCAGTTCCTAGGTACAGGTGACATGACCTGTTCTCCAGCCTTAGGAGGTAGGAGCCCCTTCTGCAGTTACTAATCCCTGGGTTACTACCCTCGTCCTTTCTTTTCTTGTATTCTTCCTTTGACTTTCATCCTTCTGAGGCCTGTGAAAGCACTTCTTTATATTAAAGGCCCTCTGTTTGAAATACCCGCTTGTGATTTCTGTTTCTGATTGGCCTTTGGCCGATTCCCTTTTTAATCCATTTTCTACTCAGCAGCCAGTTATCTTTTGAAAACGTGCCTCAGATTGCATCCCTCCCTTGCTGTACTAGCCAAGGCGGTTGGCTTCCAATGACAGAAACCGGCACTGGCTAACTTTCAAACAGAAGAGGAATTTATTGAAGGTACTCGGGAACTCCAGAGAACCCAGAGGAAGACTGGGGAACAAAGTACAGAGGAAGGCTTGCGCAGCGAAGCTCCTGGAACGGTTTGCTGAGGAGGCAGGGCCTGATTCCTTTCCCCAGGACACTTAGGGCAGCCACGTGTCAGTGGCCATCGATCACCGCAGGCTGGACTCCGCTGCCCTTGGACACTCATCTCTGTGCGCTCCTGACTGCACCATGGCCACCTAATAACTTCTAACTGGCCTTGTACCTTTGAAACACACCCTCATGATTCAGAGTCCCACACTGGAGCATCTGATTGGCCTTGTTCTAAGTGTCAGGGGAGACATTATCCCTTCTAAGCCTTGGCTTCCATTGTGAGAACTGGGACCCTGCCTTCCGTGGCTTTTTGTGATTACTTCCAGTAAGAACTTTTGCATGCTGGCCAGCCAGAGTGACAAATATCCGCCGTGCTGCCTAAAATCGTCCAGTAGCTTCCCTGTCACTTAGAGTAAAACCCCCTAACTTGGCCTTCACGGCTGGCATGATCTGGCCCATCAAACCTTCGGACCTCACCTCGCCCCACTCTTCCTTGCTCCTGCTCCTGTCACATGGGCTGTCTGTCCTTTGAACGTGCCACACTCGTTCTGACCGCAGGGAATCACTGTTCCCTCAGCCTGGAGGGCCCTTCCCTGACCTTTTCAGCAACTTCCTTTTCACTTCCAAGTCTCAGCTCAGATATCTGCCCCTCAGTGAAACCCTCCTAAAGGAGCCTCCACTTTCCGTTGTAGCCCTTGCACGTACCTGATATTCTCTCGTGTGTTTGTTAATTTTCTGCCTCGCTCTCTGCAGAATGTGAAGGCCTGTCATTGCTGCGCGATCCCACCCCCGGGCAGAGTGCCTGGCGGAGAGCAGCTGCCGACCGTTTGCTGAGTGGACGGACGGGTGGATGGAGCGCTCCATTCTGTTTATGACGGGGTTCCACTTGATGAAAGAAGCAAAACAATGTTGTAATGGCAGTAACGGCAAACGGGATTTCATGAAGCCTTTCTTAAAATAATTAACTTTTTGGAATCCATCCATGGCATTTCTTTGGGAGGTTTCACTAAGGAGTTTAGGGACCTTAGGTGGGTCCCAATAAGGCTGCTTTGATCTTCCGGAGAAACCATGGGTGTCTTTCTCATGTCCCCCAGCTAGTGGCCCTCCACGTTGTGAGTTAAAGCAGACGGTCAAATGAAGGTAAGGAAAAGCACAAAGGGCCCCACATTCACACTGAGTATGAAGGAGGCCACACAGACAGTTACAGTTGCTACAAGGGTAATACACGTGTTGCATGGATTTGGGCGTCAGACAGACCTGAGTTCTACTCCCACGTCTAACTCTTTTTTTTTTTTTTTAATTTTTTTTTCAACGTTTTTTATTTATTTTTGGGACAGAGAGAGACAGAGCATGAACGGGGGAGGGGCAGAGAGAGAGGGAGACACAGAATCAGAAACAGGCTCCAGGCTCTGAGCCATCAGCCCAGAGCCCGACGCGGGGCTCGAACTCCCGGACCGCGAGATCGTGACCTGGCTGAAGTCCGACGCTTAACCCACTGCGCCACCCAGGCGCCCCTCCCATGTCTAACTCTTACTAGCTGCGTGATGTTGGCTCTGCCACTCCTAGCTATGTGACCTTGGGCAAGCCCCTGGACCTCTCTTTGCTTCCACTTCCACAGTTGCAAAATGGGAATAATAATACTACCTACATTATGGGATTGTTGTGAGGACAAAATTAGTAAATATATAGAAACGACTTAGAAAAGTGTGTGGCAGATGGCTAGCTTTGATAAAGCACAATATAAGCATGAGCTATTATTATAGTTAGGATTGTGCTTACGAGTTGGTAAGAGAAACTTCAGTAAGATAGAAGTTTATCTCCCATATAAGTCAGAGCTAGGCAGCCCAGGGCAGATACAGCAGGTCCACAGTCATCAGGGACCAAAGTTCCTTCTTTCTCCGTCATCATCTCACACACAGTTTATAGCCTCAAAGTCCAAGATGACTATTGATGCTCCTGGCACCACATGTGCGTTTCAGGCATCGGGAAGGAGGGATGAAGAAGGACCTCAGGGCACAGTCAATACCCTTTAAAGAACCTTCCCAGAAGACCCACATAGTACTCTCATTTGCATTTCATTGGCGAAAACTAGACACACGGCCACTGGCAAGGGGCACTGGGAAATGCAGTTTTTTCACTGGGTGCCTTACCACCCCAAATATAATTGGCCTTGTGTTACTAAAGAAGAAAGAGAGAACGGGTATTGTAACTTGTGCAAGTTATTTAACTTCCCCCAAGTTTTAGAGGATTTTTGGTTTTTTTGGTTGTTTTTTTTTTTTTTTTCATTTGTAAAACAGGAACAATGGTACATGCCTCATACAGCTAACTGGAAGATTACATGAAATCAAACCTAAAAACTGCTAGCCCAGTGCCCAACACATGCTAAATAAATATCAGCTTGTATCATAAGAAGGAGAAAATGTATCTCTGAGTACTTCTAAAAATAATCTAGACAGGGGCGCTTGGGTGGCTCAGTTGGTTGAAGGACCGACTCTTGATTTCGGCTCAGGTCATGATCTCATGGTTTGTGGGACTGAGCCCCACATTGGGCTCTGTGCTGACAGCACGGAGCCTGCTTGGGATTCTCTCTCTGCCCCCTCCTCCCCCACCAAAGCAGTCTCTCTCTCTCTCTCTCTCTCTCTCTGTCTCTCAAAATAAATAAATAAACATTAAAAAATCATCATCATCATCTAGACAAAAACACAAAGTACCAAAAGTAGAAAAATATCCCTGCAAAAAATTTCTGATTAACCTCAGAAAGAAACGTACTCTAACTAAGGTTTCTTCCGCCTTTTCGTTACTTTGACCCTCTTTCAACTGGTTCTCAGCTGACAAAGTTCCAATTTTAAATATCACATCACCCTGCTATGCTACTAACGAAAGGCTACTATGTGTCTTAGTGGCACTGTCTCAAACTCACCGTTCTGAATCGTTCTGGTCTCACCCACCATCCAATTTCTGTCCAACTATGTCCAGTGTTCTAGACCGGTGGCTTTCGAACCTGACTGATCCTAAGACCCACTCACCTGGAGAGGTTTGTAACAATACAGACTCCCAGTCCCCACCACAGGAATCAACCCCCAAAACTTCTATATCTGCCTCAGCTGCGTCAAACTGACTCTGGGTTTTTGGACTAAATGACTCACCAGCTTGAATGTTTACATAATACTGATGAATGTGCTTTAAAACACAAACACTGATTGAATGTTATGATGGGCCAGGCATTGTTCTTAGCATGTTACACGGGCTAACTCATTTAGGTATTATTTAGATACTATTCCCCTTCGTACAGGTCAGGAAACTGAGGCAATGAGAAGATAAGAAAGTTGCCCAAAGTCATACAGATAATAAATGGGGAAACTGGGAGCTGGAATTCAAGCCCAGGCAGTCTGGCTTCCGAAAACCTCTATGCTTAACCCTTTCCTCTACCATCCTCCTATCTATAGAGAACAGTTAGGACCTTCCAATACAAATTATAAAAAAATCCAACGACTTCCTCCTAGCATCTATTAAGTAAATTGCAAAATATTCTTATTCATGATCATTTCTCTTCCCAGGCACGCTGTGGCACAGATAAGTCTGTTATAAAAGTATTTCAAGGCAGGTATCAAAAATGGTGTTGAAACTATATGTTTATGTGTGCATGTGTTCACAATGATGTTCTTTATGTAAAGAAATACAGGGCACCTAGGTGGCTGAGTCGGTTAAGTGTACAACTCTTTTTGTTTTTAATTTGATTAACGTTTATTTATTTTTGAGAGAGAGAGAGAGAGAGAGCACGCACAAGTGGGAGAGGGTCAGAGAATGAGGGAGACATAGAATCTGAAGCAGGCTCCAGGCTCTGAGCTGTCAGCACAGAGCCCGACGCGGGGCTTAAACTCATGGACTGTGAGATCATGACCTGAGATGAAGTCAGACCCTTAACCAACTGAGCCACCCAAAGCATCCAACTCTTGATTTTGGCTCAGGTTGTGATCTCACAGTTCATGAATTTGAGGCCTGTGCCGGGCTCTGTGCTGACAGGGTGGAACCTGCTTGGGATTCTTTCTTTCCCTCTGTCTCTGCCCCTCCCCTCCTCTCTCTCTCCGTCCCTCTCTCTGAAAATAAATAAATGTACACTTAAAAATACATATCTGCACACACATATATACACATTCAGGCTGTTTATCCTACAGAAAGTCTAAGGGGAAATGTAGCAACATTTGACAGTTAATTCTGTGTGGTTTTTATCTGAAATTCACATTTGAATTTTGTCTAATGAAAAAATTCTTAAAATTTCAAAATAAGGTATTTTATGTACTTTGAAGCAAGTGTAAAACAGCAGCTATATCCTGTTTTCTTGGAGAGTCTTCATTTAAGCCCTTCATTTAAAATTCCTCCTATTGGGGCGCCTGGGTGGCTCAGTCGGTTAAGCGGCCGACTTCGGCTCAGGTCATGATCTCGTGGTCCGTGAGTTTGAGCCCCGCGTCGGGCTCTGTGCTGACAGCTCGGAGCCTGGAGCCTGCTTCAGATTCTGTGTCTCCCTCTCTCTGACCCTCCCCCCTTCATGCTCTGTCTCTCTCTGTCTCAAAAATAAAATAAAATGTTAAAAAAAATTTTTTTAAATAATAAAATAAAATTCCTCCTATAAAACCCTTCAAAAAGAAATCTGATGGAAAGTGTGGATTACAGGTGTATTTGCATGGTGGCCGAGCTATTGGTTTTAGAGTCTAATAGACGTGGGTTTACAACCTGGCTGTGAAGCTTCCTGGCTGAGATACAGAGGTCAGACAGGTCACTGAATGGCCCAGCCTCCCTCACGCTCTGTGAAAAAGTACAGGGGCTGATGCATTTTGCCGGCTGACCACATGTCATCGGGTGCTTAATACGAGCAAACGACTAAGTCGCAAGCGGCTGTCATCATCAGAACGTGACTCAGAATTGTTAAATGCCGATCGCAAACCAGCACCTTTTGGCCAGTAATAAGGATTATAGTTAATGTGCTAGTTAGCGTTAGGCGACCACTCTGGTGAAGGGGTTTGAGGAACGGAAAATGTCAGGCTGCCCTGGGGATCCAGCTGAGGTCGATCTAAGTATCGTTTCTAGTTCAATGCCTGTACGCTCCTTGGGACAGGCAGTCTCCCTAAGTCCTGGACTACCGGTTCTGAGCTTTACATTTTCCGAAACACAGATTTGTGTGAGTCACGCCCTCACGTGCCTTTCTGCTGTGTCTGCGGTCGGCTGTTTCCATCCTACCCACGGCCATCCCCACCCCCTCTGCTCTTGTGGCAGCTGCCCAGGGCTTGCTCTCCTCACTCCGCTTCCACCTGGCCTTCCTCCGCATGCCCACTCCCCGCTCCCTGCCCCCACGCTGCTGAAACGGAGGCCTCGAAGGTTACCGGTGACATATTCTTATCGCCACATCCAGAGTTTAGCCTTATCTTCCTGGACCTTGCTCTATTAATTATCACTCTCTCCGTATCTCCAGGCACCTATCTTTCAGTCTAGAAATGTTCTCCGATCCCCAGCAGCCTTAAAAACTAATGAAAATTAATAACCGTGGCCTCATGTCGCTCTCCAGCAACTGCCACATTTCTGGAACTCCAGCTTTCTAGTGGTCAAAAGTTTGGATTCTGGAAACTTTAGCTCCCAGTTCTGCCATCTCTAACTGTAGGATCTTTTGTTTAACTTTCTAGCGCTTCAGTTTCCTCCTCTGTAAAATAAGGCCACGGATAATACCTGCTTTTTAGGTTGTTGTAGAATTAATGCATCAACACAGAACCTTGTCATACAGAACGTGGTCAATAAATGTTAACTATTATCTAAGCCCTACATTCTCTCTTTCATTCTTCAATGTGCCAGAACCTGGCTCAGGGCCTTATGGCTCATGAGATACTTCTTTGAAAAGGTCACCTGTGACCTACTACTTTTCAGTGGATGGCCCTCTATTGCATTTGACATTACTGGTTATTTCCTCCTTCCTGAAACCCTCTAGTGCCTCATCTGTTGCCACATCCTGCTGAGTACGTCATCATGCCCTAATTAAACTGAGGGAATACACACATGCACACACACATACACACACTTTCAAGCTTCTGCTCTTGTGCAACTACCAATGCCATCACCGTGGAAGGCTCTTCCTCAGTCTAGTCCTCACCTCCAGTCTCAAGCCTGACTTGTCCCCCTCACGGTCCAGAGCCTTCTCCCCTCATCCCGACTTCCACGTATCCTTCAAGACGCCTCTCAGACCTCACTTCCCCAGGAACGCCTCCTTAATACCCTTCTCCCTCCAAAACTGGGTTAGGTGGCCCTTTCTGGTGCGTGTAGATCACGCCTGTGCTTCTCACACAGTATTATAATTCTGTTTTCCCAAACGACTGTGAGCTATCTGGTAAAACCATCAGAAACATTTCTTACGCCTTAGTTTCTAGCTCCTGATAGGGTGCCAGATACATAGTAGGAAACCAGCCAATGTTTATGGAATTAAATAATCAACTAATTAATGTCAACACCCATGTATATTCCCTGAGGCCTTGGTAGTAGATGCCCAACAACCAGGCTTCCTGGGAGTGAAGGGGTTAGAAAGAAGTCAGAGGCAAGGAAAAGAACATACAGGGCTTGAGGTATCTTCTCACTTAGTCGGTAGAGCATGCAACTCTTGATCTCAGGCGTTGTAGGTTCAAGTCCCATGTTGGTTGTAGAGATTACTTAAAAATAAAATCTTTCAAAATAAAAAAATAGGGACACCTGGGTGGCTCAGTCCGTTGTGTCTGACTTCGGCTCAAGTCATGATCTCACGGTTTGTGGGCTCAAGCCCTGCCTCGAGCTCTGTGCTGACAGCTCAGAGCCTGGAGCCTGCTTTGGATTTTGGATTCTGTGTCTCCCTCTCTCTCTACCCCTCCCCCACTCGTGCTCTGTGTCTCTGTCTCTCTCTCTCAAAAATAAACATTTAAAAAATTGTTTTAAGTTTTTTAAATTAAAAATAGATAAGGGGTGCCTGGGTGGCTGAGACTTTGGCTCAGGTCATGATCTCGCGGTTCGTGGGTTCAAGCCCTGAGCTGGGCTCCACGCTGACAGTGAGGAGTCTGCTTGGGATTCTCTCTCTCCCTCTCTCTGACTGCTCTCTCTCTCAAAAATAAATAAATAAACTTAAAAGAATAGGTAAACGATAGGTAAACTCTCCAAATGGAAAGGCAGCACCCTTTGGAAGGCTGGCTTCACCTTCCTTTAAGCTTTAGTTTCTTGCATACAGTCACTAGCTAAAAGGAACGCAGAAGAAATGTAAAGAAAAGTATATTCCCCTTTTTTTTCTTGTTTCTTTCCAAAAGAGCACATTTAAAACCCTAATGCTCTAAAACTTCCAGATACATGCTATTTGTTTTTAATACTAGGAAAAAAAAAAATGCAAGAGGGAAAAATTTGTTTTCAAAAACTTAGGAGAAATTCAGAACATTCTCTGCAAGCTGATATACATGCCCACAGGCACAGTTTATTATCTCATTTATTATCTGCCTGTGGGCATCTCCCTTGCAAGCCAACTATTAGACCATCAAGCACAGAACCCAAAGAATGTCTGGATATTTAGTACCTTTGTTATCAATGATCTTCCCTCTGACATTAAGGCAGATTCACCTTAAAAGAGAGTCACCATTCCTAGAACTAGTCATCAGCTGACAAGAAGCATTGAGCCTTAATGCTAACAATTAAGTTTTTAAAAATCAAAATGACATCTTTTCAACAGATAGAGCATTCACATGGTTCAGAATTCAAGAGATACAAAAGAGTGTACAATAAAATTTTTTTTTTACTACTCTGTCCTTTCAGAGTTCTGGTTATACAAAAGAACACATAAATATGTACATTCCCCCCTCCCCCGCCGCTGCCTGCTTTTTGCTATATCCAACTATACATCGGACCTTGCACCTTGCTTTTAGCGGCTAATCTATTCTGGAGGGTGTTCCAAATGAGTGCATAGAGGAGCTTTCTCATTTTATTGGTTACATTATATAATGCACCATGATGTGTTTAACCAACTCCCTGCTCGTAGACATAGAGGCTGCTTCCAGTGTTTTGACACTCAAACAGGGCCATAAGGAATAACCTTTACAGACATCATTTTCCACGAGCGCCCGGATATCTGTAGCATAAATTCCTGGAAGTGGATTAGCTGAGCCCATGGGGATGTTCATGTGAAACTGTGAACTATTGCCAATGTTCTCTCCGGGAAGGTGGTTGTACCATTTCATCCTTCCACCAGCTTCCTCATATCTCCACCGACACTGTTAGCTGACTTTCTAAGCTTTGCCAATTGGGAAGGTGATGAATGACAGACATCTCAGTGTAACTCTAGCTTGCATTTTTCTTTTTCCTTTTTGAAAGCTTATTTATTTATTTTGAGGGTGAGCAAGAGTGGGGGAGGGGCAGAGAGAGAGGGAGAGAGAGAGAATCCTAAGCAGGCTCCGCACTGTCGGCACGGAGCCGGACACAGGACTCGATCCCACAACCGTGAGATCATGACCTGAGCCAAGATTGAGAGTCAGATGTTTAACCAACTGAGCCACCCAGGGGCCTCTGGCTTGCATTTTTCTTAATTTGGGTATGGCTATACTCCCACCCCACCCCTGCTTTTTTTTTTTTTTTGCCCTTCTTTCCTTTCTTTCCTCCTTTTTCTTTTCTTTTCTCTCTTTTTTTTTCTTTTTTGAGTCCTCAAGTACTACTCATACTTTTCTCTCTCAATATAAACAACAACAATACTAATAGCTAATGCTTATGCGGTGGCTTACCACCTAGGTAATTACCAGCCTAGGCTATTACAGGCATCTCATATACGCCTCTCAACAGTCCTGTTGTTGTAGGTACTATTACTGTCTCCAATTCACAAATGGGGAAACTGAGGCAGAGGGCGTGGAAGTAGCTTACTCAGGGTCGCAGAGCAATAAATGGCAGTGCCAGGGCTTGAACACAGGCTTCATTGACCACAAAGTCCGTGTTCCTAGAAACGAGGCAACTTTACCTACTACTCAGCAACCACACAACAAAAACAGAGGCCTTTGGGCACCAACTCCCAGATTCCCTCCCCGAAATTCCACGAAGGTAGCCTACTAATGTTCTCTCGCACTCTTACCTCCTTGCGGGTTATGTCTTCTCACGTCCCAGCCTCCTTTCGAGACATGCTCTTCAGGGACCGCGCTATCACACAGACCCAGGGCTCACAGAGATGAGACACAGAGAGGAATGCAGCCACATGCGAGAAGCCATTGGGCATCCGAGCAGACATCGGTTCACCGATAGCAACCACAGGCCTATGAGTAAGGAAGAAGTAAAGCTCATTAATTCGACAAACATTTATTGAACATCTATTATGCACCAGGCCCTCGGAAACAGCAGTGCACAAGACAAACCAGGCTCCTGGCCTCATAAAACTTACATTATTATATTGGGCAATAAATAAACAAGGAAAACATTGATAATAACAAATACTGTGCAGAGCCTTAGAACCTTGTCATTTGGCGAAGAGAGGCTACTTTGGGTGCGTGAGTTGGTGAAGGCCTCTCTAAAAGAGGTGCCAGTGACACTCAGAAGCAAATGACGTGAGGGAACCAGCCGGTGTGGTTCAGGGGACGGGCACTGCAGACAGAAGAGCAGTCAGTGCCAAGGTCCCAAGTCGGGGAGAGGCTGAGCACATCTGCTAAAGGCAGAGGCTGGTTTACCTGGAGCCCAGGGAAAGGAGAAGGGAGGTCCTGTGAGGGATGTAGCCAGCGCCCGCCTCAGGGCTCTGAGGAGCAGGAAAGAACCTGGACTCCACCATGCTCAGTGGGGAGCTAGGAGGTCTTAAACCTGTGTGGGGGGATGGGAGTGTGTGTATGTGTGTGACATAATCTGATTCCATTGTTTTTAAGAACAATCGCTGGCTGCTAGGAGGACAGCAGATAATAGTGAGGCAAGGGAGCAAAGATGGAGATCAGCTGGAGGTCGTTGGAGCGGCTTGGACCGAAGACCATGAAGGCTTGGACCACAGTAGTGCTTCCCAAACTTTCCCAAACTTTAGGGCATCAGAATCCTCTGGAAGATCCCATCCCCAGAGTTTCCAGTTCTGGAGAGGACTCTTAGGATTTCCGCGTTTCTAACCAGCTCCCAGGTGGTGCTGACGCTGCTGGTCTGCACATCACACTGTGAGCAGCGTCGGTCTAGACTGGAGATGGACGAAGTGGACAGATTTCAGCATATTTCGGAAGTAGAGCCCACAGGACTTGGTAACGGATTGCACTTGGGGGATGAAGGAAAGAGGAGAATCAAGGATGGCTTTGGGGTTTCGGTTAAGCAACTGAAGAAATGATGCCACCGACATATGTTGAGAGTAGACAACAAGAGAAGGAGCAGATAGAGGGGGAAAAATCCAGAGTTCTGTGGTGGGCATGTTGTGGGCATGTAGTAATGTCAGTCATGAGGTGGTGAGTTCTGGTGTTGGGGCAACTGGTCAGGCCTGGGATGCAATTTAAAGTGACAGGACAGGGGCGCCTGGGTGGCGCAGTCGGTTAAGCGTCCGACTTCAGCCAGGTCACGATCTCGCGGTCCGGGAGTTCGAGCCCCGCGTCGGGCTCTGGGCTGATGGCTCAGAGCCTGGAGCCTGTTTCCGATCCTGTGTGTCCCTCTCTCTCTGCCCCTCCCCCGTTCATGCTCTGTCTCTCTCTGTCCCCAAAATAAATAAACGTTGAAAAAAAAATTTTTTTTAAGTGACAGGACAGGAGGAGGTAGCCCGGGGAGAGAGTGTAATTGGGGAGGAGAAGCAGCAGAGGACAGAGCCCTGGGCATCCAACATGTAGAGTCAGGATGAGCAGGGGAATCAGTGGGCAAGCCACATAACTGGAAGCAAGGTGCAGTATGAGAGACCCAGAGAGCAGAGAAGAACACCCCCTGGGAAAGGAAAAGTAGACCCAGCCAAAGTGGGGGAAGAACACTGTGAGAATCCGTAAGTATAACCACATCTAGGTTCTTCACGCATGGTGATCAACTGTCAACTCCAAGTGCTTTTCTCCTGGGAAAGTGAAGAGGGCAGAAACCCCAGATATTACAGCTCTCTCTCTGTCCAGCCAGCCTCATGTCCTGGAGTGGTGGCAGCATTTGAGGGGAGAAAGAAACAGACTGAGTTCTGGGAATTGGGCCTGGAAAGGGGACAAGGGAGGAAGCCACATTGGGATTCAGCGATGACCATGGACGGCTTCTCAGACAGAAGGCCTGTACCATTCTGGAAACTTGCGCACTTTCACCTCGAAGAAATAAGCATCCCTACTCCTCTCCAAGAACAATGAATTCTTCACCCAGTGTTTGTGGGCCCTGGGACTCCCGAGCTGAGTCCTGGCTCCACAGCGGTCTCCTCCCTCGTCTGCATTTTTGATGGCTTCCTCTAGCCTGGCTCCTTCCCCTCAGACTACAATAATGCCACTCCAACCTAAAATAAAGCTCTGTTCCTCCGCCCTTCCTCCCCCGCAGCTACTGCTTTCATTGCTCTTACCCCAAACTTCCTACACCAATGGCCATGCTTCCTCACTTTCTTTCTCGTCTGCACCCCCTGGAATTTGGCTTCTGTCCCTGCCACTGTCTCCAAAGCCACGGCCACCTCCTAACTATCAAACACAGGGCCTGCCCCTCGAGGCCCTTGGCTCTGCAGTGTCAGTGCTGCGTTTCACACAATGATCACCCCTTCCTTCTGGAAACTCTCGCCTCCTTCCCCATTCCACACAAATGCTTTCCTCTCCCTCAGTGTGGCCTTGGGGTCCAGAACCCTCTGAGTTCCACAACTGGTGGTCTGGTCTCCTTCTCTGCCCTCTCCTGGATGATCTCACCCATATGCTTCCACAATCACATGGTCATGAACTGATGGCTGATGGCAGCTTAAACTGGTATTTGCAGCTGCCTATGTGACATTTCCATGTCCTGCAGCCATACTGGAGACATCCAAAGCAAAACTGAGACCCACTGTTCGCACTTGATAAATGTATATACAGTACATATTTGTTGAATGAACTATTTTTTTTTTCTGGCTCATGCCCATCTCCTTTGTATTAAAGAAAAGGCAATAAGCAATAAAAAAAGACAAACACTTCTTCCCCTTCTGTCTGCATTAATGGAATAATCTCACACCCTCCTCTCTCACTACATCTAATTGGTCACCCAGCCTTGTAGAGTCTATCTCCAAAATGTTTCTGAAATCTTCCTTCTTTTTCTCTGTTCCTCCTCCGAGACTGATATCCTTTTTTCACCTGACCAACAGTAGCCTGACTCGGTGGTTCTCAAAGCTGGCTACACATTAGAATCACCTAGAAGATTTAAAAAATCCCGATGCCCAGGCTCACATAGACTAATTAAATCAGAATGTCTGAGGGGGTGAAGTTGGAGCACTGGTATTTCTAAAAATTTCCACAACTGATTACAGTAGGCAGTCAGATTTGAAAACTACAGATTGTTCCTCTCTCTAGTATCCAGTGCTTCCCTCCAAAAAAAAACAACAAAAAAAACAAAAAAAAAAAACAAAAAAAAACCAAAAAAAAACCCAGAAAGAAACAAAACAAGAAATAAAGAAAAAAAGAAAAAAAAATCATCTTTTCTAAAATGTCAGGATTTTTATCTTGGAATCTAATTTAAGAGGATCTGTGAACTCCATTAAATTATACCCAAAATATTGTGTGTAGGGAGATGATTCATCCATTCTCCAGGAAGTCTGATTCCAAAAAGTTAAAGAAATATTAGCTGGAGGAAAGTTAACAGTTACTCAACACTTACTGTGTGTTCAGCACTTTACACACACGAGCTTATTAATACTCAAAACTAACCCATAAGTATGAGTATCACCTCCATTTTACAGGTGATGGTTAAATAACTTCCCCAACGCAGCAAGCCACGGGAGTCTGGATTTCCAGCCCACTAGATCTATTCTTTACCTCTCTGAATGGCAGGACTAATCCGGACCCAGCAGTAGGGCAAACAAGGCCCTCCTCCATCTGCCTAATCAAATGTGTCCCTCCTCCCTTTTCCACGCTCTAGCCACCCACTTCTCTCCACTCTCTGTAGAAATCAGGTAGTCTGTGCCTCTGTCCCCCACACATGCTGTGACCACTCTCTAGAATGTCCTCCCTGCACTTCCCTGCCAGGCGGAACCCTACTTATGCTTCAGGACTCAACAAAAGCATCCCCTCCAATTCTTTGAATCCTTCTCTTCCCCACCCTGCTTTCCCCGAAACCATCCGTTACGGTACCCTTAGCATCGGATGATAGACGGTAGTGTTCTCATCTTTCCCCTGACAGGTGGAATTCTTTGAGAGAAGCACCTGTGTCTTGTTCATCTGTGGCTCCCCAACATCTCACAGCACCCTGGCCCATAGGAGGGGCTCAGTGAATATTTGTTGAAAATAATAAAATTTAATTGTCTGAGGACCTGGGTTTGATCCCCAGTACCTCCACCAAATAAATAAATAATAAATTAATAAATTAATAAAATAATGTAAGTGTGCTTTCTACTTACTAGGGAGTACCCATGTTCTCAAGTAGGAAGAGTAGGCCTTTGTCTTGTGAGAATGACGTTTAGGATGTTCTTATGTTGCCAAGATGTCCCTACCGATCTCATAGGGTTATTGTTAAGATTAGATGAAATAATTATTTAAAAGCACTCTGCATTGTTAAACACACTATGAAAATGAAGGCCCGAGTATTAACTAACTCTCTGCTCACGTCCAGTGGCTACCGGGCCATTATGAATGTCAGGAAATGTAAATTTAACAGGCACCAGCTACATGCCTTAAAAAAGTGTCTGTCATTGCATTGGCATCTCCTGCTCTGAAACAAACAATTTCCTCACTGCTGTGGCATTCTGCACAGCTGAAAGAGCCACACCAGGAATGCTCCGTTGAATTAATACTCTCTTAAAATTGGTTTTGTAAAACTTGTCTCAAGTGTCTTGGGAGGTTCAGACAAAGTTGTTTTTACAGGGATGAGAAAAAAGAGAGGCATCAGGAGTGCAGTTATACATACGTCACTATGTGTTCTCCAGTATCCGTTCTCCCCTTCTTCCCTAAATTTTAACTGGACATGTGGCCTTCAAGAATAAATACCACATTTCCTAGCCTGCTTTGCAACGAGGCGTAGTCCCAGGTGACCACTGGGATCTGAACACAACTGGGATCCAGATCCCAGCCCGGGGATCCGGCCACTGGGATCTGAACACAACTTCCAGGTGCCGCCCTCGAAGTGGCGGCTGGACCCTCCATTTCCTTTCTTCCTCAGCTGGAAAACCTAAGAGACGTCGCTCCATCGTTGACAAAGGCGAATCGCATAGCCCCTCAGGAAGGCAGGGTGACGTGAAAGAAGCCTGCCACCTCGACAAGGTCGAGCTGCGTCCTCAGCCGTGGGCCGCTCACCATGACACCAACGTGAGAGAGAAGTAAAGTTCTGTCTTGTCTAAGCCATTGTTACTTTGGGCCCTGCTAGCAGCCAAACTGATATCCTAACAGAGTAACTGATGAAAACCAAGTTACTTAACCTCTAGGGGCCTCAGGTTTGTCATCTGTGTGTTGTAGAAAATACAATCAGAGTAGAAACAGCAATGGTAGTAATAGCTTCCTCATAGGGATAGAGCATGTAAAATGATTAGACCAATGTTTGGCACCTAGTAAGTACTTATAAGTATTAGCTATTATTAACACTGGAGCAGAGGTATGGAATGCTAGTTATATACATGGCATGATAGCCTCTGGCACAGCTGCCCTGTGCCATGTTTCATTGGCATTGAAATATCTGTGTGAGGTTACTAAACACTATTATAATTGGATTTGGTGGGTTCAAGTTGTATCCCATGAGCATCATACGGTGTAGTTTGGGGGAGGTTTTTTTTGTTGTGGTTTTTAATTTTTTTAAATATTTATTTTTGTGATGGAAGGAGACAGAGCGCAAGTGGGAGAGGGGCAGAGAGAAAGGGAGACACAGTATCCAAAGCAGGCTCCAGGCTCTGAGCCATCAGCACAGAGCCCGACGCGGGGCTCAACCTCACGAACCATGAGATCATGACCCGAGACGAAGTCAGACGCTTAACCAACTGAGCCACCCAGGCGCCCCTGTTTTTTGGTTTTTGTTTTGCACAGCCTGTATACATAAATTCCAGAATATGACTGGCTTAAGTTAAGAAAATCCAGGAGGAGCTTAAAGTTAACCATGAAAGGTACAGACTTGAGAAAATTCGATAATGGGCAGATTTGAAACCTCATTAAAACCAGGATTTGTGTTTATAATAGGAGGCTGAGAGATCACAGGGAGAAACTCAACATGTTCAGGACTGATTTCATCTCCCAGGCCCTCCCCAAACTCAGTCCCCCTCCTTTATTATTACAAATTTACCCACCTAACACACTGAAAAGAACCATCTGAAATCAAATACCTCTCCCTGTCCCTAAGACCTCAGGGCTCAGCTGCTTTTGTGTGTGAAGGGAGGTGGTGCTCCTCTCAAAGGCACACAGGTTTCCAACCTGCAAGAACTTTCTGGAAGGAAACAGGAAGACCGATAGGCTCTTCTTTTACTTTCAAAGTTAATGTAATATCCCTGCGGGCCTTGGGGTCCGGACCGAGGTGGCCTCGGGGTGCAGACCGAGGTGGCCTGAGCTGAGGCCAGCTGGCAGGAAAGAGCAGCCAGCAGTGCCCCTCTGCAGGCTCAGGGTCAGAGTGGGGCTCCATTTTGGAAAGCTGACCCTGGGAGCAGTGCCGAGCTGATCCCCTGTGGTCTCGCTGCTTAATCTCACGGGTGGGCCCAGGGAAAAATGGCTAATGGTCACTGAAAACGTGGGTCCCCTTGTCTGTGGAGCAGTCGTGTCTAAGCATAACACGGGGCTTCTCTCTCCGCAGCCTGAGACTGGAGGCCTCAGGATGTCTGCTCTTTCCAGCGTGTTCAGGGTCTCGCCTGGAATGCCTGGTGCTGGCCAGCATGCATACCTCAATTACTGCAGGAGGCCCAGGCATGGACGGGGCCTGCTGATGAGATAAGGCCTCGTCCTGCTGGATGCCTTTCTGCTTTGGGGCCCTTATACCTTTAGGTGCTGAAGAGGAGAAAGGCTTATCAGTGGACATAATGGTAACCAGGACTGACTCCTTAAGACTGAATGAGGTCTCTTAGGATTCCTAAACTTATCCTAAGAAGGATCCCCAAGAAGGAAAGGAAATAAAAGGAGGAAAGGAAGAATGTATCATCCTCTTTTCTTGGATATACATTGAAAACTATCTCTGGAAGGATACATAAGAAGCTAGAAACAGTGGTTACCTTTCGTGGTAGAATCGAGTGGATGGAGGACAGGTGAGAGGAACACTTCACCGTCCTCTTACACTTTCTTGGGTTTTGAAGCATCTGTGAAACGCAGTCAAAAAATAAAATCGAATACGTTAAAATCAGCAAATAAAAACCAGGTCTTCAAATGATTCAGGGAGGTTGGGCAAGGGTGAGATGAGGAAGGAGGGGAAGCAGCAGTTACAGACCCAATTCCTATGCCAGGCTGGGGCTCCCACAGGAGCCCTGTGGGACTCACCTGAATGTAACATAAGTCCAAGATGCAAAGAAATGTGGCCTCAGTTTGGACCTCCCTCTAGTAAAATAGTTAGCGTTATTATCTTGCCTCTGCTACCTCTGAACTCGCTCTTAAATTTGGCCTTTCTTTACCTCTCACTTCACAACTCTGACAGGCCTCCAACTGGCTTCCGTGTGCCAAGCGTCTAAACCCTCAAATCCATCCACCAAACTTTAAACTTCTTTTTGGGGGGCGGTTAGGCGGCCGACTTCGGCTCAGGTCATGATCTTGCGGTCCGGGAGTTGGAGCCCCGCGTCGGGCTCTGTGCTGACAGCTCAGAGCCTGGAGCCTGCTTCATATTCTGTGTCTCCCTCTCTCTGACCCTCCCCTGTTCATGCTCTGTCTCTCCCTGTCTCAAAAATAAATAAACGTTAAAAAAAAATTTTTTTTTTTAATTTCTTTTTGGAAATGAAAACCGGATCGTGCCCCTCCAGCTCCCCTCCATGCTGAATGTCCTTTGCAGTTGCCCACTGAGCATATGATAACCTCTAAATTTCTTCAAACTCTCCCACTCACCCTGCTCTACCCACACGTGGCTGCTGGGAGTTTTCCGAATGGCCCATCCTGCCACGCTCTATGACTTCACCTATGCCGTTCCTTCACCCTGAAGCCCCTCTTCCTGTTTTGTCACCCCAGAAAGCTCCATTCTTCCATCAGGATTTGGCTCAAATGCTATCTTCTCTGTGACCCATGTTGGCCCCTTTCCTTGCCCCCAACCATGACTTTTCACCCCACAATACTTTGGACACATGCCTATGAACACTGACTTCACTCTATTAGCACTATTTCTACATTTTTTTTACACTTTTTTAAAGTGTTTATTTATTTTTGAGAGAGAGAGAAAGAGAGACAGAGCATGAGCAGGGGAGGGGCAGAGAGCGAGGGAGACACAGAATCTGAAGCAGGCCCCAGGTTTGGAGCTGTCGGCACAGAGCCCAACGTGGGGCTCAAACTCACGAAAGGTGAGATCATGACTTGAGCTGAAGTCAGATGCTCAACCGACTGGGCCACCCATCCGCCTGCCCCCCCCCAATTTTTTTTTTTTTATTATTGAAGTATAGTTGACATACAATGTTATATTAGTTTCAGGTGTACAACATAGTGATTTCACAATTTTATCAATGCTCATCATGATAAGTGTGGTTACCGTCTGTCACCATACAACATTATATATTTTTTAAAGATTTTACGTAATCTCTATACCCAATGTGCAGCTCAAACTTAAACCCTGAGGTCGAAAGTCACGTGCTCTATTGACTGAGCCAGCCAGGTGCCCCCATCACACAACATTATTACAATATTATTGACTGTATTCCCTATGCTGTACTTTTCTCTTCGTCTTTCTATTTCCAATACACAGAAAAAAACCTTGGGTTGTAAAAGGATGAACAGTTTGCTTCAAATTAAATCCTCGGGACCGGCCACAGAGAACAACTGCTAAGGTACTCTAAGGTTAAGCTTGCCTTCCAGAATTCTGCAAACTTGGCTCTGTCCCTGTCTAAATAATAATGAAGTTTAAACACTACAATTGGCTCTGTCCCTGACTAAACAATGACTGGAGTTTAAATTGTAGCCAGATAAATCTTTAGCTTACTTTTTTTTTTTTTTTTTTTAATGATTAAGTACTTGAAAGAGATGTGGCCTTATACCAAGGCACAGAGTGGTTTTATGCACTATGTGAATGCTCTGAAAGTCAGGACATGTCACATTTCTTGGTAACAGCATGGTGATACTGTAGCAACAGGTAGGGTCCAATAGCAACCACGTGTGGACAGATTCGCTTTGGGGGAAATCCAAGGAGTAGAGTAGGGGTGTTTTTAGCTCCAGTTAGAGAGCCAAGTGTAGTTTTCACATGGTACTCCTCTCTGCAGGGTAGGTGAGGTGAATGCTAATGGCATTATAAACTGCTGGATGATTAAACCCCACAGGACTTTTTGCATTACATTTTTTTTGTGTGATTTTTGTTTTGTTTTGTTTTGACCTCCGGTAAAATATACATAACATAATTTACCACTTTATCCATTTCATGAGTAGAGTTCAATGGCATTGAGTACATTTACGATGTTGCATAACCACTACCCATTTTCACAACTTGTGCGTTATTCGAAACAGAGACTTTGCCCCCCCCCCCAAATTTCTCATTTACCCCCTTCCCTCCAGTTCCTGCTAACCTCCATTCTACTTTCTCTTTCTATGAATTTGCCTATTCGAGGTGCCTCATACAAGTACAACCATACAAAATCTGTCCTTTTGTGTTTGGCTTATTTTACGGAGCATGATGTTTTTATTTTTTTTTTTTTCAACGTTTATTTATTTTTGGGACAGAGAGAGACAGAGCATGAACGGGGGAGGGGCAGAGAGAGAGGGAGACACAGAATCGGAAACAGGCTCCAGGCTTCGAGCCATCAGCCCAGAGCCCGACGCGGGGCTCGAACTCCCGGACCGCGAGATCGTGACCTGGCTGAAGTCGGACGCTTAACCGACTGCGCCACCCAGGCGCCCCCATGATGTTTTTAATGTTCATCCACGTTGCAGCAGGTACCAGACCATCATTCCTTTTTATGGCCGAATTTCATCGTGTGGCTATACCACACTTTGTTCCTCTTGTCACCCATCGATAGACATTTCGGTTGTTGCCACCTTTTAGCTATTGTGAATAATGCTGCTACGGACAATGGTGTACCTTTTGAGGCCTTGCTTTTAATTCTTTTGGGTATATACTCAGAGGTGGAATTGCTGTATCATCTGGTAACTCTATGTTTAACTTTTAGAGGACCCGCCAAACTGTTTTCTACGGCAGCTCCCCCAGTTTACGTTCCCACAAACAATGTACAAGGGTCCCACTTTCTCCACAACCTTACCAACACTTTGTTTTGTTTTGGTTCATTTTGTTTTGGTGAGGGCCATCCTAATGGGTTGTGTAGTTTTGATTTGCATTTCCCTGAAGACTAGAGACGTTGAGCCGCTTTCCATGTGCTTGTTGGCCATTTGTATACCTTCTCTGGAGAAATTCCTGTTCAAGTCCTTGCCTCCTGTTTTGTTTTGTTTAAAAATTTTTTTAAGGTTTATTTATTATTGAGAGAGAGGGAGAGAGAGAACGAGCAGGGGAGGGGCAGAGAGAGAGGGAGACACAGGATCCGAAGGAGGCTCCAGGCTGTGAGCCATCAGCACAGAGCCCAACACAGGGCTTGAACTCATGAACCATGAGATGGTGACCTGAGCCGAAGTTGGACACCAACCAACTGAGACACCCAGGTGCCCCTAGTCCTTGCCTCATGTTTTAATCAGGTGTTTTTCTTGTTGAGTTGTAGAGGTTCCTTATATATCCTGGATATTAATCCCTGATCAGATATATGATTTGTGGAGAAAATTTTAAACTCCGTTCAAAAGAATGTAGCAATGTTACAACTAGTAGTCACCAAAGTGGTGACGTCCAGCCTTTTGAATGCTAAAATGAAAATTCTGTTGTTAGCTGGGAGACATGATTCCTTCCAGTCAGCACCTCAGAAATGGGGGCAAGCAACCAACAGCAACAGGTGACAGGAATGAGCACCCAGTGGGGTCAAGGCGGGTGGGGAAGGATGACCAGAACTCAGAGGGTCAAGGGAAAGACCCTGGGTTGTCCCTCCCCATGTCCCCTGCTTCCTTGGATGTTGACTGAGAAAGACTCTTCTGATTCCTTTCCAGTGCCCACCTGGGGATATCCTATCCCAACTTCTCCCCTCCCAACCCTGTTCCCCAACTGGGAACTTCACATTATTTCAGGGCAGCCTTTCGTTTCATTTTGTTTCTGGGGCCTCATTCATTCAAGGCTGGCAGGCAATGTAGCTGATGATGAGATGGTTGAAAATCCCCATCTCCCCAAAATAGAGCTGCGGTTAAGAAAATAGCATCAGTTGTAGCGCCATGTTTGAGATCAGTCTTTGAAGCCATTGGCTGCTTTTGAATCCTGGATCTCCTGTTTATGAGCCCTGTGATCTTGGCAAATCAATTCTCTAAGTCTCATTTTTTTCATCTGCCAAAGGGGGATAATAATAGGATCTACATCAGAAGGCTGCGGTGAGGATTAAATGAGATACTTCCTGGAATGTGCTTTGACTAGGGATGGCACGTTGTGAGGGCTTAATAAGCATTAGCTATTATTATCCTCATTCCTTCCAAGGTGCCTCTTAAGTTCTGGAATTGGCATGTTCCCACGAATGACCCCAGACATTGCTCCTGTTATGATTTTCTACTCTGTGCCTTTCCCAGATGGCTGATTGCATGTTCTACAAATAGGTAGTGATGCTTCCAGTTTGTCCAGCATCATATTCAATAACATTAGAAACTGAGTCACAGTGCCCAGATCCAAAGAGGAGAAGAGTTTGTCCCAGAGGAAGATGAATCCTTCAGAGCCGCCCTGCGGAGGGCATTGACAGCACTATGTGATATTTTCCTTGACTGCCCAAAATAGCATGGCATTCACCTGGGAATCTGATAGAATTTCAGCGTTGCAGCCAAGAGCCAGATATGGCGGCAGCGGCCCAACCATGGAACGCCCAGGAAGAGATGCATGAATGAACACCTGGCTCAGACCAAAAGCACTATGGCTGAGCAGCTAAGAATGTGAGCACCAGAGTCAGGAGGCCCAGATCCCTACCCTGGTTCTGCTACTCGCCAGCTGTGTGACATGGGCAAGGAGCTTAACCTCTCTGGGCCTCAACTATTATCACCTGTAAAGTGGAGACAATGGCACTGCCCACCTCATGCTATTTTGTGAGGATGAACAGTTAATACGTGTATCGGGCTGAGAACAGTGCCTGGCGTAGGGTAAGCCTTCTCTTAGAAATACATGTCACGCTCTGGATTCATCAACCACGGAACACACAGTGATGGAAGAGAAATGTACCTATCAAAGAGAGACAGATGGAGAGCATGACCCCGGGTCCACCAAGCAGCACGTCGGGACGCGTGGTGAGCGAGAAGATAACGTGGCAACATGCTTTGATGTTGGCACTCACCGGAGTGGCCGCCCTCACTATCACACAGAGACACCCGCAGCCAGTGGGGTGGGAATAGGAAGCGGAGGTGGAGAAGGATAAAGAAGCCTCACTGGGGCTTCTTGGGAATGGGTATTGGGAGGTACCCAGGCGAGGGGCACTCATTCCATTCAAAATCTCTCGGAAGAAGACCAGTTTATACTTGCATCTGACTTCAGCAACATCGGCTTCGTTATGTTTTGCCACCAGCCTTTCCCTGCAAGATTACATTAAGATAAATTGTAAAAAACAAAACAAAACAAAACAAAAAAAAAACCACCCATCTGTGGCTCTCTACACTCCTGCGATTCCCAAATGAGTATCAGGGAGTGGCCAAGGGTGCTTCCAAACAGGCGTGAGGCGGCTGCTGTTTGCGTCCCTGCCCGGTGTCCCAGAAACACCTCCACCCGCCCTGTGTTTTCCCAGTGGTAAACTGCCAGTTCTCAGGTTTCAAACCCCTTTGCATTTGGCATCTTGGCAATGGTTCCCTTCCTGGCTCAACTTGGCCTTTCTGGCACCCACTCTTGTTAAATTCATCAGCTTGAAGCAGCCGTGCAGCCTGATGCCGAAAAGTGCCGATTCGGGACAGCTCAACCTGCTCTCGGTCACTGGCTGTGTGAGTTTAGGCCGATCGCTCCCTCTCTTAGAGCTTTAGTTTCCGTCTCATCACGATGGGGATCGCCTGCACCTTCCAGGGCTGTTGGGAGGATTACAGGAGATAAAGGAGCCCTTGCATACCTGGCAGAGCTGGGGTGAGATAACTGGGAGCTATTATTAGCCAGCATAGGCTAGCACAGCCAGGCCCTGCAGCTGCTCTTCTGAATCCCTAGCCCTGCTCCCTCCTTCCTCCCCGGACTCCAGGTTTTAGGAGTGGGATAATTACTAAGTGCCGAAATCCGGGTGGGTGCAGGTACATCTAAAATTACAAACAAACACATTTCACAAATAAAATTACAAACCGGCTCGTGACAAACTGTTCCAGCTGTCCAGATTGTAGGGCACCATTTGCCCCAGGCAGCTAACTGTTGCTGTTTTGTGAAGTCATTTGAACCAGGGGGGAAGGGAGGGTGGGAGTGAGGACAGCGTGGCAGGGTCCTAGATGCCAGGCTCTGCTATTGGCTGATCTGGGGGAAAAAAAAAAAGACTCTAATGGAACCCACCCACGGGAAGGGGGAAGTCAGTCCCTCTCTGTTCTCTGTGTTCTAACTGAATTACTCTCGAGGGCTGGGGACAATTGAGCCAGAAGCAGGAGGTACTAGGATTTGTCTTTGGCACCAGGGTAACCAGACTCTCAACTGTTCATCATACCCACTCTTGCAAAACAAAACAAACAACAACAAACCCAGGTGCCTTTGGCCAATATTAAGCAGAATGGTGTCCTCTGAAGTGAGTTCACAGAGACAGTTACTACAACGGGGCCGGCCGGCTGGGTATTTGACGACCTTTCACAGGACTGGAATGAGCTCGAGTCTTCCAGACAGAAACAAAACAAAGAGATCTTGGGTCCTTTAACTCATAGGAAAACAGTCTTTATCTCTTTGAGGTCAGCCTCCTCCCTCCTTGTCTAGTTATATTAATATCAAATGAAGGACACAAAAGGGTCAAACGTGCCCCTGCTTATCTCTTAGCCAAATCCAGCCTTTCTTTGCTGAGGGCAAGCTTTTAAGACAGGCCAGTTTCAGGCGACCCAGACCCTCTCGGAGTTCCCGAGGGGCTGCTGCCTTTGGGGCCCAAAGGCCCCCTGAGGTCCTTCCTCCCACCAGGCAGTATGGAGTTCCATCCTCCCGGCTTCATGAAAGTCGGAGGTAACGTGGCCATAAGGACTCAGCAGTACTCCTCTGTTGCTTTGTGCAGCCCAAACGAAGCTTTCTGTTGAGTGAAAGGGAAAGGGGGGGATCTAGGAAGACACAAAATTCCCTGTGGCATTTCTAAGTGGGCCTGTAATTATACATACACAGATATGTTATCTGCTCTAAAAACAAAACTCGTGATGGGGTGGGGGGCGGCTGTAGACTAACCTTCCCTGAAAAATCTCCTAAGACAATCTTGGCTATGGGTTTTTCTCTTCCTCTCCCTCTCCCCTCGTCTTTCCTAGCTCCTTCTCCTTTGTTCCCCTCCGTGGACGTTTCTGGAGGAAGGCAAACCAGCACCATCCATCCCCTGCAGAGCATAAAAATGGAAGTAGAGATGATTGGAAAGGCAAACCCAGCCACAGCTTCCAAGCTTGCACAGTATCCTCTAGCAACCAGAGCGGTCCCGGGACGGCTGGAGAAGTCTTGAGTCACTGGCTTGTGGACTCTTTTCGTGTCCTTAATCCTCAAGCCCGCCAAATCTCTGCAGGTCTCTTGGGGTGATCTCAGAAGCGGCCCACTGGTCCCAGCACCTGAGTGTCCTGGAGTGCAGCTCCTTACTGACCAGACGATGGGGCATATGAGCCCCAGAGGACTGGAAAAGGAATCCAAAATCGAAAAAAGAACCCCAGCGTCTCCCCATCTACAAGCTCCTACGTTCCTTCTTTATGAGGAGAGCGAGCAGGAACTTCTCCGCACCAAAGGGCTGGGCTTGGGGGGCCTGGGTGGCTCAGTCGGTTGAGCGACAGACTTCAGCTCGGGTCATGATCTCACAGCTCGTGAGTTCGAGCCCCGCGTCGGGCTCTGTGCTGACAGCTCGGGGCCTGGAGCCTGCTTCGGATTCTGTGTCTCCCTCTCTCTCTGCCCCTAACCCACTCGCATTCTGTCTCTGTCTCTCTCAAAAATAATAAACATTTAAGAAAAACAAAAGGGCTGGGCTGCACGGAGGGGCTGCCTACCTCAAGAGGAGACCAAGAATCTCTTTGGTATGCAGGGAAGCAAGACCTGGAGTTTCCCTGGGGCTTCTCTCGGGCCACTCAGTCTTACCTCAGCTTTGGAATTGGAGAGAGGCACCAGGATGGTGGGAAGCCCACCTCCACCCCTGCCTCTATATATCTGCCCCTGCCCCCGGAGGGAAAAGCTTTGCTTCCCTTATATATGGGAGCCTTGGATACAAGTAGTTTCAGTTGATCGCTTTTCTTTGTTTTTCTGTGTGTGCATGGGAGCCACAAAAAACAAAAGCAAAAACAAAACAGGAGGGTTGTTGTTATCGCTATGGAGATTCTTTTTTTTTTTTTTTTAGCAGTTAAACAAAGTTACAGAAGAACCTCTAAACTTCGGTGCAGAGGACTAAACATAACCTTCAATCCTTGAAGGATTCCTGGAACACTGTTTAGGTGAGTAAAAAATCCCCACTTATCCACAGGGTTTTGATCTTTGCTGCCCGGCCCCTCCACACATGCCAAACAGACAACGTGTCCAAACCCCAGAAGCTCCAACTCTCGTGAAGTTCAATCAGAAAGTCATCCGAAGGAGACTGAGAAGAAACAGAGCGACAAGGCCTCAGAGGGGCTGTGACAAATCGCACCAACAGTGGCTCACACCGCCCCGTGCTGTAAACGGATTACCCCACTCGAATATCACAACACCCTAGGGAGGAGGCATCACATTCCTCCCCATTTTACAACTCCTGAGCCAGCATAGAAGACTGTGGCCCAACACGCCGTTGCTTGAGTCACGTGGCTAGGTTCAACTCCTGATTCCATCACCATCTGGCCCTGACCTTAAGCAGAGTCCCTAAGTGTCCCGTGCCTCAGTGTCCTCATCTGTAAAATGGGGACAGTAATAGTACCTAGAGTAGCTGCGAAGAGTGGGAAAAGAGACACAAAGTGATTAGAGCAGCGCCGAGCACACAGTAAATCACGCGTTATCACTGTGACCTCATTCACCCAGCTGGGAGGCTATGGAGCCAGATTAGATCTGAGGATTAGATCCAAGTTATCTGGCCGCCCAGGTCTCTGGCTCCAGGTTGGGCAGGGAGCTTCTAGGAAACTAGAAGCAAGATGCTGCTGACAAAGCCCTGGGGGCATGGCCTTGCCTCTCCTGCTCACCCAGGTCTGGGTTTTCTCTTTCACACCAAGGCCAAGCTGCAGCTCAAACACCCTTGGACACATTCAGCAGCGGTGAATCACAAACACACAGACCAGGCCCGTGAGATCCCTTCTGGTCCTGCCATGGCCAGTTTGTGATGCAAAACCCTGCCCCAAGCACCGATTCTGGGCGGCCTTTGCTGTACCTTTCAGCCCTGATGTCCTGCCAAGCGCTGTGCTTGAGGCGGCCACATTCTCCAGTCCCGGCCTCTTGGGCACCACTCTTTTCCACGAACTATTCAATGAGCTCTTTCTTCAGCCCAGCCATGCATCAGTGAGGGCCGACGTGGCTTTGGCTCACTACCGCCAATCAGAGTGATTGCTGGATTCCAATTACCAGTTGTGGTGGCGGCGAGGGAGGCTCTCCCTGCTGGGGGCTGCTCTTTCTCGGGTATTCCCCTGGCTGGTGCTCTCACCCTGGTAACTATTCCTGAGGAGCTTCTATGATTGTTGCTAAGGCAATCACTCCCTACCCCACACCCACTGTCAGGCAGGGCCTCCCCGAGCTCAGAGAAATAGACCCAACACTCAGGCCCATGTCATTGCTTAGTGGAAAGGCTCAAGGGACATCTAGTATCCCCAAGTATCCTCCCCACTAATCAACCATCCAGCCAAAGATAGACTTGTATCTCTTCATTATAAGTATTCCTTTAGGTTGTATTTAACCTAAGCCTGTGTTCCAGGTTGCCACCTAGTTTATACCTGTTATCCTAATAATTGTTAATAGGGTCCCTTTCATTCTCAAAAGTGTCTTGGTTTGGGCATAAACTATCTGGTCCTCCTAGTTTTAGCACACTTTCTCTCTGGGGGACTCCCGTTAAGATGTGCATGGTCCCTGAGCACTTGCATTTGCTAGCCCAAGGTACAGAAAAGTCCTTATGGGACTTTGAGATATTGTTCTAGGTTTATTCTATTGGTGGGGGCCAACAAGGGCAGGGGGAAAGGGGGTGAAAGAGGGGAGAGACTTCAGATCAACTAGGCTTAAGAAAAGACTTAGGCTTCTATACCTTCTTTACCTTCCCTGCCAACCCAGTCTGGTCAGGTGCCATCTTCTGTGTTTTCCGACCTTCCCTGGGTGAACTCCAGGACAGCAATTGTCTTGATCCACCAGACCCTCCACCAGACCATAAGTTTCCCAAGAGCAAGGACTACATGTTACTCAGCTTTCTATCCCCAGCGTCTAATCTCATGTTTGGCACATAGTAAGCATTCATTAAAAAATTTTCCCTGAGGGGCGCCTGGGTGGCGCAGTCGGTTAAGCGTCCGACTTCAGCCAGGTCACGATCTCGCACTCTGTGAGTTCGAGCCCCGGGTCAGGCTCTGGGCTGATGGCTCGGAGCCTGGAGCCTGTTTCCGATTCTGTGTCTCCCTCTCTCTCTGCCCCTCCCCCGTTCATGCTCTGTCTCTCTCTGTCCCAAAAAATAAATAAACGTTGAAAAAAAAAAAATTTTTCCCTGAATGAATAAACGAATCTGAGACTCAATGTCTTCATCTGTAAAAGGAAAAGCCTAGCCTTTCAAGACGGTTGTGAGGCATAGAGGTATTTGTATACACTGTTTAACACATGCCCAGCTACTAGAGACTTTCATTAAATAATAACTTGTTTGCTATCATTATTATTAGTCATGCAATCAACCTCAAAGCAGCGCCACTAAAACCAAGTTGGAAGACTAGGACAGCACCTCCCAGAGAGCTGCCATCTCATAGTGATGACTTTTCCCCCTAGATGGGAAGTTCAGTGTCAGTTGGGTTCTTGTACAAGGACTTCTTGGCACAGAAGGGGAAACATACAAGGTGATTTGTTCCACACTCACTTAGGGTCACCCGTTCTTAGAAAATAAGGCAAATAAATCAAATAGGTAGGGGAAGCACTGGGTGTTTGGGATGGGTCTGTAACATTGCTGGTTGCAGAAAGTGTGGGTGAGGCGCAGAGGGTGCAGAGCAAATATGAAAAATGGGGAAGGTGTTCCAAGGACATCTGCTTTGCAGTATGGTGCAGGACCAGGATGTCAGCTCCATTCCCTGTTTCATTCTCAGAAAGTCCTAGGAGATGGGATTTTATTACCCCATTTTCACTTTGAGAGGAGTGGTTAGATAGCTTACCTGGGGTTCATCAGCCGCTGAGAAGCAGCACTGAACACTGGGATTCACCCCAGGTCTGCCTGGGCCAGAGCCTACATGCATTCTTCCCAGTTTGCTGTCTTTCCCAAGGTGGTCCTAGGGTAAGGAAAGCAAGAAAGATCTGAGATGAGGTAACCTAATTTCCATGTCCTGACCCAACTTACAGGAGGTGGGACAGCATGGGGCTTATTCCTAGCATGGGGTCTGGCCTATGGCAAGCTCTTGGCAGACATCAAATGGAGCCAATGAGAACTGAGTTCAGGTGAGTCTTGCCAGACCATGGCAGTAGGGGAGAAGGAGGTACCATTTGCATCATTCCCAAATGTTCTTTGCTTCACCCACAGGGATGTGAATTAGGAACCCAGAGACAAATGTAATTATATATTTTGCTCAGAAACCATTACCTTTCATCTTTTTTATTTTATTTTATTTTTTTGAGAGAGAGACAGAGTGTGGGCAGAGGAGGGGCAGAGAGAGAGAGGGAGACACAAAATCTGAAGCAGGCTCCAGGCTCTGAGCTGTCGGCACAAAGCCCAATGCGGGGCTCAAACTCATGGAGTGTGAGATCATGACCTGAGCTGAAGTCGGCCGCTTAACCGACTGGGCCATCCAGGTGCCCCATCATCTTATTTATTTTAAATAGGAGAGATAAGAGTGCCCATGAGATGTCTGTAAAAATACAGTTGGCCTAAACAGCATTTATATATGCGTGTGTGTATATATATATATATATATATATATATATATACACATATATATTTACATAATTATATACATTTACATAGCTTATATAAGTTATATTATAAATTATTTTATAACTATATATAACTTACATAATTATATATATATGTGTATATATATATGTATATATATATATAATTTACAACTTTTGCTTAATGAACTTTTTTTTCATTCCAAGACAGTTTAAAATGAGAATTTCTACTTATACTATTTTGGAGCTGGGAAGAATATTAAGGGTTAAATTGTAGTGTAGGGCTAACCTGTAGCCTTAAGAAATAACAGCTTTGTGTTAACACTGTAGATTAAGAGATAACAGCCTTGTCCTATCAATCAAGGGAACAAAAGTTTAAGGAAAATCAACTGGTTTAGTGTTTGATTGGATTGGGGCAAGGGCATATCTGAACTGTTTCCACCCCCATCTGGGAACTATTTCTTTGTTCTGTCCCCAGGTGATGATAAGACAATGTGGTCGGCTATAAAAACTCTGTACCCCCGCTGTTGGAGACCGCACTCTGGTCAAGAGTGTCGGTCCCGATCGGTTGGCCTTGCCTCTCATTGCAATAAATTCTGTTGTGACTGTCACTGGTGCCCGTAGCATTCTGTTTCAGGAGTTGTGTGGATGCAACAAGAATCTTGGCATTTATCTGATCAGACGCCCCATTCTTCAGAAAGGTGAGACACAGTATCATGTGGTTTGTCTAAGGCCAGGCTCCGTGGACTGATAGAGCTCGTTAGAAGGCCTGAGCACTCTCTCTAGACCACAAGTTTTCAAATTGTGGAGAGTGAGCCATTAGTGCATAGTGAAATCAATTTTAGAAGCTACAAGCAACTTTTTATTTTTATTTTACTTAAAAAAAATTTTTTTAGTAGACTTCATCCTTTAGAGCAGTTTTCGGTTAATATGAAAACGGCACAGAAGGTACATATGCTTTAACTGATGAACCAACATTGATACAGGATTATTAACTAAAGTCCATCGTATGTGCTGGGGTTCGCTATTTGTGTCATTCATTCTGTTGGTTTTGACAATGCATTATGTCATGTGCCCAACATTACCATATCACACAGAATAGTCTCAGTGCCCTGCAAGTGTCCCGTGCTCAGCCTAGTAATCCCTTCCCTACTCCCCCTGGACCTCTGGTTCACTTTTTTTATATGTAAGATAGCATAAAATTATAAAAATCATAGTGCACACATTACAGTATGGTACCATTTCATGAAACTTTTGTTTTAGATACATATGTACATATATGTGCATTTAGGCTATAACGTAAAATTTATTTGTGGATTGGAACAAAAAAATGTCTGACAAACATTGCTCTAAACTTTCTCATACATAAAACTCTAGGGAATGAATCCAGAAAATGAATTCACAGATGGAATATTTCATATATAAGACCATAACAAGAAGAAAAATAAAAAAACTAAGAGACATTAAAAGTTCCCTGAAGAGTGAGTACAAAGAGGTCAGAAAGTTACTGCTTTTCCCCAAGGCAGTTTTGATTTTAGTCTCTTTTTTGGGACTGCAAGTCATTCGGATTCAAAGACTTTAATGTTCTTAGAGTACGAGATAAGGGAAGGGGCTGGAGGGTTGGGTGGGAGCAAGGGTTTTATCCTTACAAACTCATTCTGTTCAAAATTTCCAAAAATGTTATCTCGGAATAGTAATCAACAACAAAATTTCTTTTAAGGAGCATTTATTGAGGTTTGTTTGGCTACACAGCTATTGATTTTTCCATCGACAGGGCTGCTGCTGTATTTAACTTCATGTCATGCCAAGTATCTGAGGATTTCTACAGGATTCGATTTTATGCTTGAGTTGGATTCCTCAATTTTAAAAAAAAATTTTTTTTAAACATTTATTTATTTTTGAGAGACAGAGGCAGAGCATGAGCAGGGGAGGGGGAGAGAGAGAGAGAGATACAGAATCTGAAGCAGGCTCCAGGCTCTGAGCTGTCAGCGCAGAGCCTGACGCGGGGCTCGAACTCACAGACTTGAGATCATGACCTGAGCCGAATCGGACACTCCACCGACTGAGCCATCCAGGTGCTCCTGGATTCCTCAATTTTTAAAAAATCTCCTTTCCATGCATATTGGTACCTCATCTGTCCAGGGGAGATGTGGAATCTAGGTACACCAGTGTGTCTCAGAGAAATCCTGATTTCAAACTTTGAATTGCGTTGGCTGATAGCGTGGCCTATGGGTAGACGAGGGTTCAACTCCCAGGTTCTACTAATTACTTCATGAGCTTGAAAAGGGATTCTTAGTATTCTCTTTCGAGAATAATGTATAAAAATTCTCTATTAAATGATGCTAAAATTGTATTAGGAGCTTCTCCTCGTATGAGTGATGTGTTGGGTTCAACTCTTTGGATGGGATTTCTAATCCTATCAACAACCTATGACATAGAAATTATTGTACTCATTGAACAGTTGAACTAATTTAAGCTCAGAAAGCTTAAGGAGGACACCCAACGTCACCCAGAAAGAGTGGTTGAGCTAAACTGGAACCCATGTCTGGAAGCGCATGGGCTTTTTCTTCTATGTGTCCCCAGGGCCGTAGTGCTTGATACGTAGTACTGCTCAGTACACATTTCCTGAAGAAATGACTGATGGAAGATCAAAGGCATAGCAACGATTTGGGGTTGGTTTTAAGGATAAGTAAGATAATATTATTGCTATACTTGGCATTCATTGAGCACTTACTTTGTGTCAGATACTATGTTAAAAAATTGTTTAATGTTTATTTTTGAGAGAGAGAGAGAGAGAGAGAGAGCATGCATGTGTGCTGGGGAGGGGCAGAGAGAGAGATGGGGGCAGAGGATCCAAAGCAGGCTTTGCTCTGACAGCAGAAACCCAACGTTGGGCTCGAACCCACAAACTGTGAGATCATGACCTCAGCCCAAGTTATATGCTCAACCAACTGAGCCATCGAGGCGCCCCTGTGTCAGATACTATGTTAAAGGCTTTACTTGTATTAAACTATATACACACTGCACATAATGGAATTAGCACGAGGTATGGCATATAGTAAAGACATCAGTGTTACTAATGTTATTATATATCACTATAATGGTAGATAGCAGCATTATAGCAAAAGAGCTTGTAATGTTATGATCTCTTCAACTTACACACTCGGTGATTTTCTCTGAGCCGTATTGACCAGGTCAATTGGGGGGCAGCCCTTTCAGCAGTGAACTAGCCCCCAACCTGCTTTCTCCCTCCATCTCTTTCTCACACAGGCGCAATTACAACATGCTGTGTTGGTCAATCCCCCCTTTTTTTTTTTCAGTATATGTGTTGCTGAGGCAAGCACGGTGTTGGCCAATTCCTAAATTACATAAGAAGCCCTCTGTGTGCTTTTTTGGTGGGAGGGGGCCAAAGGGGTTGCAGTCTTGTGCTGGCATCTAGTTTGCATAACGTGCTCTTCTCTTTCGGCTTGAATTGAGAAAGAAGCCATGTGGTCTGGTGGCAGCAGCTGGGAGGAAAGGGTGGTGACTCAGCAGGGCTGTGAGCAGAACAGTGCAGGGGCAACTCTGAGGAGCAGCAAAGATCAGCCTCTTCCTGGCCGCAAGGGAGGCGTGTGCTCTGAGCATAATCAGCCCAACATGCAGCCCTGTTCTGTGGGAAGTAAAGGAAGGAAGCGGTCCGTGGTAGGACCTGGTCAGGCTGTGTCAGTGGGCTTGGGGACAGTGTGAAGAAGGTCCGGGGAACTGAACTGGAAGTTCTTTGTGACCTGAGAGCGCACATTTTAAAGTGGGGAAGTACAGGGTATTGCCCATGGGTCTACGTAAGGTCTTGAGCCTGTGACCTTGAAATTGAACTTCTAGATGGTAACTGGAATCCTCATGAAGTACATGCCACAAGTAGGAATATTATGCATATTTTTCTAAATAGAGCACTTGATTACCATCATAGATAAGCATTCCATCTAGGGTCCCTACTGCTGAACCCAGTATCAATATATTTTGACATGGGACTCCTATAAATATGAAGTCACTGTTACCTTTAATGACTTGAAGGTCTTTCAACAAAAATTCTCAGGAGAGAGACCTTAGAGTTTATTCATTCGCTTGTTTATTCATTCATTCATGCATTCGTTCAATCTACAATTTATCATCCTTTTAAGAAATTATTTATATTCTCTGAGTTACACCTGATGGGGACCTGAGCAGAAAGTCAGAAGACTGGTATCTGAGTCCCATTTTTGCTAGTACTTAATTGTGAGATCTTGGGAAAGTTGGTAAAATGTCGGCAAAAATTCTTTGCCTGTATTCTAAGAAACTTTTAAAAAAAGGCACCTGAGATAATGTATGGAAAGTACAGAAATGGTACTTTAGGAAATCACTGCATTTTATCTATTGAAGAAACTGAGACACAGAGTGAACAAAAAATGTGCCCAAAGTCATAATTAGCTAGTAAGGGAGGGCCAAGGATAAGATATAAATTCTAGTGACTGGACAGGTTAGAGGCTGGAACTGATTCATCAAAACAATTTCTTTTTTTCAGTAGGATGCATGTGACTGTACAAAACATCAGTCCACTGAGGTACAAAGGGTTACTTACTGAATATACAGAGATCTCTCCCAGGATCCAAGGATAGAAAACAAAGTATTGGTCGGGCTTCATTCAAATTGGCCAGAGAACTGGGAAACCCTCAGGAATAGGATGGCTCTTCCCTGTATCTCTTGGTCTCTGATTCTGAGCCGGCTCAGCCTTTTCTCCATTTTACCTGCCTTCCTCCACTCAATCATCTTGTGAGACACACACAACAGGACTGCTCATCCTGGACCTATACTGTGACCACTAAGTTCCAGCACCCACCCACAATTGGTATGCCACCCTGAAATTCTCCAAGGATGAAGGAATTAGCCTGGATCAGACAAGTCATTTCTGAGCAAGTGATTGGCTCTTCCTGGGTCAGGTGTGTGCTCACTCCTGGTCCAATCAGCTGTGGGATTTCCCACCCCCACCATCACCACCACCCATCTCTAGAAGTCACATTATCTCACATTATCTTGTGCAGCTTCCAGAGAGCTGTGGGTGGCAAGGGTGCTAAATTGCCAGGCTGGATGTTATCACAGAAAGAGAGGAACTATTTATAGGTAGAGTGTATTTGGAATGATTTTATGATGTAATTTCAATTATGAAATTTAAGACCCAAATTTCCTGGTCAAAAAAAATCAATTCAATTTAATAAATACTGTGTCGGGCTCTGAAGATCGACACACAGGTCTACAAGATATGTCCACAAATAGCTGTAATATAAAACAGTCTATGAAAGTTTCTTAAAAACTGTCTTACAAAATTACATGGAAGCATAGAAAAGGATTACATTTCCTGGGGGAGTGGGATGGTTTCACTGAGTAAGTGCAACTGAAGATACGTCTTTTTTTTTTTTTCCTGAATGTGTTTCTTTCTTTCTTTAACTTCATTTTTTATTTTTAAAAATTTACATCCAAATTAGTTAGCATATAGTGCAACAATAATTTCAGGAGTATATTCCTCAGGGCCCCTTACCCATTTAGCCCATCCCCCCTCCCACAACCCCTCCAGTAACCCTCAGTTTGTTCTCCATATTTATAAGTCTCTTCTGTTTTGTCCCCCTCCCTGTTTTTATATTATTTTTGCTTCCCTTCCCTTATGTTCATCTGTTTTGTCTCTTAAAGTCCTCATATGAGTGAAGTCGTATGATTTTTGTCTTTCTCTGACTGACTAATTTCACTTAGCATAATACCCTCCAGTTCCACCCACGTAGTTGCAAATGGCAAGATTTCATTCTTTTTGATTGCTGAGTAATACTCCATTGTGTGTGTATGTATATGTATATTTATATATATACACCACATCTTCTTTATCCATTCATCCATCGATGGACATTTGGGCTCTTTCTGTACTTTGGCTATTGCCGATAGTGCTGCTATAAACATGGGGGTGCACGTGTCCCTTCGAAACAGCACACCTGTATCCCTTGGATAAATGCCTGGTAGTGCAATGGCTGGGTCCTAGGGTAGTTCTATTTTTAGTTTTTTGAGGAACCTCCATACTGTTTTCCAGAGTGGCTGCACCAGCTTGCATTCCCATGGAGATATGTCTTGAAGTATTCATCTAACTTTTATAGAGAGAGATGGGAGATCAGGAGGACACACATGAAGTAATGGGAAAAGAATGAACAAAAAATGGGAACAAATTACGTGTGACTCTGAGAGGGCAAAAACTAAAGTGTGGCTAAAGAGCAGGGTGCGGGGGAGAGAAAAAGAAGCCAGCATGAACCCACTGGCCTCAGCTAGACGCCTGATGTTTTCAGACGTTCCCTTGTTTCATCCTTTCAGCCATCCTTGAGATGGCATCTACTGTCACTATTTCACCAAGAGCACAAAGGCTGAAGCCATTCTCTCCGTTGTGCCATGATGAGGAAGAGGTGGAGTGGGTGACAGGGCAGATGGAGGGAGGTCTTCCTGCTACATAACAAGTCCACACTTGGTGTGCCTGGCTGGCTCGGTAGGGAGAGCACGTGACTCCTGATCTTGGGGTTGTAAGTTTGAGCCCTTCGTTGGGTGCAGACATTACTTAAAAATCTTTAAAAAAAACAAAACAAGTCCATGCTGGGCAGGAATTCATGCAGGAATTCTGAGCAAAGAATGGCATGATCAGATCTGAATAATAAAAAAACAATGCTGGTGGTAATGTGAGGGTTAGAGTATTCTTTCTCTTTCCTTCATTCATTTCATTAAAAATATATATTGAAAACTTACTGTGGGCCAAGACCTTGTACTAGGCCTTAGGAAAAAATGTTATGCATGCCAGACACAGCCCCAATTCCCATGAAGTTTACAGTCTTTCTTTGTGTGTGTGTATATAATACAGTTTTATATATACTTTTCTCCGTTTTATTTTATATACACACGTGTGTGCATATATGTGTATATGTATACATACATATACATATATACATACATACATATACATACATACATATATGTATATGTATACAAGAGTAAACCTTTACATTTTAATTATCTTTTAGCTCACAAAAATAGTAAGATAACATTCTTCTTTTAAAAATTCTCTTAAGGGGCACCTGGGTGGCTCAGTCAGCTAAGCAGCTGACTTTGGCTCAGGTCATGATCTTGCTGCTCTTGGGTCTGGGCCCCATGTTGGGCTCTGTGTTGACAGCTCAGAGCCTGGAGCCTGCTTCAGATTTTGTGTCTCCCTCTCTCTCTCTCCCCCTGCCCTGCTCATCTCTGTTTCTCTCTCTCTCTCTCTCTCTCTCTCTCTCTCTCTCTCTCTCAAAAATAGACATTAAAAATTTTTAAAAAATAAAAATTCTGTATATATTCTGGATATTAATCCCTTATCAGATACAGTTTGCAAATGTTTTCTCCTATTCCATGAGTTGCCATTTTATTCTGTTAATAGTGTCTCTTAATGCACAAAAGTATTTAATTTTCATAAAGTCAAAGTAGTCTATTTTTTTTCCTTTTTTTCCTGTGCCTTGGTGTCATATCCAAGAAATCATTGCCAAATCCAATGTCATGAAGATATCCCTCTGTTTCTTTGGTAAGAGTTTTATAGTTTAAGGTCTTTGATCCATTTAATTTTTGTAGATGATGTAAAGTAAGGGTCCAACCTCATTCTTTTGCATGTGGATGTACATTTTCCCAGCACCACCATTTGTTGAAAAGACTGTCTTCCTCATTGAATGGTCTTGGCACCCTTATAAAAATCATTTGAGAATCATATAATTGACAGTTTATTTCTGGGCTCTCTGTTTTCTTTCATTGATCTATATGTCTGTCCTACACCAGGATTGCACTGTTTTTGTTTTTTTTTAATTCTTTTTTTTTTAACGTTTATTTATTTTTGGGACAGAGAGAGACAGAGCATGAACGGGGGAGGGGCAGAGAGAGAGGAAGACACAGACTCGGAAGCAGGCTCCAGGCTCTGAGCCATCAGCCCAGAGCCTGACGTGGGGCTCGAACTCACGGACCGTGAGATCATGACCTGAGCTGAAGTCAGACGCTTAACCGACTGAGCCACTCAGGCGCCCCAAGCACTGTTTTGATTACTATAGCTTTGTAGTAAGTTTTGAAATCAGGAAGTGTGAGTCTTCCAAATTTGTTCTTTTTCAAGGTTGTTTTGGCTATTTAGGGTCCCTTGAGATTCCATATGAATTTTAGGAGTACTATTTTCTACTTCTGCCCCCCAAAAAGCCATCAAGATTTTGATAGCAATTATATTTGAGTCTGTAAATTACTTCAGGTAGTATTTACATAGCATTTTGAACTCATGAAATGCCACTAAATTGTACACTTTAAAATGGTTAATTGTAGGTTATGTACATTTCAGGTCCATTTTTTTTTTTTTAAAGATTGGGCAATTATGTCTGAGGAGCCAGTATGCAGGTGGTAATGAGGCAGCGGGAAGGGCAAGGAGGGACGTTGGGTTTGAAGAACTCTAATGCAGAAGACTTTAGGGCAGGTGAAGGTCCCTGGAGTTGAGCAGTAAAAACGCTGGGAGGCTAAGGTGCTCCAAAAGTATCTATGAAGATAAGTTCCTCACAAGGAGATTCAAGGTTACGGTTTCAGAAGGATCCATGCGAGGCTGGGAATGGTGTTCATCACTGGGGTGCATTGGAGATAGATGGGATTATAGGAGAATTTGATTATTATAATATCTTTTTAAAGAGAAAGAATAATGAAAATTGTCTTAAAGCTGTAATATAGGAACTTTAATATAGGAAAAAAAGATAATGAACTAGGTGCTCCCCCTTTTTTTAAATTATCATGGGAATGTCAGGAAGGTGTTAGGTGATACAGGCATGGATACGGAGTAGGCGTGCCAGCTGGATTAATCTCTTATTTATTTTCAGAGTAATGGCCTGGCAATAGTACTGAGGAGCTGGGAAATGGCTAACTCTGCTTCCCGACCCTCAGGTATATGAGGCTTGGTAGAACAAACATCCCTCAACGCAAGACTGAGGGAAGGGAAACTGTTTTTGCAAGATAACCAGATTTCAGTTAAGGCAAGCAATGGGAGACAGTCTAGGGATGCGAAGGGCTTGTTCAACATGAAATGGGGATCCAAAGGAAACAGCAGAAGGGCATGAGAAAGAAAGGAGTGGCAGGGGAATGAGCGTAGGAAGGCCCAGGGTGGTAAGGGGTCCAGTGTACAGGGTAAGATGGGTGACTGGAGGCATTTACATTTGAGGCGCTTACATAGTATGCAAACAGCGTGGTTCAGTGAGGAATAGCAGCCGTAAGGGCCCAGAGACACCCGTGATGTCAAGTTTAGGAACGGTGGAATAGGCCTCCTGGGATCTGAACGGGATGCTGGACTTTAGCTGGGACACTGGATGGTAGGATCTGGATAGACAATAAAACAACAGTACAAAGTCACAGAAGTAGACAGTAGCATGGATTACTTGAGGGCCCTTGAGCAAACCAGACTAAAGCTGAAGGTTTGGGCTGGGATTACAAGGCTATCTCCTAAGGGTGCAGCTGGGTTCTGATGAGATTTAAAAGCCAGCAGAGGAGTTAAGATATGATTTGTAGGAAGTGTCCGTGGACAGATAAAAGGATAAACAAGATGTGGTATATATATACAACGGAGTATTACTCGGCAAGCAAAAAGAATGAAATCTTGCCATTTGCAACAACATGGATGAAACTACAGTGTATTATGCTAAGCGAAATTAGTCAGAGAAAGACAAATATCACATGACTTCACTCATATGTGGATTTAAGATACAAAACAGGTGAACATAAGGGAAGGGAAGCAAAAATAATATAAAAACAGGGAGGGGGACAAAACATAAGAGACCCTTAAATACAGAGAACAAACAGGGTTGCTGGAGGGGCTGTGGGTGGGGAGATGGGCTGAATGGGTAAGGGGCATTAAGGAGGACACTTGTTGATATGAGCACTGGGTGTTGTACGTAGGGGATGAATCACTGGCTTCTACTCCTGAAATCATTATGGCACTATATGCTAACTAACTTGGATGTAAATTCAAAAAAAAAAAAAAAAAGACATGATTTGTAAGAAACAGGTTCATTACAGGGTTTTGCCAGTGGAGGGACAGATGAAAACAGCATTTAAGGAAGATTAGTGTGAGAAAAACCCATGCAAAAAGTGGATGGGGGGGCGCCTGGGTGGCTCAGTCGGTTAAGCCTCCGACTTCAGCTCAGGTCACGATCTCACGGTCCGTGAGTTCGAGCCCCGCGTCGGGCTCTGGGCTGATGGCTCAGAGCTTGGAGCCTGCTTCCGATTCTGTGTCTCCCTCTCTCTCTGCCCCTCCCCCGTTCATGCTCTGTCTCTCTCTGTCTCAAAAATAAATAAACGTTAAAAAAAAAAAAAGTGGATAGGGGCCGGAAAGATTGGACTTGCTATCGATTTTTCTACCTAAACATAATGCGGTGTAGGATTGGACTAGGAAGGACAAGAAATGAAAACAAGTTTCAAAATGAAAACATCGTTTCAAAATGAAAACGAGTAGCGCTCGTTTTATTTGGTGATGAAAAGAATTAAAAGCCTTCAAAATTTTGGACCTGGCTGATTGAGAGAAAGAAGGAACAGGATCAGTTTGTGGGGAAGGAGAGGGCAGTGATGACTTTGATTTGGGACCTAGATTTGTTTGAATCATACAGGTAAATGAGACTCTCCATCTGACCAAATGGAACAACTATCACATTTTATAGATAAAGAAATCTTGAGTTTGAAAGGACACAGGGCATCCTGTCAGAGGCAGTTGGTCATTCATAGCTGCACTTCAGTGACAGAACAAAACTGGTGACACCCATTTTCGAGTTACATGAATAGTCACGTCAAACAATTCTGTAAGAATGGATGATTTATTCAAGAGGGAATAGAGTGAGGAGAGAAGACAGAGGACATAGGAGGAGATAGCAGAAAACTGAATCAAGAGGTAGAAAAGAGACAGGAAGGTTAATTTGTTTATTTTCGTTATATTTTGTATTTGCTTTATTATTTTATATTATATTACAAAATTGTAATCACTTTTATATGCATATTTTTAGGTTGTGGAACGAATCATCTGAGTTTCCATTATTTCTTATGGGGAAATTCGCTTTGATATACAAGTGCTTTGGATTACAAGCGTGTTTCTGGAATGAGTCACAAACCAAGGTTTTAATGTATATCTTTAGAAATCCTAATAGTTTAACTCAGTCTATGAGATCTTGATAGGCCAGTTTACTAAATTAGCACTCCTAAGTTTCACCTGTTTTCCAAAAATATTTTTATGAACACACTAGTAAAAACTTGCATGAAATTGTTTAGAAATTAAGATTACAATTAAGATGTACCCAGGGAAAATAAAAAGGCTATTCTCCCATTTCAAGGCTCTTACTCTATTACAATAAAGCTGATATTCGACTTTTGTTTTTCATGGTTAATTCTACTAATTCTGTGAGCTTTGTATGCCTCCATACTTGACCCACATTCTAGCACCTTCTTGCTTTCTTCACCTCCAGACTCGGTATTCTGGATGCTTAGGTTTAAGAGTATGGTCGAACTTAAAAATTTTTTTTTTAATGTTTATTTATTTTTGAGACAGAGAGAGACAGAGCATGAACGGGGGAGGGGCAGAGAGAGAGAGAGAGACACAGAATCTGAAGCAGGCTCCAGGCTCTGAGCTGTCAGCACAGAGCCCGACGCGGGGCTCGAACTCACGGACCGTGAGATCATGACCTGAGCCGAAGTCGGACGCCTAACCGACTGAGCCACCCAGGCGCCCCATGAGTATGGTTGAACTTTAAATAAGCTAGTTTGGCAGTTTTCCCAAAGTAGCAAAACTTACAGAACATTAAATGGGTTTTCCAAGGGCTTCTCTTCTTAGAACTAGGGCCATCACTATAGAACAGGTTGTCCTATATTGTTCCCTGCAAGTCTGCATTAATCTCTGCAAGGCTGTCTGATCACCCGGGCTTTGGCCCAATCTGATCTGTCTCCCCCAGATCCGAGCAACCAGAGGACAGATGAAGCACTGTTGGGAGGCCCTAAGCAATGCCAGCTCATCGTTTTGGAAGAATACTGATTTTGCTTTTCTGACCATTGTTCTCTAACAACTAAAAGGTTTAGTTCATCATTTCACTTGGTATTAGCAACTAAATGTTGGATCCCAGTGCTCCAAAGTCATGTAACTCTGCTGTCAGTGGGTAAAGGTGCCTGGGAAACAGGAGGCATGCCACAACACACACCCTCTGCATTAAATCATCTCCCACTCGAGGGCTGCTGCTGGCAGCTGGAAATTTGATTTAGGAGGTCAATATGCTGTTAAGAGCTATTGTTTTTGTGTACAAAGAACAATGGGGCTTTTTTTTTTAAGCATTCTTGGTGTTGTACTATTATACTGCCCCTCATTTTCTATTCATTCACTTTCTTTGAATAGCGAACACTCTTTTCTTGGTAATTTGGTACACAAATAATATGAAACATCTCAGTTTTTGTTTGACAGTTCATTCCCACTTTCATGACTACAATTTAAAATTTATTTTAAAAATACCATTCTTCCTCTCAAATTAGACACAGGCATTTCCTTCCTCCCTTCCTTCCTCCCTTCCTCCCTTCCTCCCTTCCTCCCTTCCTCCCTTCCTCCCTTCCTCCCTTCCTCCCTTCCTTCCTTCCTTCCTTCTATTGTAGGCTATGGATTTCCCAGGGGGAAGAGAAGGAATCAATAAAATGGCCAATCACAGATAAAACACGTCCTAATTTTAGTATAAGCAAGTAACAAATCTCAAAGAAACAGAACTTTAGATGTCAATATGCAATCATCATGAAGTTAAAATAATGTTTAAAGTTAAAATAATGTCAAATTCTGCTTTAAAAAAAATAGTATATAATGAATAGCAATGAATGTGGTTCACCTCTACACTGTGACTAAAGAAGAAAAGTGTCTAAGAGGTCCCTCTGGTCCAGCATCCTCCCAGGGCAGAAATCTCCTCTGCATCTCTGAGCAAAACCCAGTGGCAAGACAGATTTCTGCTCCATGAGACATCCCATGACATTGTCAGTTACTACATTGTTAGGAAGTAATTAGAGGTCTCTGTGTAAGGCACCGTGCTGAGTGTTCTGTGAGATTAAAAAAAAAAAAAAAAAATCAAAGTCCTTGCCCTAAAGAAGCTTAATATCTCATTCACTAAGTTCAGACAATAACAACATAAGACAAGCAATTAAAAGGGCCATAGAAAGGCACAAACCAAACCTTGTGGAAGCTCAGGGGGAGGGATGAGATAGCACAGCTAGGCGAGGGAACCCACTGGTCCTGGCTCTGCCATCTGTACTGTCACCATAGTTTCTTTCTCTCTACAGAGCTTGACACATTTTCTAGATGTGTTCAAAGAGACAATATGGCTGAGGGGCTTGAAGCTGGACCTTGGGCTTTGGACATCTTTGGATATGAACCTGGGCCCTCTCTTTTCAGGTGGGTTACCTTCAGCAAGCTGCTTCACCTCACTGTACTCCTGTTTTCTTGTTTGTACACTGGGCACAGTTAGACCCACCTGGCAGGCTTATTGAAAGATAATGTTGGGGGCGCCTGGGTGGCTCAGTCGGTTAAGCGGCCAACTTCGGCTCAGGTCATGATCTCGCGGTCTGTGAGTTCGAGCCCCGCGTTGGGCTCTGTGCTGACAGCTCGGAGCCTGGAGCCTGTTTCAGATTCTGTGTCTCCCTCTCTCTGACCCTCCCCCGTTCATGCTCTGTCTCTGTCTCAAAAATAAATAAACGTTAAAAAAATTAAAAAAAAAAAAAAAAGAAAGATAATGTTGTTTTCTAGACCCCTCTCCTTTATGGCTATCTTCCTCCAAGTGGTGTAGTTTTCACTCTCCTGTACTACCTAGAACTTTACAACAAGACTTTATTTACAACTGGTTGTTGTTTACAAACCCCAAGACAGAAAAGCTACATTTGGGGTCTAACCAAAACAGTAAACCAAACTGCTACCTCCCTTCCGACTTGTATGTTTATTAATGCAGCCCCAAATTATTGCATTCAGAGTTTTTGTTTTTGCTTTTAGCAATTCCATGCTTTTGTTGGTTCATGGCAGGCTTGTGGCCGACTACTTCTCTTAGGTGCTGTTTAGATAGAGGACAATCAGGCCTCTCCTGTCTTCTACTTGTGCAACTGACTTTTTGAATGAAACGAAGATCTTTTTTTCTCTTGTGTAGGCCTGGATTTTTTGGTTGTAAGTGGCAGAAAGCTATTAACTTAGACAAGAAAGACGAATTTGGTATAACTGAAGAGCAAGAAAAATGGGACAACTGGAATGCTGACTCTCCCTTCTTCATGATACGAGTTCGCTTCCTTTTCTCACATAGATTTCTTCTGGGACCATGGTTACTGGCAACTACCAGCTGATATGGATAACTTGAGCCATAAAAAAAAAATTTTTTTTTAATTATTTCCTTGTCCAGTCCTCATTCCTCCAACCAAAGAATGGTCTGAAAATCAATAGGTACCAATGATTATTAAGCTGTCCCTGCCCCCCAGTGATGAGAAGCTGTTAACTCTTAGACCAGTTCCTGTGGCTTGGGAGGCCAGGGTTAAGAAGATGGCAGTTACCAGAAGAACTCAGGGTATGGCAGGCAAGAAGTTCTTCCAAAGGAATAAGGAATACTTTTTAAAAAATGTCTATTTATTTATTTTGAGGGGGGAGAGGTAGAGAGAGAGAAGGAGAGAGAGGATCCCAAGAAGGCACCAAGTTATCAGCACAGAGCCAGATGCTGGGCTTGAACTCACAAACTGTGAAATCAAGACCTGAGCTGAAATCAAGAGTCAGACGCTTAACTGACTGAGCTACCCAGGCGCCCCGGATTACATTTTGTAAAAGAAATAGAGGTGGCTTAGAATTAAGTGACTTAGTCAAGCAGAGCCAAGACTAAATGAAGGTTTTAAAACTATTGTTATACAATAGATGATTGAATGGCACAAAAAGACTAATTATTTTTGTGAAAGTAAGTCATTTCTACTCTCCCTATTTTGGTAAAGAACTCAAGTTTTATTTCTTGTATGGACTTTTCTCCTTCTAGTTAAAATTAGATAAGGCAAATTCAGAATGATATGTTTATAAGGGAACTTGCAAAACTTCAAATGACAAAAGTAATTTAAAAATTCTTGTTAAATACAACGTAGCTTGCAGTTACTAACAATCATGTAAGTGCTCACGTGACAGCACCTTGGCTAGGTTATTTATTAAAGAAAATAAAGTAAACCATAATTCAAACTGGACAAGAATAGATTTCAGAGCTCCTACTTTCTATGCCCATAACCAAAAAGTTTAGGAATATCTGCCAGCCAGCTGTTTTGAGACAGAGAGATACAAGCCTATATTGCTATACATTACCTAACAAATAAAACACTTGTTATCTGATAATGCCTGGCAGCAAAGTGACAATGAAATTAACTTTCCAAGGATTTCTTCACTTCCAAGGATTAGATGAAGATATAAGAGAGCAAACTCATGGTTTATGTTCATCAATTATTCTAGTCATGTATGTTACACTTAATTGGTAAAACTGGATTATTGCTTTGGCTGATTACATAGGTTTCTGAAGCAGTTCTCTTAAATTAAGTGAGTAATCTGTTACTGTTTTCATTTATAGTAAAAGACGTCACTGTATTGCTTATGACCTGCTTATCACAGACACTAAGTCACTTGGGAGAGGTAAAATGCTGACCTATATCTAATGACATACATGGCCAATGAAAATAGAAAAAAAAAGTCTCCCTTACACCAGGGTTTGAATCTGGGCTCTATCACTCTTTGCTTGCCAGGCACACCGTTCCATAGGTTAAATTATTCTGTGGACAAAGATGGGTGACGGACATGAGCAACTTCAAGTCAGTGCTGGGATGCAGGGCACTTGGATTGGAATGCCCCAGAAACCTACCAACCTGGTACCTAAATTCTGTGAGAAAAAAAATTAAACATGACAATAAAAAATGTCTTTTCAAATTAAGTGATTTCTCAGGAGAAAATCAACCTGGGTAAAGGAATTACAGCTCTATAGGATTTTTAACAACAGATATTTAGCAAATAAAGGACAGCACCTTATATTTATTCCATCCAAGGAGAGAATGGTATATAATCTGAACTCTGTACTCTGCAAAGTAATTTGGAAACACTTTTAGCCATTTTTACCAGTACATAAAAGCCAGAGCACCAGGTCCTTGAAAAGCAAGTTAGCTTTTTAGAAGATTATCAGTGCACCAAAAGATGTGGCAGACAACTGAAATATCATCATGTCTTAAAATGTGAATGTTTTAGGGGCGCCTGCCTGGTTCAGTCAGAAGAGTGCATGACTCTTGATCTTGGGGTCATGAATTCAAGCCCCATGTTTGGGGGTAGAGATTACACATATATGTAAATAAATAAACTTTTTTTTTTTTTATTAAAAAAATTTTTTTTCAACGTTTATTTATTTTTGGGACAGAGAGAGACACAGAGCATGAACGGGGGAGGGGCAGAGAGAGAGGGAGACACAGAATCGGAAACAGGCTCCAGGCTCTGAGCCATCAGCCCAGAGCCTGACGCGGGGCTCGAACTCCCGGACCGCGAGATTGTGACCTGGCTGAAGTCGGACGCTTAACCGACTACGCCACCCAGGCGCCCCTATAAACTTTTTTTTTTGAGAAAGAGAGGGAGAGAGAGAGAGAGAAGAGCTCGAGTGGGGAAGAAGGGCAGAGGGAGTAAGAGAAAGAAGAGAAAGAATCTTAAGCAGGCTCCACATTCAGTATGGAGCCTGATGTGGGCTCCATCTCACGGCCACAAGATCATGACTTGAGCTGAAATCAAGTGGATGCTTAACCAACTGAGCCACCCAGATGCCCCTACTTTTGTGAAAAAGGGAAATGTTTTAACTATTCAAAACCTATATATTTTGTCTATGTGAAAACTTAAACTGTGGAAGTATGGCGAAAAATTATTAATCTGTCATGTTTCTTTTCCTGTTTATCAGTTTGAAAATGTTATTTTTACAAAGTACTCTTTAACATGCTTGGATTTCAGAGCATTTGCAGAAGTTTCCTGCAAAACTTCACATTAAAACTTTAAAAGTCTCAAAAAAAATACCCAAAACAAAACCTATATATTTTAGTTTTCTATATAATAAGGAGTACTCTAAGAATGTACCTTAGCAATAAAAATACTTATGAAGTAGTTTGGGGCGCCTGGGTGGCTCAGTTGATTGAGCCTCCAACTTCAGCTCAGGTCATGATCTCACAGCTCGTGAGTTCAAGCCCCGCATTGGGCTCTGTGCTGACGGCTCGGAGCCTGGAGCCTGCTTCGGATTCTGTGTCTCCCTCTCTCTCTGCCCCTAACCCGCTCAGAGTCTGTCTCTGTCTCTCTCAAAAATAAATAAGCATTAAAAAAAAAAAAAACTTATGAAGCTCCCTTTAAACATTCCCATTAAACTGGTATTTTTACCTTCGATTACAATGGTACTCTTTACATTTGTCACATTGATCTATGTGATGACAAGATATTTTTATTATAGGCTGGCGGTTTTAGGTATACCTATTGTTTTTCAGTGATTGTCTTTATCAGAAATCTAATTCATTCCATCTTTTATATCTATTGGCACAAAAGCAAATGAGGTTGAATTAATAGACCAGGATGATCTAAGCGTGAATGGTACTGTATCATTTTGTCTTAGGGCTCTCCGTTTAATAATAATACTTTCCCTGGCATTACCTGTATTTTTGTATATGAGTAACCTGACTTGGCAAAAAAACCCAAAACCTCAAGCCCCAAACACAATTAAATATGCTGTTCTCATTAGGAAGCTATCATTCTGTTAAGGTTACACACTATGTTGGCTAGTCCATTGCAGTACAGTTTTTAAGGTTCTATTGTATTCATCAAAGACAAAAAAATACAATGATGCTAGCTAGCTGCACTATTCTTTAATTCTGAATACACAAACACTAATCGTGAGGGCACATAGTTTGAATAATAGGTTGTTGAATTGCTTTATGGTATAAATGATGTTGAATTAGGCTCAGGTCCAGTACTTTCCATGTGAAAGGGTGGTTAACATTCAGTGACTTCACTTCAGCTGCTCCTCACTCAAATTTCACTTCTGTACCTCCCACTCCACTGAAATTACTCAGTTAAAGGTCACAGATAACTTCTTTTCAGGCCTTTATCATTCTTCTCAATGGATCACTACAATACCTTTCCCAGTGTTCTCTCTGCCATACACTCATAGCCCATCTTCTTTCCATCCCCACATTCTTTTTCTGAAATCCAAACCACTCCTGTGATTGAAAAATTTGGGAGACAAAAATCCAAACTTAACATGAGACCAGAGTTTACCAATGATTCGCCATTTGCCAGAATCAGAACCCTTCCCATCCTGTTTGAGTGATGGGACATCTGGATCATTTGTTCCATCTTGGATCACCCTCCTCCTCACATGGCTTGACACTGTACTATTGTGATTCTCCTTCTACTTCTCTGGCTGGTCCTCTTGGTTTTCTCTGCCAGTCTTTCTTCGCTCTGGCATTTCTTGAAGTCCTGTGCTTATATCCCTTTTCCTGTAGACCTCAACATTTCCTTAATAATCACATCTGCTCTCAAATTCATAGCCAAAAGGGCTCTAGATCTCTGTATTTATGGGAGCCTTTGGACCATCTTTACATGGACATTATTACATCAACAGCTTAAACTATGCTCAAAGCTGGCTCATATTCTTCCCTCCCAACTGGGACCTTCTCTTTCTACCTGTGTTCCTGATTCTAGAATTCTTCCTGTTGATTAGCTTAATATCCCCAAATCATTTGACACCTTCTTACCCCCCTTGACATTCAAGATTACCTTCTGCTTTTGCTATGCCTTTTCCTTCCCATCCATTCTTTTATTTATATTTATTTATTTTGAGAGAGCGTGTGCACATGAGCAGGGGGTAGGGGCAGAGAGAGGGAATCCAGAGCTGGCTCCGCTGGTCGGCTATCAGTGAGGAGCCCCATGTGGGGCTCAATCTCATGAACCACGAGAACATGACCTGAGCGGAAATCAAGAGTCGGACGCTTAACCTACTGAGCCACCCTGGGACCCCTCCCTCCCATTCATTCTGAATCCCTTAGTATTCTTCTTAATTGTTTGGGGTCTCCTTTACTGTTTCTTCCAAACTGTCTACCTTTTTCCAATCCCATGATGCCAGAATAATCTTTTAAAAACATCTTTGAATATATCATGTCCCTGCTTAAATGGTTCCAGAATAAAGTCCAAGCTCTGATCACTTCTTGATCGGACCCTACCTTTTCAATCTCACATGCAACCATGTCTCTATGTTGGAGCCAGAAAGCCCACTCACAGTTTTCTAGACTGGCCCATTTCTGTGCCTCCTCTCACTTGTTTCCCTTGCCTAGAGTATCTGCTCTCAAAATTTATCACTACCGGGGCGCCTGGGTGGCCCAGTCGGTTAGGTGGCCGACTTCGGCTCAGGTCATGATCTTGCGGTCCCTGAGTTCGAGCCCCGCGTCGGGCTCTGTGCTGACAGCTCAGAGCCTGGAGCCTGTTTCGGATTCTGTGTCTCCCTCTCTCTGACCCTCCCCCGTTCATGCTCTGTCTCTCTCTGTCTCAAAAATAAATAAACGTTAAAAAAAAAATTAAAAAAAAATTTATCACTACCTTTCCCCAGCAGCCTTCTTTCATTTAGCTGTAATCCTTTCCTCCCTCCACTAGGTTCCATGCAGCATGTTACCTATTTATCTATCAACAATTATTTTGTGTAGTTGTTTTATTTCCCCTGCCAGATTGTTAGCAAGATTTCAAGTAGTGTATTCATCTCTAGCCTCCTCCTTCCACCAGGGGGGTCTAGTAAAATGCTGTGTTTATAAATGTTCTGAATCAAAAAGAACGTTTAAGGAATGAACGAGGAAGCCAAGATATATTAGAATGAAATATGGAAAAATGAAATTAGGAAGAGTCCAGACTCCCGATTTTTACCAAATACTTTCCTCCTAAACCCCACAGTTCAGCGTTGCTACCGTTTGTTACCTTTCCATCCAGGAAAGCTCTCTCTCTTCTTTCCTAATTTGTGATTTATTAATCAACCACAATGCTGCTCACAAAATAGAGGGTGGGGAAGAATGAAAGAAAAAAAAGTCAAGGTCTTAATTTCATAGATGTTAACTTGAAAGCGATGTGTAAAAACCTATTTCATTTGTGACACTGTGAGTTGGAGTTAGCACAAGATTCACGATTTCTGATCACTAGTATGAAGACATTTTTAAAAGATGAGAATAAATTAAAAGCTATGTGGGTCGTACTAGGTTCCCCAGTTTAAAAAAGAAAAAAGTTTGTTATGGAGTAGTAAAATTTAAATGACTGCGAAAATGAGACGTGTGGGATTAAAGTAATATGCATTTGTAACATCAGTAATCCCCTCTCCAACACCGGTCCTTGATTAATAAGGACTGGGTGTGACTGCCTTCAAATGAGGACAGAGAGTCTACACTGCTTAAAGACAAAATCCTACTGCACCATATTGTAACATACACGAGGGACATTTTCGCGCGGTCATGAGGCTCTGTAACCTCACCAGCGCTGGAGTAAGGAACCCATCCTGGTCATTAGGAACTCTTTTCCAGAAAGGACCGGGGTATCCCTCGAGTGCCGGAGCTTCACCTTGGGAGGACAGTCCCCAGGCGTAGCCTATGGAACCCTCAAAACGCGGAGCGCACTCGAAGTGGGAGCTCCGGCGAAGGCCCTCACAGGCCTCCCCTACAGCCTCTCCAGGCAGCGCAAGCATGCCGCCGCCCCTGACCCAGCACAACTCAGCGTCGCGGCCACCAGAGACCCGGGTCCAGCTCCCAATGAGCGGGGGCCAGCGACGGGCGTCAGCACGGACACCTGAGGGGGTGGAGAAGCGGGGCCACGCCGCGCTGCGGACGAGCCGCGTTTCTTCTCCTTCACCCGCCCACGTCCGCGCGTCAGAAGCTTCGCGCCGGGGGAGCTGCAGCCGGCGCGAGGGCAGGAAGCCACCAGGCGGTCGGCACCTGCACTCGGGGTCGCCCGCCCCGCCCCCTTTCGCCCCCGCCGCGTCTCACGCCTGTCTCTTCCGCTGCCTCCCTCCGCCGCGGGCCGCAGCCCGACTCCGCCCCACTCGCGCGGCAGCCTGGATGGCTGTGACGTCACAAGACCACGCCCACTTACTATAAATACTGGCGTCTCCGGCACCGCCTTCCCACACTCTCTGGCTCTTCGCTTGGCTGCAGTGTTTCTTTTTTTTCCGCCTTCTTTGCCTTTTCTCATCCTTTCTCGTTCCTCCGCTCTGCAGTGTGACGAGGCCGAATCCTCTCCCCACCCAGTCCTCGCCATTCTTCTTTTACCTGCGCTGTTCTATTTCTCCCCTTCGGCCGCCGCCGCCACTGCTGCACAGCTGGTGTCGGTGCCGCGCTTTTCCCCCCACGTCGTCCCCGCAGCCTATGGCCCAGGCCGCCTTGGGTATTTCTGCTCAAGGTAACCACATCCCTCTTTAAAAATTCCGCCGAAAAAGAGAAGACGCTTTACCCGACTCTTTGGGCCGTTATCTCACGTGAGTACTGACCCGAGGGGCGTGGGGGCGCGGGGCCGGCCTCGGGGAGCTGCCGGGTGCCTCCAGACTGGGCCCCGCCACTCGGCCGGCGGCCCCGCAGTGCCCCGCGGCCGGCTGCCTCGAATATGGCGGACGGCGGTGTGTGTGGCGGCGGTCGGTGTCTCCGCGGCGGCGGCGCGGCGGGCTGGGGTGGCGGGCGCGCCTCGGGGCCCTCAGGCGGCCGCTTGCCGCTCGGCGGAGCAGGGGGCCACCGCGGTTAAGGTGAGGGGGCGTGTGCGTGTGGGGGCGCTCGCGGGGGTCTCCGCCGGGGATCGGCGTCGTTTCCCGGCGGCGTGCGGCCCCCACCCCTCTCCCGTGGTGCATTGCTGTTTCCGGGGAGGGGGCCGGGCCGCAGCCCTGAGGGGCCTTGGTCTGGCAGCCCCGGCCCGGAGGCGCGTTGCGACTTCGCCTCCGGGATCCCCGCGGGCGGCGCGAAGGGCTGCAACGGCCGGGGCCTTAGGTTATGAATGGAGCGGGGCGGGCCCGGCGGCGGCCTCCTGTGACAGCTGCCGGAGGAGGACGGGTTCTTGGGGGTGCGGGGAGTGCGGCCCCCCTCTGGTGGAGGAAAGTTGACGCCACTCGGGGCCCGGAGGCAGGGAAGCCCCGGTGTCAGGTAGCTAGCGAGAGGCCCTTGGCCCCTTCTGGAAGCCTCGGGGCTGCTGCTCCGCCCCCTGCGGCTCTCCTGATTGGGCCAAGTTGCCTTCACTCACCCCAGTCACCTCCTGGAGCCTGAGGATTAGTCACCATGGCTTCGTTTTCCCGTCCGCGCCACGATTCCTGGGCAGTGAGAGGGAGAACGGTAGGCTTGGGTGGCTTATCAAGTACTATTTTGACTGCCAACAGGAATGATGGTGACGTGTTTTAACTCTTGCCCAAAATACATTCTGAGCGTTTGTTTTTTGGGCTACCCTGCTGGTTCGGAAACCTGAGGTCGGGTACACAATTTACAGCCCCATTGATGTTCAGACTTAACTGGATTTTGTGGTGGTGCCTTGGACCCGTTAAGGTGTTGACTGTCTTCGTGTTTCCACCTTTAAGCCCCACAGCTTGGGTGCAAACCTGAGGACCCTTAAGGAAGAGAGAAGTGCTGTGTGATCTGGCAGAAATAGGGCTAAGGATTGTCGGGCAAGGCCCTAATCTTTAATTTTTTGCAAATGTGAGAGTGCAGATGCTGGTCAAGAAGACAAAGAAGCCCTGAGGGGTTTACATTTAGTAGAAAGGTAGGCTTCTAATGATTACAGGTGATGGAATATCAGTGCCTTCTCCTGCCACTCACGTTTAACTTAGTAAATTTTCAAACATAGAAGGCGAAAGAATTACATCTTCTCCTAGATTTAACGTTTTGCTTTCTTTGCTATCCTACTATCCATTCATCAGTTCACGTCGGTTTTTTCCCATGTGTTTCAAAGTCGGAGACATCAGAACACTTAACGCCTCCAACTTCAGTTCATGAGCATATATCATAGCCTAATACTGGTTATTTCTTAAAAAAAAAATCTTTGGATAAAATCCACATAACCTTAAAATGCACAGATCTTTAAGTATATCATTTGATGAGTTTTGACAAAAAATAGAGTTGTGCAATCCAGACCTATCAAGATGTAGAGCATTTGCCTTACCTCAGAAGTTCTCTTTTGCCCTTTCAAATGACAATCCCCCACTCTTCAGAGGCAACCAGGATTCTGATTTTTTTTGAAACCACAGATTAGCTTTGTCTAAAATGGAATTATACTGTTTGCTTTCTTTTCTTTGAAAAACTTCTTTAATTCATGTTTTTGATAGTCATCGGAAGTGCATATATCAATAGATTGTTACTTTTATTTCTTAATGGTAGCCGATTATGTGAATGCTTTGATTTTGTAAAATAGACTATCTTGGAATAATTTTAGATTTACAGAAAAGTTGCAAAGATAGTATAGAGCTGCATACTTCTCACCCAGTTCACATTATTAGCATCTTACTGTGGTACGTTTGTCAAAACTAAGAAACTGACTTTGATTCATTACTATTAACTAAACTCTAGGCTTTATTTGAATTTCATCAGTTTTTAATGTCCTTTTTCTGTTACGGGATAATTCAGGGTACCATGTTACATTCATTAGTTGTCATATGTTCCCCAGTTCTCTCTGATGTGTGACAGTTTCTTAACCTTGTTTTTCATGTCATTGATAGCATAGAGAAGTAGTGGCCAGATACCCAGTAGAATGTCGCCCAGTTTGGCTTTGTCTGCTACTTTTCTCATCATTAGACTGGAGTTTGGGGTTTTTGGAGAGGATACTACATAGCGACTTTAAAAGTCATTGGTAAATGCAATGTATTTTGTTCAAATACTGATAATTTGGGGTACTAGGCTTTGGGATAGTACTGTGAAAGTGATGGGAGGCTTGGTTTTTTTTGTGGTAGTGACCTACTGCTGACTTCAGTCAGGACTAGTTCTCTCTGTGCTGTTCACCTAGATGTAACGAGAGACATTGTCTTCAGTTAAGGAACTTGATTGCAGTGTTCATGAACCAAAGGATTTACACATACCATTCTAAATGAGAATAACTTATCTTTTCCTGTACCTCCTTTTCTCCACATTTTCATGTAACTCCTTTATGGTTTATCTTAACTGTACGAATATTTATCCTGTATGTAAATAGCTCTTTTACCCTATATGCCCCTTTTATTTTACCAAAATGTGCTTTTCATATTTTAGGGTTTTCATTTCCTACTAGTTTTCTTTTGTTGCTAGATGGAAATGTTTTAGAGATGATGAAAATTTTTGAATGTCTGAAGTTTACTATCCTTAATATTTTACATCACTGCTCTTGAGGTTGCATTAAGCAAAACAGTTGTGTGGATGTGGATACATGGGGCGGGAGGGACGGGCAGATGAGAGTGTCTCACCCAGGATAATTATCCTATTCCTTATAAACTCTGTCTTTGCAGCATGAGTCAACTTTTAATTTATTTTTAAAATTATCTTGGTGTGGGAAGACTCAAATCTTTGGTTTTGAGTACATTATTTGGAATCTAATGTAAGGTTGTAATCACCGTTGCATGTTGGTAAGGGTTCTTGACTCATCAAGAATATGTGAGCATATTTTTTTAGTAAATTAAAAGAACCACAAGGATGCTTCTGTTCTGGTGGAGATGAGAGATGCTTTATTTTTAATTTAAAAATTTTTTGAGATGCTTTAGATATACCTAGAGTACTTGTGAAATTTCTCTGATTCTTAACCTTATAATCTCTAGTTAGATCATTTTTCTGGTTTCCTTATCACCCTGTCTAACAAATGCTGTCCGGTTATATTACTTTAAAGTAGCAACCACTGAATTATGATTTCTAAGTATAGGTGTAGCGGTTTAGTTAAGAGGTGAGAAGTCCATCCAATCAAACCATAATAGGTAATAACCATTTCTAAAATTTAGCGTTTTGTAACATGCTAAGCACTTTAACATTTGTATGTTGTTCTAGCGATAGTAAAAAGACGCGAGGTAGGTTAGGTATGAGGAAGAGAAGTATAAACTTCCAAGTGACTTGCCTTAATGTATAAGGCAATTCTCAAATGTTATTTCACATTCATAATGTATTAAGTCCTCGATCTTCTTTTTGGTATGTAGTAAGATTTTATACTTTAAGCAAAGAAGAACTTGCAATTTGGAGAGTAAAAGAAATGTTCTGGGTAGTTGCAGATTACAAATCATACTAGAACATTATACACATCAGGTTGACCAGGGTACTTGGGGAATTTTGCAGTTTTAGTCCACTGAGAAATTTGGGTTTTGGAGGATAAATAAAAGCAAAAATGAAATTAGATGAAGGCTGGAAACCGAGTAGGTGGATAAAGCAACTTGGTAAGATGATACCAGTTCTGTGAACTTTGCACTATAAGAGCTTGGAAATTTTTACTACATAAAAAAGTACTTGGTAATATGGTAAATCCTTTGAAAACATTATTTGTGTAATGTGATTAATGAAACACTTTTAAAACTAAAACCTACTCCCATAGTTAATCTATAAATCAATTTAACTTGCTTGAAAAGCGCAGTGTAACGTATTTTTTAATTTATGACTATTTACTACTACTTTTATTTCCTTCTTTAGGGCGAACTTTCTGACCGAGTATACAACTACCCAGAGGGCCTAGGAGAAGTGCTGTATAGAGAGCAGTTCGACTTCAACGCTGAGCCACCTTGGGAACCTAGCTGATGATAGGGGGGTTCCATCTCCTAACTTGTCCATGTAAGTATTTTCACATCTGTACTGGGGGTCTTGTAAAATTGAAGTAAAGGAGAGTTCTTGTTGCTCACTTTTTTTCTGAATTTGAAATTGTATTTACCTCTTAAAATGCAGTGATCTTTAATGTGCTTTTTAAAAGTTCTAAAATAGGGGCACCTGGGTGGCTCAGTCTGTTGGTTGAGTTCAACTCTTGATTTCAATTCAGATCATGATTCCAGGGTTGTGAGATCAAGCCCTGTGTCAGGCTCTGTCTGAGCTGAGCATGGAGCCGGCTTGAAATACTCTTTCTTCCTCCCTCTCTCTCTCCCCTATGTGTGCTCGCTCTCTTCTTGTACACACGCGCGCTGTCTCTAAAAATAAAAAAATAAAGGCTTGACAGTTAAGGGTTTACTGATTCAGTTTTATATGCATTGTTTACCAATCACTGAATCACTTAAAATTTATTTTGAATAGATAACAAGTATTACTCTACTTAAGTACATACTGTAGACCAAGTTTTAGGAAATCTTACTAATCCAGGTTTTAATATAAGTTGTTGGAGAGTTTTGGGTGGGTTTTTTTTTGTTTTTTGTTTTTTGTTTTGTAATTTAATGTGTAGGCAGTGGCTTATTCCATCATTCAACCATTTGGTAAGTTTTCAAGTATTTGGGCTTAATCAGAAAAAAAGACATTTTTAAATAGAGTAAAAGATTCTGTTCATTCTACTTACTGAAGCTATACCTCACAGCATGGTGTAGGAGAGGTGAATATTAGTTCTTGTATAGTTATGAGCATTTTGCCAGGTATAAAGTGACTACTAGAGTTTATAATTGCTTTATAAGATGACTTTATGTAACACTCAGCTGGTGAGGAAAAATTGGTTGTTTTCAGAGGACTTACTGAGGGATGATATATGTACGTCTCCTAGCTTGCTATTTTCTGAACAGATTTTCTTGGATAATTTTTGCCAGTACTTGATTTTCTATGTATGGATTTGACTTTTGAATTGAATGTCTGTGCAAAATACAGTTCCACAGTAAACTGATGTTTAAATTTGAATTTGCTACTGGATTTGTATAGTTTATTTTAGGTTTCTTGCAATTGAAATTTGGGTTTTGAGGTTTCGGTTTGTTTGTTTGTTTTTTTAACATTTATTTATTTTTGAAAGAGCACTCGTGCAAGTAAGGGAGGGGCAGAGAGAGGAAGACCGAGGACCTGAAGCAGGCTCCATGTGGGGCTCAAACTCCCCAATGTGACCCAGAGCTGAAATCAAGAGTCCGACACTTAACTGACTGAGCCATCCAGGTGCCCCAAAGTTTGCATGTTTCTGAGTTGTGCAGACACTTGGAATAACAATTGACATTTTCAGGAAAGCATAGGTTATCAGTTTAGTGTTCCTGTAGTCTGATTTTGTTAAAAAGATCGTATCGAATAAAAATGTTTTCTCTAATTAAAATGTGTTTTCAACACATTTGTAAGGCTAAAGAGTGGGGGGAATAAGTTTAATAAAATATCTTGAAAGTTCTGTTGACTTAGAAACCTGACTAGAGGGTTTCTTCTACTGGGTTTCTCTTAGCTGTGTGAGTTTGAGCAAATTACTTACTTTTTTTTTAATGTTTTTATTTATTTTTGAGACAGAGAGAGCATGAGCAGGGGAGAGGCAGAGAGAGGGAAACACAGAATCCGAAGCAGGCTCAGGCTCTGAGCTGTCAGCACAGAGCCCAATACGGGGCTCAAACCCACGGACTGTGAGATGACCTGAGCTGAAGTTGGATGCTTAACCAACTGAGCCATCCAGGCACCCCTAAATTACTTATTTTTAAAATCTAGCTGTAACTAGATTTCAGCTGTAACTAGAACAGTTCGTTTAGCCCTAAACTGATACAATGATTTTTTTTTTTTGAGTGTATTAACCACCCCTTGTTAATGAATGTAGTGTGGTCTTTGGGATTAGCATCAGCTACAACAGAAATGCAGAATCTCAGCCCCACCCAAACCTGACTCAATTTAACCAGGTGTCTTGTGTGCATATTAAAGAGAAGCACTATTGCTGCCATCTCAGGACCAAGTCAGTTATCTCTTAATTTTTGTTAGTCATCTGTCTGTTTCCAATATATCTGATGTTTCTCCCTCATTGGCCTGGAGATTTAACTTTTCTGGGGTGGAGACCAGTTGATGACATAGTCATGAATAGATTCTAAGATGGAAATTTAAGAACAAGCTTCATGATTTAAGGAATGTCATATTAAAACAGGCATTGAGTTGAACTCTGTAATGAAAACTTAACTTTGCATTATATTTAATATTTATAGTGAACTTGGGAAATCCATAGTTAACACCTCCTTTGCGGGTAGATGAGTGCAGGTAGAATATATTAAAGATACTTATTCGGCAGGTTCTGGCAGCCAAAGTAACTGACTTTTACTTACTATGCCCAGGTACAATGTGCATTATGTTGAAGGAAACTTTAGTACTTGGTGCTTTGCTGCAAAGCTGCAGGTCCATAATCCCTTATGTGTATAATTCTGAAATTCAAAAGTTACTTAAAAAAAAATTTTTATGACCTTCTTATAGTAACCTAAACTGATTTGGGAACAAAAACTTGACCTGAATCTGAGCTGACTTGAGGCTCTTTTTATCTTATCCCATGTAATGCCAATATTCCTAAATTTTGTTGCAAGAATATTGTGATTACAGGGTGTTGACTTCGCCTCCTGGCCATTCTAAAATCTGAGAAATTTTAAATTCCGGAAGGATCACTGGCTCCAAAGGTTCTTGAGTAGAATTAATGAAAATGGCAAGAGAAAATTTTACATTCCAGAAAGGTCCTTAGATATCAATAGGAGTTTGTTATACTGGATATTTAAAATCCTATGGAGCAACAATACTGTTTGGAAAACGAGAAGTCATTAAAAGGGCTTAACACGCTGGCTTTTGTAGAAAATCCTTGCATTTGCATAGCATTGCAAAGCATATAGCTATGTGAACTCTATTTGAACATTGTAATACTTCAATAGTTCTGTGCAGGTGGTCTGAGCTCTAGGATTTCCCTCCAGAGTTAGGTTTCTAAATCAGGTAACCATGTGAATTTTGAGATAGTTTATTAAGTATTTAGGAACTTAGGTAGTTGCTTATATAAGAGCTTTTTCTTGGAAAACTTTTCTTTAGAATATATGTATGATGTAATATGTGAGCACTGTAAAGATATTTGACAGGTGTTTTAACACTAATAGTATCTAAAATTAACGAAGGGCCTCTAATTGTGGAAAAGCTTTTGCATGCCGTTAAAAAAAAATCCTTAGGGCTTTATGCTGGAGTGGATTTTTCAGTGGGCTAGATTCTCAAGTTATTTTAGCCAGAGCTCCATTTTATAATTAATAAGCCTGATGGAAAAATCTGAAGTAGGCCTTTCCAGAAAACTAAATTCTCTTCTAACCAACTGCTTTTTATTAGCAGATCTGGTGATGAAGTCAGATTGAATTAATCATTTCCTTACACTTTTTAGTAAGTTGTAACTAAATCTAGAAAAAGGTTACAATTGATTTGTTTAAATGGGCTCTTAAAATTTGTCTGAAATATTTTATGTGGTTGTCAGTTGACTATGTTCATGTAGGAACTTAAGAATCATTAGCATTTTATTTTGTTTTTATGAAAAAAAATTTTTTTCATGTTTATTTTTGAGAACGTACGAGTGGGGGAGGGGTAGAGAGAGAGGGGACCCAGAACTTGAAACTGGCTCCAGGCTCCTAGCTATCGGCACAGAGCCTGATGCAGGACTCGAACTCAAGAACCACAAGATTAATGACCTGAGCTGAAGCTGGAGGCTTAACCGACTGAGCCACCCAGGCACCCTGAATCATCAGCATTTTAAATATTCATGTTCTGTGTCCTGATTGGTAATATTTACATATGCCTTAATAGTACCCATCCTACCTAAATTAGAATTACTGTAACTAAGGGAAAAATGTTCTGTATGTATGTACTAGTATTGTTTCCTCGTGTTTTGCTGTTAATTGTCAGTAGTAAAGTCAGGTTTTTGACTTTGGAAAAAAATTTGGTTTTGGTAATTTACAGATTTTGTGATGAAAGCAAATTCAGCAGAACACTCATTAATGGTTGTTAGTGTCTTTGACAAAAAAGTCAAATAAAACTATCCTTGAAATACCAGTTTTTAAGGCATATGTATCCCCTGGCATACATAAAATAGTGTTTGATGGTTCTGCACTGCTTGTGTAAATTAGTGGAAAAGTATTCTGTACAAGAACAATGTGGAAATATGCTAATGGATTAAACAGCATTTGGGGAACATGGATTTTTTTCCTTTGAGCAAATTTAGAATCTTCTCTGGGAGGGCCAAAAAGATTGGAAAGCAATGTAGACCAATTTTTAAAGGGCATAAAATGGTTCTTGCATTTATCACAAAAGACAGTTGAGCCAAGAGAATCAACAGTGGCTACCAGTCTGTGTGTTCCATTATACTCTTTTCACCTGGTGTTATTTCAGAGTTTTTGAGACTCTTAATCTAGCCCCCTGAAATTTTGATACTCTTAATTTCAAATAGGAGTAAATAAGTTATTTGTACCTTGCATGCTATAAAATCTAGGTAAATAGTAGGCTGTTTTAGGCTGACTGTCGTTCAGATAAGCCTAAAGAGGCTGTTGCAAGTGAAGTGCTCTCACATTGGTAAGGCGTAGGAAGACGGTATTTTTTGTCCTTCCCTTTCATTCCAGGGTCATCCATGTACACTTAAATGATTTATCACAAGCTAACTGAAGCAAAGATTTACCCATCCTTTAATCTAATGAATAATGTGAAGAACATTATGAAAGAATTAGAAAATATTTGTACTGAGTTACAAGGATTACACTGATGACGTTCAGCCTGCCTCAGCCATATTCAGCCACTATGAGATCAGAGCATAAATGCCTAGAACTAACTGACTTGGAGAAGGACCCAAGATAACAAATTCTTATTGAATGCTCCTCTCCAAACTTTTTTTTTTTTGCCTTTTGTTCATTATCTTATGTAAGCATGCATTTTAAATCTCTCTTCAGAATTTGCTGTGGAGTTTGTTACTTTGTTACTTTTTGTGCCCTTACAGTCTAGCTTTGTAAGCTTGTGAATTGATCTTTGTTACCTTGATCAAAGTTACTTGGGGGTGGTGAGCTTTAAAAGTTAAAACTAACTTTAAGATTCCATTCTCAGTTGCAGGTGCCACATTGTGAGTGCTGGGGAGTTATATGTGGCTAATGGCTATTATTTTGGGCAATGATAAAGAAAATTGCATTTAGCACAGAAAGTTCTGTTGGACAGCATTGTTCTAGGGTATTGTTATTTTTGGTTTTTGGTTTTGTTCCCCATAGGAACTATTGAATTTTATTCAGCAGTCTGTATGTAGCATGGGAAAACTGACATTCCTGAATTTAAGGTCCTGCAGTTTACCACCTATACTAGATTATTTATTTGTATATATTAACGAACATTATAGGTGCATATTTTAGGTTTTCTTCTTTTCTCATTGATGTGAACTGTTATGGATTATAAGTCAGACTAATTTTAAACCTCTTCTTAAACTATTTGTATTTAGTATATCCATTCTTTTAAATTTACATCCAAGTTAGCATATAGTGCTGTAATGATTTCAGGAGTAGTTCCGGTGATTCATCCCCTGTGTATAACACCCAGTGCTCATCCCAAGTGTCCTCCCTTATGCCCCTTACCCATTTAAGCCCATCCCCCCACCCACAACCCCTCCAGCAACCCTCAGTTCTCTGTATTTAAGAGTCTCTTATGTTTTGTCCCCCTCCTTGTTTTTATATTACTTTGCTTCCTTCCTTTATGTTTGTCTGTTTTATATCTTAAATTCCTCATATGAGTAAAGTCATATGATATTTGTCTTTCTCTGACTAATTTCGCTTAGCATAATATCCTCTGGTTCCATCCACATAGTTGCAAATGGGGTATTATTAACGTAAGTAGTATTAGCTGTAATAATCTTAAAACATTGATTAATAAGCATAAAAATTACGCATTCTCTTCTTTCTCCTTTCATTTAATAAAAAATTTCCTTTAACTGTAGGGGCTTTTCAGTTTTATATTTTGAATTCTTTATCATGCTGTTAGGATGTAATTCCCTACTATGATTTTCTGTGCTTAGGTAGACAAATTATTATTAGGTTTATGTTGAATATGTGATTTTTCATCTGTTTCTTGGCTTTTTACTGCAAGGACCCTCTGATATCCTAAAGAGCTCCTAAATAAGTATAGTTCTAGGTTCTAGATGAACTTCAGTTCACCTACGTTCAACATGACCAAACGTGTTATTTTAGGCATGACCAAAAGTAGGATGAAATGCTTTAGTACGTTCAACATGGACGATCTAACAAAAACCATCCCCAAATAATCCTCAGTGAGGTATTTGCTTTCCTAAATTCATGAAGAGCTCCCACAAGAAAAAGCAAAAAACAATGGGAAAATGAACAAAAGACTTGAAGACCTTTTTTCACCAAAAACTTAGCAGTTCCACTTCTAGTATGTAGCCCTAGACCAGTGCTACTTAAACTGCCAGCCAGCAAGCTAGACTCTTGCACTACAGTACAGTTTGCATAGCACTGCCCTTAGGTACATAAGTAATAGAAGTTAGGTCATAAATAACATAAAGAATACAGCAAAAAATGGGAAGTAACCCATAGATCAGTTCAGATAAATAAATGGCATACCTACACAGAATACTACCCAGAAATGAAAATAAATGCACTTTGGTTATGTCTATCTGCATGGGTAAATTGAGACTAAAGTTGAGCAAAAGAAGTCAGTCATGGTAGAAGAATAACAGGGATGCTATTTATAGTTCAAAACCAGTAAAGCCAATGGTTTGGGGGCACATAGAACAATAAATATTAAATAACGAGAATGATGATCGGAAAAGCATGAACATGTTTATTCTATGGGAGATGCAACCACTGCCACCTGGGAAAGCTGTATAGGGCTTCTAGGGTATTCTCTTTCTTAAACTTGTATTTGTTGCAATAATTGTATTACACATGTGTTTTATATATGATAATTAAGGTTTCTTCTTGGAAAGATGACTGAGATCTGCTCTAAGCTAATCAAAATAGTAATTAAGTGCATTTATTTATAGAGTTATTCTGTACCTGTACTGCACCTGAAAAGCTTAGAAAGCATGAAGTTACTATGGTTGTAAATTTCCTGTTCATGTGGATTACAGTAGTTATCTTTAACGTCACTACATCTTAATTACCAAAAGGCCTTTAAGTGTTTTACTTGAGTGAGGGTACATACACTTCTTCCAGAAAAAAATTAATCTTTACATCAGATAGTCAAGACAGATTTTTTAAAAGGCTAATCTTGTCAATTCCACATGTAAAAGTATATGGTATGAAAATCCTGTATTTTGTTTTCTCATTAAGACATATTTAGAATTGTGAGACCTTTCACATGGCAGCCTTTACCTAGGCATTTCAAACTTAGCCCGTTGAGCTCATTTCCTTTAGGGTTTTTCTCCCCCACCCTTAAATATCTCCTGTTCATTTTTGCTCTTGTCTTTTAAAATAATTCTTCAGCAGTCACCTTTAATATTCTTTTTCTAGGGTTATTTAGGGTTTTCTTTTTTCTTTTTTTTCCCCCCACCTTATCACCTGAAAAATAAGTTTAAGGGTGCCTGTTGTCATTACTGGCTTTCCACTTACTGTTGATAAAAGCATACTCTGTCCTGATTATCCTAAGTACTCTGTGTAGGTTATTGTTATTCTCCATCACTTATTTTTGGTCCAGTATGGCAAAAATCCATATTGCCTTTGCACAGTTTATTGGAACTTCCTACCATTTCCAGTATATAGCTTCTTGGCACTGTTTTTGGTGGTTTGAACCTACTCCAGGCCTCCCATCTGTAGTGCCAAAGTCATCCTTTAGAATCCTCTTCTAATACTCTCCTGCCCAGTTATTTCTAAAGGTATTCTGTGTGGTAAGTAACATTTCTATCAGCGGTAGGATACAGAGGTGACCTTGACAGCATTGTGTCTTTTTAAGCTGTTAGCTGAGTTTTAAGTCATCAATTGACTATGTTAAAAAAAAAAAAAAGTGCTCTTTGGCTTCTTTACAGTAGTAGTTTCAAAATGTCTCAAGTTCTCATTTTTTTAATGAGTAAAAAGTCCTTTTAGAAAAGTGGTTGATATATTAAGGTTGGGTTTCCTGCTTACATGTCTCTGAAACCGTACTCTCAGCCTTTCAGCTCTCCCTGTTCTACTTCCAGGGAGGTCTTCACTTCAGAAATCCAAGACTCATATTCATCCAGCTTGGTGTCAAGTGGGCTGTTGCTGCCAGAATTATCTTGTGATTATTTGAGAGATGTATCAGTTTCTTCTGAAGTACAATCAACTATAGAAGCCTTTGTAGCAGGTGTGTAACAAGGCAAGTGCCCAGCTGCTGCAGCCACTTCTCTTGGTGCTACCCTCTCAATGGACATGAGGACTCAGTGGCCTCATGGAAGGCTCCAGGGAGCTGTGTGCAGTTCTTTGGAGCCTTTTGTTTCTTTGGCAGCTCTTCATTAAAAGATGTATTACCAGAAAACACCAAGGTGTAAATAAGGAATGTTAAACATTTTTTTTCTTCCCAGCTATGCTATCCAAGAGGAAATTCCTTACAAAAGTAGTATTGTGATTACAGCCGTTTTGCTACTGTAATAAAGTTTGCTTTCACCATATATTGATAAGGTGTTTGGTTGTGAACATGGCTTAAAGGCTTGAAGTAGAGAATACTTCCTAGTATCTGTTGATGAAATAAACTTGAAAGCTTTTATGGAAAATGAATTTGCTCCAGTTGAAGAGAATCTAAGGTCTATATAGGGTAGATTTTTTGAAGGTTAATGTAAATACTTCAATGTCTAGCAGCACCAGACCATAATGGGTCTGACCACCAGACCATAGTGGGTCATAATGTGTTGGAGCCAGTAAGTCAGTCCCGTTTTTGATTTATAAGCCATAAAAAATGGTGCAATGTCTGTTGGAAATTATACCTAGGATTGGAGCATTGGGGGGAAGTTTGGCATTATCTGGGTTTGAGTCCATTCTTAATGGAGAGGTGTCTGGAAATTCCCTGTGGTGTTTAAAATTAAGGTGGATTAACTTGGTGATCTGGCATACAATACAAACTGCTCACCCACAACACATACACACTTATTTTCATTCTGGGTCCATAGAACATACTGTATGTGTCATAGATTTTTGGTTTAATGTATTGTTACCAAGTAACTTCAAATGCTTTTTGGAAAACTAGCAAAGTATTTCTTTAGTGCTCTAAGGCAGAAATGTAGAACATAAACCTTTTTGAGGTAGTGGAGCTTTAAATATTTTTTGCTAACATGTTAAGAAAATTAGTCAAAGGCTTCTGGAGGTAGGATTATGAACTACTTTTAGGACTCTTTCAGTGAGAGGGGGGCACAATTATTAGAGGTAGGAAAGAAGATCAGCCTACCCATAATCCCCTACTTCAGCCTTCTCAGTTGTTGGAAATACTGGGTTTCCAGGTGACATTTCATGTGAACAAAGGGTTTGTCGGCTTAAGATGTGTTAGAAAACCTCTCTTCTGAAGGCCTTTATCTTTTGCAGATTCTATAGCAGAATTAGTTTTTCCTGCATGTTAACTTTCAGCTTTTAACGGTAACTGACATTTGAGCTTTGCATTTACATGTGGGTCACTATTGTATCAAGTTTTGGGCTCCTTTCAAGAAGGTGAAAGATGGACTGGACCATCTTTTTCAACACACTTGGAAGTTGAAGGAGTTCATTGCTGTCACAAGCCAACCCTAAGTTTAAGAACTCCCCATTCTTAAGAGTTGTGAAGTCCTTTGTCCCATCTGTTTGTGAGCACCTATTCTGAGCTAGGAAATATAGAGGTATCAAAACCTTCAGGGACCATATAAGAAGAGATAGAGCTCACTTATGCTCACTATCTTTTATGTATAGGTTTTATTAGTGTCGGCCTAACAATTTTATTGCAGTGCTCAGTGTAAATAAGGAAATCAAATATTACATGTACTACATCTGTTTTAGTGGTTTAGGTGTGTTAGTCCCTTAATTCTTTCATTAAGTACAGCCAGTATAGCAAATGAATTTTATTTTTCCTTCTGAGTCCTTTTGTGAATCAACTAGGGATTGGTGAATGAACACTAGGGTTACTTTTGAAGTGAGAGTTTGATTTCAATGATAATAATAACAGCCATTCCATAAGCATTGTATCCTTTAGAGCAGTCCAGTATTTTGGTTCATGTTATTCATTACTTGTCAACTGTTTTAGTTTTAAAATTATTTCACTTCTACAAAAGTCTGATCTATAGTGGCAGAAAGAGCTCAATGGTTACCTGAAGGGGATTTGGGGATTTACTGCAAAAGGGACACGAGGGAACTTACCTTTATGGTTAGTGGTTACACAGATAATATATGTTTGTCAAAATGGGTGCACGTCGTTTCATGTAAACTGTTGATATGATGGATAAAAAAGGAAAATAATTTCAAATTTGGGGTTTGCCTGAGAATTAGACCAAAGATACAGAAGAACAGCAAGGTTAGAATCTAGTGACTAGTCATAGAGGCTAAAAGGCTATGAATAAGTGTAATAGGATGTTTTTATGCTGTATGTAAGTTGGAGATCCAAAAAAGCAATCCTGTATTTTCTAGGGGTGCTGGAGAGACTTTTTTCCTTTTAAACATAATTTGATCGTCAGCATCTCTGGAGCTAATTGTTTTGTGCCTCAGTGTCTTAACCTCTAAAATGTGGGCAGTACCATTATTACGGGTTTTTTTTTAAGGGTTAGAGATCTAATTGTATAGATAAAGTACTTACAACAGTGCTTGGCACACTGCCATAACATCTTTGCTGTTAAGAATGTAGGCATTCAGCAGGTAAGATGGATGTTTTTGTAAGTACTGAGGATCCTACTACTAGAGGAAAATCACCCTTTCTGTAAGGACTGCAGCTATAGGAAATTGAGGTACATATCATTGTGACTGTAAACGACTTTTGCATGTGGCAGCAGTTGCCTGTAGAGGTCCATAATTCCTAACTTAAAGTTCCCAGGTAAATAGTACATACAGACTTAGGAGTTTCATGAACTGAAAAATTAGACTGAAGATCTTTTTTTTTCATTATTAATAGAATTAAGTGAAAGCTGTTGGACCAAAAAGATTTTTGATGCTAAACTGAACTGAAGGTTTCTGCTGTACTCTTTCTTATACTTACCTTTGATCTTTTTTAAAAAGTAGCTTTTATTTCTATTTCCCTTAGTGCATAGATGAATAGCCTCCTAAATTGTTACTGTAACTGGAGTTAGGTTGTTTAAAATAAATATGTATCCTCAGGCCTAAAATGTCTGCTTCCTGGGCACAGGTTTACATCATTGCTGGTATAACAACCTTTAGAGAGTGTCCAGGCTACAATGTGACTTTACTGCATAAGTATTAAGTCTAATGTAGATATGCCTAAGTTAATTACTTTGTTAAAATAAAAATATTCTCAACTTTTCTGTTTCTGCTGTTGCATGAAGGAGATTTGATGAGCTAAACTGAATGTGGTTGACTTCTTGGAGATGAAGATGTTTTAAAAGTTTAAAAAACTTATTTCATGGAATCTAATGTTATGGTCTACTGATGAGTTTGTTCTGGTGCATTCAAAAATGCACTTTGGGAACCATTGAAATGGAGTATACCTTAGGATGAGGGCCATCACAGAAAGTGAACACTGGCACATAGAATAGCATTGGGAGAATCAAGGACATGGGAAAGGCTGTGCAAGTTTTGAAATAGGTTGCCAATAGCTGGTCTGTGTCCATTCCTAATGTAACCAGAAGTCAGTACCAGACAATGAGTAGTATCCTGTCTGGAAGACTTGTTTTGCTAACGGACTTTTTGTTTGTATTAAATGCTTGCCTAAAGTAACCTTTAACGACCAATGAATTCAACAAAGATAAACTTTTATGTCAGTATATGCTGCCCTGAGGAAGGAGAATGGGTGATCTGGGGTAGGGAGGGGAAAGATTTCTTTGCTAAGAGAAATGTTGGATTTAGTCAGCCTTTAGAGCTCTTAGTAAATGGTCTAGGATATACCAGGTGCCTCGCTTATGCCTAGTTTTAAATTGTGATGGCGTTTTTGTATTACTGGCAATTGGCAACTTAATTTTAGCTCTATTCTGAATCAACACGTTTAAACAAGTGTTTGTTTTTTTTTCTTTTGTATTCATATGCTATACTTTTTCTTTTCTTTCTTTCTTTCTTTTTTTTTTTTTTTTTACAGCAACCTTTTGAGGAAGTAGTTAAGATAATTAACTGAAGTTCAGAGAAGTTGACCTAGGATCAAATAGCTATTAAATGACATAGCCACGACCAGATCTTTCTGACTTCTATTTCTCTAAGTCAGCTTAACTCATAAGAGAATTACATTGCTAACCTGATGTAGCCAGTACCATTTGAGCTTGAGGTGAGACCTAGACAGTCTGTATCAAAGCTACAGATTGTCCACTAAAGTGACTCTCTACCACTTCTATCCATTTCTGTTACTTCATTTTTCCCCTCCTGTAGAATTTAGAAGACCTTTATCTACAGTTACCTGCTAACACACTGGGAGGTGATTGGCAGTATATTGAAGCTTAGGCTAGTATTTTAATTTCTTGGCTGCAGATAATATTTCTCTAGCTTTCTTTACTTAAAATGAGGATGTGCTTTCACTGAAAATTGTGTTATGGAAGAACGATAAAACAAGAAATAATACAGGCTGGGTCTGCAACTCCACGTCAATAAGGTGACCATACTGGTGATAAATTGCACATATATGGATTATCTTAAACTATGTCATACTGAGCTTGGTTTTTAAATGTATAAAATACACATTCACTATAAAATGGGCATTAAAAGATAGTGAATGATCCAGTGTTTCTGCAAGTGTTAAGTGATACAGATTCCTCACTAATTTAGGCACTTAGCATGCTTTCATTGACATCCCCTACATTATAAGGTTAATAGTGAAATAATACAGACTTTGAAATAACTTCTATTTCGACAGTTTGTTGCATATTCTAAGGACCCAGACATAAGGCTTGGTGGCCCGTCTCTTGTTTTTCCTGGTTTATGACTTTCGGCTTTGTGGAATACGGCTGAGATGAAAGGATTTATTGACGATGCAAACTACTCCGTTGGCCTGTTGGATGAAGGAACAAACCTTGGGAATGTGATCGATAATTATGTTTATGAGCACACCCTGGTAAGTGTGCCGTTTCACATTTCTCAAATTCAGTGTTTACAAATTTTTGAATTCTAAAACATTGCTCTATTTCTAAGATGTTAATCTGTTAAAAGTACTTTTTTCAGATGTTCGCTTTTCCAGGTTGTCTGACACTCCCACTTCCCTTGCGTAGTGATGAGGTTTTCTTCGTAGCCCAGATTAAAACAAGTGGCTTTCTGGGACGCCTGAGTGGCTTAGTCGGTTAAGCATCCGACTTCCGCTCAGGTCATGATCTCACAGTTCGTGAGTTTGAGCCCGGCATCGGGCTCTGGGCTGACAGCTCAGACCCTGGAGCCCACTTCAGATTCTGTGCCTCCCTCTGTCTGCCCCTCCGCTGCTTGCACTCTGTCTCTCACATTGTCTCAAAATAAAACATTAAAAAAAAATTTTTTTAAACAAGTGCCTTTCTAATTTAATCTTTCTCTGCTGTGCCCAGCTCTTGTATGGTCTATTTTCTTATGTTCCTCCTAATCACTATGGCTTTTTACTCCGTTTTTCTCAACTATATGCTTGAGTAGATTTTAATTTATATTTAATATAATTTTGGTCGTGTATGTTGGCTAAGAATTTTGTAACTTACACTGAAATGTTTACTCTCTGGAGCCAGATGTCAGCTTCTATTGACTCATATTCATTGCTACTTCAGATTATTTTTGTTATGTACTTACTAATAGAACTATCTTTGTTTATTACCTTGCTAATAAAATTTGTTGGAGCTAATTTCCCATTTCCCCAAATTTATTGAAAGATTTTCACGTTATTGGTGTTCAGTAATAGGATACCAAAGTACTTTTGTTGACCTTTACACGTGTGCTCCAGTCTCCCCACACCTCAGCAAATCTCTTTCCCCTGGCATCAAAATTTTGGGGAAAAAAGTGACACTTGTCATACTGTTCAGTCAACTGCATAGCCATGCCATTCTGCAGTTCCTTCTCTTAGGTCACTAGGAACCTCCTCGTGGAAGTATGCTGACCTTTCTCTTAGTCCTCTAACTTTTGCAACATTCTTTGTGGGTCAGATAATGATCTTCGAAATAATTCCTTTCATTCATTCTTGTCCCACAATGTTGAATTATCCCACATTTAGTGAGGGTTAGTCTACAGCCCTCTTCTTTCCTAGCAGTGTCATCTAATTGTATGGTTCAAGGGTGGTTACAGCTGAAAATCTTGTTGTTTTTTAATCCCAGTTTGCTGGTCACCATAATAATTGCCTTATTTGTTTTTTCCATATTAAAGTAAAAATAAATTTTCTGTCTCTAGAACGTTAGGGATGGTATATCTTGAAAGAATGGAGTAATTTGAGTACAGCTGTCCCATATCTGCTATGTAAAAATTACCTTAATTTCCAATCATGTCTATATCCTGATCAGTATTTTCCAATAATGTACATTTTCAAATGTGTATTAAGGAATAGAAAACAGTAATATTGTCTTGGCTTTTCAAACAATAGTTGTGTATTCTAAATAAGATTATTTGGTCTGCCATGTAACATTGGATGATTTATGCTCTCTCTGCCTGACATGTTACAGTCATTTCTCTTACCCTAGAGTAGCCATGTTAAAATTATTACAGATTTCCCCAGATCCCTAATTAAAATCTGTTTTCTTAGTTTTGAAGGAAGAATATCCGTATTCCAGTTCAGCTGGTATTTAGTGTACTTCTGTATTTTTTTTAATATAATTTTGCCATCTCTGTATACAGACTACCAGCTTTGTCACCTTAAAGATCGGTTCCTAGTGTCCTTGCTTTCTTGTTTTACCATCCTGTCTTTATGAGAAGTTTATAATGGAGATACATAGCTTATTTTGGTTAGCATTCCTGATTCTACTCACTATATTAGGAAAGCAGGTCCTGAACTACCAGAGTAGTTTTAAACAGTGTAGGAAAAAAGCATGGAAGGAAACAGGTGGTTTTCTTCTCCTTTACTCCCCCAAACTGAGGCAGTTGTAAAGTAGGAAGTCACTACAATTGATACAGTTTTTTAGAAAAAGCAAAGAAGAGAATATGTTATATGGCAGCATAGCACAGCAAAAAGTCAAGTTTTAAAAAGAACAAGGTATTTGGATTCTCCTGTATTTGCTCTATTTAGCTTTAATTACTCTTAAGCCTTAAGTATAGTAGTGTGTGTAAATGTGTATTTTCGCTCCTTTATGGAGGAAAAGGGAGTTCTTTACTACTTTTGGTACTCTGTTTTCAATGGTTCCTTTATTATTTCTCTTTTTTGTGTGTGATCATAATAGACAGGGAAAAATGCATTTTTTGTGGGAGATCTTGGAAAGATTGTGAAGAAACACAGTCAGTGGCAGAATGTAGTGGCTCAGATAAAGCCATTCTACACAGTAAAGTGCAACTCCACTCCAGCTGTACTTGAGATTTTGGCAGCTCTTGGAACTGGATTTGCTTGTTCCAGTAAAGTGAGTATTTTTCATTATTTCGTCACTGAACCGCAACATTTTAGAGCTCACTTTAACTTTTGGTTACAGCAGTTAGAAAAATTGCAAGGAAGTTTCTCTTTTGGGTGTTAAACTCTTGTGTAAATTCGCAGCCTGATGGAAATTTACAAACTTCTCAAGTGTACCAATGAAAGGAAAGTTTCAGTGAGATGAGATTTTGAAAAGCTTTATCTTTTGTCAACAACTTTTTATTTGTTCTTCATTCTTAGGCTAGAGCTAGACCATTACTTCTGATGACAGCAAAATAATTCTAAACCAGATTTCTCTGGTGGTAATCATAGCTTTTAAAAGGATTTTTAACACAGAGTAGTGTTATCAGAATAAGAACTGTGACTTTATGCAGTCCCAGTTTAACTTAATATGATTTAAATTTAGCCAAAAAATAAAAGTTATAAAGTCGTAATTGAATGAAAAGGGGTAATAGAAATTTTGCTTTTTAGATGACACTATTTAAAATATATTTTTATAGACTGAAATGGCTTTAGTGCAAGAATTGGGTGTATCTCCGGAAAACATCATTTACATAAGTCCTTGCAAACAAGTGTCTCAAATAAAGTATGCAGCAAAAATTGGAGTGAACATCATGACATGTGACAATGAAGTTGAATTGAAGAAAATTGCACGTAATCACCCAAATGCCAAGTAAGTGTAAAACTAAGTACATGGGAATATTTATCTTACTCTTTAGGGTTTGGGTTTGTCTTTGGCCTGGGAAAAGGCAATGCTTAGTAGAGTAGTGATTTGTATTGTAATTATTTTTTTAACTTATTTAATAAGTTCCTATATCAAAAATGCTGATAGCATCTTATTGGCTACCTATTTCTGATCCTTCTTGTAGAGTTGGGAGGAGATAAGGGCAGTTTGGAATATGAATTTATAATCTTGAACTCGAGGAAGAAAATGGGGTTCTTGGAATAATAAAATGAGGGCCACAGCCTATTTTCATAATCATATCAACCCTACTAGTTGTCATGCTGGGAACAGGATATGTGTTGGTCAGCTTTTTTTCCTGGTTAGCTCAGGGTTTAATCTGCCTTTAGCTGTAGTTCTTAAATGGTTGTCCTTAGTGACAGTGTCTTAGGAGCCTACTCTGTAGATTCAAGGGGTTTCTTTTCTAAGGCCCACTCTTCTCTTTGCATAGGAAGTTTACTTTTTTTTTTTTTGTACTTGTTCCTGCATGCATCTCAAGATTTTTTAAATTAAAATGTGTACTTTTTAAAAGCAAAAAGCAGATTTAATCTTGTCATGAACTGGTACGTCAAGAAGACCTTAGGATATACTAAAAGTATAGTGTATTAATACAAAATTGCTTGTTTTTAATGCATTGTGTTCCTGAAAATGTGTATCATATCCATATTTTTGTTGTATATTTATAATTTTCTTATTGACTTCAGTGGTACTCTTAGGTGTCCTGACAGGATTGATTACTCTAAAAAACTTTGAATAAAGGCCTTTTGGGGAAAATTCTAGTGAACCACTTGTCTCTCTCAAAAAATCTTTCTGTTCTGTGATCTTTTAAAGACAGCAGTGATTAGGGATGTTTACCTTGTTAATTGTAAAGTGGATGTTATATTCTTGATAGAGCTGATTATTTATACCTATAGGAAGAATAATTTTGCTTTTATCAGACTTGGCCCCTCTGATCATCAGTCACTCATCAGGACTTCTTTGGGAAAACAGTTTTACAAACAGCATTTGTATATTTTGGGTTTTAGTAGTTTGTAATTACTGTGTGTCTCCTGAGACAGTCTTGATCATTTTGTCTTGGTTGTCATGATTTGGAAGGAAATACCAAATAGAGTTGAATCAGTATTTAAAAGGCTACTGTTTTAGATGCTTAAATAACTCCCAAGTTTGCCAATTTTCTGGTAAGATGTATGAGATTAATAGGAGTTCTCAGAATAAGTGGTGGAAATTTAGGTAGCTAGAACAATTTAGGAAATTTGAAACATTTAAAGCCCTGATATTTTCATCCGAAAGACAATGATGGCATTGCTGTTCAATTTAGTCTTTCTAGGTGGTTTTATGGACTGATGGACTTCATTTGAAAGTAATGTCGTCTTTCATTACAGAGCCCAACTGACTCTTGCTGCTACAACAGAGTCTTAACTTCTGCATTTTCCAAATTCCCGTCCTTGTGAGCTTCATGCTTTAGGCCCTAATGGCTAGTTTTTTCTCTGTACAGGATTGTTTTTCATTAGGTTCACTGATTCAACCGTCGCTGGATTTGGGAGCACTGGCAACATAATCAACATACTTCTACAATCTTCAGGCTTCACATGTGCTGATGATGATGTAAACCAACTCTGCCCCAATCATCTTCCCCTTCTCTTAGGGTCTTAGTACATATTGCAACAGAAGATAATATTGGAGGCGAAGAGGGTAACATGAAGTTTGGCACTACCCTGAAGAACTGTAGGCATCTCTTGGAATGTGCTAAGGAACTTGATGTCCAAATTATTGGGGTTAAGTGAGTATTTGTTTTAAATTTCATTTTATGGTGATAAATCTTTGTCTTATTTATTTTAAGACTTTTTGTACGAACTCTAATAGATTCAACTTTCAGTTTAATGTATTTTTTTTCCTTAGTCTAGGAAAAACAACTAAATATGCTTTATCCTTCATGTAATTTTGTGCCTATACCTTCCCCTTCCCTAAGAGATAAAATAGTAAATAAAAATTCAATTAGTAATTTAAAACCCCCCCCTTCTTTAAATTGAAGGGAGAGGATGTACTAGAATTCTAATGAATACCAGGATGGCATTCATTCGAGTTGTGTGCTTTTATTTTTTTTCCCATCTTTAAATTTTTTTCCTTTTCATCTTAATCTCTTGGCCACTCCAATAAATCAGACATTGTTCCACTTTTCTTGATTTTTATGTGTGTAGAAACTGAGGCCCAAAGAGATTTAATGATTTGATCATGATGTCAGAACTATGGTCTGGGTCAAATTTAGAGCACAGAGCTCCACGTTTTTTGAGTTGCCAGTCCATTGTTAGTCTCACTGCAATGCAAAGTCTTGGTTTTTAAGTTGTTCATAAAGATGGATAAAAAGTCACCACTGTTAAGTTTAATTCTGCCTTAGGTAACAATATTGACCGATTTGAGGGTTTTTGTATTTCTGTTTTTTAAGGTAACATTCAGTAAAATTGACTTTTTGGATTTGACTTTTTATGAATTTTAACAGATTCGTGTAACCACTGCCATAGTCTTAAGTATTCTGTTACGAGTCTCTAAGTTTCTCTTAATAAGTAGCATTAACAAGTGTTAGTACTACTCAGCTGAATTAATGTACATTTGTATTTAAATTTTTTTGTTTATTTCTGAGACAGAGAGCATGAGTGGGGGAGGGGCAGAAAGAGAGAAGGAGACACAGAATCCGAAGCAGGCTCCAGGCTCTGAGCTGTCAGCACAGAGCCCGACGCGGGGCTCAAGCCCACAAACCGCAAGATCATGACCTGAAGTCGGTCGCTCAACCAACTGAGCCACCCAGTACCTTTGTATTTTACAATAGACACGTTTTTATATTTTGTCAGATAAAATTGTACATTCAAATTAAAGATTTTGTGACCCAGTTTTATTAGTGGTGCTTGATGCTTCATATACATAAAAGCCTGTCCCTTTCTGATAGTTATGAAGCCTGACAGCTCATTGTTAAATTCTTTGTAAGATTACAGTGTTACCCATACATTGCCTTTTCTTAAAAAACAAACAAAAAAAATCAACCAAACAAAAAAACACTGCTATTGTAACTTGGATAATTAGAGGCGTGTGCTTCCAGTTCTTTAAATATTTGGTAATGTTACGTCTGGTAAATGAGAACTGAAAAAGAATGACAGGAAGGACCTCTAAGATGTACTGTTGCTTTAAATTTACTACTCTCTTTCTTCCAGATTTCATGTTTCAAGTACTTGCAAAGAATCTCAAGTATATGTACATGCTCTGTCTGATGCTCGATGTGTGTTTGACATGGCTGTAAGTTGTTTCCTTAACGTTATTTTGATGTTTTAAGCCAGGGTGTTATTTAAGACTAATATCCAGTGTTTTTACTACCTCTGAAGTACCCTCATATACTTAAAACATTTGCATCCTTTTTTATAATCAGTTCCATACAGTCACATTTTTTAACTAGGTAAAGGGATGAAATAGTAATTTATTTGCACATGACTACAAGCCAGGACAGACCTCAGGAAGACTGTACTGTATACATATACCATTGAGTAAACCTTCTTCGGTTAATAGAGACCAAAGCACTTGCTATACTAAAGATTATAACAGATCTTATTTACCTCCTTGGGAAGGGGTGTTTGAAATGTCCTTGTAGCCATAACAATTTGGATAAGCATTTGAAGTATTTTTTCCTATCTCTAGGGAGAATTTGGCTTCACAATGAACATGTTAGACATTGGTGGAGGCTTCACAGGATCTGAATTTCAGTTGGAAGAGGTAAACTTTGTTCAGCGGATGGACGTGCTGGAATAATCTCATTCTTTACTAAAATGGCAGATATAGACTAGAGTTTAACAATGGCAGGAAATAAACCCTGTACTATCTGTTTAAAAGTGATTCTGGGGTACCTGGCTGGCTCAGTTGGTTAAGCATCCGACTTTGGCTCAGGTCATGATCTCATGGTCTGTGAGTTGGAGCCCCATGTCAGTTTCAGAGCCTAGAGCTGCTTCGTATTCTGGGTCTCCCTCTCTCTGCCCCTCCCCTGCTCTCGCTCGCATGCTCTAACAAATATTTTTTAAAAATTTTTAATTTGATTCTAAGATAAAGAGACAATGAGAAGACCTAGCTAACTTTGAAAAGCTTAATAAAATTCTGTGAACTCTAACATAACTTATTTACAAAAAATTTGTATACAGTTGCATTTCTGCCCTTAGGGGTACTTGATGGCACAAATGAATTTATCATCTGGATAGTTTAAGCTGTTTTATCTAGATGTATGTTACTATTCACCTTCTTGCTCTCCCCTCCATCCCTCATGCTATAATATTTAGAAACTGATTTGCTAGGGTTAGATTATAGAACATGACTGTGTGATGAATTATCTAATTCAATATTGAAATCATAATGTGGGGTTTAAAATTTATAGGTTAATCATGTTATCAGCCCTTTGTTGGATGTCTACTTTCCTGAAGGATCTGGCATTAAGATAATTTCAGAACCCGGAAGCTACTATGTGTCTTCTGCATTTACACTTGCAGTTAATATCATTGCAAAGAAAGTTGTTGAAAATGATAAATTTTCCTCTGGAGGTAAGTTTGTTTTTTCCCCTCCCCATTTTTGAGAGAGTGTGAGCAGGGGAGGGGCGGAGGTGGGGGTGAGAAGATCCAAAGCGGGTTCTATGTTGACAGCTGGATGCAGGGCTCGAAATCACGAACAGTGAGATCATGACCTGAGCCCAAGTTGGACGTTTAACTAACTGAGCCACCCAGGTGCCCCCTTATAGTTTGGTTTCTGTTAGATCAATTCATCTACAAATGAATTGAAATGGTCAGATACTTGTCAAGTGTAAAATACTGTAGGACATAGACGTTTATATGTTGTGAAGGACCTCCTGAATCTAACTCTTGGCTCTGGTGTTTTGATAAGCATATTTTAGGTAAGCTTCCCCAGCTGATTGATTCTCCTATCTTGTTAAGAACCGGTGTTTTATTGTGATATCTCTTGTCATGGAACTTTTACTCATGGGGGACAATGTACTTTATGCTTTCTTTCATAACAAGGGCCAACAGTCTTAATCTCTCTTGTCAAACCAACAGAAAGGCACTAGTCAGTCTGTCTTCCTGACAAATACTACTTTAAAAAATGTAGAAAGGACTGTTGAACATTAAGAAGATTTATTCCTATAGTTTTTTTCCTTAAGTTAACGGGAATAAGTTTTTTTTCTATAAATAGTCTTTTAAAAATTTCAAACTTGAAGAGCTGCAAGGATACAAGGAACTTTACATTTTGATCACTTGGTTAAGATGGTATCAAGTGAGTTTTCTTCATAATGAATTGGAAAGATCATTGTAAATAACCTTTTTCTCTTCATATTTTTACTTCATTATTCAGTTTAAGAATAGCTTTCTCTTTCTACCTTCCTACCTATTTATATTAGTTTAGACTCCTAGGTACTTATTCAGTAGGTTATGTAATCTACTACTTTTCATTATTTACTGCCCAAAATTTGGGTCCTTTTGACGTGCCCCCATCATTTCCTGAGTGCTTCTTTACTTTCTGGTACATCAAGATGTTCCAAGCTCTTCTTACCCTGCCTCAGACCTGGAGTTGGCCATTTCTCCAAAGAGCTCCAATTCATTTTAATGGAGAGTGGTATTTTAAAAACCAAGAAGAATATTGATTGTGTTCACTACTTCTGACATGTCCTTTTTATTCAGTGAGTACAGTCTTAAATACACGATCTGACAAATAATGAAGGCATATATTGACATCCCTATAAAAACATAAATTTCATATCCTAGAATTTCCCTCCAGTTTTGTTCCTTTGCCAGATAGCCACCATTCTGATGGTTTTTCCACCATATATTAGTTTGGGCTATCCTCAAACTTCATATAAATGGAATCCTCTAGCATATATTTTAGGACAGCTCAGTATAGTGTCTGAACAATTTTTTTTCACGTTCAGTACTAATATTCCACTGTGAATATGCAATTTATTCATTTTCCTTGGCAGTGAATAACAATGAATAACAACTGGTTGTTTCCAGTTGTGGGCTGTTAAGAGTAAAACTTAACAATCTTGTGTAAGTCTTACGGACATTTTTCATTTCATTGGGGGAAATGACTAAGAATAGAATTGCCAGGTCACAGAGTAGATGTTTCCGAAGATTTCAGTGGTATTTTATCCTCCTGGTGGTATATATGTGCAAGTTCTGATTGTTTCCCCGCTTTCATGGATGTTTTCAGTATTGTCACTTTTTAGTTTTCTCCATTCAATAGGTATGTGGTGGTGATGGCTCATTGGTAGTTTTAATTTGCATTTACCTGGTAACTTCTGTAGGGAACTTTTTTCATGTCTATTGGTTATCTTCCTGTATGAAATGTCTTTTCAGTTTTTTAGGCTAACAGTTTTAAAGTATGTCAGTATATTTTTTTAAATTAAATATTTGGGAAATGTGAAGCTGTAAGTCTGCTCTATAAATCTGTTTGCTATGCCTTGCATAGTAACTCTATTAGAAATTTCCATGTAAATTCATCTTTGTTTTTTCTGCTTTATTTCAGTAGAAAAAACCGGAAGTGATGAACCAGCCTTCATGTATTATATGAATGATGGTGTTTATGGTTCTTTTGCAAGTAAACTGTCTGAGGACTTAAATACCATTCCAGAGGTTCACAAGGCAAGTTTTATTACAAATACCAGAGCTGCTTATTTGGCAGTTTATAAACTGAGCCCCCCCCCCCCTTTTTTTTTAAGATGCATCCCAAGTTTTGGAGATATACTTTAGGATGGGAAATGTTGCCCTTTTTTGAGGAGTTGCCCTCCTTAGATGGAGTTAAGAAGGAGCACCAGTGCCCCTGGCTCCAGGCCTGCCTTTCATAGGTGCATTGGGTCTGACTCAGTGAAAAATGCTCTCATCCTCCCTCGGATTCATTACCTGCATGAACACGAGTAAAAATTAATGAAGAAATAAAACTTTTTCCTACAGAAATACAAGGAAGATGAGCCTCTGTTTACAAGCAGCCTTTGGGGTCCATCCTGTGATGAGCTTGATCAAATTGTGGAAAACTGTCTTCTTCCTGAGCTGAATGTGGGAGATTGGCTTATCTTTGATAACATGGGAGCAGATTCTCTCCATGAACCATCTGCTTTTAATGATTTTCAGAGGCCAGCGATTTACTACATGATGTCATTCAATGATTGGTAAGGTATTGTTTTCATTTTAAAGCTGATTGGATATTTGAGATGACATAAGATGTTTGCTAATAATTTTAATTCTGTAACAAATGCCTAACAAGCAATAAATAGCAAAGTGCCCCTCCCTGTGTTAAGGATTATTGGAAGACTAGTTATATTTATAGTCTTGTCCATTTGTTATGTGGTAGTGTGGTCTTTGTGCTTAAATTTAGAATTACGCTTTTTTTTTTTTTTTTTTTTAATGTTAGGTATGAGATGCAGGATGCTGGAATTACTTCAGACACAATGATGAAGAACTTCTTCTTTGTGCCTTCTTGCATTCAGCTGAGCCAAGAAGATGGCTTTTCCTCTGAAGCTTAAACAGGCATCAATGCTTCTTTAGATCTGAAGTTGCAGGTTAAGCTTGTCTGGTCTACATTCCAGTGTGAAACAAATTCAAACAATCTTATTCTGTTAATTCTCTTGGAAACAAAATCTATTAGTAATAGCTGTTTGGGACCAGACAAAATCAGCTTTCATCTATAATTCATTGGGGGGTAATTGGGAGATTTAGATAATGTATCCAGATTTAAACTTAACCAGTTTGTCCTACCCCTTAAGCATTTAAAATAAAATATGCAACAAAATGGATGACTTAGTGGAGATGGAAGCCCATTAATTGGGTTCCCCATTAAATCGTTTACATACAAGTACACAGTTTTTATACTAAGGATTCATGTTAAAAAGTCTTGTAAAGTTAATGTCTTTCACCCAGATATATCAAATGTCAGTGGAAGACCAGTGTGACTTCATTAGATACGTTTAGTGTATTTAGAATGTGTAAATTTGTGCTTTGAACTGTAGTTTAATAAATGTAAAATTGCATCATAGTATTTGTTGTATTTGACCTAATGTAACCCTTGTATGATTGCAATAAAATTTTGTGTAGATTTTACTGTTTTTTCAGGCTAAAACTTTGGGAAAGGGGCTAGCTAGCAAAAGTAGTTTTGAAATAGATGTGTATATGGACTGTTTTGAAGGTTTTTTTTATTTTTTGTTTTTCCTTTATAGCCCATTTAAGTTTAGTTTGGCTCAGTACATTTTTTCAGTTATTTAATTAGTAATTTAAGTAAAATATTTGGTAAATCATTGTGAAGTTCAGATTCATTATGGAGAGTCGATGTGCAGTAAGCATGATGTTTTAACAATTTTAACACCAAAAATGTTAATTCTGCATAAACCGATTGTAATAATTAATAGGTGTTTCTGTATAGATAGAATGCATAGAATACCTTAGTAAATCTTTGAATTACAAATCTTTCGGCTGAAATGGAAGATTCTATTAAATACTTTGAATAAACTTGGGGGGAGGGAAATAAAATTGCAGAAGAGTCTGCAGCTCACTAAAACTTAAAGAAGGGCTACATCTATATCCAGAAACCTGATGCTCTTTTGCACGGAACATTATTTAAATTCAGAGTTGTAAGGGGGTGGGGTGAAGCACACCTGTTCTCAGTTTCTCAATTGCAATGATTTCAAACTTTAGGAGTTTGCTTTGTTTTAGTTACTCTCCATTCCTTGTTATTTCCCATTCAGCTTAGTAATTTTAATTCTTTTCATACTAAAATCTTGTGACTGGGGGAAGGGAGTTAGCGTTACTAACCTGACAGTTGTTGCCAGGCGTTTACGTTGTTCACTGCTAGTATATTAGTAATCCTAGATATCAGAATCACAATAGTAATAAAATATAAACAACAGGGGTCATTTTTTCCTAACTTACTCTATGTTCAGATGTGGAATTTCTGTCTCCCAAGAGGAAATGTGACTTCACTTTGGTGCCAATGGACAGAAAATTCTACCTGTGCTACATAGGAGAAGTTTGGAATGCACTTAATAGCTGGTTTTTACACCTTGATTTCAAGGTGGAAAGAAATTGATCATGAATCTCTAATAAATTTCAATCTAAACCAGTAGGTGCTTAATATTTTTTGATTTGATTGATGCCCATTTGAATTTCATGGGTTCTATTAATTAAATTTAAGACCCCAGTCCATTGTCATCTAATTACCCTTGGACTTTACCAAGGCATAATATGGGGTTTTATGCAAAGTTCCAAGCTACATGCAACTTTTTTTAACCGTAATAAAGAGGAGGAATTCTTCCCAACCTTCTTTACATGTCGTGCTTTGTGGTCCAGAAATGACAGACCTTTTAGAAGATGGTACAACTTTGAGTTCTTGGCTTGAGTATACAGCTTTGAGTTTTCATGGCTTGTCAACTTTGCCATATTCATAGGAGAGCTGTTCTATGTATACAGCTCAGAGTAGCAAATATCACATGTGAATGAAATGGTAACCTTAAGAAATGTCTGTATTGTATTTGAAGACTGTTTGCCATAAAATCTGAGGTTTGAACTAATGTATTTCAATTTGGTATGCTAAAAAGTACTGAATTAATGTAACAATCTTTTTTTTAAACAATATTGTAATCTCAGTTCAGAATTTAACTGAAAATATAAAACCCAAATGATTTCTATATAGTAAATTGAACTGTAAAGGTAATTTGTGTGTGATTCTGAATACACAGATAAAATGTTTTTATTCCTCCTTATGTTTTACTTTGGCTTCTATTGTGAAAGAGTTAATTCTGCATTTCAACTCTGAATATTATGAACTTCCAATTATTTTTTCAGAATCTTAATTATAAAGTAGCAAATCCGGTAACATGCTGGGCATTACACATGGAAGATTTTGGTAAAGTTCAATACATACGTGAGCACGAGTATGTTTCCAGGGCCACATTTTCTAGATTGATCCATTAATTCACCAGCCTTTTAATAATTTTAAACTGAAAACTAAATGAAATTGATTTATATGAATTAAAATAGATATTCCAAATAAATGTGGGCACTGATAACATTCACTGAAAATACTGTGTTTAAAAAGCCACTGTTCAATCTTTTTGTCCCTTTTTGGGGACTTTGTGTTTTCTCACTGTTGATATTGGCAACTTGACCAGTTATATAGCAAGAATACTTGCTTAATTGACTAAAACAGTGGAAGAGGAGAAAAATCCGTAGTCTTGCCCATTCAAGTTGTGAATAAATCCTACAAATACTTTATAATTCCTGTCTTGTCCATGCTGAAGACACAATAAAAGAATGGTCTATTTGCAGATTGAGGCTTTCATAATGAGAATAAACCTAGCCTAGGAATTTAAAAAAAAAAAAAAAAACTTGTTCTGGTCTTTTGATAGCAAAAATATGAATTTCTGAAGCCTTTTTACTCTGCTGGGATTGCGATCAAATTTGTTAAGGATGGTTTGGATTAGATTTTTTCCCCTAGGTCTGTTGCTAATTCAGGATGGGGTTTCAAAAGTATAGAAATAGGAAAGCATTTTAAGTTTGAAGAAATTCTGGTAACGTATGAGCATCAATTTGGGCAAATTAACTTGAAAAGTAGCAGTGCCTATTCTTTACTGAAGGACTTTGTTTTTCCTTTGCTTACTACAGATTGTGGGTGTTACATGTATCTTAATCACAGTTTTTTATCTTCACCCAGAATGCAGTGTAGATAGGGGAAGACAGAACTGCTACAGGCACTCAGTCCAGTGTTGCACAGTGGAAGGATTTATGTTTTATCTGTTGAAAATGGCAAACTCTTTTTTTTAATGGCAATGAGTAGAAGGTTTAATCTACCCAACACGCTCATTTTGTGTGTTGTCTTGGAGCAGGTAAGAACCATCTCTTAACTTCTGAATCCCTTGACCTATCTTGACTTCAAATGCATATTCTTTGGTAATTGGTCTTTCTAATCCTGATTGTACCATAACACTGCTTATGCCTGTTAAAACCTGGGCAGTTGATGGCCTAGTGAGAAGATTACTACTGTATTAACTATGGGAAGTTAAAAAGAATCTGCAGTTGACCGATGAACTGATTGTGCATTGGCGTACCCGCCACCCCCCGAAAGATTTTGTAAGAGTGCCAAAGAAAATCTTGTAGTAAACTAGTAGGATATTATTCAGATTCAATTTAGGGCCAGATAACAAAGGCTTTTCCTAAATAATGGTGCCAGACTGGTATATGCCTATATCTACAGCTTTGACACCACCTCGATTTTTAGCAGTAGTATGCAGAAGACCTATGACTAAAGGTTAGGAATTTTAATTCTCTGGATTTTATTGATTTCCTCCCATCCACTTTGTGTCTCAAATTGCTTTCTAGGAGGTCTTCTCCGCTCCATATTCCAAGTCTATTTTTCACTTTGGCAACTTTTTAATTTCCAAGCTAAGGGTGCAGTATCATTTATTCAGGAGACTGTCCCTGAATTCTTCATGACTTAAACCTACTCATATTTTTCCTTACTTTTAAGTTCTCAACAACAGTGAAGCAAGAGCATTTTCCAAGTTCAGTTTCCTCTAATTCTACAAGGAAGCAACACACTTGGGGCACCTGGGTGGCTCAGTCGAGCTTCCGACTCTTGATTTTGGCTCAGGTCATGATCTCCGGATGGTGACACTGAGCCCCGTGCTGAGGTCTGTGCTGTGTGTGGACCCTGCTTGGATTTTTCTCTCTCAAAAAAAGATGTAGTACACTTCAAGAGTTTGCTGGGAGAGGGAGAACTTTAGTGGTTCCCAAAAGAAAAGCACTTAAAAATGTTTATGAATGTGTTATATCTCATGTTGCCCCAATAAGAACTGGATTCAGAATTAGACTGAAGGGGGAGGGCATTAGGGTGTAGAGCTGGACATAAGTTCATAATGAGGAGGAAAATATTCCCAAATAGCATGACACGATTGCCCCCTCCCTTTCAGGTACATTTTTGCTCTAACTTGACATTCTTACTTAAACATGTTTACACTGAGGGGCACCTGGGTTAAGTTGGTTAAGCGTCCCCCTTTGGCTCAGGTCTTGATCTCACCAGCCCAAAGTTGGTGCCCTGCGTTGAGCTTTGTGCTGACCGCTCAGTCTGGAGCCTACTTCGGATTCTGTGTCTCTGTCAGCCCCTCCCCTGCTTCTGCTCTCTTTCTCTCAAAAAAAAAAAAAAAACAAAAACACTGAAATTGCACCATGGGCCCTTGGGGAAAATGTGGGGTTCAGAGCACACTTTGTCAGTGCAATATTATCTTAACATTGATCCCTAATAAAACCAATCACCTTGGGACAAAGCAGTTTCAAAATACCTCCCAGGAGGGAGTAGGGTTGAAAAGTACCAATAATAAAGGATTAGGCTCAAGCCTTAGCTATCAGCAACCCTACTCTTGAGTGACGGCAGTTTTGCGGCAATCGAGAAGATTAAAAAAGGACACAGACATTGGAACTAAAAGCCTAGGCTTAAGCTGTATAAGGACCAACATCTCAACAGCCTCGGGACACTATTGTATGACACAAATGAGAAGCTCCAAGTGTCCTAAGGGTTTCTCTCTAACTTCCTTGATTTCGCATTTGAAGAAATCTGGGATACCCAAATAGGTTAAGGAATTAGCCTGAGATTTTTACGGCTAAAACATGTCAGAGCAGAGATTTGAGCCCGATACTTGATAAACCTGTGTCATTGTCTTCGATTGGGCTTCCCGGATGCACAGCCACATGCAGAATGTTGGTCGGAAGTGCTCTTGGGAGATGGGAGGCAGGAATGGACAGAGGAGGAAGTTGTCACAATGCAGTTCCAGAGGAGGCCTCAGCTGATGCTACAGGCAGTCCTGGAGCTAGGATGGCTCTTCAGAGTTAAAGCAAATTGAAAAGCGGGGGCTGGGACTTTGTATCACAGTATCAGCCAGTCACTGGCTGGCTACGGGCTGCACTTTGCAAGACGTAAGTTTGGGTGAGCAGTTCCCTGTGGCAAAGGACAATTCTCTGGACAATGTTGTGAGCCAAGTCCAAGTGGAGAACGAAGCCATTAGCTGCGAGTCTTAAGCCGTTAGTTGTGAGTCTTAAGACGCACCTGATACTCCTGGTAGAAACCTTGGAGGAGCACCACAGTATCCGGTCGTTAAAAGAAAAAGGCTAGATCGTGTTTAATGTCTTAGGTCAAAAGCAGTTTCTGCTAAGAAGGCTAGCAGCTGCTAGGCCTGCCGTAACAAAGTACCACAAATTGGGGGCCTTCAACAACAGAGATTCGTTCATTGTCTGGGTCCTAGAGGTTAGCATTCCAAGGTCAGGGTAAGTGTTGGTTGCTTCGAGGGCTGTGAGGGAAGGATCTGTTCCCTCTTTCCTTGCCTTGTTAGATGGCCATTTTCACGTACACCTAGCATTCTCCCTGTATGTGCGTCTGTGCCCAAATTTCCCCTTTTGTAAGGACACCAGTTAACATTGGATTAGGGTCCACCCTAGTGACCTCATGTTAACTTCAATTACATCTGCAATTACCCTATTTCCAAGTAAGGTCGTATTCTGCGGTACTGAGCATTAAGACTTCAACATGAATTTTAGGGGTGCAAAATTAACAACAGCTATGCTGCCAATCCGAATGGGGCAACACCTTGACCCTGGGACCCTGGCCCGACTGCCTCAGTGTGCCTGCCTGTCCTCTCCTTTCCTCTCAGCGGCTGCTCCTTTCTTCTGTCCCCTCCCTTTCCGTTGCCTGTTACGTTCTCCAGCTTTCCTTCTTTCTCTTGTCTATCTTCCTTTTTTCCTACAGAGATCTTTGTTTTTTCCCATTATGAAGTGATTTTGTTACAAAAATTCCAATAATACAGAAAGGTATAAAGAAGACCGTTTTTAAAAATCACCTGAGGGGCGCCTGGGTGGCGCAGTCGGTTAAGCGTCCGACTTCAGCCAGGTCACGATCTCGCGGTCCGTGAGTTCGAGCCCCGCGTCGGGCTCTGGGCTGATGGCTCGGAGCCTGGAGCCTGTTTCCGATTCTGTGTCTCCCTCTCTCTCTGCCCCTCCCCTGTTCACGCTCTGTCTCTCTCTGTCCCAAAAATAAATAAATGTTGAAAAAAAATTTTAAAATAAAAATCACCTGAAAACTCTTGACAAATGCTTTTAATGCCGTGTGGCGCTGGCTTCCAGACACCTCCGTTTCCACCTCAACATTCCAGCCCTCTGTTTCCTCCTGGGAAAAGTATGGCTTCGTTAACACTTGAGGGCCCAGCATTTTGCTTCTGCCATTTCCAATCGTTTTTTTCCTCCAATAGTGCAGTGAACTGGCTTTGAGTGTTACAGGGGTCTGTGACTCCGGAGAAGAAAATCCAGAGAGACGCTCTGAAGTGAGACCACCCCTCAGGTAAGCCCTCGGGTACACCTGGAAATGGTGGGTTCGAAGTGTACCAAAGGGGTGTGGCTACTCGGCAACTCTCCAGATGGTTCTCTAGGGGAAGGGGAAGCCCAGGGTGCGGACCTCCATGGCCTAGCCCAGAGGACACCTGTAGCTGAGGGCGTGAGACTGTGTCCAAGAACTAGTTTTCTTCAGTCTGAGTGGCCACTTTTCACTCCCAGCATTTTAACGTCTCCCTCCCCGTAACCTGGCCCCCAGACCAGCAGCTCAGAAGGCCCTCACCCATTTCCTTGTACCTCACTCACCATTCCCAGCTCCAGCCTGCTGACCACCTCCACGTACTGCGTGACCCAGAGGATACGCAGCACCAGACTTACCCAGACACCCAGGTGAGGGCCACAGGCACACCAGAAACCACGCCTGGTTCTAGAGACTTGCCAGTCTGACTCCCTCCTGTCTCTTCGCTGGACTATTGCAATAGTTCCTACCTGGTCTCCTTGCCCCTAGGAACTCCCCCTCAGCCCACCATCCTTAGGGCTGCAAAGTGGGCTTCTGTCACTGGTCTGATGGGATGACTGGGCCGCTTTGCAATCTTGTGTTTGGGAAGATTCTGTTTGGGATCTGTGGTCTCCAGGCAGGCCTCAGTCGGCCTTAGGAACCATCTTGTTACCCATCCCATGAGATCCCTCATCACCTGTCAAATAGCTTGATTCCTGTAGGGCAAAGCTTGAGGGAGGGTCTAACTTCATCACTGATTCATTCACTCGGGTGATCATTTATTCTCCATTTATTTTTGATATGTAGAGGCCAGACACTCTTAACACTCGGACAACAGTAAACAAAATAGCCCCTAAATCCCTGCCCACGTGGCACTTCCCTTCCAGGGAGCCAACTGCCTTCTTTCAAATGACTTCTAGATAATGTCTGACAGACAAACCAGCTTCTGCTGGATCTTTGGACCTGGCGGACCAAATGGTCTGACCCTGTAGGTGCCCCATATCTCTCGTCCAGGATGCCAGGCTGGGCAGGAGGAAACGACACTAATATCCACACAACCCCAATCACGTACCAAGCAAACTGCAGGTGACTGTGTCACAGCCCCCACCCCTCTCTGCTGGCAAGTTCCTCTTCCAGCCTGTGACCCGAAAACAGAGCCCTGCTTCCCCCCACTCTGGCTTTGGCTGATGTCTGACACAGAGCTCATAAAGCAGCGGAGCTTGGAAATGTGGATTTGGGGCATTGCATTCCACCTTTGTTTCTACCACTTACTAGCTGTGTGCCCTTGGATGAGTTATGTAACCTCTCTGAGCCTCAGTTACCTCTTCCATAAAAAGGGCACATTAGTTATTTAATGCTGCATAGAAAAGTGCCCCCAAACTCTCTGAGCTTCATTTCCCCACCTACAAAAATTGTAAGAATTCAATGAATTTTGCATTTAGTGCTTAAAAAAGTGCCCAATGTATAGTAAAGGTTCGATATGTGGTAGCCATTACGTCTCCCTTGTTTCTGCTCACTGAATTTTAGCTTGATGTATCCTGGGGTTCTGAACCGTCTCATTCCTGATGACTCCTGGATAAGATGTTTAGGGAGGTGACGGGGAGTCTGTGTGAAATACGGATGACTCCAACTTTTCCCAAAGATTTGAAAAAAATATTTTTCACGTAAGCTAGAAACTAGATAAGGAAAACGGCAATGAAGTGGGGCGTTGGGGGGGGGGGAACCTTAAAAATGAGATAAAACGAAGGTGGGGTTAATACAAAAGTGATTATAAGGTCCTGATAAAGATTGGCCCCGTTTTGGGGTCTCCAATCTTTGGAGATTCCTAGCAGCCATAGTTAGAGGAAAATCACATCTAAGTCAAATTTTTAAAGAAGTTTAACAAAATTTAAAGCACTTATAGGTGATGAATGAGGCTTTCTTGGCTTCCTTTTTACAACGCAGAGCGCAGCGATGAGGGTAATGAAGCTCAACAAGTTTTCTCCGATGAGGACCCAGACGGGTCTATGATGGGAAAAACTCTGGTATCTCACGCGGTGCACCACAGCTTAAAGTTTACGGGGAGGACGGCAGTGACAGATATTCCCACTAGATGGCGCTCGTGGATTACCTTTTGCTTAGTGCCTATGACGTTACCCCATTTTTTTCCCCCAATGTGCTTAAGCTGATTTCACTTAATATTAAGTTCTAATGTTCTTTCATGTTTCTGAACTTCAAGAGTGCTCCCGCCTTTCCACCCTTTGCATTGCTACAGCGGGGTTTGTAGTGGGGAGGAGCTAGGAGGAAGGGGGCATTCCTGCCTCACTTTCCCCACCCTCCCCCATATCCCCACTACTAGAAGCAACAGCCTTTGCCACTGTAAATCCCAAACTAAGTGCAGGTTTCCAGGTACTGTGACAACTTCTGGACCCCTGAGCCCAATGTAAGCTGGTGTTCCTGGGTGTGAGAAAATGTAACGAAAGGCTAGAAGACCTGGATGCTCAAGGGATGTGGTTGGTAAACTTTTGCGTGGCTTTTTCCAGGTGGGTTTTGAACTCCTTCAAGCTAGAATGCCAGGCCCGCCAAGGACAGGTGTGTGGCCCCACAAGCCAAGTTTACTTAGCTTGACACATGCAAGGAACTCCTACACCAGGCAAGCCTTCAGAGCCTCTCAACTTGATAGGGTTAGGATGGGCTTTTCGGAGGTGGTTGAGGCACTCATAAAGCAGGGAACCCTTAGGACTGGTTGGTTGGTTGGGAGAAAGATTTTTTCTGATTGGTTCGGGCTCAAAGAAGGAACCTTTTATCTGTGGGGGAAAGTTCCCTGTGTGGTTGTGTCTTTGCGAGATCCATGGGTTTGTTTTTTGTGATTTAGGAGTTAAGATCTTGAAGGCATTCAGTGAATTGGTTTCTCAGTGTGCCATCTCCTGAGGACACGGCTACATCTTTTACGTATCCCCAGAGCCCGGCACATAACAGATGCTCTTTGTCGGAACTCACAAACTCCCCCTCCTTTCTCTGCTTCTGCTTCTCTTCCTGGGCTTGTCCTGAGATGGGTGAGCAGAACGCCACACGCTACCCCAGAGGTGAGCAAACAGGGAGGGTAGCCATCATCTGTTCATTCACATGTTTATCGAACACATATTTATGGCTCTGGGCCAGGTGCTGGCAACACCATTATGGGCAAACCAGAAGTGACAGTATCCTGAGGGAGATGAGTGTGGAGCCAATACACGGAAGACTACGAGAGTCACGGTTATGGAGGAGTAGCATCTGGTGTTGAAGAGCATTCGATGGGGCATTTGGCTTGATCAGAAAGATTTCCTGGTTAGAGAATAGTTGCACTGAGATGTGAAGGAAGAGTGGGAGTTAAACAGGTGAAGAGATGGAGGGAGAATGGTCCATGTAAGGGGCACAGCTTGTGCAAAGGTCCTGGGGTGGAAACTCGAGGGACTGAGGAAGGCGGCCAATTATAGAAGCCTTATAGAGGCTCATAATGCAGTCACCATGCATTTTTATTCTAGGAGAAATGGGAAAGACGTTACCGTTTTTATAGCTACGGGTGGGGTGCGCCTCAGAGCTGTCAAACGACGTGCGTTTTGCAGGTCACGTGCCGCAGAATCCGAGGTGAGCTCGTATTCCTGGGCAGCTGCTCCTGGTGGCCCTGGAATGTGTCTATGTGTGACATAACTGAGTTTGTATTTCAAAGGCATTCGTCACGTTGCATTGTGGAGAAAGGACCTGAGTAAATCGAGAGTTGGAAGTGGAGACTGGTTAGGCCCTTGCATTGGCGGAGGTGGAGGTGGAGAGCAGGGAAGGGTGGGAGGGCTGTTTCAGAGGTAAACGGGCAAAGACGTGAGATGAGTCCAAAAAAAGGCTGGAGGAAAAGGAAGCAGAAGATGCCCGAGTTTCTAGCTGGTGTAACTGCAAGGATGACAGGCTTCATCACTGACACGGGTCCCACCAGAAGAGGACCAGGGTTTGAGGGGAGGTTTGTGAGTGTGGTCTTGGGCATATCACATTTAAGGTAAATTTGGGGGTGGGAATCAAGTGGCAATGTCGGTAGGAGGTTGGATCTTCAGTCTGGAGCTTGGATGAATGCCTTGGTTCCCATACCTTTCTTGAGAAGTTACAGCAGTGTCCTTTTTGTCCCGGTAGTGCTCTGGGAGGGTGGGGGTGCTTGGGGGAAGCTGGGCTCCTCTCTTTCAAAATCCCCAGGGGAGGTCCACTGGGGCCAGCTTCGCCCTGGAAGCGAGTCCAGGAAGAAGACGTCACCGCACACGTGCTGAGGCCCATTGGTTCGAAGGCAGCTGCAAGTAGGGAAGGAGGTGTGACCACGTCCAAAAGTCCAACCCCACTAAATCCCACTCCTTCACATCCCACATCCCAGATTCAATCACATCTCATCAGTTGGCACCTCAATTGTCTGGAGTTCCGAGGCACACCGAGGGTGCAAGAGACAGGCGCACGGGAAAGCATGAGCTCATAGCAGGGACTTGTGTCGTCTACCCTCGGGTGTGGCCAGAGGTTAGTGCAGGGTCCACAGTGTCTACAAATTCAAAATTCAAATTGCTCGGGAAACCCAAAGTTTTTGGTTTGGTTTGGCGAAAACCCATTTGGCCTCAAAACTTGACTGAACTGACATGCAGCTGTTTATGGTGTTTGTGTATCCTACTTGGTGTGAATAGCCGTGCATTTTGCTGCAGGAATCGTGTGTTTGATTACAGGGTGTTGTCCAGATTCCAGATGTGTGTTGGGGGGGGAGAGGGGTACCTTATATGTGTACTGTGAATACTTGTGAACCCCAAGCACATCTGCTACGAGGGCTACTGGACCGTTTTACCATCAATCCCTTTCATACTCACATCTGTGGGGTCAGGGGATCATAAAAGAAAATTTAAGCATGATAACAACGAGGATCCTGATAGCGTATAAAGCCCGATCCCCTGTAGATAGAGACGAATGGTTTCTCAGCATCTAGAATGCTGCCAGTGTTCTAAACACTGAGGACGGAGCAATGAATAAAATAAGGCCTCTGCGTTCACAGAGCTGGCAATATTGTATTTTTTATTCTATAAAGAGTGCACACACACAGATCTGCCGATGTGAAGCACCGTAAGGGTAGACATGAAAACTCCTAACAGTGTTCCTTTCTAGATACAGGAACTATGAGTGATTTTATTCTTCTCCAAATTTCCGAATTTTCCTGAAATGCCCAGGACTCGCTTTTGAAATCGGATTTTTTTGGGGGGAGGGGGGAATTATGATCTTTAATTAACCAGTAGTTTCTACTGACCAGACCCGAGCAGCCCCCTCAGTGTCCAAAGGCCGGTCGTCGCTGTAGGCGCCGGTGGGGCCCGCGTGCAGTTCTGAGGCTGTACCAGCAGAAGGCGCAGCGTCCCCTGGGCTCGGGGCGGGGTCGCGGCGGCGCTTTTCTCCCCAGCAACACCGGCCCGCGCGCCGCTCCAGAAGCGCGGCCTCGCGGCTTCCCCGGCGGGGCCTCCCCTCGCCCCGCCCCCCGCCCGCGGAGCGCCCGGCAGGGGCGGTGGCCACGCTGCTGCGGCCCTGCCCACGCCTCGCCCCGGGGGCTCGGGCAGACTGGGGCACAGTGGGCGGGGCCCGGCCGCGCCCGCGCCGAGCGGGAGGGAAAGGGGGCCGAGCGCACTGACCCGCCCGTCCGGGCCGCCTCTCCTTCCCCTGCCCCCTCCGCCCCCGCCCCGCCCTTCCCCTCCCCCGGCCCCCGCCTCTCGGCCCGGTCGGCGGGGCAGCGGCTGACTAGTACTTTGGAGCCGGATGGGGAGACGTGAGCGCCGAGACGCGGGCCGCGCGGAGAGCAGCCGCGGGGGCGGGAGAGGGAGGCCGAGTTTCTGGGCACCTGGCGGCCGGGCCGGGTGGGGAGGGCAGCGGCCACCCCCACCGCCAGCGGCCGGTTCCCAGGGGAAGGGGAAGGGAAACGGGCTCCTCCCCGGCGCTCGGGGCCCCGGCCCTAGGCTTGGGCTTGTGCGCGCGCGGCGAGAAGGTGCGTCCTGTTTGCCCCGCCGCGCCCTGGGCCGCCGTGCAGCCCGGAGGGCCAGACCTGGGAGGGCGCCCGGATTACCGGTCCCGTCCGCAGTAGGTGGTCGGGCCTGGCTTCGGGACGCGACGGGGGAGGGAACCGGTGGCGTCCCATCCAGACACAGTTGTTTCCCAGTGGTACCTCTGTCCAGCCTCAAGTTTCTAATCTGTAAAATTGGAGCTTCCACACGGGGAAGCTTGTGACGCTGTAAAGAGAGGTGCCCAGTAGAATCCAGAGGGAGAACAGAATTGTCCATGCGGAAATCCGACAAAAGGCCGTCTCGTGGCGCCTCTGCTGCATTTCTCGAGACCTTGGACAGTCTCTAGCTTGCCTTCAGTTTGGCCGGGAAAGACTTTCCAATAACCACTGGTTACCTTTATAGTATTTCCTCTAGCGTGATGGGGATTCAAAGGGAGAAGAGTGTCCAGCATGTCAATGACTCCCCTTGGGTTTAATGCCCCCACCGTAGGATTAAGTGTGGCCTCTCTAGGACTCTGGGTGCAAGGCTTGAGATGAAAAACGCAAAATCCTTGGATATTAGAAGAGTCAAAAGGCGGGGAGAGATGGCCACACTACTTTCAACTGCAGCTCTTCCAGATTCCAGTCTCCTTCCTGCGGCTTGCCGCTGGCCGTGGCTGCTTCACCAAGTTACTGAATGTCTCTCACCCTCAGTTTTCTCAGCTGTCAAATGGGAACAACACTGCTTGGTGGGGACAGGGTCAGGTGCTCGGGATGGATCTCAAACTGTTAGGGACTCCATGAGTCCCATAGGCAACATTGTCATTTGTCAGGAAATTCTCCCTTGAGGTCTAAATCCTCCCTGGACTCAAGGCCATAATTCTGCTTCTTAGCCCTGGGAGAGGTTGGCTGGTTACCCTCTTGTTAGTCGATGCCATTTCCCTTGCAGCAGGGAGGCCACTGCCAAGTTCCTAAGCCTAACCTTCCTACCACAGGGCCTTAGATATGGCTTCAGGTTCCTCCCCAAAGCTGTGGACTGGGGAGGTGGGGGTGGACAAATACCGAGGGAGTTGTGAGGCCCAGATTTGGAGAGTTTTCCTACATTTGTGAAAAGAGTTACTAGCAAAACAGGAAGAAGAGAATGTTTACTGAAAACCTTCCCTATGCTGAGGTGACTTAGCTCAAGATCCTCACAGGGGCAGGAACCGTCCCTTCCATTTTGCCTGTAAGAAAGAGAGGACCTATAGGCCGGGTCCCCAGTCTATCCCCAGTGGTCCTCTTCTACTTCCGAGGGCCGGTGTGGCAGGAGATGGTGCCACATCTAAGCCCCCTACCAGGCATGTGGAGTCAATGGGACCTGCCTGCAGGTCCCACTGACGCCCAGTTCTGCTGGTGGGGCTCATGGTGGCTGACTATCACTGGCTCTTAAAAGGCCAGTTGGCTCTTGGGAAGCAAACAGAAGCCTCACCCTCCCTTCCTGTTGGAAACTTTGGGCTCAGCTACAGAGTGGATGCCTGGGAAACACATTTCAACTCCAGCTTCAGGGAGTCCGACTGCTCCTGGAGACCTGCCAAGGCCGTTCTCCGGGTTTGTCGGAGTTGGGAAGTCTGAAGGCCAGGAGGCCCCACTCTGAGGGTGGGCCTGACCTGGATGCACTCAGTGGTGACATCTGCATCCGTACTTTTCATCCCTGGCTGCCCATTGAAAGAAAGCTGATGCCTGGGCTCCACCCCAGAAAAAGGAAGTAGAATTTCAGGGAGGGGGGCCCATGCATCTAAATTTTTGTTTTCGGGGGGCGCCTGGGTGGCGCAGTCGGTTAAGCGTCCGACTTCAGCCAGGTCACGATCTCGCGGTCCGTGAGTTCGAGCCCCGCGTCGGGCTCTGGGCTGATGGCTCAGAGCCTGGAGCCTGTTTCCGATTCTGTGTCTCCCTCTCTCTCTGCCCCTCCCCCGTTCATGCTCTGTCTCTCTCTGTCCCAAAAATAAAATAAACGTTGAAAAAAAAAATTAAAAAAAAAATAAAAAATAAAATAAATTTTTGTTTTCGGAAGCACCCCCAGGTGATTCTAATGTGCTGGGATCGAGAAACACTGAGGGAGATCAATACATATAGATAGTGATCAAGGGACAGAATAGGAAACTTTGAAATCTGAACAAAAGAGGATTTGCATTAGACACCAAGTAATAAAAGCCATCCAAAGCAGGGAGGTTCCAGCAGCTGTGACTGAGCAGGACTATGGAATTCTTGGAAGGAATCCATCTGTCTGGGAACTGGCATGACTCGGTGCCCTGGGGCAGAGGGCGGAACCCTGTGGCTCCAGGTCCCTCTGGGCCACTGTGCCTGCTTCTGAGATCCACATCTGTCTGCTGGGCCAAGCCGCTGATGCTCCTGTGAGCCTCCGTTCTTCCGGTCCAACTAGATTGCTTGCCATTCCCAGAACTCACCCTGCTCCTTCCCGCCTCTAGGTTTTGGTTCCAGGCATTTGTTTCTGTCTGGAATGTCCTTTCCCCATCTGTTCAAATCATTCCTCTTCAAGGTCCCTACCCTAATGCCAGCCCCACCAGGGAGCCTCCACCAGGGTTTCTGTGTGCTCTTGTTACCCCTGACCCCCATTCTGCTCAACGTGTGCCCTGGGTGCCTCCCTGGTTAGGTTGTATGTGCAGAGTGAGAACCATTAGACTCTTCTGTGCCTCTTCTTCCCCCACTTGTCACAGGGGATGGGGAGCGCCTTGCATAGAAGAGTCTCCTATTTCTTGAATGCTACAGAATTTATCCCTGTTGCAGGACAGGGTGGACAATCACCCAGAGAAATTCTCCTGGCTCATGAGCCTTCCTGAAGTTCTCTGGTCCCTCTGTTCAATTTTCTGAGAGCCACGGGGTCTTGTAGGTAGCCAACAGTGACAGGAAAGCCCTGGAACCAGGCCTTGACCCAGCACGTGGTGGCTACAGCACCAGGGTAGACGCCCCAGGAGAGGGAAGGGGTATAAAGAGTGAGGCCAGGAATGCACGGTCGAGACCTGCATGCTGGTGCTGTCTCTTCCCAGACACACAGAAAGGCTTTCTTAGGGGGCGGAGGGAAGAACCCCGCGACCTCGGGCGCCACAGAGGCCAGCCCTGGTGTCTCGGGACCGCCTTCTCCCGATAGCTGGGCGTGTGCGACATGGGGCGAGGGGCCTCCCGCAGCCCTCGCCCCCACCGCACCCTGCGGGGGCCCGCTCGCCGGGGACAGACTGCGCACGGGGGGCTGGGTAGGCCCCTGACGCGGCGCGCCGGCTGCGGGGAGGCGGGGACTTGTTCCCTCTCCGGTCGCCCGCCGCCCGCCCGCGCTGCAGGTGACCCCTGCAGCTGCCAGCCGGCCCCAGCGCCCTCGCCGCGGCCGCCTTCTTGGGGTTTTCCGGCCCCGCGCGCCTCAGACGACCTCGGCCGCCGCCCGCCCGAGCCTCTCCGCCACACACACACCCCCGCCTCCCCCTCCCCCTGCCTCCCCCTTCTTCCCTCTGTCCCCTGCCTCACTCCCTCCGTCCCCCCTTTCGTCTCACTCCCCCCCCCCCCCGTCCCCCGCCGCGCCGTCCCGCCCCCCGGGCTGTGCAGCAGGGCTTTCTGATGAGTCAGCGGGAGCCCGGGAGCCTCCGGCCGCCCCGGGCATCTGCTCCGGTGACGCACAGTGACTCACGGGCGCCCGGGCCGCCGCAGCCGCCGAGCGAGCCGCACAGCCCCCCGCCGCGGCCCGGCGCCCGTGGGCCCTGCCCCGCGCCCCGCGCCTCCAGCCCCCAGCCCCCAGCGTTCCCGCCCCCTCTCCCCTGGCCCCACTCCAAGCTGACATCAGACGCTGGCCGCCCGGCCACCCTCTGAGTCAACAGTTTCCGAAGCGGATCCCGCTGCCAGGGGCGGAGAAAGCGCTGCCTCCGGGGGAGGCGGTGGGGGGCCGGCCCCGGTCTGGCAGCCGCGGGAGGGCGGAGGTGGGTGGGGACGGGCGCAGCATTTTACAAGAAGTCACGGGGGGTAGGGGCGAAAGAGGGTGAGAACCGCCCCGCGGTGCAGCCGGGCGGAGAGGAAACCTGCCGCCCCACAGCCACGTGCTGAAGCCGGCTCTGGGTGGGTGGCTGGACCCGCCCCACAGTGGCTTGGGGAAGGGGGGCATGCTGGGAAAGGCCGCAGGCCGAGTTTCCGGGGGAGGAAGGGGAGCCCGGGTGAACACCCTGGCCCCGGGGCACCGGGGAGGCCGTGAGTCTGGAGGAGGTGGTCCAGCTCCCTTCGGTGGGAGCGGCTCTAGCCGGGCCTGAAGAGGTGCACTGGCCTAGCCTCCCTCCCTCCCCTGCCCCGTGGCGGGATGGGGTTGAGGCTGGTGACTCCCCCCACCTCACACCCTTCAAAGAGGACGTGTATCCTAGCCGAGAGGCTTTCCAGAACCTCAGGAAATAGAAGGTGGGTGGTGGTTTAGCGAAGGGGGTGGTGATAGGAAGATGGAAGGAAGCCGCTGTATGAAAAGAGGAAGGAAGAATATTAAGAACGTGTGAAGAACATGACTGGGCTCCTGGGAAAGTGAGCTGCTTCCTACCTGAGATGTTAGGTCAAAGCCCCTTGAGGACAGAAGACGGGTTAGCTGTAGGCAGGAATGAGACATGCGAAGGAGTCTGGCCTTGGTCTGGATAACAAGGCTGTAGCGGCTCTGGGCGCTAGGGTCTGCCCCTGAGTCGGTGTTCAGTAACCACTCGGGGAGGCTGCATCCTGTGGTTCTAGGGTGCTCACGGAGGGCAAAAGACCCTTTAAAAAGCACCCACTTGCAGTGGCCTAAGAGGCACCCGGAAGCTGCTTTAACCCTGATAGGTTTCCCTGCCCGTGTCAGACAGGAAGGAAGGCAGAGGAGCCCCACAGGTGCTTGGGCTTCCTCCACTCCCTGTCCATCCCACCCCACCCCCACCACCCTGGGCCCTGGGTGGTGGCCCTTCCGGGGAAGCTGGTGGGCTGGACCAGTGGGCGTTATCCTGGGAGCTAAGGCCAGGTGCAGGAGGGGGGCTGTGGCCGCCAGGATGAGCAAGACACAACTGTCGTTGGTGGGCCTCCAGCTGGATTTCATTCTCAGTCTCTTTCCGGGATTTAACTTGCTGTTCTTTCCAAAGCCACGGCTCAACAAGTGATGCCAACCCCGGGGAGGGGGGTGTCCGTGTCTCATCTTGCAGGAGAAGTAGCGCAACAGCTGGGTGAACAGAACCCGCCCGGATCTGTCCAGAGCTGTTTGTGGGTACAGCCTCGACAGGGGCCACGTGAGCTGCTGCTTGCCCCATATGACCCTCACTCAAACTCGTGCAGAGTGGGAGCTCCTGGCCCCCTTCTCCTTGGGCAGCCTTTTCCCAAGTGTGCGGGTGGGTGGCTCATTTCTGCCAATCCAGTCCCGCTCAAAATAGCACTGAACCAGACTTCTGGGAAGCTCTGCGCTGTAGGCCTCTGCAGAAAAGAGTTAAGAATGACAGCTCTTGGGAAGTCGAGAGGTCTAATTTGCCGAGATGGGTCAGGATGCAGAGCCCTGTGACATCAGAGGGCAGAAATAGTGGCCAGGGGTTGGTATGGAAAGTGTTAGTGGTGGAAGGTCCTGGGCCCTGTGTGGTGGCCCTTCGGGGAAGCTGGTGGGCTGGACCAGTGGGGGTTATCCTGGGAGCTAAGGCCAGGTGCAGGAGGGGAGCTGTGGCCGGATACCTCAGCCACAGACACTGCCACCCCCAACTTCCACATCTTTTTTTTCAGGCTGAGAACTCCCTTGGGTAGGATTTGCCTCCTCCACTGTTTCACATTCCGATTTTTCATGTTTCTGGTTTGGGCCCAGTTCAGTTGCCACTTTCTCTGCAAAACTCTTTTCTCCTGCCTGCCTGAGTGCACTTGGCTCTAAACGCATCCACGTAACTCTTACTTTGCTTTGCTTGGCCTGAGCAGTTTTGCTGAATTCGACTTCTTTCTCCACCCGGAGGCCCACGGGGAGGCCCAGGGTTTCATCTTTGCAGCTCCCCCTTGGTGGAACCCCTGAGGAAACGAATTAGCTGTCATCTCTGCCCTCCTCTGCCCCACGCTTGGCCTGATACTCTTCCTTTGTGTCTGACGGGGCTTCCTGCTTGCCGTGTCTGCTTCCATGAGAGCCTCAGCTTGGGTTTTGACCCAGGCTGCTCTTGGCTTGAGCTCAGCCTCTGCGCCCCCTGGCTCATCATCCTCATTGATTCCTAGCGGCCATTCAGCAGGAAGAGCCTTTGCTCCTTCCCTTAGCAGTTGGAACTAGGGCAGAGGGCCAGTGGAATATAAGGGCACCTCACTAGAGCTAGCCCATCATGTGCAAGTCCATACTCAAGAATACCGATGGGGGGCGCCTGGGTGGCGCAGTCGGTTAAGCGTCCGACTTCAGCCAGGTCACGATCTCGCGGTCCGTGAGTTCGAGCCCCGCGTCGGGCTCTGGGCTGATGGCTCAGAGCCTGGAGCCTGTTTCCGATTCTGTGTCTCCCTCTCTCTCTGCCCCTGCCCCGTTCATGCTCTATCTCTCTCTGTCCCAAAAAATGAATAAATGTTGAAAAAAAAATTAAAAAAAAAAAAAAGGAATACCGATGGACTTCGTTAAAGCTAACATGTCATGTGTAAATACGTTCGTTAATACAAAAAAATATTAGGGGCTGTCTCTCTCTCTCTTTTCCCCCCTGAGGGGCTCTGTCTCATCACAAAACTTTTTTCAAAGCATTCCATTAAATGTAAGAGTCCTCATCTGCATTTAGAGGGCTTACTTTTTTTTTTTTTTTTTTGCAACTCTTGTGGAGCAGATATATTGAAAGTGAGATATAAGATCAAAAGATGAACTAGCAGAGATTAGACTCTTTTCAGGGGTCATGTAACAAAATTCTGTATTACTGCAGATACCAGAAAATTTGGGCATGAGACTGAGCTAAATTAGGAATATCTGCCTCCGAAAGTTGGGCATAACTCCTCAAAACATCTGGCTTCCTCTGGTAGCATTTATCGCTCCGCTGAGGAGCTAACCTTCCCTAAGCCATCCTTGGCCACATAATAGACGAGAGGGCCCAGGACACTGTTTTAGAAAATCTTGGCTCCACGTCTGGCTCTGCCATGTCTGAGCTCTGCTACCTTGGGCCATCAGCCGGCTGATCTGCTGGGGCCTTGGGTTCTTTTCCTGTAAAATAGAGACCATTATACCCACCCACAGGGCCCTTGTGAGGACCAGAAGTCAGGGATGCTCAGTAAAGAGTAGTTTAACGTGTTTTAGATTTTCAAACTGTGGGTGTAAAAACTTCCTTAGCGTGTATAATTTTTTTCCACTTGGGGTTCTTTAGGTCCAGGTTATGTCCAGGGTCAAGAAGGTCAACTTGAGAGAGAAACAGGTTCTTTTTCAGAAGCCAGTGGAGTAAAGACCAACATTTCTAGAAGTAAGGAATTTAATTGCAGCATAATCTACTGACCAATCGTGGGTTTGGGGCCTGGGAGAAACCTGATCCTGAATCAGTCTGAGGCCTTATCAGTGACAAAGATGACCTTTGCGCAGACACTTAGGCATGTCTGAACCGCTGAACAAGGCTTTAATCCAGGAGGTGTTGAAAGAGCCCAATAAATCCTTATTCCATTGAGTCAAATCAAAGAGTTTGAAAGAAAAATGCAACGTTCATGTTTTGTGTGCCCGTCTACCATGAGATGTGACTGAGGGAAATAGATGCTCTAATGGGTTATGGGCCCCAGAGTCCCATGCTGGGCCCTGGACTCTTACTCCTGTGCACAGGAGCAGGAAATGCTCCCAGGAAGGACGGATGAACTGGCTGCACTGGACACTCTTCTGTCCTTTGCACCTCAGCCGTTTCTGGTCGAGGTGACACCAATCCAGGAAATACACGTATATTCATTTCCCAGGAATGCATAACCAAGTGCTACAGAAATTTACTTGCTTTAAACAACAGAAATTGATTTGCTCAGAATTCTGGAGGTTAGAAGTCTGAAATCAAGGTGTCACCAGGGCTATGCTCCCACTGAGACTCTGGGTGGAAGCCTTCCTTGTCGCTTCCTAGCTTCAGGCCACATTCCGTGGCACGCAGAAACATCACTCCAGTCTCTGCCTCCTTTAGCACGCGATGCCCTCCCTGTGTATCTGTGACTTCACGTGGCATTCTCCTCTTAGTAAGGACACCTGTCATATTGGACAGAGGCCCACCCTAATTACCTCTTCTTAACTTGATTGCCTCTGCAAAGACCCTGTTTCCAAATAAGGTTAGGACTCCACAAATTTTTTTTTTTTTTTTTTTTTTTTTTTTTTTTTTTTTTTTAGGGAAAATAATTCAACTCATAACATACAGTAAGAGTAATATCTTTGGTAACAGGCTGTGGTACAGGCTGAGGGCTAGTCAACACGGGGGCATTCCACTATATGCCAGCGAGGGGGCAAATTGGAACAGCACGTTGGCAATCTCTTTATCAGAAGCCTCAAAAACATTCACATCCTTTAATCCAGTGATCCAATTCTAGGAACCTAGCTATCGGAAGTCAGCAAAAATGTTGATAAAACTTTATGCGTAGAGATATCCGACTCAATATTACAATCATTAATTATTGTTCAACATCTAACAGGTAAGGGTGGTTATTAAAATCAGTCACATCCACACGAGGGGGATATTATGTAGCCTCAGAAATGGTATATTCAGGAAAAAATAGTGACACGAGGGAAGATGAAATAACACGATCTGTTCAGTATGTTGTCAACTTTATAAAAAATACACAAAGAAGAAAAAACCACAACGTGATGCTGATAGTCCCACCCCTTTTGGAGAGATTATGAGTGGCTGTTATTTTTTTTTTTTATTATGGCATTATATAAGTTCTCTGCAATCGCTTTATAACCAAGGGGAAAAAATTATGTCATTGAAAAAATAGATATATAAATAGTTTCCTGGAATATACACTCCAGGAAGGTTCTGGCTGGGAGTAGAGCAGCATGCTGGGTGCCCAGCTGATTTCTACGCTTATAAGCCACAGCCATAGCCCTCTGGAGGTTTTTAACCTGTGGCTACTTGCATCAGAATTACCCACGGTGCTTTTTTATTTTTATTTTATTTTATTTTATTTTATTTTATTTTATTTTATTTTATTTTATTTTATTTTATTTTATTTTATTTTATTTTATTTTATTTTATTTTATTTTATTTTATTTTATTTTATTTTATTTTTATTTTAAAATACAGAATGCTAGGCCCCACCCCAGACCCACCAAATCAGGATCTCTGGGCCCAGGGCCCAGGAATTGGCATTCTCACAGGCTCTGCACATTTGGGCTGAGTTCCCCCTGCCTTAGAGGCTGGGGACACCCCACCCATCAGTAATCCAGTGTGGTTTGTCACACTAGCCATGTATGCCCTCTCAGCCTACACTGGGCTTTGAAGGATCAAGCCAAACAGAGGAGGTTTTTTTTTGTTTGTTTGTTTTGTTTTGTTTTGTTTTGTTTTGTTTTGTTTTGTTTTTACGAAGTCTACTCTTGGTTGTACCTAAGTCGGGAAGCTGCAAAACACCATATTCAGAAGAATAGAAAATTCACGTTTGTATTTTATTTTGGAATCCAGTAGCAGCAGATTGCGCTTCTTAAACTAGGCAAGGCTAATAATTAAAACGAATTAACATTCCCAGACTGGGCCCTAATTTGGAATTAGGAAAAGTAGTTGCAGGAGGACATCAGCCCGCAATGAAAGGTTTGCCCCATTAAAAAGTGGTTAATCTGTGCGCAGTTAGTTGAGAATCGTAATTATAGACCTGATTGCTTTTAACTCACAACCTTGAGGTTTCCTTTATTGCCTGTTTTACTGGAATGATATTGGAGGATGGTAGAAAGTTCTCCACTTTAAGGTGTGTCTTGCCTTGGGGCGGGGTTTGGCCCAGAGCGCCCTTCAGCCCTGCAGTGCTGCGACTTGTCAAGGCCAAGGGGAGTTGTAGCATGCTCGGAGAGGGCCCAACAGCTGTGCAATTAGCCATGTCATCTGTAGGTGAAATTCAACACCTCAAAGAGGCAATAATTCAAGGTATCAGTCCACACTTGTTGCTTCCGGAGTTGGTCATAGCCTCTTAAGAGAAAAGGTGAGCCATCTCAAGAATGAAATATCTGGCTATGTGTGGGAGCAATCAGAGAAAAGAACCAAGAAGAACAGCAACTGTGAAACTCTGAATCAAGCCTCCTGGAAGGGGTCCTATTCCCTTTCTGTGCCTTCACGCAGATGGCTTCAGGATGCCATCCTCACGCTGCCCTCCACCTGACGCCCTGCTTGTGGGGGAGGAGGGCAAAAGGAGGTAGGTTCCAGAGGGGCGAAGTGCCGGGCACCTAAACAACACCTTCCATTTGCGCTTTGTCATAATCCCTGGCACTTGGGATCTCCCTGCAGTGGCGCAGGGGGACCTGGATGGGTAGGGCTGTCGCCAGCTCACTGGTGCAGGGAGGCCCTGAGCTGTCAGCATCTGAGAGCCAGGCTCTGAGGAGCACAGGGCCTGAAGTCAGGCTTGCTCCTCCTCGCCGCCTGCCCCTCTTTCCTGCAGCACAGGGAAGAAGCAGAGGCAGACAGCCGAAAGGGTTAGGACCCATCAAGGAGGGGAAAAAAAAAATGTAAAAGGAAGCCCTGTATCTTTCACACAACATGTAATTAACTCTCAGCAGAAGATGCCATGGATTCATAATGGGAGCCGACGGCGGGGGAGGAAGGCTCTGACAAGCATGAGATTTCTAGTGGGCTTTTTTTAATTTAATTTTTTAAAGGAACACGAACAGTTGCAATTGTAATTGTGGACCTTCAGTGATGGTGTCTCCCCAGCAGCAAA